>NC_135235.1:251986199-252586199 GCF_051348905.1 Ranitomeya variabilis
ACATCGGAATAGAAGCCAATTCATCCGACATTTGCACTCAGTTCCCTCCTTGCTCCGCAGTCTTATAAATAGTTTTTCACTGTGTTATCGTTTTACATGGGACTGCTAGAAAGTCCCCTGCGTTATCTGATTGCGCTATAAATGTAACAACTTGGGCTCGCTACATCGGGGTCTATAACCGGGGGTCGCTCCGAGCTGCTGCAGAAAGTGAATATTTACCTGCACAGATGGGATCGGGGGGATTTACAGGACTTTATGGGTTAATTACAGAATATCTCCTGATTTTATATGAAGGAAGGACATTCAGTATGGAGACCCTGAGAAGACCCCAGAACACCGCGAATCCAACCCGAGATACAATAAAATATAAGTGACTTGTCCACAGCAGGTGCAGGAATCGCGCTGAAGCCCACGGACAGTTAACCCATAATGATCCAGAGCATCTTCTTGATAATAGAAAACTTTTACTTTATTAAAATCCTCTTAAAAACATTGTTGGAGATAAAGACAGAATGTTACAGCTGGGGCCACAGGAGAATAAAGCGGACGCGTTTCCACTGTCTGGGTCTTAATCATAATGTTTTAAGAGGATTTTAAGAAGTAAAAGTTTTTTTTATTAAGAAAATATGCTGGATCATTATGGATGAACTTCACATGCGTACCCCTGCCACATACAGATACAAATAAATAAATAATAATAATCACTCACATTCCTGCAGTCCTATGTAAAGGGAGATGTGACGGTGCAGGGAGTGAGGGGCTTGTAATGACCCCATAGCGGCACTTTCCTCCACCTGTGACTGCAGGTGCCGCAGCCTTTATTGCTGCACAGGGAGGAAAACCCGAAATTCCCCAGGACAGAAGCAAAAATCCGTCCTGATCGACACAAAATCATCACTGGACACCGAGTAATTGTCGTGTCTGTGCAGCAGAAAAAAGAATCAGAAGAAAAAAAAACTGGAAATATCACTGTGATATATAATTACCGATAACAATAATATTAATGATGATAATAATAACAATATAATATAGAAATCAAAACAAAAATAACTACATAAACACTAATAATATTAATAATAATAATAATCACATTCTATAAGACACAGGGAAATGAAAACGAAAAATTAGCGACATGATCACAATCTCCTCATCACTACAATATAGGAAACATTTACAGCTCTGGCAAAAAATAAGAGACCCCCACCCACATCACATCCCTGTCATGGCTGCCCAATCTCCAGACCTGAACCCCACTGAAAACCTTTGGAATGTAATCAGGAATAAGATGGATAATCACAAGCCATCAAACAAAGAAGAACTGCTGACATTATTGTACCAGGAGCGGCATAAGGTCACCCAGGAGCAGAGTGAGAGACTGGTGGAAAGCTGCCAAGACGCAGGAAAGCTGGGATTAGCAATCATGGTTATTCCACAAAATATTGATTTCTGAACTCTTCCTGAGTTAAACATTAGTATTGTTGTTTCTAAATGACTATGAATTTTGTGGGGTTTTTTTGCATTATTTGAGGTCTGGAAGCACTGGGGTCTTTTGTTATTTTGACAATTTCTCATTTTGACAAAATAAATACAAAATTTATTGCTTGGAACTTCGGAGACATGTTGTCAGAAGTTTATAGAATAAAAGGACAATTTACATTTTACTCACAAATATACTACAGATAACACAGTGATAACTCTCTGAGTACAGATAATGTAGTAGATGTCACCAGCAGTCCTATGTAACACCACATATAACACAGTGATAACTCTCTGAGTACAGATAATGTAGTAGATGTCACCTGCAGTCCTATGTAACACCACAGATAACACAGTGATAACTCTCTGAGTACAGATATTGTAGTAGGTGTCACCTGCAGTTCTATGTAACACCACAGATAACAGTGATTACTCTCTGAGTACAGATAATGTAGTAGATGCCACCTGCAGTCCGGTGTAACACCACAGATAACACAGTGAGCCACTGGGTCCATAGACCATGATATTTTGGATTAACAGACTATGACGTCCTGTGCCCATAGATAATGATGTATTATGTCCATAACCATGATATTTTGGATTAACAGACTAGGATGTTCTTTGCCCATAGACCACTGGGTCTATAGACTACAATGCCATATGTCCACATAGACTATTATGGTCTGGGGCCATAGAGCATGATGTCCTGTGACCATAGACCATGATGTAATGGGCCCATAGACCATAGTGTCCCTTGTTCATGATTTTCTAGGTCCATGGACCATGATGTCCTATGACCATGGACCATGATGTCCTCTGTCAATAGGCCATGATGTAATGGGCTCATAGACCATACTGTCCCTTGTTCATTATTTCCTGGCTCCATGGACCATGATGTCCTCTGTCAATAGACTATGATGTCATAGGTCCATAGATCATAGTGTCCAGTGTACATGATTTTCTAGGTCCATAGACCATGCTAACAGTGTGCATTGAAGCTCCAGGGCCATTTGTCAGTTTTGGTAGCGTTGCTTGTGGCAGAGAGGATTTGGGGACATCTCAGGGACCAGATGCAGCTTTCACAATTGCACCCCTTATAATTATAACCCTGGTCTCCTGGATTCTATGTCCATATATTGTATTGTTTTCTGATTCTTCACTTTTCTCCCTGGCTGGCGCCATCCTGCTCACTTGTTGCTCTTGCCTCCAGGTTTGCCCATGCCGGCACTGTTCCCCCACCACACAGAGCTCCCCGGGAAGCATTGCAGAAGAAGGAAAGCCCGTACCGTCTTCTCGGACTCTCAGCTCTCCGGACTAGAGAAACGGTTTGAGCTGCAGCGCTACCTGTCCACGCCAGAGAGAGTGGAGCTGGCCACGGCCCTCAGCCTGTCCGAGACCCAGGTAACTGCAGAGGCTGCCCCCCAGGCTGGTCCAGATAATGAGGGCACTCTCACAGACAGCGTCGGACTGGGGTGACAAGGGCTCACCAATAACAATGACTTTGGGGGGCCCACTTTTCACCTGCATGCAAATATTATACTACATTTGTTCACAAATTTACCTATAGCTCTATATAATAATAAACTGGGTAGCGTGGTTAATGAATGATGAGACGCTGTTTTTTTCTGTACAGAGTGAATCAAGTGAATTATGCTAAGTACTTCCTATACATGGGGTTGGGGGCCAAGATCTGCACAGGGGCCCACCGGGGGATTCCCCTGTTACCCTGTGGACCAGTCCGAGCCTGCTCACAGATCGGCTGCATCCTGAGCAGTAGTGTTTGTAGAAACAAAACTCCAAAAGACGCCCAGTGTGAACGCTACTCACACCTACTTACTACTCGGGACTTGTGTAATCAGTCTCCAGCCAGCATGTCATTACAAGGGTAGGACATATGTGCATGGGCCCTAAAAGGGAACTCCTCCACTGTGTCCCATCAATAGACAATTACTCCATCATCCTGCGGAACATTGTACCAATAAACTGTCCCACTGGCTTGTGGCTTTCCCAAACCAGACCAGGCCGCCTTCTTCTATTACTCCATGGTCCATTTCTGATGATCAAGAGGCTCTCATGGTGGAGGACAGGGGTCAGGATGGACACTTTGGCCAGATTGAAGCTACTGGCACCCCATGCTGCTCTGTGAGACCTGACACCTTTGTGTTTGTAGTATAGCCATATAGCCATTCCTTCAAGGAACACCCCACAAGATCAATCATATAGCAGGAATGCCCCCCAAGACCCAGAATATACCAAGAACGCCTCACAGATCTGCTGTATCCTGGGAACACCCCACCTAGTTGTTCATCACAATATGACTCTTGTCAAAGTCCCTCAGATTTTTGACCTTTCCCATTTTTCTTTCTTCCAACTCACTTGCAAACTTGTGACTCATATTCACCCTTTTATTTCTTTCCTTGCAGGTAAAAACCTGGTTCCAGAATCGGAGGATGAAACATAAAAAGCAGCTGAGAAAGAGTCAGGATGACAAGACCCCCTCAAGTGATGGCCACATGGACCCTGGCTCCAGTGACACAGAACTGGGGGACAATAGGGGGGATTCTGGGCCAGACAAGGACAGCCACCAGAACCTTTATCTGAGAGAGGAGGCGGATGATGAGGTGGACATTATTGAGGATGACTTGTGCCCCCCACACCTATTATAACCCCCAGTTATGCTGGACACATTCTCAACCACCACCAGGGGACCCCCATAGACATCTTCCTACTATCTCTATGAACTGACATAGAGAGAATGGGGAGCCAGGCAGGGAGCCTCTGCCTTCTAACTGATCAGTCATCCCTTGGGACCCCACAATTTGATTTGAGCATCACGCCCAACACAATTCAGTATGGCGACTCCGAATCTAACTACAGGGTTATTGGCTGGAAACTATTACCCATCATACGATCACTTGGACAGTTCTTTTTTTATCCCACAAATGATGCACTGGATGACTACAACCATCATGCCCTGCACTTCTCATTGATACCTAACAGATGCTGGAAAAGTCTTCACCCCGATCGTTGATTTAAGCTGAATTGTTCCTCTATGCACAAAATCTATTGGACTGGTCATTATTGTATTCCTAACCAGTCATTATACATGGTGGACTGGTCTCCTGGATATACTGGTCTGGTTCTCTGTATATCATAGACTGATCCTCTTTATTCTGGACTTTACATCCAAGGAAATATTATCAGCCCCGGGGTCAGCAGGAGTCATAACAATCCAGTAATAATCAATTAATAATCTATCAAAATGCTCTAAAGTAATGGAAATGTAAAAGAGAGAATAAATAATAACCTTCAAGACACCTCCAGTCTAACTTTTGCTCCCCCACCCATCCTTTCCTGCCTCCCTTATGTGAAACCTATAGTACCCAGCTTGCATCTTGCTCCTGTCCCTTTCTGTGCGCCCTAAATTGCCCAACTTCCTTCATGCACCCATCTCCTTCTCTGTACCCCCCAATGTGCCCTCCAGTACTGAAGCTTCCCTCCTGACCTGTCACTTTCTGTGCCCCCTCCCCTGCCTCATTTTTCTTCCTCCTGCTGTCACTTTCTGTGTCCCCCCAGTTTTCTTCCTGCTCCTGACACTTTTTGTGCTCCCTCCAGTGCCCAGTTCCCTTCCTGCTAATGTCACTTTGTGTACCCCTTTCCACAGTTCCAGTTCCCCTCCTACTCCGGTCCCTTTCTGTGCCTCCTCCACTACCCCAGATTCCCTCCTGCTCCAGTCCCTTTCTGTGCCCCCTCCAGTGCCAGTTCCCCTCCGATTCCTGTCCCTTTCTGTGCCTCCTCCACTACCCCAGATTCCCTCCTGCTCCTTTCCTTTTCTGTGCCCTCTCCAGTGCTAGTTTCCCCCCTGTTCTTGTCCCTTTCTGTGCCCCCTCCACTACCTCAACTTCTCTCCTGCCCCTTTCTGTGCTCCCTCCACTGTCCCAGTTTCCCTCCTGCCCCTATCCTTTTCTGTGCCCCCTCCAGTGTCCAGTTTCCCTCCTGCTCATGTCCTTTTCTGCGCCTCCTCCACTACCCTAGCTTCTCTTCTGCCTTTTATTTGCACCCTCCACTACCTCAGCTTCCTTCTTGCTCCTGCCCCTTTCTTTGCCTAGTCCAGTGCCCCAGTTTCCCTCCTGCCGCTCTTATACTATCCCCTTCTCCCATTTTCTGCTCTTCTTTTCCTATCCCCCATCATCAATATTGCTCCCCACTTGCCTCCTCTCTTGTCCTTCTCTTGCCCCATCTAGCCTCCTCTCTTGTCCTTCTCTTGCCCCCTCCAGCCTCCCCTCTTGCCCCCTCCAGCCTTCCCTCTTGTCCTTCTCTTGCCCCATCCAGCCTCCTCTAGCCCCTCCAGCCTCCCCTCATCCTTCCCTTGCCCCCCCAGCCTTCCCTCTTGTCCTTCTCTTGCCCCTTCCAGCCTCCCCTCTTGTCCTTCTCTTGCCCCCTCCAGCCTCCTCTCGCCCACCAGCCTTCTCTCGTCCTTCTCTTGCCCCCTCCAGCCTCCCCTCTTGTCCTTCTCTTGCCCCTTCCAGCCTCCTCTTGTCCTTCTCTTGCCCCCTCAAGCCTCCCCTCTTGTCCTTCTCTTGCTCCCCCCAGCCTCTCCTCTTGTCCTTCTTTTGCCCCCTCCAGCCTCCTCTCTTGCCCTTCTCTTGCCCTCTCCAGCCTACCCTCTTGTCCTTCTCTTGCCCCCTCCAGCCTCCTTTCTTGTCCATCTTTTGCCTCCTCGAGCCTCCTCTCTTGTCCTTCTCTTGCCCCCTCCAGCCACCTCTCTTGTCCTTCTCTTGCCCCCTCTTGTCCTTCTCTTGCCCCCTCCAGCCTCCCCTCTTGTCTTTCTCTTGACCCTCCAGCCTCCTCTCTTGTCCTTCTTTTGCCCCCTCCAGCCTCCTCTCTTGTCCTTCTCTTGCCCCCTCCAGCCTCCCCTCTTGTCCTTCTCTTGCCTCCTCCAGCCTCCCCTCCTGTCCTTCTCTTGCCCCCTCCAGCCTCCCCTCTTGTCCTTCTCTTGCCCCCTCCAGCCCCCCTCTTGTCCTTCTCTTGCCCCTTCCAGCCTCCCCTCTAGTCCTTCTCTTGCCCCCTCCAGCCTCTTCTCTTGTCCTTCTCTTGCCCCCTCCAGCCTCCCCTCTTGTCCTTCTCTTGCCCCCTCCAGCCTCCCCTCTAGTCCGTCTCTTGCCCCCTCCAGCCTCCCCTCTAGTCCTTCTCTTGCCCCCTCCAGCCTCCCCTCTTGTCCTTCTCTTGCCCCCTCCAGCCTCCCCTCTTGTCCTTCTCTTGCCCCCTCCAGCCTCCCTTCTTGTCCTTCTCTTGCCCCTCCAGCCTCCCCTCTTGTCCTTCTCTTGCCCCCAGCCTCCTCTCTTGTCCTTCTCTTGCCCCCTCCATCCTCCTCTCTGGCCCCCTCCAGCCTCCTCTCTTGTCCTTCTCTTGCACCCTCCAGCCTCCCCTCTTGTCCTTCTCTTGCCCCCTCCAGCCTCCTCTCTTCCCTTCTCCAGCCTCCTCTCCTGTCCTTCTCTTGCCCCCTCCAGCCTCCTCTCTTGTCATTCTCTTGCCCCCAGCCTCCTCTCTTGTCCTTCTCTTGCCCCCTCCAGCCTCCCCTCTTGTCCTTCTCTTGCCTCCTCCAGCCTCCCCTCCTGTCCTTCTCTTACCCCCTCCAGCCTCCCCTCTTGTCCTTCTCTTGCCCCCTCCAGATCCCCTCTTGTCCTTCTCTTGCCCCCTCCAGTCTCCCCTCTAGTCCTTCTCTTGCCCCCTCCAGCCTCTTCTCTTGTCCTTCTCTTGCCCCCTCCAGCCTCCCGTCTTGTCCTTCTTTTGCCCCCTCCAGCCTCCCCTCTTGTCCTTCTCTTGCCCCCTCCAGCCTCCCCTCTTGTCCTTCTCTTGCCCCCTCCATCCTCCTCTCTTGCCCCCTCCAGCCTCCTCTCTTGTCCTTCTCTTACCCCCTCCAGCCTCCCCTCTTGTCCTTCTCTTGCCCCCTCCAGCCTCCTCTCTTGCCTTCTCCAGCCTCCTCTCCTGTCCTTCTCTTGCCCCCCTCCAGCCTCCCCTCTTGTCCTTCTCTTGCCCCCAGCCTCCTCTCTTGTCCTTCTCTTGCCCCCCTCCAGCCTCCCCTCCTGTCCTTCTCTTGCCCCCTCCAGCCTCCCCTCTTGTCCTTCTCTTGCCCTCTCCAGCTCCCCTCTTGTCCTTCTCTTGCCCCCTCCAGCCTCCCCTCTAGTTCTTCTCTTGCCCCCTCCAGCCTCTTCTCTTGCCCCCTCCAGCCTCCCCTTTTGTCCTTCTCTTGCCCCCTCCAGCTTCCCCTCTTGTCCTTCTCTTGCCCCTTCCAGCCTCCCCTCTTGTCCTTCTTTTGCCCCCTCCAGCCTCCCCTCTTGTCCTTCTCTTGCCCCCTCCATCCTCCTCTCTTGCCCCCTCCAGCCTCCTCTCTTGTCCTTCTCTTGCCCCCAGCCTCCTCTCTTGTCCTTCTCTTCCCCCCTCCAGCCTCCCCTCTTGTCCTTCTCTTGCCCGCCCCAGCCTCCCCTCTTGTCCTTCTCTTGCCCCCTCCAGCCTCCCCTCTTGTCCTTCTCTTGCCCCCTCCAGCCTCCCCTCTTGTCCTTCTCTTGCCCCCTCCAGCCTCCTTCTTTATCTCCTCGGATCTTTATTGTCGCACAGTCGTGGCTTCTGCCCTGTTCATATTCACGCTGACTTTTTTCTTTCCAGACTTGTTTCTAGTTCACGTTGTATTTGTAGAACTTTATTTGTTTTCTTTGCGTCTTTTTATATTATTCGATTTTTATATTTTATTTATTTATTTTCAGATTGGATTTTTTTCGTAAAAACATTACAGTCAAGAAGACCCCCACAATTCGGCAGTGCAGCACGGGAGACCCCCTTATTGGACCAGAAAGTTGTTCTGGAATTAATTTATAACAGATTCCTATATAAAGATTCATATATAAAAAATGTAAAAAACGAAATCGTAATACTACATATAAAATTATTATTATTAATAATAATTCTCACTTCACGCTTATTTCTAATCACATTTTTATCATTATTTTATTCCTATTGTTATTACTAATTATTATTTGCATTACTTTCAGCATTTGACATTTAAGATGAATTTAGAAGAAACGGATTTTGATCCTTTTCTCGTACAATTCCCTTTAATATAATGATTCAGGTGGAATTGTCACATGTCTGATTGATGGTGATGATGTATATAGCCCCCACCCATGGAGACACTTGTAAGCTCTTGTGCTCCGTGCAGGGGATTATTGGGGGGGGGGGGGGGTTCCTTCCTTACAAGCTGCAGCCCCCTCACCTCACAGATAATGGTTTTCTGCTGTAATTAATTTTCTCTTCTTTCCCAGGGACTGATCCGAGTGACTCGGTTATTGTAGTAACAGGATTATTATGTGTTGGGGGCTTCAGATCCCCCCTCCCCGGTAGAATCCCGGATAATGTTACATTGTATCACTTCTCCCCGAATGTTCATTGTTTCTGTCCGGACACAGAGGATTTATGGAGCCTTTTATTGAAATAAATCTATTTTGAATTGATGATTGTGAGAGCATTAATCTGCGATATTCATCGATCGTGTATTCTGTCTGTACAATCCCTGATGTCTCAGCCTCATTATTCCCGCAGGATTTATATCCCAGCATTTCTCGGCTTCTCACAATGTCATTTCTATGTTTAATGGTTAAATCACAATCTCAGTTATAGGATGAATCCAGACAGGAGATAACAATAATAATGAAGCAGAAAAACTGCAGAATATCACAGAGGAAATCTCAGCGAATAGTCCTCACCTGATAAAGGCAAAGTACACCGAAAATAGCCACATGGCTGACAAGGCTGGAAACATGGAAAGAGCAATAATATGTAATAATCTGCAACTACAGGGAAAGACACAACTAGGTGAGGAAAGAAGAAAATCACTGCAAAACGCAAAGCTGACGTCATAAAATAACACTGCAGAAGACAGAATGCTGACGTCACAATTACTGCATCACATACAGAGCTGATCTCATAAAATATAGCTACTCGTTATATAATGCTCAGGACTATATATATATATATACATACATATTTACAACTTAAATTACATGAAATAACATACAACTATAAGAGACTAGAGAGAAAGCAGAATAAGAAAAACAGTATATACAATTACTGCGAAATACAAAGCTGAAATCATAAAATAAAACTACAGAAGGCACAATGCTGACGTCACAATTACTGCATCATATACAAAGCTGATTATATATTAAATATATATATATATATATATATATATATATATATAAAGCTGCTCATTATACAATGCTCAGAACAAAATATATATATATATATATATATATATATAATTACAACTTAAATTACATGAAATAACATACAACTATAAGAGAATAGAGAGAAAGCATAAACAGAAGAAGAAAACAGTATTTTTTACTTTACTTTAACATTACTGCACTAAATACACATCTGATATAAAATAAAACTACAGAAGGCACAATGCTGACGTCACAAACAATTACTGCATCATATACAAAGCTGATCTCATAAAATATAGCTACTCAATATACAATGCTCATATATATATATATATATATATATATATATATATAATTGCAACTTAAATTACACGAAATAACATAGGACTTTAAGAGACTAGAGAGAAAGCATGAACAGAAGAAGAAAAACAGTATATACAATTACTGCACTAAATGCAAAGCTGAACTCATGAAGGAAAAATACAAAGAATAAATAACTCAGGATCACATACAAGAACTGAATAAAATGCAATACTGACTCAATAAAAATAACTACATTATATACAATACTGACACTTTACACAGTAACTTTACATACAGTAATAGCATAAGCAGAATCTGTGGAATATATATGCAATTCCTGTACAAAATACAATTCTGATATCATATGTAATAATTACTTAATATCAATATACAATATTAACACTATAAATAATAAAAGCAATACAATATAGTAATAATATACAGCGCTGACTGATATTACAGATATATACACAGATGTATACGGCGCTGGCGGATATTACAGATATATACACAGATGTATACGGCCCTGGATGATATTACAGATATATATACAGATGTATATGGCGCTGGCCAATATTACAGATATATATATACAGATGTATACGGCCCTGGCTGATATTACAGATATATACACAGATCTATATGGCGCTGGATGATATTACAGATATATTATTATTATTATTTATTTATATAGCACCATTAATTCCATGGTGCTGTACATGAAAAAAGGGGTTACATACAGAGTTATAGATATGGTTTACAGTAAACAAATTTATAATGACAGACTGGTACAGAGGGTAGAGGAACCATGTCCTTGCAGACTTACATTCTTCGGGATAATGGGTTAGAGACAGGAAGCCAGTGTGCTGCAGCACTGGTGGTGGTGAGGCGGCAGCTCTGGCGGTGGCTACGCGGCAGCTCGGGTGGTTGGTGACGTGGCAGCAGCTCGGGCGGTTGGTGAAGCGGCAGCTCAGGTGGTTGGTGAGGCGGCAGCTCTGGCGGTGGCGACGCGGCAGCTCGGGTGGTTGGTGACGTGGCAGCAGCCCAGGCGATTGGTGAGGCGGCAGCTCGGGTGGTTGGTGAGGCAGGCGGCAGCTCGGGTGGTTGGTGAGGCGGCAGCGGCGACGCGGCAGCTCAGGTGGTTGGTGACGAGGCAGCAGCTCGGGCAGTTGGTGAGGCGGCAGCTCGGGTGGTTGGTGAGGCGGCAGCTCTGGCGGTGGCGACGCGGCAGCTCGGGTGGTTGGTGACGTGGCAGCAGCTCGGGCGGTTGGTGAGGCGGCAGCTCGGGTGGTTGGTGAGGCGGCAGCTCTGGCGGTGGCGACGCGGCAGCTCGGGTGGTTGGTGACGTGGCAGCAGCCCAGGCGATTGGTGAGGCGGCAGCTCGGGTGGTTGGTGAGGCGGCAGCTCGGGTGGTTGGTGAGGCGGCAGCTCTGGCGGTGGCGACGCGGCAGCTCAGGTGGTTGGTGACGTGGCAGCAGCTCGGGCAGTTGGTGAGGCGGCAGCTCGGGTGGTTGGTGAGGCGGCAGCTCTGGCGGTGGCGACGCGGCAGCTCGGGTGGTTGGTGACGTGGCAGCAGCTCTGGCGGTTGGTGAGGCGGCAGCTTGGGTGATTGGTGAGGCGGCAGCTCTGGCGGTGGCGACGCGGTAGCTCTGGTGGTTGGTGACGTGGCAGCAGCCCGGGCGATTGGTGAGGTGGCAGCTCGGGTGGTTGGTGAGGCGGCAGCTCGGGTGGTTGGTGAGGCGGCAGCTCTGGTGGTGGCGACGCGGCAGCTCGGGTGGTTGGTGACTTGGCAGCAGCTCGGGCGGTTGGTGAGGCAGCAGCTAGGGCAGTTGGTGAGGCGGCAGCTCGGGTGGTTGGTGAGGCAGCAGCTATGGTGGTGGCGACGCGGCAGCTTGGGTGGTTGGTGACGTGGCACCAGCCCGGGCGATTGGTGAGGCGGCAGCTCGGGTGCTTGGTGAGGCGGCAGCTCTAGCAGTGGCGACGCGGCAGCTTGGGTGGTTGGTGACGTGGCAGCAGCTCGGGCGACTGGTGAGGCGGCAGCTCGGGTGGTTGGTGAGGCGGCAGCTCTGGCGGTGGCGACGTGGCAGCTCGGGTGGTTGGTGATGCGGCAGCAGCTCGGGCGGTTGGTGAGGCGGCAGCTCGGGTGGTTGGTGAGGCGGCAGCTCTGGTGGAGGCTATGCGGCAGCTCGGGTGGTTGGTGACGTGGCAGCAGCCCGGGCGATTGGTGAGGCGGCAGCTCGGGTGGTTGGTGAGGCGGCAGCTCGGGTGGTTGGTGAGGCGGCAGAATGGTTATTGCAGACTGTAGGCTTTCCTGAAGAGATGGGTTTTCAGGTTCCATCTGAAGGATCCAAGGGTGGTGGATAATAGGACGTGTTGAGGCGTGGAATTCCAGAGGATGGGGGATATTCGGGAGAAGTCTTGGAGGCGGTTGGGTGAGGAACGAATAAGTGTGGAGGAGAGTAGGAAGTCTTGGGGTGATCAAAGATAACGTGAGGGAAGATATTGGGAGATTAGTTCAGAGATGTAGGGAGGGGACAGGTTGTGGATGGCTTTGTAGGTCAGTGTGAGTAGTTGAACTGGATTCGTTGGGGAATTGGGAGCCAGTGGAGGGATTTGCAGAGGGGAGAAGCAGGGGAGTAGCGAGGAGAGAGGTGGATTAGCCGGGCAGCAGAGTTGAGGACAGACTGGAGAGGTGCAAGGGAGTTAGCGGGGAGGCCACAGAGGAGGGTGTTGCAGTAATTGAGGCGTGAGATGATGAGGGCATGCACAAGAGTTTTAGTAGATTGAGGGCTGAGGAAGGGACGGATTCTGGCAATATGTTTTGAGTTGGAGGCGACAGGAGGTGGCAAGAGTTTGGACATGTGGTTTGGACAGGGCAGAATCGAGAACCACCCCGAGGCAAAGGATTTCAGGTGCGGGAGAGAGGGTGATGCCATTTACCACAGATATATACACAGATGTATACAGCGCTGACTGATATTATAGATATATACACAGATGTATATGGCCCTGGATGATATTACAGATATTTACACAGATGTATATGGCCCTGGATGATATTACAGATATATACACAGATGTATACGGCTCTGGCCGATATTACAGATATATACACAGATGTATATGCAGCGCCCCAGAGTCCTGGTCGTTGCAGTACTGACGCTCCGCCACTAAGGGGAGTGATGGTACGTCTGATGGCACTAAAGGAGTTCACCTGACCAGGTATCACTGTCACACATTACACTTCACACTCCGGCCACCAGGGGGAGCAAAGGGTTCTATGTATTAGGCCACTCCTCACACTTTGGTAAAACTGGGGGTTGGATAGGAAGTTAGGGAGAAGCTGACTGGGTTTTGCCCAGGTAACATCTAGTGAGAGAAGAGCGTTGCTTGGGAAGATCCAGGGGGGTCCCTGTCAGGGGTGGGATCCTGACAGAGGCCTAGCGAAAAGGATAGATTGTTACGGAGCCGCGCCTGCACTTCATTGCGGCGGCATCTTAAGAAAGGACACGAAGAGGAGTATATTGTGGAGAAGTGAGAAACGAGATCACAGCACAAAGGCGATAGAACCAGAAGGAGTCGTGCCCCGAGATCGGCAACATCCTACTGAGGCGCGTAGCCGGTGGCCGGAACGCCGAGGAAGCATTGGGCTCTACGCATTACTTCAAACCAACGGCAGGGCAGTTAATTATAGGTTGGCTGCCTCACCTAAATCACCTAATGAAGACAACGGAGGCAATTGTGGGAGAGGGGCGTCTCTAGGGTCCCTATAAAATAACTCCAGGCCTACCCCGTCATACGGGTGCGTCCTATCCATATCATCTGGGGGACGGAGAGAAAGAACAGAAACATACCCGACAGTTGGGAGGACTATCCCGTGGTGCTCAGCAGGGAAGTACTACAACACCCAGGCGCTAGTAGGTAGGCACTGATTTCCACCTGCAAAGGGAACTCTGGATGTGCCTTCGGACCGGCCGGTCTCAGCCAGCCCTGTTAACAGTGCTCTGGATTGCGGATGCTGAAGCCTTTCAGTAAAGAGGTAAAGAGACTGTAACCCTGTGTCCTCATTATTTACTGCGACCTACACCACCACCTACACCTTTTATTGGGCGCCCCTTAGCAGGACCACGGACCGGGTCAGGCAACCGTGACATCCTCAGAACCGAGAGACCCGGATTCGAGTACCCCGTCGTCCTGCGTCTGGGGGCCGCTCCAACTTGGTGTCACGAACAGGATCTACTTAAGCCTGAAGAATCAGGTCATGTGTGCCTTGGCACTGTGACTGAATTGTGCTTGAACCGTGATTTATTGCAAAGACTGTGTATTGCTATTTGCCGCCAAAAATTCCCGCCAAAATCGCTGCCATTAGAGCGCAACGTGGAGCGCAGGAGAAGAAGAAGGGCATGGATTTGTGGGCGTGGACAAATTGAAGAGCGCGAAGAACAATGGCCGCCCAGTCTAAGTATTGCTGTATCCTGAGGACGTGTCCGTCAGCAGCTGAGGTCCACCTCCTCATTCTCTATGGAGGGTGGAGACCATGGAGACGGAGCCGCCCCCGAAAGAGAGCGCGGGAAGAAGACCCAGAAGGGGGGACAGACATGGCGACTTCCAGGCAGCCACGTGAGGACTCCCCGGCCCGGCGCAGGGCCTCACCATTAGAAGCGAGCCTGGACCCACCGTCGCTGCGGGGATTAACCGTTGCAGAGCTGCCCCTGGGGAGGCCCAGCTACCAGTCGCCAGAAGGCTGGGTGGCCGCGGCCGAAGCCCGGCAGCTGGCACGCTGCTGGGACGCCCACGCTAGTGTGGGTTCCCGGCTTGTCCACTCTGTGGAGATCCGCCTGTCCCCTGCATTCCCCTCTTCACCTGTTCTGACCGCGGAAGACCTGCGCACCCCGTCACCGGGTCGTGAGCCGCGGGAGCGGGACATGAAGATCCTGCCAGGGATGGAACACCGGCGGCGCATGGTGGCTGCGCGGAGGAAGGAGAGAGGGAGAGAGACCCGACCCGCGGCCATGATTGATCTGAAGGACGATGTGGACGACCCTCCGCCGAAGTGGGGTGTCGTGGTAACCTTCAACTCTCAGGAAGGAAGGGGAGTCATCCAGGAGATCGGGGAGCCGCTGAAGGTACATGTCACCCGGAGCGAGGTAAAGCCCTGCTACGGGGAGGTCGATGCAGACCGTGACTTGCAACCCGGGGATGCCGTGGTTTACACCCGGTGGCAAAGGGGGACTGGCTGGAGAGCCCAAGAAGTCCAGCGGTGCGCATCTCTCTCGGCTGCAACTGAGGCCCCGGAAACCGGGCCCGCCGCAGGCAAGACGACTGCCACCTCCTCTACGGACCACCAGGCTGCTTTGACCCACCGTGTGACCCTGGGTCCCATTCGTCCTCGGCTGAGAGGGGTGGTATGCGAGGTAAAGCCGTTACAGTCGCAAGACTAAACCTAGATGCCACGAAAATGTAAATAGTTAATTTAACTGTTTGTCTTCCTGCTGTTCTGCTGCTAAAACCCGACCAGGGTTAGTTCTTAAAGGGATTCCTTTGTTTACCTGGGATCCGTAATGCTTTATGTTTGTTTTGCATCACTGTTTTAAAGGACTGTCGAATCATGGACGGTGAATGATTCACAAACTGTTGCTGTAAATAGTCGCACCTTCTTAAACGTGCCCCCTACTGATTTTACAAAGGAAAGAGCTTTTTGAAGAGACTGTTCCTGGACACAGCGCAGAAGCTCTTGTTCACTGCGGACTTGCAACTTGAGAGTTGCACTACCTCAAAGAGACTTGAAATGTCCCTCTTAAAGGGGATGTTCACTGTTGCAATTAGCCGAGATATAATGTTCCTTTAAGAAAGTTAGAAAGTAATGATGTTTTACATAGTAGTATGTAGCTAGAAAGATAATAATAAAGAATAGAACTGTTGATAATGAATAAAAATTGAAGTTGAAGTGATTATCGGAACTAATGATAGAGAGCCAAGGAAAGATGCAGTAAGCCCGTGGGGGTAGACGAGAGAGTCCTGCATAGGAGAAAGAGAGCTCAGGAAAATATTGATTTGCACTTTTAGTTTTGTAGTATGCCTTTAGTGGGTACCTGCCTTACGCCCTTAAAAGAAAAGTTAAATTATTGTTCAGAATTTGCACTTAGTAGATAGAATGCCCGGCTGGGTAATAAAGGTTATTTATAGTCAGTTATTTAATAAATGTTATTTAAGACCTTAAGCACTATGTAAATATGTTTTGTTTGTAACGTTCAAGTGTCCTCACCTCCCATAAAGGGAAGCATTGTTAACCCCTTCATGACCCAGCCTATTTTGGCCTTAATGACCTTGCCGTTTTTTGCAATTCTGACCAGTGTCCCTTTATGAGGTAATAACTCAGGAACGCTTCAACGGATCCTAGCGATTCTGAGATTGTTTTTTCGTGACATATTGGGCTTCATATTAGTGGTAAATTTAGGTCGATAATTTCTGAGTTTATTTGTGAAAAAAACGGAAATTTGGCGAAAATTTTGAAAATTTAGCAATTTTCACATTTTGAATTTTTATTCTGTTAAACCAGAGAGATATGTGACACAAGATAGTTAATAAATAACGTTTCCCACATGTCTACTTTACATCAGCACAATTTTGGAAACAAATTTTTTTTTTGCTAGGAAGTTATAAGGGTTAAAATTTGACCAGTGATTTCTCATTTTTACAACAAAATTTACAAAACCATTTTTTTTAGGGACCACCTCACATTTGAAGTCATTTTGAGGGTTCTATATGGCTGAAAATACCCAAAAGTGACACCATTCTAAAAACTGCACCCCTCAAGGTGCTCAAAACCACATTCTAGAAGTTTATTAACCCTTCAGGTGTTTCACAGCAGCAGAAGCAACATGGAAGTAAA
This sequence comes from Ranitomeya variabilis, assembly GCF_051348905.1. Taxonomy (NCBI): domain Eukaryota; kingdom Metazoa; phylum Chordata; class Amphibia; order Anura; family Dendrobatidae; genus Ranitomeya; species Ranitomeya variabilis. The sequence goes on from NC_135235.1 coordinate 252,003,096, forward strand.
AAATTAACATTTAACTTTTTAGTCACAAAAATGATCTTTTAGCAACAATTTTTTTATTTTCCCAAGGGTAAAAGGAGAAACTGGACCACGGACGTTGTTGTCCAATTTGTCCTGAGTACGCTGATACCTCATATGTGGGGGTAAACCACTGTTTGGGCGCACGGCAGGGCTCGGAAGGGAAGGAGCGCCATATGACTTTTTCAATGAAAAATTGGCTCCAATCTTTAGCGGACACCATGTCGCGTTTGGAGAGCCCCCGTGTGCCTAAACATTGGAGCTCCCCCACAAGTGACCCCATTTTGGAAACTAGACCCCCCAAGGAACTTATCTAGAAGCATAGTGAGCACTTTAAACCCCCAGGTGCTTCACAAATTGATCCATAAAAATGAAAAAGTACTTTTTTTTCACAAAAAAATTATTTTAGCCTCAATTTTTTCATTTTCACATGGGCAACAGGATAAAATGGATCCTAAATTTTGTTGGGCAATTTCTCCTGAGTACACCAATACCTCACATGTGGGGGTAAACCACTGTTTGGGCACATGGTAAGGCTCGGAAGGGAAGGAGCGCCATTTGACTTTTTGAATGAAAAATTATCTCCATCGTTAGCGGACACCATGTCGCGTTTGGAAAGCCCCTGTGTGCCTAAACATTGGAGCTCCTCCACAAGTGACCCCATTTTGGAAACTAGACCCCCCAAGGAACTCATCTAGAGGCATAGTGAGCACTTTAAACCCCCAGGTGCTTCACAAATTGATCCGCAAAAATGAAAAAGTACTTTTTTTTCACACAAAATTTCTTTAGCCTCAATTTTTTCATTTTCACATGGGCAACAGGATAAAATGGATCCTAAAATTTGTTGGGCAATTTCTCCTGAGTATGCCGATACCTCATATGTGGGGGTAAACCACTGTTTGGGTGCACGGCAAGGCTCGGAAGGGGAGGCGTGCCATTTGACTTTTTGAATGGAAAATTAGCTCCAATCGTTAGCGGACACCATGTCGCATTTGGAGAGCCCCTGTGTGCCTAAACATTGGAGCTCCCCTACAAGTGACCCCATTTTGGAAACTAGACCCCCAAAGAAACTTATCTAGATGCATAGTGAGCACTTATAACCCCCAGGTGCTTCACAGAAGTTTATAACGCAGAGCCGTGAAAATAAAAAAATAATTTTTCTTTCCTCAAAAATGATTTTTAGCCCAGAATTTTTTATTTTCCCAAGGGTAATAGGAGAAATTGGACCCCAAATGTTGTTGTCCAGTTTGTCCTGAGTACGATGATACCCCATATGTGGGGGTAAACCACTGTTTGGGCGCACGGCAGGGCTCGGAAGGGAAGGCACGCCATTTGGCTTTTTGAATGGAAAATTAGCTCCAATCATTAGCGGACACCATGTCGCGTTTGGAGAGCCCCTGTGTGCCTAAACATTGGAGCTCCCACACAAGTGACCCCATTTTGGAAACTAGACCTCCCAAGGAACTAATCTAGATGTGTGGTGAGCACTTTGAACCCCCAAGTGCTTCACAGAAGTTTATAACGCAGAGCCATGAAAATAAAAAATAATTTTTCTTTTCTCAAAAATGATTTTTTAGCCCACAATTTTTTATTTTCCCAAGGGTAACAGGAGAAATTGGACCCCAAAAGTTGTTGTCCAGTTTCTCCTGAGTACGCTGATACCCCATATGTGGGGGTAAACCACTGTTTTGGCACACGTCGGGGTTCGGAAGGGAAGTAGTGACGTTTTGAAATGCAGACTTTGATGGAATGCTCTGCGGGCATCAGGTTGCGTTTGCAGAGCCCCTGATGTGCCTAAACAGTAGGAACTCCCCACAAGTGACTCCATTTTGGAAACTAGACCCCCAAGGGAACTTATCTAGATGTGTGGTGAGCACTTTGAACCCCCAAGTGCTTCACAGAAGTTTATAACGCAGAGCCGTGAAAATAATAAATGTGTTTCCTTTCCTCAAAAATATTTTTTTAGCCCAGAATTTTTTATTTTTGCAAGAGTAACAGGAGAAATTGGACCCCAAAAGTTGTTGTCCAGTTTCTCCTGAGTACGCTGATACCCCATATGTGGGGGTAAACCACTGTTTGGGCACATGCCGGGGCTCGGAAGGGAAGTAGTGACGTTTTGGAATGCAGACTTTGATGGAATGGTCTGCGGGCATCATGTTACGTTTGCAGAGCCCCTGATACGCCTAAACAGTAGAAACCCCCCACAAGTGACCCCATTTTGGAAACTAGACCCCCCAAGGAACTTATCTAGATGTGTGGTGAGCACGTTGAACCCCCAAGTGCTTCACAGAAGTTTACAACGCAGAGCCGTGAAAATAAAAAATCATTTTTCTTTCCTCAAAAAAGATGTTTTAGCAAGCAATTTTTTATTTTCACAAGGGTAACAGGAGAATTTGGACCCCAATATTTGTTGCCCAGTTTGTTGTTAGTACGCTGATACCCCATATGTGGGGGTAAACCACTGTTTGGGCACACGTCAGGGCTCGGAAGGGAAGTAGTGACATTTGAAATGCAGACTTTGATGGAATGGTCTGCGGGCGTCACATTGCATTTGCAGAGCCCCTGATGTGCCTAAACAGTAGAAACACCCCACAAGTGACCCCATTTTGGAAACTAGACCCCCGAAGGAACTTATCTAGATGTGTGGTGAGCACTTTCAACCCCCAAGTGCTTCACAAAAGTTTATAACGCAGAGCTGTGAAAATAAAAAATAATTGTTCTTTCCTCAAAAATTATGTTTTAGCAAGTAATTTTTTATTTTTGCAAGGGTAACAGGAGAAATTGGACCCCAACAGTTGTTGCCCAGTTTGTCCTGAGTACGCTGGTACCCCAAATGTGGGGGTAAACCACTGTTTGGGCGCACGTCGGGGCTTGGAAGGGCGGGAGCACCATTTGACTTTTTGAACGCAAGATTGGCTGGAATCAATGGTGGCGCCATGTTGCGTTTGGAGACCCCTGATGTGCCTAAACAGTGGAAACCCCTCAATTCTAACTTCAACACTAACCCCAACACACCCCTAATCCTAATCCCAACTGTAGCCATAACCCTAATCACAACCCTAAACCCCAACAAACTCCTAACCACAACCCTAACCGCAACACACCCGTAACCCTAATTCCAACCCTAATCCTAACCCTAATCCCAACCGTAACCCTAATCCCAACCCTAACCACAACTGTAACCCCAACACACCCCTAACCCTATCCGTAACCCTAACCACAAGCCTAATCTTAACCCTATTTCAAACCCTAGCCCTAATTCCAACCCTAACTCTAATTCCAACCCTAACCCTAAGGCTATGTGCCCACGTTGCGGATTCGTGTGAGATTTTTCCGCACGATTTTTGAAAAATCTGCAGGTAAAAGGCACTGCGTTTTACCTGCGGATTTACAGCAGATTTCCAGTGTTTTTTTGTGCGGATTTCACCTGCGGATTCCTATTGAGGAACAGGTGTAAAACGCTGCGGAATCCGCACAAAGAATTGACATGCTGCGGAAAATACAATGCAGCGTTTCTGCACGGAATTTTCCGCACCATGGGCACAGCGGATTTGGTTTTCCTTAGGTGTACATGGTACTGTAAACCTGATGGAAAACTGCTTCGAATTCGCAGCGGCCGATCCGCTGCGGATCCGCGGCCGATGCGCTGCTGATCCGCGGCCGATCCGCTGCGGATCCGCGGCCGATCAGCTGCCGATCCGCTGCCGATCCGCGGCCGATCCGCTCTGTGTGCACATGCCATAACCCTACCCCTAACCCTACCCGTAACCCTAACCCTACCCCTAGTTCTAACCCTAGTTCTAACCCTAACCCTAGTGGAAAAAGAAAAAAAAATATTTTCTTTATTTTATTATTGTCCCTACCTATGGGGGTGATAAAGGGGGGGGGGTTTATTTATTATTTTTTTATTTTGATCGCTGTGATAGAACCTACCACAGCGATCAAAATGTACTTTGCCGGCCGGCAGATGCGGCGGGCGCACTGCGCATGCGCCCGCCATTTTGGAAGATGGCGGCGCCCAGCGAGGAGGCGTACGGACACCGGGAGGATCGGTAAGTATGAAGGGGTGGGGGGGGGGTGGATTGGAGCACAGGGGGGGTGATTGGAGCACAGGGGGGGTGATCGGAGCACAGGGGGGAGCGGACAGCAGGACGGGGGAGCCGGCAGGCGGACGGAGGGGACCGGAGGACTAACGGAGGACTGGGGGGGCGATCAGTGGGTGTGGGGGGGGTGACTTCAGGTTTTCCAGCCATGGCCGATGATATTGCAGCATCGGCCATGGCTGGATTGTAATATTTCACCAGTTTTTTAGGTGAAATATTACAAATCGCTCTGATTGGCAGTTTCACTTTCAACAGCCAATCAGAGCGATCGTAGCCACGGGGGGGGTGAAGCCACCCCCCCTGGGCTGAAGCACCACTCCCCCTCTCCCTGCAGATCGGGTAAAATAGGAGTTAACCCTTTCACCCGATCTGCAGGGACGCGATCATTCCATGACGCCACATAGGCGTCATGGGTCGGATTGGCACGGGTTTTCATGACGCCTACGTGGCGTCATGGGTCGGGAAGGGGTTAAATTTACTTGTTTATTGCATTTCAAAAAAAATTTGTATGTCTTTTGCCAACATGTATTGTTGTTCTTCTTTCCCAGTCCGGGAGTAGAGGATTTATCCGGGGGGAGTGCAGCGCCCCAGAGTCCTGGTCGTTGCAGTACTGACGCTCCGCCACTAAGGGGAGTGATGGTACGTCTAATGGCACTAAAGGAGTTCACCTGACCAGGTATCACTGTCACACATTACACTTCACACTCCGGCCACTAGGGGGAGCAAAGGGTTCTATGTATTAGGCCACTCCTCACACTTTGGTAAAACTGGGGGTTGGATAGGAAGTTAGGGAGAAGCTGACTGGCTTTTGCCCAGGTAACATCTAGTGAGAGAAGAGCGTTGCTTGGGAAGATTCAGGGGGGTCCCTGTCAGGGGCGGGATCCTGGCAGAGGCCTAGCGAAAAGGATAGATTGTTACGGAGCCGCGCCTGCACTTCATTGCGGCGGCATCTTAAGAAAGGACACGAAGTGGAGTATATTGTGGAGAAGTGAGAAACGAGATCACAGCACAAAGGCGATAGAACCAGTAGGAGTCGTGCCCCGAGATCGGCAACATCCTACTGAGGCGCATAGCCGGTGGCCGGAACGCCGAGGAAGTATTGGGCTCTACGCATTACTTCAAACCAACGGCAGGGCAGTTAATTATAGGTTGGCTGCCTCACCTACATCACCTAATGAAGACAACGGAGGCAATTGTGGGAGAGGGGCGTCTCTAGGGTCCCTATAAAATAACTCCAGGCCTACCCCGTCATACAGGTGCGTCCTATCCATATCATCTGGGGGACGGAGAGAAAGAACAGAAACATACACGACAGTTGTGAGGACTATCCCGTGGTGCTCAGCAGGGAAGTACTACAACACCCAGGCGCTAGTAGGTAGGCACTGATTTCCGCCTGCAAAGGGAACTCTGGATGTGCCTTCGGACCGGCCGGTCTCAGCCAGCCCTGTTAACAGTGCTCTGGATTGCGGATGCTGAAGCCTTCAGTAAAGAGGTAAAGAGACTGCAACTCTGTGTCCTCGTTATTTACTGCGACCTACACCACCACAAACACCTTTTATTGGGCGCCCCTTAGCAGGACCACGGACCGGGTCAGGCCACCGTGACATCCTCAGAACCGAGAGACCTGGATTCGAGTACCCCGTCGTCCTGCGTCTGGGGGCCGCTCCATATACGGCCCTGGCCGATATTACAGATATATATACAGATGTATACGGCTCTGGATGATATTACAGATATATACACAGATGTATACGGCCCTGGATGATATTACAGATATATACACAGATGTATACGGCCCTGGATGATATTACAGATATATACACAGATGTATACGGCCCTGGATGATATTACAGATGTATACGGCTCTGGCTGATTATACAGATATATACACAGATGTATACAGCAGTGGCTGATATTACAGATATATACACAGATGTATATGGCTCTGGCTGATTATACAGATATATACACAGATGTATACGGCTCTGGCTGATATTACAGATATATACACAGATGTATACGGCCCTGGATGATATTACAGATATATACACAGATGTATACGGCTCTGGCTGATTATACAGATATATACACAGATGTATACGGCCCTGGCTGATATTACAGATATATACACAGATGTATACGGCCCTGGATGATATTACAGATATATACACAGATGTATACGGCTCTGGCTGATATTACAGATATATACACAGATGTATACTGTGCTGGCTGATATTACAGATATATACACAGATGTATACAGCTCTGGCTGATATTACAGATATATACACAGATGTATACGGCCCTGGATGATATTACAGATATATACACAGATGTATATGGCCCTGGATGATATTACAGATATATACACAGATGTATACTGCGCTGGCTGATATTACAGATATATACACAGATGTATACGGCCCTGGCTGATTATACAGATATATACACAGATGTATACGGCCCTGGCTAATATTACAGATATATACACAGATGTATACAGCCCTGGGTGATATTACAGATATATACACAGATGTATACGGCCCTGGCTGATATTACAGATATATACACAGATGTATACGGCCCTGGATGATATTACAGATATATATGTAGCGCCCCCACTGCCGCAGGGCCGAGGGGTACCCGGTACCGGGCCTCTGAGTCTCTGTCCTGGGGTTGTCATGGTGGCTAGACCCGATCCGTGTCCCTGCTGAGGGGCGCCCAATGAAAGGTGTGGGTGGTGATGATGTTATGGTGCGGTGCAGGTCGCAGCAAATAACGAGGACACCAGGTTGCAGTCTCTTTACCTCTTTACTGAAGGCTTCAGGATCCTCAGTCCGGAATACGGTTAACCGGGCTGCGCAAGTCCGGCCGGTCCGATGGCACCTCCAGAGTTCCCTTTGCAGGTGGAAATCTGTGCCTACCTTCTAGCGCTTGTGTGTTGTGGTCCTCCCCTGCTGTGCTTACGGGATAGTCCCCACAACTGTTGTGTCTGTTTCTGAAGTTCCCTCACAACTCGATTATGATGTTCTTCTTCGTCCCCCAGATGATATGGCTAGGACGCACCCGTATGACGGGTAGGCTCGGAGCTCTTCCTGGACCCTAGTGTCGCCCCTCTCCTGTTATTGCCCCCTATGTCTTCTTAGGTGATTTGGGTGAGACAGCCCGCCTATAACTGACTGTCCTGCCGTAGGTTTGAAGTTAGGCCTGGAGCTCTATACTTCCTCGGCGTTCCGGCCACCGCCTGCGCGCCTCAGTAGGATCTTGCTTCATCTTACAGCACGACTCCTACTGGTGTTTCTCCTTGTTGCATTGATCTCGTTTCTCACTCAGCACAATAAACCTCGCTTCTTGTCCTTTCTTAGGGTACCGCCGCGATCAGGTGCAGGCGCGGTCCCGTAACGTTCTCTCTGTTCGCTAGGCCTCTGTCAGGATCCCACCCCTGACAGGGACCCCCCTGAATCTTCCCCTGCAACACCCTCTGCCACAGGATGTTGCCTGGTTCCAACCCAGTCAGCTTTCTGTCTAACTTCCTATCCAACCCCCAGTTTTACCAGACTGTGAGGAGTGGCCTAATACATAGCGCCCTTAGCTCCCCCTGGAGGCCAGACTGTGAAGTGTATTGGTGTCTGTGATACCTGGTCAGGTGAACTCCTTCAGTGCCATCAGACGTACCATAGCCCCCCTTAGCGGCGGAGCATCAGTACTGCAACGACCAGGACTCTGGGGCGCTGCATATACACAGATGTATACGGCCCTGGATGATATTACAGATATATACACAGATGTATACCGCCCTGGATGATATTACAGATATATACACAGATGTATACAGCGCTGGATGATATTACAGATATATAGAACTCTGCAAAGTAATATATGGATTTCGTCTGCGCTGCCCAAATGATGAGATTCCAGAAAGTTATTAAAGTTTGACAGTGGTTTATTCTACGCGTTTCAAGGTTTTTTGCAACTTCTTCTTCAGGAAATACCAAGATCCACCCATGGATGTTAACAGGTTAATCACTCTGTCAATCGCTGACAGCGGCATTTAACATGCGTCCGCCGGGCAGAGCAGAAGCGCGTCACAAGTCTCGCCCATCGGTGTACCTATAGCGCGATCGTGGGTGCCGATGGTTTGCCGTGAGAGCCAAGGGTCTGCAGAAGACCCCCATACCTGTTATCGTCATACTCCTCTGAACAATGACCAGTGACCGGCGTTCATAGGAGATTGCGTTCATAGAATATTGCTATACATAGCAGGGCTGAAGCCCTGTTATCTGTAGCACGGGCAATCAAGTCTCCTGAGGGGACTATTAAATAAAGGGAAAAGGGGAAAAAAAAACACAAGTTCAAATCACCCCACTTTGCTCCATTAAAAATGAAAGTATTAAAAAACAAACACACATATTTGGTATCGCTGCGTTAGGGTACCGTCACACATTGAAATTTTCATCGCTGCGACGGCACGATTCGTGACGTCGCAGCGTCGTATAATCATCGCTCCAGCGTCGTAGACTGCGGTCACACGTTGCAATCACGGCGCTGGAGCGATGCCGAAGTCCCCGGGTAACCAGGGTAAACATCGGGTAACTAAGCGCAGGGCCGCGCTTAGTAACCCGATGTTTACCCTGGTTACCAGCGTAAACGTAAAAAAACAAACAGTACATACTCACCCGTCGGTGTCCTTCAGGTCCCTTGCCGTCTGCTTCCTGCTCTGAGTGCAGCCGTACAGTGAGAGCAGAGCGCAGCACCGCTGCGCTCTGCTCTCACTTTCCGGCCGGCACTCAGAGCAGGAAGCAGACGGCAAGGGACCTGAAGGACACCGACGGGTGAGTATGTACGGTTTGTTTTTTTACGTTTACACTTGTAACCAGGGTAAACATCGGGTTACTAAGCGCGGCCCTGCGCTTAGTTACCCGATGTTTACCCTGGTTACAAGCAAAGACATCGCTGGATCGCTGTCACACACAACGATCCAGCGATGTCAGCGGGTGATCAAGCGACGAAAGAAAGTTCCAAACGATCTGCTACGACGTACGATTCTCAGCAGGGTGTCTGATCGCAGTAGCGTGTCAGACACAGCGATATCGTAACGATATCGCTAGAACGTCACGAATCGTAACGTCGTAGCGATGGAAATTTCAATGTGTGACGGTACCCTTAGGAAACACCCGATCTATCAAAATATAGACTTAGTTAATCTGATCGGCAAACAGCATATCAAGAAAAAAAATCAAAACTCCAAAATTATTTTTTTGGTCACAGCAACATTGCAATAAAATGCAATAACAGGGGATCAAAAGATCGTATCTGCCCCAAAATAGAATGGATAAAAAAAGTCAGCTCGGGGGTGCAAAAAAAGGCCTTGACCCAGCCCCAGATCAAGGAAAATGAGAACGTTACGGGTCTCTGCATAAGGCGAAAAATGCAAAAACATTTTTTCATACAAATGTTAGACTTTTTTTCACTATTTAAATATAAAATAAATCATACAGTTTTGGTCTCTGCGCACTCGGACTGACATAGAGAATCATATTGGCAGGTCAGTTTTACTATATAGTGAGCAAGGTAAATAAAAAATAACAAAAACTGTTTTGTAATTGCTCTTTTATTTGCAATTTCACTGCACTTGGATTTTTTTCTGTTTTCCAGTACACTATATGGTAAAATCATGCACAGAATATTCTACATATTTTAGTTTATTCCTCCAACATTACATGTTTATGGTTCAGCTAGAAGTTTCACAAACTCTTCATAGAAGTGAGAAACTGAGAAATTGGTCAAGTTCCATCCCAGCTTAGCCCTGGACACATTGGTGCCATCGTTGGGTGCCCGTCCAGTTATGCCAATGGATGGTCCTGCTCTAGATGTCAGCAGATATTATTCCATGTGATTAACTGGTCTTGTCCTCTGTGGGCGTCTGTATGAATGGTATACGGGTGCAATAGTCGCTCTCACTGAAGAAGACCCTTTTCCTCTATGCACTCTATGGAAGGTTTATTTATGCAGCAGCTTGCTTCCAGATGTGATCAGACAATGAGTGGACGTTTCATGGGGCCCCAAGGGAGAAGCTGTTCTTTTCTTTTGCATCTTGATCTGGATACATAGGAATGAGAATAAAAACTCGATTTCAGCTCACCCAGTTGCTCTATGCTCATCCACCTGGGGCTCAGACACCGGCCTCACCCTGGCCTCACATCAAGGAAAATAGAAAAAATTGGAGTCCGGCTCAACAGGACTGGATTTTCCTTTTCTTTTTCAAAAGAAATTATAGTGCATACAAAAGAAAAATGTACATGGTCGACATGACCCAGTCGTCGCGTTTCGACTGCACTAGGTGGTCTTACTCATGACAATTTTTTCTACATAGGAATGAGGCCTGATGATCAATGGATGCAACCACAACATACGCCGATTATTGGTATGAGCCCCAAATATCGGTCATCTGGTCCTCAACCTTGGCTGACATGCAGGGCAGAGCTCACTTGTAGCGGAGGCCGCACCACACGTTCCAGGTTACAGTTCATAGTCTGATGGTCTCGATAGCCGGGAACCGCCGCCCTGTGAGCTTGGCCTCAGCAACCATTGAATTCACAGCCTGTAAGTAGCAATTACCTGGAGATAATTTGAGTCTCCCGAGAGGCTTCTTGGATCTGTGTCTACAGTGAAGTGGATGTAGGAGATCTCCAGCGACCTCGTGTAATATAGATAATTATTGTTATTATTCCATCTGAAGGGTGAAAATTACCACCCTGCTCGCACTCCTAGAGACGCACGTGATGCCGCCATCATGAAAGACGCTGTGCTTTGAGAAAAAAAAAAAGTGTTAGATGTGACTCTTATACGAGTGTTAATTCTGGAAAAATTACAAAGGAAATCAGAGAAGATGAAAAATAAAGATGGGAACGAAGATGGACACCAACAGCGCAAAGACACCGGACCGGGCAGGAAATTACAGGGAAATTGTCCTAAAGCGAATATTTCCTATATCTAAAAATATGCAGATCCTAGAAAGCCTCGTTCTCGAGGAAGCGGGGATTGTGCTAATCCCGGATCAATTGTGCAATACTCGCTGTCTCCATAAGGCTATGTGCACACTTTGCGGATTCCACTGCGGAATTTTCTGCAGCGGAATTCCAAAATCCGCAGTGAAAACCCGTTGCGGTTTTTAATGCGGATTTATCGCAGTTTTTACTGCGGTTTCTTCTGCGGATTTTCATCTGCAGTTTCCTATTGGAGCAGGTGAAAATCCGCAGAAAAGAAGTGACATGCTGCGGAATGTAATCCGCTGCGTTTCCGTGCGGTTTTTCCGCAGCATGTGCACAGCGTTTTTTGTTTCCCATAGGTTTACATTGTACTGTAAACTCATGGGAAACTGCTGCGGATCCGCAGCAAAATCCGCAAAGTGTGCACATAGCCTAAGGGAGGCCGCACTCAGGATAAAATCACTAATTAGGAAGGTGGAGGGAGGCGACCTGAGCTCTCTCTATGTAGCGCCCGCACCTCTCCCTGCAGACACACCAGCACATTCACCGCCAAGGCTCCCGTCCTGCCCCTGCGGGTCTGCTGCTGCCCGGGGTGCACACACTACTAGCAGGTCTCCAGGCACTGTGCTTAGAGCACGCACACATCCTTGCTCTTTATTAAAGGGGCCGCGCGCGTTCCTCTAAAGTTTCCTCAGCCAATAGTTGGAGGTCTCTTTCTATTTAAACCGCCTGCTCCAACATGGAGGCGCCTGTGCAATGTTGTCAGTTCTTAACACGCTTGTCAGTTCTCAGGTCCCTGTACTTACATCCGAGTCTGCTGCACCCGTCAGTGCTTTCTTCAACGGTAGCTGAGTCCGCTGCACCCGCCAGTGCTTCCTTCAACAGTAGCTGAATCCGCTGCACCTGCCAGTGCTTCCTTCAACAGTAGCTGAGTCCGCTGCTCCGCCAGTGCTTCCTTCAACGGTAGCTGAGTGCGCTGCACCCGTCAGTGCTTCCTTCAAAAGTAGCTGAGTCTGTGTAATAATTATAGAGGATAACTCAGGAGACTCTTTGCGTGGAACAAGACAACACAGGACACAGTTTTATAAGTGGTAAAGTCTATATTATCACACGGTGATTTAAACAGGTTCAGAGAGAAACTCAAGTCCACAACACTTGGAGTAAATATTAAATGCAGCTTAGCAGTATATAGGGAACTTCAGAGGAAAATGCAATCATGCAGAAAGTCTATGAAGCACAAATATTCTTGAGGATACTTGACACGAATAAGTCCTTGCTTAGTCCAAAACACAGCTAGATATGCTTATAAGGCAGTTGAAGCAATGTCTTATCTCAACCAGGAAGGCCTGGGTGATAATCTCAGGTTTAAGCAGAGCAGCAACAGCTTACATGTCCAGCAAATGCATATGGAAGTAAACACAAGCAGCAGATGAAGGAGGATTACTGGAACTTGTGTATGCAGCAGGAACTCAGAGCAGAGTAGCAGGATAACCCCACAGGTTCACAGGAGCAGGTATATAGCCAGGGAGTAACCAGAGGTCAGGAGCTGGATGCAAGGCAGAATACTCTAGCACAGACTGAAGGCTGGGGTGGAGTTTTATAGCAGGAAGTGTCATGAATCCCAATGGCTAGGGATAGCAAGGGACAAGCAAAGTAATACAAAATATCGGACGAGCTATAGGGTGATGGAACCTGGGCTGACCGCTGCCCTACGCCTGACAAACGCAACTAGAGATAGCCAGGGAGCGTGCCTACGTTGGTTCTAGACGCCACGCACCAGCCTAAGAGCTAACTAGTACTGCAGAGAAAATAAAGACCTCACTTGCCTCCAGAGGAATGAACCCCAAAAGGTATAGTTGCCCCCCACATGTATTGACGGTGAAATGAGAGGAAGGCACACACATAGAGATGATATATATAGGTTCAGCAAATTGAGGCCCGCTGTAAACTAGAAAGCAGAATGATACAAAAGGGGTCTGAGCGGTCAGCAAAAAACCCTAATAAAAAAAAAACCATCCTGAGATTACAAGAACCCATGTGCCAACTCATGGCACATGGGGAGAACCTCAGTCCACTAGAGCTACCAGCTAGCATAGAGACATAATAAGCAAGCTGGACAAAAAAAACAACAACTGAAAATCAGCACTTAGCTTATCCTGAAAGATCTGGGAGCAGGTAGGCAGGAACCAAACAGAGCACATCTGAATACATTGATAGCCGGCAAGGGAATGACAGAAAGGCCAGGTAAAATAGGAACCACCCAGCCTCTGATGGACAGGTGGAAACCAAAGGCCGCAACCCACCAAAGTCACCCAGTACCAGCAGTAACCACCAGAGGGAGCCCACAAACAGAATCCACAACAGTACCCCCCCTTGAGGAGGGGTCACCGAACCCTCACGAGAACCCCCAGGGCGATCAGGGTGAGCTCTATGGAAGGCGCGGACCAAATCAGTCGCATGAACATCGGAGGCGACCACCCAGGAATTATCCTCCTGACCATAACCCTTCCACTTAACCAAATACTGGAGTTTGCGTCTGGAAACACGAGAATCCAAGATCTTCTCAACAACATACTCCAATTCTCCCTCCACCAGCACCGGAGCAGGAGGCTCAACCGAAGGAACAACGGGCACCTCATACCTCCGCAACAACGACCGATGGAACACATTATGAATAGCAAACAATGCTGGGAGATCCAAACGAAAAGATACAGGGTTAAGAATCTCCGAGATCCTATAAGGACCGATGAACCGAGGCTTGAACTTAGGAGAAGAGACCTTCATAGGGACAAAACGAGAAGACAACCACACCAAATCCCCAACAAGAAGTCGGGGACCCACGCGGCGACGTCGATTAGCAAACTGCTGAGTCTTCTCCTGAGATAACTTCAAATTGTCCACCACCTGATTCCAAATCTGATGTAGCCTGTCCACCACCACGTCCACTCCAGGACAATCCGAAGACTCCACCTGACCAGAGGAAAAACGAGGATGAAACCCCGAATTACAAAAAAAAGGAGAGACCAACGTGGCAGAACTAGCCCGATTATTAAGAGCAAATTCGGCCAGTGGCAAAAAAGCAACCCAGTCATCTTGATCAGCAGAAACAAAACACCTCAAATAAGTTTCCAAGGTCTGATTAGTTCGCTCCGTCTGGCCATTCGTCTGAGGATGGAATGCAGACGAGAAAGACAAATCAATGCCCATCTTGGCACAAAACGTCCGCCAAAATCTAGACACAAACTGGGATCCCCTGTCAGAAACGATATTCTCCGGAATCCCATGCAAACGAACCACGTTCTGAAAAAATAAAGGGACCAACTCAGAGGAGGAAGGCAACTTAGGCAAGGGCACCAAATGAACCATCTTAGAAAAGCGGTCACACACAACCCAGATAACGGACATTTTCTGTGAAACCGGGAGATCAGAAATAAAATCCATGGAAATGTGCGTCCAAGGCCTCTTCGGGATGGGCAAGGATAACAACAACCCACTGGCCCGAGAACAGCAAGGCTTAGCTCGAGCACACACTTCACAAGACTGCACAAAGGTACGCACATCCCTAGACAAGGAAGGCCACCAAAAAGACCTGGCCACCAAGTCTCTAGTACCAAATATTCCAGGATGACCAGCCAACACAGAAGAATGGACCTCGGAGATGACTCTACTGGTCCAATCATCCGGAACAAACAGTCTTTCTGGCGGACAACGATCCGGTTTATCCACCTGAAACTCCTGCAATGCACGTCGCAAGTCTGGGGATACGGCGGACAATATTACCCCATCCCTAAGGATACCAGTAGGCCCAGAGTCTCCAGGAGAGTCAGGCACAAAACTCCTGGAAAGAGCATCTGCCTTCACATTCTTAGAACCTGGCAGGTATGAAACCACGAAATTGAAACGAGAAAAAAACAACGACCAACGAGCCTGTCTAGGATTCAAACGCCTGGCAGACTCAAGGTAAATGAGATTCTTGTGATCAGTCAAGACCACCACACGATGTTTAGCACCCTCAAGCCAATGACGCCACTCCTCAAATGCCCACTTCATGGCCAAAAGCTCCCGATTACCCACATCATAATTGCGCTCGGCGGGCGAGAATTTTCTAGAGAAGAATGCACATGGCTTCATCACCGAGCCATTAGAACTTCTCTGTGACAAAACCGCCCCCGCTCCAATCTCGGAAGCATCAACCTCAACCTGAAAAGGAAGTGAAACATCTGGTTGACACAACACAGGAGCAGAAGAAAACCGGCGCTTAAGTTCCCGAAAGGCCTCCACGGCCGCAGGAGACCAATCAGCAACATCAGCACCCTTTTTAGTCAAATCAGTCAAAGGTTTAACAATACTGGAAAAATTAGCAATGAACCGACGATAAAAATTAGCAAACCCCAAGAACTTCTGAAGGCTCTTAACAGATGTAGGTTGTGTCCAGTCACAAATCGCCTGAATCTTGACGGGATCCATCTCAATAGTAGAAGGAGAAAAAATGTACCCCAAAAAAGAAATCTTCTGGACTCCGAAGAGACACTTTGAGCCCTTCACAAACAGAGAATTGGCCCACAGAACCTGAAACACCTTCCTGACCTGTAAAACATGAGACTCCCAGTCATCAGAAAACACCAAAATATCATCCAAATACACAATCATAAACTTATCCAGATATTCACGGAAAATATTGTGCATAAAGGACTGAAAGACTGACGGAGCATTGGAGAGTCCAAAAGGCATTACCAAATACTCAAAATGGCCCTCAGGCGTATTAAATGCGGTTTTCCACTCGTCACCCTGTTTTATCCGCACCAGATTATACGCAACGCGAAGATCTATCTTAGTGAACCACCTAGCCCCCTTAATGCGAGCAAACAAATCAGTCAATAATGGCAGTGGATACTGATATTTGACTGTAATCTTATTCAGAAGGCGATAATCTATACAAGGCCTCAGGGAACCATCTTTTTTGGCCACGAAAAAAAAACCTGCTCCCAGAGGGGACGAAGATGGACGAATATGTCCCTTTTCCAAGGACTCCTTAATATAATTCCGCATAGCAGTATGCTCTGGCAGTGACAGATTAAATAAACGACCCTTAGGGAACTTACTGCCAGGAATCAATTCTATAGCACAGTCACACTCTCTATGAGGAGGGAGCGAATTGAGCTTAGGCTCCTCAAAAACATCCCTATAGTCAGACAAAAACGCAGGAATCTCAGAAGGAGTAGATGAAGCGATTGAAATCGGAGGTGCATCATCATGAACCCCCTGACATCCCCAGCTTAACACAGACATTGTTTTCCAGTCCAGGACAGGATTATGAGTTTGTAACCATGGCAGACCAAGCACTAGTACATCATGTAAATTATACAGTACAAGGAAGCGAATCACCTCCTGATGAACGGGAGTCATGCGCATGGTCACTTGTGTCCAATACTGCGGCTTATTCATAGCCAATGGTGTAGAGTCAATTCCCTTCAGAGGGATAGGAACTTCCAGAGGCTCCAGACTAAAACCGCAGCGTTTAGCAAATGACCAATCCATAAGACTCAGGGCAGCGCCTGAATCCACATAGGCATCGACGGAAATGGAAGACAGTGAAAAAATCAGAGTCACAGACAAAATGAACTTAGGCTGCAGAGTACCAATGGCAAAAGATTTATCAACCCTTTTTGTGCGTTTAGAGCATGCTGATATAACATGAGCTGAATCACCACAATAAAAACACAATCCATTTTTCCGCCTATAATTTTGCCGTTCACTTCTGGACTGAATTCTATCACATTGCATAGTCTCAGGTGCCTGTTCAGAAGACACCGCCAAGTGGTGCACGGGTTTGCGCTCCCGTAAACGCCGATCAATCTGAATGGCCATAGCCATCGACTCATTCAGACCTGCAGGCGTAGGGAACCCCACCATAATATCCTTAATGGCCTCGGAAAGACCATTTCTGAAGTTTGCAGCCAGGGCGCACTCATTCCACTGAGTAAGCACCGACCATTTCCGAAATTTTTGACAATATATTTCCGCTTCATCATGCCCCTGAGAGAGGGCTAATAAAGCCTTTTCAGCCTGAATCTCCAGGTTGGGTTCCTCATAGAGCAATCCCAATGCCAGAAAAAACGCATCCACATTGAGCAATGCAGGATCCCCTGGTGCCAATGCAAATGCCCAATTCTGAGGGTCGCCCCGCAGGAAAGATATTACAATCTTAACCTGTTGAGCAGGGTCTCCAGAGGAGCGAGATTTTAAAGAAAGAAACAATTTACAATTGTTCCTGAAATTCAGGAAGGTAGATCTATCTCCAGAAAAGAACTCTGGAATAGGAATTCTAGGTTCAGACATGGAAGTGTGAACAACAAAATCCTGTATGTTTTGAACTTTTGCCGTGAGATTACTCAGGCTGGAAGCCAAACTCTGGACATCCATGTTAAACAGCTAATATCAGAGCCATTCAAGGGTGAAGAGGAGGTAAGAAGCAGCTAGACAGCAATTAAGGGCTAGGCAGCAAAACTCTGAAGGAAAAAAAAAAAAAATTCCCTTAAACACTTCTTTTCCTCCTGCTTCAGCCCAAACAATTAACACTTTGTGGGCCGGCTATACTGTCATGAATCCCAATGGCTAGGGATAGCAAGGGACAAGCAAAGTAATACAAAATATCGGACGAGCTCTAGGGTGATGGAACCTGGGCTGACCGCTGCCCTACGCCTGACAAACGCAACTAGAGATAGCCAGGGAGCGTGCCTACGTTGGTTCTAGACGCCACGCACCAGCCTAAGAGCTAACTAGTACTGCAGAGAAAATAAAGACCTCACTTGCCTCCAGAGGAATGAACCCCAAAAGGTATAGTTGCCCCCCACATGTATTGACGGTGAAATGAGAGGAAGGCACACACATAGAGATGATATATATAGGTTCAGCAAATTGAGGCCCGCTGTAAACTAGAAAGCAGAACGATACAAAAGGGGTCTGAGCGGTCAGCAAAAAACCCTAATAAAAAAAAACCATCCTGAGATTACAAGAACCCATGTGCCAACTCATGGCACATGGGGAGAACCTCAGTCCACTAGAGCTACCAGCTAGCATAGAGACATAATAAGCAAGCTGGACAAAAAAAACAACAACTGAAAATCAGCACTTAGCTTATCCTGAAAGATGTGGGAGCAGGTAGGCAGGAACCAAACAGAGCACATCTGAATACATTGATAGCCGGCAAGGGAATGACAGAAAGGCCAGGTAAAATAGGAACCACCCAGCCTCTGATGGACAGGTGGAAACCAAAGGCCGCAACCCACCAAAGTCACCCAGTACCAGCAGTAACCACCAGAGGGAGCCCACAAACAGAATCCACAACAAGGAAGACACAGTGCACATGAGACCAAAGACGCCATCTTGGAAAAAGGGCAGTAATGCACAAAAAGGTAATAAAAAATGTTCAGAGTCCTGACATTACTCCCTCCTTAGAAGCGGCCTCAGGACGATCCTGGACCTGGTTTCTCAGGGAATCTCTGATGAAAACGAGAAATCTTCTGTTGGGCATTGATGTTTTCCACAGGTTCCCAAGAGTCTTCCTCAGGGGGATATCCCTGCCATCTTATCAGATATTGGAGCCGATTCCTGCAAATCCTGGAATCAACAATTTCCTTCACCACAAATTGTTCTTGCCCATCAATCACCACAGGCTGCGGAGGTGGCACAACACGTCCCTGGAAGGTATTAGGAGATACAGGCTTTAGTAAAGATACATGAAAAACTGGGTGCACCTTCATAGTCCTAGGCAGCTTCAGCTGGCAGGCCACAGAGCTCACAATACCGTTGATCTTGAAAGGGCCAATGAATTTCTGTCCAAGTTTTTGTAAAGGAACGTTTAACTTCAGATTCTTAGTTGCTAACCACACGGAATCTCCTACATTGAACATGGGTGCAGGTTTACGGAATCTATCAGCCGATCTCTTATAACATTCTTGAGCTGTGGTCAGGGATTCCTTCAGAACCTCCAGATTTTGCCTCATCGCAGTCAACCTTTCCTCCACTGCCGGAACCGGAGAATTAATTGGAGACCTAGGTAAGATACACGGATGATAACCCAGATTGGCAAAAAAAGGTGTAAATTTAGTGGAAGCGCTCTGAGAATTGTTATATGAAAATTCGGCTAATGGCAGCAACTCCAACCAATCATCCTGGAGATGGCTGACATAGCATATTAGATATTGTTCCAGCGTCTGGTTGGTACGCTCAGTCTGACCATTTGTCTGGGGATGGTAAGCGGAAGAGAGACAGACATTAATATTGAGTGTTGAGCAAAACCCCTTCCAGAATCTTGAAGTGAACTGCACTCCACGGTCAGAGATGATCTCATCCGGAACCCCATGCAACTGAAAAACATTCTGTATAACCAAGTTCACTGTATCTTTAGCTGAGGGGAGGCCGGTGCACGGAACAAAATGAGCAGCATTAGTCAGGCGATCAACTACCACCATGATTGTATTCATGCCCCCCGATGTAGGCAGCTCCACAATAAAGTCCATTGATATTGACCCCCAAGGGCGGGATGGAACAGGTAATGGTTGTAGAAGACCCGTAGGTGCCACATGAGGAGTCTTGTATCGAGCACATACCTTGCAAGAGAGAACATAGTCCTTGGTATCCTTCAGGCAAGTTGGCCACCAGAAGTATCGGCTCAGGAACTCTTGTGTCTTCTGTACCCCCCTGTGACCAGCCAACTTGGAGTCATGTACCAACATGAGGATCTGCAGACGGACGACCTCAGGGACGTAGATACGTCGATCTCTGAACCACATGCCCCCCTTAAAAACAAGATTAATATCCACAGGTGGGTTGGCCAGAAATCCATCACCGTCATAGGCCTCCCTGCACTCCTTCCACAAGTCCTGATCGTGGATAACTCCGATTAAATTTGTAGCGCCCCCTCTGCCGCAGGGCCGAGGGGTACCCGGTACCGGGCCTCTGAGTCTCTGCTCTGGGGTTGTCACGGTGGCTAGACCCGGTCCGTGACCCTGCTGAGGGGCGTACAATGAAGGTGGAGGGTATGGTGACGATGTTATGGTGCGGTGCAGGTCGCAGTAAATAACGAGGCCCCCAGTTGCAGTCTCTTTACCTCTTTACTGAAGGCTTCGAGATAGCCAATCCAGAGCACTGTTAACAGGGCTGTCTGAGACCGGCCGGTCCAAAGGCACATTAGGAGTTCCCTTGACAGGTGAGAATCAGCGTCTACCTGCTAGCGCCTATGTGTTGTAGTTCTTCCCTGCTGAGCACCCCGGGATAGTCCTCACAACTGATTCTGTCTGCCTCTGATGTTCGTTCTCTCTCTGTCCCCCAGATGATATGGCTAGGACGCACCTGTATGACGGGGTAGGCCTGGAGTTCTTCCGGGACCCTAGAGTCGCCCCTCTCCCGCAGCTGCCTCCGTTGTCTGCTTAGGTGTTTAAGTGAGACAGCCAACCTATAATTGGCTGTCCTGCCGTGGTTTGAAGTAATGCTTAAAGTCTCGTACTTTCTCGGCGTTCCGGCCACCGACTGTTTGCGCCTCAGAAGGATGTTGCCTCGATCTTACAGCACGACTCCTTCTGGTCCTATTGCCTCTTTGCTGTATTCCCGTTGCTCACTTGTTGCGATGTTCTCTTAGGAGTCTGCCAGGATCCCATCCCTGACAGATCCTCTCTCTAGCTCTTCCCAGTTACTTCTCTCTGTCTTCCTGTTCAACCCCCAGTTTTACCAGAGTGTGAGGAGTGGCCTACTAGATAGAACCACTCCCCCTGGTGGCCAGAGTGTGAAGTGTAGTGTGAGTGTTACCTGGTCAGGTGAACTCCCTTAGTGCAATCAGACGCAACATCGCCCCCCTTAGCGGCAGAGCGACGTTACTGCAATGACCAGGACTCTGGGACGCTTCACTCCCCCCCGGTTAAATCCAGTACTCCCGGACTGGGGAAATAAGAACAACAATACATGTTAACAGAAAACACACAAAATTCTGAAATATCATAAACAATTAAACATAACAGTGCTTCCCTTTATGGGAGGTGAGGACTCTTGAACGTTGCAAAGGTTAGGTCATGCACAGTTTATGACTCTCAGTTCAGTGGTTGAAACAGCGGGGACCCCGGGTAAACAAAGGGGTCCCCTTCTAGAAGTTTTTGGAGCAATCACTGTCCATTACTCCGTTGTCCATTTAAAAACCTGTAACAAAAGATATGCACACAAACATTTTCAACTAAATAGCAGCCCTCACTAATACCTCCAAGTTTTGTAGCGGAGGGGAGTTTGATTCTTGGTGCTGCGTGTCGACCTTCGCAGCGTAGGGGTTGCTGCTGGCCTACCAGGGCCCACTATGCTTGCTACCGCTGGTGTAGTGCACTGCCTTCTAGCTACACTTCTAGTGAGTGTGGGTAGCACGGGCAGGCTGGAGCTCTCGGGGCTGCTGCTACCAACAGTGGGTACGGCAGGTTCGCCGATAGCAGAGGGAGGATTTGCTAGTTCAATGGTCGGCACGGCATCTTCAGGTAGGGCTTGTTGAGGTTGCGGGGCCGGATGATCTAGTACCACCATTGGTTCTGGTGGGTTCTGCTGGTGGAACGTTAGAACAGGTACCACGATGGCCTGATTTATCTGAGTCCAGGACTGGGGAAAATCACCAAGGACAGTGTGGATCATCTTCTCCTTTTCTACAGGTGGGGAGGTTCCTGGATCCATTTCCCTCGCTCTCAGCTTATCAGGGCAGGCTTTAAGGTGGTCCCTGGATATCACCGTCGAGGTCTCCCCTCCATCCTTGCTGATGAGGCAAACCTTCGTGTTGTCGAAATCGGATGGCAGGACAGTATACGGTTCCGCTTCCCATTGGTCGTCGAGTTTGTGTAGCCTCCTCTTTCGTTTGAGTACGTGCTCACCAGGTGGCAAGGGAATTGCAGGGGCATGCTGGTTGTAGTCCCTTTCCTGTTTTTGCCTGGCCTGAGCAAGGCTTCTTTCCACGCACTCCTGTACCTTGCGGTACCTTTGCCGCCTTTCGGTATCCCAATCGGCATCCGGCGAGGTATCCTCGGGGGTTAGGACCCCCATGTCCAGATTAATGGGTAACTTGCTAGACCTTCCTCGCATCAGATACGCTGGAGTGCAGTTGGTGGAATTTACTGGGATGTGATTATATATGCCCACCAAGTCAGGCAACTTCGTTGGCCACAGGCTCCGTTCCTCTACGGGCAAGGTCTTTAGTAAGTCGATCACCACCTGGTTCATCTTTTCACACATCCCATTGGTTTGGGGATGGTACGGTGTGGTTCGGATCTTCTTACACCCGTACAATTGGCAGAACTCTTGGAACACTTCCACTTCGAATGCTGGTCCCTGATCGGTCAGTACCTTCTCCGGGTAGCCATGGGGCCTACAAAAGTACTGCTGGAAAGCCTTGGCGGCCGTCTTGGCCGTTAGGTCCTTGACAGGCACAACCACCAAAAATTTGGAGTAGTGATCCACGATGGTAAGAGCGTAGACATAGCCTGACCGGCTAGGCGTCAGCTTCACATGATCCAGCGCGACCAGTTCGAGCGGCCGCTTGGTGATGATAGGCTGCAAGGGAGCCCGTTGGCTGCCACAGTCCCTCCTGCGTAGGCTACATGGACCGCACTCTCGACACCACTTCTCAATGGCTCTCTTCATGCCAATCCAATAGAACCTCCCTCGGAGTAGCCTCTCCAGCTTCTTCCATCCGAAGTGTCCGGCTCCATCGTGGTAGGCTCCCAGAACCATGGGCGCATCTCGCCTTGGCACTACTATCTGCCATACCAATTCGTGAGTACGTGGGTCGATGCTTCTCCGGCACAGCTTGCCATCATGGATAAACAGTTTACTTCTCCCCTTCCACAGCTGTTGGGTCTCCTGTGGATCATCTGGGCCGGGATGCAACCCTGCCCGCGTCAAGAGCTCTTTCACCCGACGGACCGCGGGGTCACCATCCTGGGTCTCCGCCCATCCGTGGTGGGGCAGGGGATTCAGCATGGCATCCGGTTGGTTCTTGTGCCTGTTCTTCACATGATGGGAGTTCTGAGTAGCTTTGGGGCGATAGAATGCAGGCAGCTCCACCTCTTCAAGTGCCTCCGGGTCTTCTCCCGTTTCTGGCAAATTGGGCATTCGGGACAGGGCATCGGCATTTGCATTCTTGCGTCCTGCCCGGTACTTGATGGTGAAGTCGTAGTTGGACAGTCGGGCCATCCACCGCTGTTCCAAGGCCCCGAGTTTGGCGGTATCCAGATGCGTTAGCGGATTGTTATCCGTGAAGACGGTGAATTTCGCTGAGGCCAGGTAGTGTTTGAACCTCTCTGTCACCGCCCAGACGATGGCAAGGAATTCCAGCTTAAAGGAACTGTAGTTGTCAGGGTTCCTTTCCGTGGGACGAAGCTTCCTGCTGGCGTAAGCGATTACCCTCTCCTGGCCTTTCTGGACCTGGGACAGCACGGCCCCCAATCCTACATTGCTGGCATCCGTGTACAGCACAAACGGTTGGTCGTATTCAGGGTAGGCCAGTACCTCTTCTCCCGTCAGTGCCGACTTTAAGCAAGTGAAGGATTCCTCCAGCCCCTCGTTCCAATCAAATAGGATGTTCCTCCCCTTGGTCTTCTTCGATTGGCCCACCAACAGGTCTTGCAAGGGCGCGGCCTTCTTGGTGAAGTCCTTAATGAACCTCCGGTAATAGCCTACCAGCCCGAGGAACTGCCGGACTTCGTGGAGGTTGCTGGGCTTTGGCCAGTCCTGGATCACCGTGACCTTGTCGGGGTCTGGGGCCACTCCTTCGGCGCTCACCACATGGCCCAGGTACTGCACTTTAGGTTTCAGCAGATGACATTTGGACGGTTTCACCTTTAAGCCAAAGTTGGACAGAGCTTCAAACACCTCAGCCAGGTGCTTCAGATGGTCTTCGTAGGTCTTAGAGAAGACAATGACATCATCCAAATACAGCAGTACGGTTTCAAAGTTCTTGTGCCCCAGGCAGCACTCCATCATCCTCTGGAACGTCCCCGGGGCATTGCACAATCCGAAGGGCATGTAGTTAAATTTGCAGAGACCCATCGGTGTCGTGAAGGCCGTCTTCTCTTTGTCCGCCTCTGCCACGGGAACCTGCCAGTACCCACTGGTGAGATCTAAGGTAGAGAAGTAGTTAGCAGATTTTAAGGCAGCCAGAGACTCCTCTATCCTGGGCAGTGGGTATGCGTCCTTATGTGTAATGCGATTCAACTGCCTGTAATCAACACACATCCTCATTGTACCATCCTTCTTTTTAACAAGGACTAATGGAGCTGCCCAGGGGCTACAACTGTCTCTCACCACCCCAGCCTCCTTCATTTCTCGCAACATGTCCTTGGCACACTGGTAATGAGCTGGGGGTACAGGGCGATATCTCTCTTTTATGGGTCGGTGATCTCCCGTGGGGATGTGATGTTGGATCCCTTTCACCTGTCCAAAATCTAAGGGGTGTTTGCTGAATACTTGCTCGTACTCGTGAACCACCCTGTAGGCCCCCTGCTTCTGATGGGATGGGGTAGAGTCAGTGCCCACATGCAATTCCTGACACCAATCTTTCGAACGCCCTGCAGAACCGTTGTCCTCCGCCACGTTTGACGGGACCAAGGGTCCAGGTGTCTGTATCACACTATTATTGACAGCGAACAGTTTGGCGAGCGTGGCATACTTGGTGAGGTGGACCTCTTCCTCCCCACAATTGAGGACACGTACGGGCACCCTCCCCTGGCGGACGTCGACCACCCCCCGGGCTGTCAGGATAGTAGGCCTATTGTCTGAATATACGGGTTCTACCAAGGCCTGGTAGTCCTTACCCCTGAGGCCTATGGCTGCCCAACACCATATTAACATCTCACTCCTGGGGGGTATCGCGATGAGGTTTGAATCACTCACAGTGACACGACCAATCTCACCACGTCAGCTCTACCTGCTGTCTCTGCATCAGAGCTCTGATTTCTTTTTGCAGGGCGCGTTGTTCACTGTGGCCAGCGGTTTCTGCTACCTGTTGCAACAAAACAATAACTTCTGTAAGACAATTTTCTATAACATTAGTACCGATAGTCATCATGGGATTACATTCTCGTCGATCAATATCAACAATCACAATCCCTTGGGCTTTCAATTCCACCCGCCCCACCTTGATGGTGACCTCTTTATACCCCACACTGTTGTGAACTCTATTTTTAGGCTCCCTCTAGTGGTCACAAGCGGTACTGTGTAGTGTTGTTTTTCTGCAGGTTGGCTGCATCAGCTGGTTCGTTATCCTTGGTTGGCTTCCTATTTAGCTCACCTGGATACTCAGTTCCTTGCCTGCTATCAATGTATTCAGTGCTCTTCAGATTCCTTGTGATTACCTTGCTCCCAGCCTCTCCAAGACAAGCTAAGTTTTTGTCCGTTCATTTTTTGATTATCAGCATTCATCATGTTTCTTGTCCAGCTTGCTAAGATGTGATTTCCTCGCTTGCTGGTTGCTCTAGGGGACTGAGTTTCTCCCCCCACACCGTTAGTTGGTGCGGGGGTTCTTGAAATCTCAGTGTGGATATTTTGTAAGGGTTTTTTACTGACCGCACAGACCCCTTTACTATTTTCTGCTATCTAGTATTAGTGGGCCTCATTTGCTGTATCTGTTTTCACCCCTGTGTATGTGCCTTCCTCTTACCTCACTGTTATTATTTGTTGGGGGCTTCTATATCTTTGGGGATTATTTCTCTGGAGGCAAGAGAGGTCTTTCTTTCTCTCTAGGGGTAGTTAGTTCCTCAGGCTGGCTCGAGACGTCTAGGATTTTTAGGCACGTTCACCGGCTACTTCTAGTGTGTTTGGATAGGTTCAGATTTGCGGTCAGTCCAGTTTGCCACCTCCCTAGAGCTTGTCCTATGTTTGTTACTTAGCTGGAGTAATTCGTGATCCTCAACCACTAAGGATCATAACAGTATAGCAGGCCAGAAAAGTGTTTAATGCATTGCAGAAGTGGGATAAAAAGAAGACCTGAGTACATTTTTTTTTTTTCCCTCCCGCTTTTCCTTTGCTACAGTCTGTTTAGCTTCTTTCATCCCCTTGAACTCTGGGTGGTTTTGAGCTCAGCTGCAGACATGAATGTTCAGACTCTGACTTCTAGTGTGGATCATCTTACTGCACGGGTGCAAAGTATTCAGGATTTTGTTATTCATAGCCCTATGTCAGAACCAAAGATACCCATTACTGAGTTGTTTTCTGGAGATAGATCTAGGTTTCAGAATTTTAAGAATAATTGTGTTATTTCTGTCTCTGAGACCTCGTTCCTCTGGTGATTCCGCGCAGCAAGTTAAAATTGTTATCTCCTTGTTGCGTGGCGACCCTCAAGATTGGGCCTTCTCTCTGGCGCCAGGAGTTCCTGCATTGCTTAATGTAGATGCATTTTTTCTGGCTCTTGGACTGCTTTATGAGGAGCCTAATCTTGAGAATCAGGCAGAAAAAGCGTTGCTGGCTATCTCTCAAGGTCAGGATGAAGCAGAGGTGTATTGTCAAAAATTTCGGAAATGGTCGGTGCTTACTCAATGGAATGAGTGTGCCCTGGCTGCAAATTTCAGAGGTCTTTCTGAGGCCATTAGGAATGTTATGGTGGGGTTTCCCACCCCTACAAGTCTGAGTGATTCTATGGCTTTAGCCATTCAGGTTGATCGGCGTTTGCGGGAGCGCAAATCTGCTCATCCTTTGGCGGTATTTTCTGAACAGAGACCTGAGTCTATGCAATGTGACCGAACTCTGACCAGAATTGAGCGACAAAATCATAGACGTCAAAATGGGTTGTGCTTTTACTGTGGTGATTCTACTCATGTTATCTCAGCATGCTCTAAACGTTTAAAAAAAATCGCTAAACCTGTCACCATTGGTACGATACAGCCTAAATTTATTTTGTCTGTTACTTTGATTTGTTCTTTGTCGTCCTACCCGGTAATGGCTTTTGTGGATTCGGGTGCTGCCCTGAATCTGATGGATTTGTCGTTTGCCAGGCGCTGTGGTTTTGTCCTGGAGCCTTTGGAATTTCCTATTCCTCTGAGGGGAATTGATGCTACGCCATTGGCTGAGAATAAGCCTCAGTATTGGACGCAAGTGACCATGTGCATGACTCCCGTACATCAGGAGGTGATTCGCTTTCTTGTTTTGCATAATTTGCATGATGTTGTTGTTTTGGGTCTGCCATGGCTGCAGACTCATAATCCAGTTTTAGATTGGAAAGCTATGTCTGTGTCAAGTTGGGGTTGTCAGGGAATTCATGGCGATACTCCGTTGGTGTCTATTGCTTCTTCCACTCCTTCTGAGGTCCCTGAGTTTTTGTCTGACTACCAGGATGTATTTGATGAGCCCAGGTCCAGTGCCCTGCCCCCTCATAGGGATTGTGACTGTGCTATAAATTTAATTCCTGGTAGTAAATTCCCTAAGGGACGACTTTTTAATTTGTCTATACCAGAGCATGCCGCGATGCGGACTTATATAAAGGAGTCTTTGGAGAAGGGACATATTCGCCCATCCTCTTCCCCTCTTGGTGCAGGATTCTTGTTTGTGGCCAAGAAGGACGGTTCTTTGAGACCTTGTATAGATTATCGTCTTCTGAATAAAATCACAGTCAAATTTCAGTATCCTTTGCCACTATTGTCTGATTTGTTTGCTCGGATTAAGGGGGCCAGTTGGTTCACTAAGATAGATCTCCGTGGTGCGTATAACCTTGTGCGCATTAAGCAGGGAGATGAATGGAAAACAGCATTTAATACGCCCGAAGGCCATTTTGAGTACTTGGTGATGCCTTTTGGACTCTCTAATGCTCCTTCTGTGTTTCAGTCCTTCATGCATGACATCTTCCGAGAATATCTGGATAAATTTATGATTGTTTATCTGGATGACATTTTGGTCTTTTCTGATGATTGGGAGTCCCATGTGAAGCAGGTCAGGATGGTGTCTCAGGTCCTGCGTGCTAATGCTTTATTTGTGAAGGGCTCAAAATGCCTCTTCGGAGTACAGAAGGTCTCCTTTTTGGGTTTTATTTTTTCTCCTTCTACTGTGGAGATGGACCCAGTCAAGGTCCAGGCTATTCATGACTGGACTCAGCCTACGTCTGTTAAGAGTCTTCAGAAGTTCTTGGGTTTTGCTAATTTTTACAGTCGTTTCATCGCTAATTTTTCTAGCGTGGTTAAACCTTTGACGGATTTGACCAAGAAGGGTTCTGATGTGACTAATTGGTCTGCGGCCGTGGAGGCCTTTCGGGAACTGAAGCACCAGTTTTCTTCAGCTCCAGTCTTATGTCAACCAGATGTCTCTCTCCCCTTCCAGGTCGAGGTTGATGCTTCTGAGATTGGAGCAGGGGCTGTTTTGTCGCAGAGAAGCTCTGATGGCTCTGTGATGAAGCCATGTGCTTTCTTTTCAAGAAAGTTTTCGCCTGCCGAGCGGAATTATGATGTTGGTAATCGGGAGTTGTTGGCTATGAAGTGGGCATTTGAGGAGTGGCGACATTGGCTCGAAGGAGCTAAACATCGTGTGGTGGTCTTGACTGATCACAAAAACCTGATTTACCTCAAATCTGCCAAGCGCCTGAATCCTAGACAGGCTCGTTGGTCGCTGTTTTTCTCCCGTTTCAACTTCGTGGTCTCATACCTGCCTGGTTCGAAGAACATGAAGGCTGATGCACTTTCTAGGAGTTTTGTGCCTGACTCTCCGGGAGTTTCTGAGCCAGCTGGTATTCTCAGAGAGGGAGTGATTTTGTCTGCCATTTCCCCAGATTTGCGACGAATGCTGCAGAAATTTCAGGCGGATAGACCTGACCGTTGTCGACCAGAGAGACTGTTTGTCCCGGATAGATGGACCAGCAGAGTTATTTCCGAGGTTCATTCTTCGGTGTTGGCGGGTCATCCTGGGATTTTTGGTACCAGAGATTTGGTGGCTAGGTCCTTCTGGTGGCCTTCCTTGTCGCGGGATGTGCGTTCCTTTGTGCAGTCTTGTGGGATTTGTGCTCGGGCTAAGCCTTGCTGTTCTCGTGCCAGCGGTTTGCTTTTGCCTTTGCCTGTCATGCCTTGTCCAGCTTGCTAAGATGTGATTTCCTCGCTTGCTGGTTGCTCTAGGGGACTGAGTTTCTCCCCCCACACCGTTAGTTGGTGCGGGGGTTCTTGAAATCTCAGTGTGGATATTTTGTAAGGGTTTTTTACTGACCGCACAGACCCCTTTACTATTTTCTGCTATCTAGTATTAGTGGGCCTCATTTGCTGTATCTGTTTTCACCCCTGTGTATGTGCCTTCCTCTTACCTCACCGTTATTATTTGTTGGGGGCTTCTATATCTTTGGGGATTATTTCTCTGGAGGCAAGAGAGGTCTTTCTTTCTCTCTAGGGGTAGTTAGTTCCTCAGGCTGGCTCGAGACGTCTAGGATTTTTAGGCACGTTCACCGGCTACTTCTAGTGTGTTTGGATAGGTTCAGATTTGCGGTCAGTCCAGTTTGCCACCTCCCTAGAGCTTGTCCTATGTTTGTTACTTAGCTGGAGTAATTCGTGATCCTCAACCACTAAGGATCATAACACCACTTGTGGCAACGGCTGACCATTACTGGCTATTATGGTGAAATCGTCATCGGGGCCACGAGTAATATCGGTGTCCTCCCAATACCGTTTATAAAGCATGTAAGGCATAGTTGTCACCTGAGAACCGGTATCCAGCAAAGCGTTCATGGGGATACCGTCAACCACTACAGGAAGAACTGGTCGCCCTCCAATGTATTTGGCTCTCCAATGCTGCGGGCCTGACCGTCCTACTCCTGGGGGTTGGCCCTTTGCCCCAGGGGTTGCTCGTTTAAAGGACAGTACCTTGCAAGGTGGCCCACCTGATGACAGCGGCGGCAGATGGGTTGTCTGTCCCGATGGAAGCGATCGTCGTCCCGGCCTCTGGTTGGCGGAGTCCTCCTCTGTCGCATCCAAGGGACATCCTCTGGTCTGGAGGCCAGCTGGATCTTCTCCTTGGGGGCCTCCTGTAGGGACTGCACCGTCCGGGCCAGGGCAGCAACGCTCTTGGTCAGCTCCTGCATCTGGAGGCGGAGTCCTGCAGGGGAGTCATCCTCTAGGCTCTGGGCATCGGCCTCGGCGGCGACTGGGGCATCCGACGCCACCTCCTGGTGGTATGTGAGAGCGGGACGCCGGGGAGGTGCTGCACGGCTGGGCTGTCGCTCCTGCAACGCCTGGATAGCTTTATCCTTGAATTGCGCAAAAGTCAAGTCTGGATTTTGCATGGCCAGGAAGTGCAATTGGCCCCGTTGGTGACTGCACAGGAGCCCCTCAATGAACCGCTCCTTCAGGAGTTTATCCTCATCCTGCATGCTGTCGGGATCACTCTGCTTAATAACCCGCAGCGCCTCCTGGAGATTAAGGGCATAGTCCCGTAAGCTATCCTGCGGTCTCTGTTTGCATCCATAGAAAGTCAGTTCAATTTCCGTAGCAGTGCGGGTATCGAAGGTGGCTTTAAGCTTTGCAAAAACCTGCTGTGCAGTTCCCTTATCCGCAGCAGGCCAGGACTTCACTTCCCTCAGAGCCGCCCCGAAGAGTTGGCCGATTATCATATGGACCTTCTGAGGCTCCGTCAGGGGGTAGAACTCGAGCAGGTTGCAGATCCCTTCTTTAAAATCAGTTAATGTGTGCGACTCCCCGGAGTATCGCGGGAGCCAGGCCGCTCCGGGCAGGTACGGCATAGAGAAAGGCATTATGGCCTTTGTGGTAGCGGCAGTGTCCGACTGGCTGATGGGGACAGCGGGCTCTGTGGCCACCGGTGGTGGTATTAGGGCCGCGGCTACGTCCGCTACATGGACCGGAGCTGCCTCTGCGTCCACGGCTGCGACCGCCGCCTCCGCTCCCCCTGACTCAGACATGGCTGTCCCTTCCTCCCACTAACCTGCTGGAGGTCGGAGTTCCTCTTCCGGGGTTGGCACTACCGCGTTTTCACGTTCAGCGCTTCTTTTTGACCGGTTCCGCCCACGAAGCTAAGGCTCCTCCCTCCGTGTGCCGCGATGGCGAATTGTGGCGGGAACTCTTGGCGGCAATAACAATGCACAGTCTTTGCAATAAGTCACAGTCCAAGCACAATAAATCACAGTTCCAAGGCACACATGACCTGTTTCTTCAGGCTTAAGTAGATCCTGTTTGTGACGCCAAGTTGTAGCGCCCCCACTGCCGCAGGGCCGAGGGGTACCCGGTACCGGGCCTCTGAGTCTCTGCTCTGGGGTTGTCACGGTGGCTAGACCCGGTCCGTGACCCTGCTGAGGGGCGTACAATGAAGGTGGAGGGTATGGTGACGATGTCATGGTGCGGTGCAGGTCGCAGTAAATAACGAGGACACCAGGTTGCAGTCTCTTTACCTCTTTACTGAAGGCTTCGAGATAGCCAATCCAGAGCACTGTTAACAGGGCTGTCTGAGACCGGCCGGTCCAAAGGCACATTAGGAGTTCCCTTGACAGGTGAGAATCAGCGTCTACCTGCTAGCGCCTATGTGTTGTAGTTCTTCCCTGCTGAGCACCCCGGGATAGTCCTCACAACTGATTCTGTCTGCCTCTGATGTTCGTTCTCTCTCCGTCCCCCAGATGATATGGCTAGGACGCACCCGTATGACGGGGTAGGCCTGGAGTTCTTCCGGGACCCTAGAGTCGCCCCTCTCCCGCAGCTGCCTCCGTTGTCTGCTTAGGTGTTTAAGTGAGACAGCCAACCTATAATTGGCTGTCCTGCCGTGGTTTGAAGTATTGCTTAAAGTCTCTTACTTTCTCGGCGTTCCGGCCACCCTGTTTGCGCCTCAGAAGGATGTTGCCTCGATCTTACAGCACGACTCCTTCTGGTCCTATTGCCTCTTTGCTGTATTCCCGTTGCTCACTTCTTGCGTTGTTCTCTTAGGAGTCTGCCAGGATCCCATCCCTGACAGATCCTCTCTCTAGCTCTTCCCAGTTACTTCTCTCTGTCTTCCTGTCCAACCCACAGTTTTACCAGAGTGTGAGGAGTGGCCTACTAGATAGAACCACTCCCCCTGGTGGCCGGAGTGTGAAGTGTAGTGTGAGTGTTACCTGGTCAGGTGAACTCCCTTAGTGCAATCAGACGCAACATCGCCCCCCTTAGCGGCAGAGCGACGTTACTGCAACGACCAGGACTCTGGGGCGCTGCAAATTGGCATCAGATAGAATGGTCTTGGACGGGCCTCCAGGTACGGAATCCGCAGCATCAGCCTTCCCATTACGAGAACCTGGATGGTATGAGATAACAAAGTTAAATTGATTTAAAAATAAGTTCCAACGAGCCTGACGAGGAGAAAGACATCTAGCGGATCTAAGGAACTCTAAATTGCGATGGTCAGTTAGCACTATGATCTGTTGTGCAGCTCCTTGCAGATGATGCCTCCATTCTTTCAAAGCCGCAATAATAGCCAGCAATTCCTTGTCTCCCACGTCGTAATTCTTCTCTGCTGAGGTTAGTCTACGGGAAAAGAAAGCACAAGGATGTAGCAGACCCTTCTCTCCAGTTCTTTGGGAGAGAATAGCCCCCAAAGCATTATCAGAAGCGTCCACCTCCACAATGAAAGAAAGTGTTGGATCTGGGTGTATCAACAGCGGTGCTGATGTGAAACAGATCTTAAGCCGATCAAAAGCTTCTTGAGCCTGTGATGACCACTTAAAGGGCTTTTCCTTCTTTGTCAAGGCAGTAATGGGACGGACAATATCAGAAAAATTTCGAATGAAGCGTCTGTAGAAATTTGCAAAACCAATAAAACATTGGACCTCCTTAACATTCTTGGGTACCGGCCAGTCAAGGATAGCCTGAATCTTACCAGATTCCATGTTCAGCCCCTGGGGAGAGATGATGTAACCTAAGAACTGTATCTCAGAACGATGGAACTCGCATTTCTCCGACTTAATATACAGATTGTTCTCTTTCAGACGTCTTAAAACAGTTTTGACATGTTCTTCATGTTCCTGTAAAGAGTCAGAAAAGATTAGTATATCGTCCAAATAGATCACTACAAACTGGTCTAACAAATCTCTGAAAATGTCATTAGCAAGGTGTTGAAACATTACAGGGGCGTTACAAAGCCCGAAGGGCATCACAAGAGATTCAAAGTGTCCATACCGGCATCTGAATGCTGTCTTCCACTCATCCCCTGGACGAATACGCACCAAATTATAAGCCCCACGAAGATCCAGTTTAGAGAACACCTTAGCATGGCGGACTCTTTCCAGTAATTCGGGAATCAGAGGCAAAGGGTAACGGTTTCGTACGGTTACCTTATTGAGTTCCCTATAGTCAACACAGGGTCTCAGGGTCCTATCCTTCTTCTTTACAAAAAAGATAGGTGCCCCTGCTGGTGAGGAAGAAGGACGTATGAAGCCTTTGGACAGATTTTCATCAATATACTCCTTTAAGGCTTGAAGCTCAGGTGCCGCCAAAGGGTATACGTTACCAAAAGGAATAGCTGCCCCAGGAAGCAACTCAATGGGACAGTCATAATGCCTGTGTGGAGGACGCTGATCTGCACTCTTCTTGTCACAGATGTCAGAGAACTCTTTATATGCTGGAGGTAAAGAAAATACCTG
Source organism: Ranitomeya variabilis (assembly GCF_051348905.1). Classification (NCBI taxonomy): domain Eukaryota; kingdom Metazoa; phylum Chordata; class Amphibia; order Anura; family Dendrobatidae; genus Ranitomeya; species Ranitomeya variabilis. The sequence continues at coordinate 252,036,800 of NC_135235.1, forward strand.
TACATGTGGTTCCGTAGCCGTGGACTCAGGGACAGCTTCTGTTAACGCTGAGTTGCTCCTTGGAAAGATAATCTCCTTGGTCTCCCAGTTGATAATTGGGTTCTGAGAACGCAACCAAGGAATGCCTAAAATCACAGGAAAATGAGAAGAAATTAGCAAGAAAGAAAGTTGCTCCTGATGATTAGTCTCCAACAAAATTTCAAGGGGTACGGTCTCCTGATCCACAGGCCCAGAGATTAAAGGTGACCCATCCACTGTTTCCATGGTAATTGGAGAGGCTCTTTGCTGAACTTCAATACCATGTTCCTTGGCAAATGCGATATCCATGAAATTGCAACCTGCACCAGAGTCAATCATAGCTGCACTGGAAATCCACTGTCCTGAACACAGGATCTTAATAGGGAGAGAACAGTGAGAGTTCTTTTCCTTAAGCTCCTTGGGGGGTGAAGTCATAGAAAGTGAATGGAATACAGCGTTTAAAGGCAGGCTACATTCAGAGATGTCAGATTCATCATCACAGTTGTCATACTCCCCTACTGCTGCTAGCACCTTCTAAGGCCGTCTAGGACACTTAGGACAATTGATCAAGAAGTGGTCAGACTGGTCGCAGTAGAAACATAGACTTTCACGAAGGCGATGCTCCCGGCACTCATTGATCTCGCGCCTCTGAACGGAATCAATTTGCATGGGCACCTCCTCCACCTCCCGAGATGTTTTACCTGCAGGCTCTTTGGAAGGAAGGGAAAAGTTAGAAATACGATTATATGCAGCAAACTTCTCCTGCCTACGCTCAGTAAGGCGAATGTCAATGCGCACACAATGCTGTATAAATGTCTCTAGCTCTTGTGGTGACTCAGAGCGAGCTAGTTCATCTTTTACAATACTAGACAGACCCCTTTTAAAAATAGGCAATTGTGTATAACTGTCCCAATTGGTATCTACTGCTAATCTCCTGAATTCAGTAGCATACTCAATAACAGAACGTTTTGGCTGGCGTAAGGACAATAAAGCAGATTCAGCGGTTGCACGGTGATTAGGATCATCAAACATTAATGCCATAGCGGCCAATAAATCATCCAAGTTATTTAACCGTGGGTCACGAGACTCAATCATCGGATTCGCACAGGCGAGTTCTCGTGCGGTCAGCAGCATTATTACACACAATACTTTGGATCTATCATTAGGAAAACGGTCAGCATGCACATCAAAATATAGCATACATTGATTCACAAAGCCATGAAATTTGTCACGATCACCATTAAATCTGAATGGGGGCAACTTAGGTGGGCTAGCTGGTGGCGGTTGCCCAGAGGGAAAAGTCGCTTGTGCAGCTATTTGCGTGCTTATGTCCTGAAAAGCCCGTCCATACTGGGACTCTATGCCAGCAAGTTTGTTTTCCTGGGCTGCCATGCGGGTGCTTAAGTCCTGCAAAGTCTGTCCAAACACTTGTTGATTGTGTTCAAAGCTTCCAAACTTCTTTTGCAGACCTTTCACATCTTTCTGCAGTGATCTAATGATGGAAAACACCTGCTCTAGTCTGCTTTCTGCAGTCATTGTTCCAGCAGTCTCCTTTATTTTTAGGCTAGAGTATCCTGTAATAATTATAGGGGATAACTCAGGAGACTCTTTGTGTGGAACAAGACAACTACAGGACACAGTTTTATAAGTGGTAAAGTCTATATTATCACACGGTGATTCAAACAGGTGCAGAGAGAAACTCAAGTCCACAACACTTGGAGTAAATATTAAATGCAGCTTAGCAGTATATAGGGAACTTCAGAGGAAAATGCAATCACGCAGAAAGTCTATGAAGCACAATTATTCTGGAGGATACTTGACACGAACAAGTCCTTGCTTAGTCCAAAACACAGCTAGATATGCTTATAAGGCAGTTCAAGCAATGTCTTATCTCAACCAGGAAGGCCTGGGTGATAATCTCAGGTTTAAGCAGAGCAGCAACAGCTTACATGTCCAGCAAATGCAGATGGAAGTAAACACCAGCAGCAGATGAAGGAGTATTACTAGAACTTGTGTATGCAGCAGGAACTCAGAGCAGAGTAGCAGGATAACCCCACAGGTTCACAGGAGCAGGTATATAGCCAGGGAGCAACCAGAGGTCAGGAGCTGGATGCAAGGCAGAATACTCTAGCACAGACTGAAGGCTGGGGTGGAGTTTTATAGCAGGAAGACACAGTGCACATGAGACCAAAGACGCCATCTTGGAAAAGGGCAGTAATGCACAAAAAGGTAATAAAAAATGTTCAGAGTCCTGACAGTCTGCTCCACCCGCCAGTGCTTCCTTTAACAGTAGCTGAGTCCGCTGCACCCGCCAGTGGTTCCTTCAAAAGTAGCTAAGTCTTCTCCACCCGCCAGTGCTTCCTTCAAAAGTAGCTGAGTTCGCTGCACCCGCAAATGCTTCCTTCAATGACAGCCAAGCTAGCTACACCCGCCATTGCTCACCTCAACGGCAGCCGAGCCAGCTGCACCTGCCAGTGCTCACCTCAATGGCAGCCAAGCCATCTGCACCCGCCAGTGCTCATCTCTGCGTCTGACTGTCCTGTCTGCACCTGTGGTTCCTGCCATCCTCTCTGCCTGACTGCATCTTTTGGACATTCCATCCCATATACACGTTCCTAAGGGTCCGCTGCCATCTACCCAACGTCAGTTATGGAGTAGTGCCTGGATCACCTCCCTTGTCTCTCCACAGACTGCGGTATCGTTAGCTGCTGCGTGTCCGTGGTCAGATTGGGTGAGGGTCCTAGTCACACCCCTCCAGGTCTTCCTTGGGCTTTGGCACAGTGGTTCCACCACCCAGCTCGTTACACTCTATAGTGTGTACACCCTTGGGAAATGCATAACTGTCTAATCCAAGGACCCTCTGCTTCTAGGATTGTAGATGGGGCTTGGTGCGCAGGGTCCTTGGTGGTCAGGTTCTGGGGCGCAGGAGATTCTGGTTACACCTAGCGAGCAGAACAGAATATGGAATTTTTTAAACTTTCTTCTTTCAAAATAAGAAATAAAATGCATTAAGTAGAGTTTCCCTTTAAACCTACCCATACTGACCGGGGCCGAGCTGTGACAACTTATTCATTGACATAAAAATCAGCTCAGTTGTCAATGAGAGACCACAGACCCAATTACCGCCCGTCCGTCCTCCAGTCACCCAGAAATGTAATTAATGTTACAAATAAGTAGAAAATAGGGATTTTAGCCTCTCCAATTACGGCAGCCCCTCGGTGCCACTACCACCACTCCCACCGTGCCCCCACGCACCTCTTCCTGGTAGAACATTTTATCTCCATTTCATAATGAGCTGTAATTTCATGTTGTGAACGTGTCGACTTGTAATGAAATCATAATCACTCTCGCTCTCACAAGTGCCGCGTTCAGCGCAATCTTTAGGCGAATATCAAAGACCTATTTGCTGCTTTCTAATATTCTAATTAAATCATGGGCCCAATTTAACCCTTCGCGTCTCTTTGATGAAGCCTCTTCTGTTTTTTTTTTTCTTCCTCTGCAGCATTTAGGCGCAGATGTAGGACGGGATGAATATTGGCCTATTGATTTAATGAGAAATCATTGCTGCCGGAGAGCCGCTCGCTCCTTTTATTTTCCCGGCTATAGAATTCATTTAATTGAAGGAGTCTTTTTAGCAAAACACATTAAGGGTCTAAATTAGTGAAGCTTTTCTGCTCCGGGAGACGAGCAGCCGTGGAGTCTTTGATGTGAAGACCGGGCTAAAGTGGGCAAAGAAACCCTGAAAATGAGCTGATGGGCCCATTATTACCCTAGAATGGCGGCCGGCCCATGTGTAGGAGAAGAATACTTAATTTCTTAATTGATCACCTTTCGCTCTTCTTGGCCGAGCGCTGCCCCCTCGTAGACAGAGGTTGCCCCCCATCATAGGTTTCAATTAGGAGATTTGTTACAAAGAGCGGGAATATTTACATATTGTTGGGAAATTCTCAAAAACGTCTTTGGAATAAAGGTTGGTTCTTTTAGTCGGGGGACGAGCAACATGTGCGACTGGAGGATGTGCGGGGGAGGGGAGCATTTGATCTCATTTAATACTAATGGTAATTACCTGCAGTACAATGCGTCAATGACGAACGCCCATCTGTCTGAGAGCCGACACTTCTACCTCTTCATATACCAATGATACAGTATCATCACCAATGGCCGCCGTAGAGTTCACCAGTGAGACGGGAAACCGACTGTCCTGATCTTACTAAATGGGTCCTGTCCCTACACTGTGTACATCCAGGTGAATAGTAGACATATCCTTGTGCATAGTAACAGTATTACAATTTCTTACTGCCAAAACCAAAACAAAAAATTCCATCATTATTTTTTGGGGGGCTGCTCTTACAGTATTCATTGTAAGATAAAAACGACCTGATACTTTCATTCTCCAGGTCAGTGCGAGGACAGTACCGAACTTTCATAGATGTTTTCAAATACAAATAAATAACATTTTTGCTTTGTGTGATCATATCTTGAGCCCCTTAACATTAATATTTTCTAATCCGTGGTTCTGTACAGGCTTGTTCTTCCGTGTGGCGAGATGATGTTTTATTGATACCAGTTTGGGGTACATAAGACTTTTTGATCATTTTTATTGCACTTAATTAGGAAGTTGAGGTGACAAAAAAACTCATAAGTTTGGAGTTTTGTTTCTTTTTTCTTTCCATATGGGTTAATTACATTTATATTTTGGTAATTTTGATAAGCCAGACTTTCACAGCTATAGAAATGCAAAATATATTTATTTTAATTTTGCTATTTTTAATGAGGGAGAAGGAGCATGATTTTAATTAAAAAAAATTGAAAATATATTTTTAAAACTTGTTTTTTTTAGTTTACTTCTGTTAGGGTGCTTGAATCTACAATCATCTGATTGCTTAGACTATATACTGCAATACTATATAATATTTCAGTATATAGGACAAAAACAGTCTCTTATAAATCTCAGCCTGTGGCACAGGAGAGCAAAAATGTTAGAGACAAAGACCTTCAAATACAAAAGGTTTGAATCTCCTAACATTAATACAGATATAGTAATCCTTAACTTCCATACAGCGCAATAATCCATTAACCCCTTCACCCCCGGAGCTTTTTCTGTTTTTTCGTTTTCGTTTTTCGCTCCCCTCCTTCCCAGAGCCATAACTTTTTTATTTTTCCGTCAATATGGCCATGTGAGGGCTTATTTTTTGCGGGACGAGATGTACTTTTGAAAGATACCATTGGTTTTACCATGCCGTGTAACAGAAAACGGGAAAAAAATTCCAAGTGTGATGAAATTGCAAAAAAAGTGCAATCTCACACTTGTTTTTTGTTTAACTTTTTTGCCAGGTTCACCAAATGCTAAAACTAACCTGACAATATGATTTTCCAGGTCATTATGAGTTCATAGACACCTAACATGTCTAGGTTATTTTGTATCTAAGTGGTGAAAAAAAATTCCAAATTTTGCTAAAAAAAAAAAAAATTGCGCGATTTTCCGATACCTGTAGCGTCTCCAATTTTCGTGATCTGGGGTCAGGTGAGGGCTTATCTTTTGTGTGCCAAGCTGGCGTTTTTAATGATACCATTTTGGTGCAGATACGTTTTTTTGATCACCCGTTATTACATTTTAATGCAATGTCGCGGCGACCAAAAAAACGTAATTTTGGCGTTTTGATTTTTTTTCTTGCTATGCCATTTAGCGATCAGGTTAATCCTTTGTTTTTATTGATAGATCGGACGATTCTGAAAGCGGGAATACCAAATATGTGTAGGTTTGATTTTTTTTATTGTTTTATTTTGATTGGGGCGAAAGGGGGGTGATTTGAAGTTTTATCTTTTTTTTATTCCATAGGAGGCTAGAAGCATGCACTACACGATCACCTCTGCTACATAGAGGTGAAGCACAGATCACCTCTATGTAGCAGAAATGCAGGGTTGCTTTGAACACCGACCACAGGGTGGCGCTCAAAGCAATCGGCCATCAACAACCATAGAGGTCTCAAGGAGACCTCTGGTTGTTATGGCAATGCACCGCTGACCCCCCGATCATGTGACGGGGGTCAGCGGTGTGAGTACGTCCGGCCGCGCGGCCGGGAGCGCTAGTTAAATGCCGCTGTCAGCGCTTGACGGCGGCATTTAACTAGTTAATGGGCGCGGGCGGATCGCGATTCCGCTCGCGCTCATTGCGCGCACATGTCAGCTGTACAAAACAGCTGACATGTTGCGGCTTTAGGTGGGCTCACCGCCGGAGCCCACATCAAAGCAGGGGATCTGCCAGCTGACGTACTATTCCATCAGCTGGCAGAAAGGGGTTAATACAGCAACATAGCACGTCTTTCTGAAAGTTATAGTTTGCTTAACGTGTACAGGATCAGCATTAAAACTACCATACGTACATGAATATAGATCCTGAACCACCATTAGTATATGAATAAAGCATCATAACCATCATTAGTATAGTAATGTAGCACTAGTACTAGTATCAGTACAAAAATACATCACCAGAACCACCATCAGTACATGAATACATCACCATTACTATAATTAGTACAGAAATGCAGCATCAGAATCACCATCAGTACATTAATTGATAACCATCATCAGTACATGAATGCAGAACCAGAACAATCATTAGTATATAAATACAGTGTCTTGCGAAAGTATTCAGCTCCCTGGAACTTTTCAACCTTTTCCCACATATCATGCTTCAAACATAAAGATACCAAATGTAAATTTTTGTGAAGAATCAACAACAAGTGGAACACAATTGTGAAGTTGCACGAAATTTATTGATTATTTTAAATCTTTGTGAAAATTCAAAAACTGAAAAGTGGGGCGTGCAATATTATTCGGACCCTTTACGTTCAGTGCAGCAAACTCACTCCAGAAGTTCATTGTGGATTTCTGAGTGATCCAATGTTGTCCTAAATGCCTAATGATGATAAATATAATCCACCTGTGTGTAATCAAGTCTCTGTATAAATGCACCTGCTCTGTGATAGTCGCAGGGTTCTGTTTGAAGCACAGAGAGCATCATGAAGACCAAGGAACACAACTTGTGGAGAAGTTTAAAGCCGGATTTGGATACAAAATGATTTCCAAAACTTTAAACATCCCAAGGAGCACTGGGCAAGTGATCATATTGAAATAGAAGGAGTATCATACCATTGCAAATCTACCAAGACCCGGCCGTCCCTCTAAACTTTCATCTCAAACAAGGAGAAGACTGATCAGAGATGCAGCCAAGAGGCCCATGATCACTCTGGATGAACTGCAGAGATCTACAGCTGAGGTGGGACAGTCTGTCCATAGGACAACAATCAGTCGTACACTGCACAAATCTGGCCTTTATGGAAGAGTGGCAAGAAGAAAGCCATTTCTCAAAGATATCCATAAAAAGTGTTGTTTAAAGTTTGCAACAAGCCACCTGGGAGACACCAAACATGTGGAAGAAGGTGCTCTGGTCAGATGAAACCAAAATCGAACTTTTTGGCAACAATGCCAAACGATATGTTCAGCGTAAAGGCAACACAGCTCATCACCCTGAACACACCATTCCCACTGTCAAACATGGTGGTGGCAGCATCATGGTTTTGGCCTGCTTTTCTTCAGCAGGGACAGGGAAGATGGTTAAAATTGATGGGAAGATGGATGGAGCCAAATACAGGACCATTCTTGAAGAAAACCTGTTGGAGTCAGCAAAAGACCTGAGACTGGGATGGAGATTTGTCTTCCAATAAGACAATGATCCCAAACATAAAGCAAAATCTACAATGGAATGGTTCACAAATAAACGTATCCAGGTGTTAGAATGGCCAAATCAAAGTCCAGACCTCAATTTTATCTGTGAAAAGAGGTGAAAACTGCTGTTCACAAACGATCTCCATCAAACCTCACTGAGCTCGAGCTGTTTGCCAAGGAAGAATGGGCAAGAATTTCAGTCTCTCGATGTACAAAACTGATAGAGACATACTCCAAGCGACTTGTAATCGCAGCAAAAGGAGGCACAACAAAGTATTACGCTAAAGGGGCCGAATAATATTGCACGCCCCACTTTTCAGTTTTTGAATTTCCACAAAAATTTAAAATAACCAATACATTTCGTTCAACTTCACAATTGTGTTCCACTTATTGATGATTCTTCACCAAAAATTTACATTTGGTATCTTTATGTTTGAAGCATTACATGAGGGAAAAGTTTGAAAAGTTCAAGGGAGACGAATACTTTTGCAAGGCACTGTACAGTACCAGAACTATCATCACTAAATAAATACAGCATCAAAACCACCATCAGTACATGAATACATCAACAAAACCATAATTAGTACACAAATATATCACTAGAACCAACATCAGTACATTAATAAAGCATCAATCAAAAGTACAATACAGCACCAGAACTACTATCAGTAAATTAATACATCACTAAAGCCATCATGAGTCCAAGAACACAGCACCAGACTCACCAACAGTACAGTACGTGTCATGCTCAGACACGGGCAAGTCCAGTGGACGACACAGCATATAAATGAAAAGGGGGAGGAAGGCCCTAAAGGTAGGGAACAAGCGATGGGACACCTCCTGAAACCAACCTGAACCTGTCCCTAAGTTCCCCTAACACCCTATGCAGTTCCTTCCTTCCTTCCGCAATCATCATGCGCCTAGTCCTTGACTGTCTCCTCTATTGAGCAAGGACGCTAGCCTCACCACTGCAGATAGTAACACAGGGAAAGAGACGAACAAGGGACAGACAAAAAGGAAAAAAACTTAGCTCGGGCTCTCCTGCTAAGCTCCAAAGCAGCAGAGAAAATGGCACCAGGAATCTGAACTACCACAGCGGAAACACCACCGTCACAGGAGAGCTCCACACCCCTAGCTGGTCTGCATAGAAGAACTCTATAAACGACGGTCAACTGATGGGTCATGTGAGTAATATTCTCGTACATAGGGGCAGTATTTTAGCAGTTATTTTCTTGTACATAGGTGGCAGTATTATAGCAGTTATATTCTTGTACATAGGTGGCAGTATTAAAGTAGTTATATTCTTGTATATAGGGGCAGTATTATAGTAGCTATATTCATGTACATAGGGAACAGTATTATCTACTATATAATTGTCTAAGGGTCACTTCCGTCTTTCTGTCTGTCTGTCATGGAAATCCCAAGTCGCTGATTGGTCGCGGCAAAATGGCCACGACCAATCAGCGACGGGCACAGTCCGGCGGCGAAATGGCCACAACCTACTCCCCTGCCGTCAGTGCCCGCTCCATACTCCCCTCCAGTCAGCGCTCACACAGGGTTAATGGCTGCGTTACACCGCATTATGCCACGGTGTAAAGCACTCCGTTAACGCTGTGTGACCAACTTTTTACTATTGATGCTGCCTATGCAGCATCAATAGTAAAAAGATCTAATGTTAAAAAAAAATAAAAAAAATAAAAAATCATTATATACTCACCCTCCGTCGGTCCCCCGGATGCAGCCCAGGCCTTTCCCGCTCCTTGCGAAGCTCCGGTGACCGGTCCATGCATTGCGGTCTCACGAGATGATGACGTAGCAGTCTCTCGATACTGCGTGGGCTGTATTATATACGTATTATAGTAGTTATATTCTTGTACATAGGGGCAGTATTATAATAGTTATATTCTTGTGCATAGGAAGAATTATAGTAGTTATATTCTTGTACATAGGGGCGGTTTTATAGTAGTTATATTCTCATACATAGGAGCAGTATTATAGTAGTTATATTCTTATACATAGTAGTATTATAGTAGTTTTATTCTTGTACATAGGAGCAGTATTATAGTAGTTATAATCTTATACATAGTAGTATTATAGTAGTTATATTCTTGTATATAGGAGCAGTATTATAGTAGTTATATTCTTGTACATAGGGGCAGTATTATAGTAGTTATACTCTCATACATAGGAGCAGTATTATAGTAGTTATATTCTCATACATAGTAGTATTATAGTAGTTATAGTCTTGTACATAGGAACAGTTTTATAGTAGTTATACTCTTGTACATAGGGGCAGTATTATAGTAGTTATATTCTTGTACATAGGGGCAGTTTTATAGTAGTTATATTCTTGTACATAGGGGCAGTATTATAGTAGTCATATCTTTTACAAAAGGGGGCAGTGTTATAGTAGTTATATTCTTTTATATTGGAGAAGTGTTATAGTAGTTATATTCTTGTAGATATTTGCAGTTTTTAGTGTTTTTAGACTTATATAGTGTAATATGGAGGGATTTTAGTGAGTGCAGTTATTAGCGGTTCTGTGAGGTCATGACCTTTTAGAAACCGCAGAGTCGTCATGTGTGTATCCAGCTGAAGTATCGGAACACAATGGAGAAACTTGTCCTCCTGCTTAACTAGATACTTATAGAACTCGTACACAATTGCAGTTCATGAATTCATTGATTTGTAAGGAAACTAACCTCACAATTTCCCTTGTTCATTATTTTTTACATTTCCTCCATCAGAGCTACCAGCTGGCAGGACGCCCTCTCAGCGCTCGGCGGCAGCGGCTGGTCTCGTCGTCCGGCCTTACAATGGTCACTCAGGGCTGCATTGTTGTATGAAATGAGAAAATACTTGATAATATCCTTGGGTTAATGGGGATTGTCCATATCTTGTGGCTGTGCGGTATTGATTATGGCAGAGCTTGGTTATAGCAAACACCGGCCTGGTAATCAATGCTCTTACTTGTCAAGTGAGTGTCAGGCAGTTAATCCATAGAGTGTAACCTTTCGGCATTCCTGCAGTATGGATGTCAGCTCCATTAGTTTGGGGGAGCAGTCAGAGAGCAGCTCAGAGCCAGGGATTTGCGGAATTTCTGGGGTAACTTTCCACAATTAGAGCAGGTGCTGACGAGTGGATTTTCAGCCCAAGTGCGATCCGATAAAACATCAATGTTATTCTATAGGGCCGTACACAGGGCAGATTTTTTTTTCTCGGATCGCTTTGGTCTGAGTAAAATCATCGCGGATTGCACTCAGCCATGCAACTTAATGAGTGCGTGGAAACCTGCGGATTGCACTCGGATGACATCTGAGTAAAGTATAAACTTAAAAATCTTATAGAAACTGATGGGAAAAGTTCCACATAAATGTAAGTGCTCTCAGCTGTAGATAAGTGATATAAAGCCCTGATCATCGAGGATAAAACCGTATACAGAGGATAATATAAACACGAATATCATTCCTACTATTGATTAATAATGGCGGCTGCAGCGATCACCCGTCAGATCCCCGTCCACCATTCATCCCAACAGTATAAGGACATGTTGGAGGACTCGCTGCTCCGGACCCCATGCTCAGATGTGACCTAATGCCCCCAGCTTGTCCGGGCATCATGAGAACAATGGAGGCAGCAGCGGTAGACTCTCATTTCTATTATTGTGAGGTGTGAACTGGACAATTAGTTGTAGTCTCTCCACTCAGACAAGGATCATGGCCTCCAACTGGTTCATGTCATGGCCAAACCCTGAGAAGAGAAAGGTTAGCGAGAGCGCGGAGGTGGGACACCAAGAAAACGGCGATGACCCAGAACAGTCAGACAAGCGCAAAAGCATCCATTGTGTATATAGAGGTATACGACTCAATATTTATACCGACCGTATATCCTGCATTTAAATGTCTGAGCGCCCGCCGCAACTGTTATGGCGCCATTTCCTCCAGCTGCTTTGCATCTCATGAAGCCCAGCCTGTGGACCAGCTTCACAAGATCAGATATTATATTATATACTATAACACTGAAGCACTGCAGTGTACAGTACAAGCCATCTTATGATCATGTATGATCGTCGGCTAAAGAGGGGCTAAATAGAACGTAAAGGGTTAATATATATATACACACAGTACAGACCAAAAGTTTGGACACGCCTTCTCATTTAAAGATTTTTCTGTATTTTCAGGACTATGAAAATTGTAAATTCACCCTGGAGGCATCAAAACTATGAATTAACACATGTGGAATTATATACTTAACAAAAAAGTGTGAAACAACTGAAATTATGTCTAATATTCTAGGTTCTTCAAAGTAGCCACCTTTTGCTTTGATGACTGCTTTGCACACTCTTGGCATTCTCTTGATGAGCTTCAAGAGGTAGTCACCGGGAATGGTCTTCCAACAATCTTGAAGGAGTTCCCAGAGATGCTTAGCACTTGTTGGCCCTTTTGCCTTCACTCTGCGGTCCAGCTCACCCCAAACCATCTGGATTGGGTTCAGGTCTGGTGACTGTGGAGGCCAGGTCATCTGTCGTAGCACCCCATCACTCTCCTTCTTGGTCAAATAGCCCTTACACAGCCTGGAGGTGTGTTTGGGGTCATTGTCCTGTTGAAAAATAAATGATGGTCCAACTAAACGCAAACCGGATGAAATAGCATGCCGCTGCAAGATGCTGTGGTAGCCATGCTGGTTCATTATGCCTTCAATTTTGAATAAATCCCTGTCACAGGGTCCTACTCCGGTACCACACAATCAACAGAGCGAGAGATGAGTGAAAAGATCCAAGAACCTTTATTTACGCAAAAATACAAAAAAGGTCCATATATACGATCCACCACACTGAGGATAAACTAGTCCAGAACACGAATGCAGTTCAGTAACAGGATAAAAGTCCAACAATCCAGCAGAGGATAGCATAGTCCATATACTCTTCTTTCTCTATCTGACGTGCTGTCTTCACCTCATGGTTCCACACAGGATCTGAATTCCCCCCCAGCTCCTGTCCTCCCCTTATGTCCACCAGTAGTCAGACAGGTTGGGCTGGTTTTCAGGCCTCCCACACCTGACAAAGGTGCCTGGTGGATTAAGGCACTACAGGGGGTCATTGTTTCAACAAGCTAGTTCAATATGTCATTAGCATATTAGCAAACAGGTTTATTCACTGACCCTGTGGAGAGATAACAGTACAGGAATGTGGGGGCTGATATCAGATGGCAAATAACAGCAATTCATCAATTGGCAAATAACTCGTACTACAAGAGAACACCATGATAATCAGTAAAATATAAATATACACAAAAATGATACCCACATAACATATCCCACCATCACAACCTCTCCCCCCTCATAATAAATGAGCACGTCATTAGGTCTACACAGACCTGTAGCCTGCTCACTTTAGTCCACTTTGCTCCACTGTTTATAGTTCCTTGTACAGTGGCAGGGGTTGCAATAATCATGAGCACTTGTCCATAAATTCCCGGGTCCTGGCTTTATGGTCATACCAGGTTTTTTTGTCTGGACTGGGCCGTTCGCTGATGTTCATTAGCCTAGGTAGCTAGCTGGGCGAGACAGTCTCTGAACTCTAGAACGTAGGGAATGATGGGCGTTCCGGTATCTGCGATATCTCCCTCCAATTGTTCTTTCAGAAGAGCGAGAGGCCAACGGACCTTCTGCTCCCACAAAATGACTTTACAACTCCCCAATGTCATTTCCAAGGAGGATATCTGCAGGAAGTCCTCCCATAACACCAATCCAACACAGTTTTTCTCCAAAACCATAATCCAAATGTACCAAAGCTCGCTGTATATATTTGCGGACACCCCCCCGCCAGGACAATGGGAATTCCCGGGCCCTGGTGAATTGCCTCGGGTCGAACCACACGGGGGTCAGCGATAGTCAGGAATGCCCCAGTGTCTCTAAATCCCGACACTTTGTATCCATCAATTAAGACATCCTGCAGGTGGCAATGCCATTGCTCTGTATTTCTGATGGACAAAGGCCAGAGTCCGTACACTCCAGCAGGGGTATCTATGGTGCCGTGGTTGGTGGTCCAGTCTGGTGGGGGTGGTGGGAGATATTCCTCAGGTGGGATGGAGTGCACAAGATGCACTGGACGAGGTGGGGCTGCGTGGAGCTCCCTCCGAATCCTTGAGGGACAGCCAGACTGCAAATGTCCAGGTAGCCCACACCCATAACATCTCCTCTCTGTGATACCCCCAGGTCATGGTCGGAACTGTTGGGGCCCAGGATTGTGAGACGTGATTGTCATCGGCTTGCGACTAGGTGGAAGGGCAGATATAATCGGAGGGGGACGGGGCACGGGAGAAGGCCGTGGTTCATTGTCCAGAAGCCTCCTCCATTATTGTTGGATAGTAAGGGCTTCATTGGCCAGGGCTGCAGCTCTATCCACGGTGCACGGCTTGCGCTCCCGGACCCATTCCCGTACCTCTGCGGGGCATTTGGCAAGAAATTGTTCTATAAGGAACGCCTGTATAACATCTTCCACAGTAAAGGCATTTTCTGCTTCCAGCCATCTCCGACATGCCTGGGACATCTTATGGGCATACATGCTAAACGATCCCCTGTAGTGCATGGGAGGTCTTGGAACTTGGCCCTATATGAGTCTGGGGTGATAGCATGGTAATCCAGGATAGTCTGCTTTACAATGTTATAATCCCGATTCCGCTGTGAGTCAATGGTTCGGTAAGCCTCCGCCAGGCTACCGTTCAGGAGTCCCACTAACAAACGCATCCAGCTAGACTGGGGCACCTCCATCACAGCACACTGCTGCTCAAAGTCCTTGAAGAACCCCTCCACATCTCTGGAAGCCTCATCAAATGGCTTAAACTCTGTCCGGGTGATCCGTACAGGCTCCCGGATCGTTGGGTTTACATTCCACATTGCGTTACTCCCTCTTTCAAGCTCCATTGCTTCTTGTCTCTGCTGTGCCAGGCGGGCAGCCTCCTCCTTGTACTTCTGAGAGACGCCTGGGCCCAGAACCGCCATCTTTTCTTCGTACCACATCACCCACTGGCTGTTTGGGGTGGGGGTCCTCGTCTCCAGTGCTCGTCCTTAAGACATATGGGGGGAGGTGGTCGGGCTGGCACCCACCAGTAGGTCAATTAAGGCATCTTTAGTCAGTCCCTGGTAGTTCAGGTCCAAGTCTCTGGCTCTCTCCTGTAAACTGGATACAGTCCAATATCTGTACTCACTCTGTGGGAGGTTCTCCATTAGGTTATGCTCTGTTGATCCTGCTGCTTGCCACCAGTTGTCACAGGGTCCTACTGCGGTACCACACAATCAACAGAGCGAGAGATGAGTGAAAAGATCCAAGAACCTTTATTTACGCAAAAATACAAAAGGTCCATAAATACGATCCAGCACACTGAGGATACACTAGTCCAGAACACGAATGCAGTTCAGTAACAGGATAAAAGTCCAACAATCCAGCAGAGGATAGCATAGTCCATATACTCTTCTTTCTCTATGATATGCTCTTCACCTCATGGTTCTACACAGGATCCGAATTTCCCCCAGCTCCTGTCCTCTCCTTATGTCCACGAGTAGTCAGACAGGTTGGGGTGGTTTTCAGGCCTTCCAAACCTGACAAAGGTGCCTGGTGAATTAAGACACTACAGGGGGTCATTGTTTCAACAAGCTAGTTCAATATGTCATTAGCATATTAGCAAACAGGTTTATTCACTGACCCTGTGGAGAGATAACAGTACAGGAATGTGGGGGCTGATATCAGATGGCAAATAACAGCAATTCATCAATTGGCAAATAAAGGTACCTTCACACGAAGCGACGCTGCAGCCATAGCGACAACGATGCCGATCGCTGCAGCGTCACTGTTTGATCGCTGGAGAGCTGTCACACAGACCGCTCTCCAGCGACCAACGATGCCGAGGCCCCCGGGTAACCAGGGTAAACATCGGGTTGCTAAGCGCAGGGCCGCGCTTAGTAACCCGATGTTTACCCTGGTTACCAGCGTAAAAGTAAAAAAAAACAAACAGTACATGCTCACCTGCGCGTCCCCCAGCCTCTGCTTCCTGACACTGACTGAGCTCCGGCCCTAACAGCAGAGCGGTGACGTCACCGCTGTGCTTTCACTTTCACTTTAGGGCCGGAGCTCAGTCAGTGTCAGGAAGCAGAGGCTGGGGGACGCGCAGGTGAGCATGTACTGTTTGTTTTTTTTACTTTTACGCTGGTAACCAGGGTAAACATCGGGTTACTAAGCGCGGCCCTGCGCTTGGTAACCCGATGTTTACCCTGGTTACCAGTGTAAAACATCGCTGGTATCGTTGCTTTTGCTTTCAAACACAACGATACACAGCGATCGGACGACCAAATAAAGTTCTGGACTTTATTCAGCGACATCACAGCAGGATCCTGATCGCTGCTGCGTGTCAAACGAAACGATATCGCTAGCCAGGACGCTGCAACGTCACGGATCGCTAGCGATGTCGTTTCGTGTGAAGGTACCTTAACTCGTACTACAAGAGAACACCATGATAATCAGTAAAATATAAATATACACAAAAATGATACCCATATAACATATCACACCATCACAATCCTCAACAGTGTCACCAGCAAAGCACCCCCACACCATCACACCTCCTCCTCCATGCTTCACGGTGGGAACTAGGCATGTAGAGTCCATCCGTTCACCTTTTCTGCGCCGTATAAAGACACGGTGGTTGGAACCAAAGATCTCAAATTTTGACTCATCAGACCAAAACACAGATTTCCACTGGTCTAACGTCCTTTCCTTGTGTTTTTTAGCCCAAACGAGTCTCTTCTGCTTGTTGCCTGTCCTTAGCAGTGGTTTCCTAGCAGCTATTTTACCATGAAGGTCTGCTGCACAAAGTCTCCTCTTAACAGTTGTTGTAGAGATGTGTCTGCTGCTAGAACTCTGTGTGACATTGACCTGGTCTCTAATCTGAGCTGCTGTTAACCTGCGATTTCTGAGGCTGGTGACTTGGATAAACTTATCCTCAGAAGCAGAGGTGACTCTTGGTCTTCCTTTCCTGGAGCGGTCCTCATGTGAGCCAGTTTCTTTGTAGCGCTTGATGGTTTTTGCCACTGCACTTGGGGACACTTTCAAAGTTTTCCCAATTTTTCGGACTGACTGACCTTAATTTCTTAAAGTAATGATGGCCACTCGTTTTTCTTTACTTAGCTGCTTTTTTCTTGGCATAATACAAATTCTAACAGTCTATTCAGTAGGACTATCAGCTGTGTATCCACCAGACTTCTGCTCAACACAACTGATGGTACCAACCCCATTTACAGTTAGTCCATATATATTTGGACAGAGACAACATTTTTCTAATTTTGGTTATAGACAATACCACAAGTAATTTTAACCCCTTAGTGACAGAGCCAATTTGGTACTTAATGACACAACCAATTTTTACAATTCTGACCACTGTCACTTTATGAGGTTATAACTCTGGAACGCTTTAATGGATCCTGCTGATTCTGAGATTACTTTTTTGTGACATATTGTACTTCATGATAGTGGTAACATTTCTTTGATATTACTTGTGATTATTTATGAAAAAAACAGAAATATGGCGAAAATGTTTAAAATTTTGCAATTTTCAAACTTTGTATTTTTATGCCCTTAAATCAGAGAGATATGTCACAAAAAATTGTTAATAAATAACATTTCCCACATGTTTACTTTACATCAGCACAATTTTGGAAACATTTTTTTTTTGTTAGGGAGTTATAAGGGTTAAAAGTTGACCAGCAATTTCTCATTTTTACAACACCATTCTTTTTTAGGGACCACATCACATTTGAAGTCACTTTGAGGGGTCTATATGATAGAAAATAACCAAGTGTGACACCATTCTAAAAACTGCACCCCTCAAGATGCTCAAAACCACATTCAAAAAGTTTATTAACCCTTTACGTGCTTCACAGGAACTGAAACAATGTGGAAGGAAAAAATGAACATTTAACTTTTTTTTGCAAACATTTTACTTCAGAACCATTTTTTTTTATTTTCACAAGTGTAAAAACAGAAATATAACCATACATTTTGTTCTGCAATTTCTCCTGAATACGCCGATACCCCATATGTGGGGGTAAACCACTGTTTGTGCGCACCGCAGAGCTTGGAAGAGAAAGAGTGCCGTTTTAAGGTACCTTCACACGAAACGACATCGCTAGCGATCCGTGACGTTGCAGCGTCCTCGCTAGCGATATCGTTTCGTTTGACACGCAGCAGCGATCAGAATCCTGCTGTGATGTCGCTGGTCGCTGAATAAAGTCCAGAACTTTATTTGGTCGTCCGATCGCTGTGTATCGTTGTGTTTGACACCAAAAGCAACGATACCAGCGATATTTTACACTGGTAACCAGGGTAAACATCGGGTAACTAAGCGCAGGGCCGCGCTTAGTAACCCGATGTTTACCCTGGTTACCAGCGTAAAAGTAAAAAAAACAAACAGTACATACTCACATGCGTCCTCCAGCGTCTGCTTCATCACACTGACTGAGCTCCGGTCCCTAAAGTGAAAGTGAAAGCACAGCGGTGACGTCACCGCTGTGCTGTTAGGGCCGGAGCTCAGTCAGTGCAGGAAGCAGAGGCTGGGAGACGCGCAGGTGAGTATGTACTGTTTGTTTTTTTTACTTTTACGCTGGTAACCAGGGTAAACATCGGGTCACTAAGCGCGGCCCTGCGCTTAGCAACCCGATGTTTACCCTGGTTACCCGGGGACCTCGGCATCGTTGGTCGCTGGAGAGCGGTCTGTGTGACAGCTCTCCAGCGATCAAACAGCGACGCTGCAGCGATCGACATTGTTGTCGCTATCGCTGCAGCGTCGCTTCGTGTGAAGGTACCTTTACTTTTTCAATGTAGAATTGGCTGGAATTGAGATCGGACGCCATGTCCTGTTTGGAGAGCCCCTGATGTGCCTAAACAGTGGAAACCCCCCACAAGTGACACCATTTTGGAAACTAGACCCCTTAAGGAACTTAACTAGATGTGTGGTGAGCACTTTAAACCCCCAGGTGCTTCACGGAAGTTTATAACGTAGAGCCGTGAAAATAAAAAAATCGCATTTTTTCTACAAAAATGATCTTTTTGACCCAAAATTTTTATTTTGACAAGGGTAACAGGAGACATTAGACCACAAAAGTTGTTGTGCAATTTGTCCTGAGTACGTCGATACCCAATATGTGGGGGTAAACCACTGTTTGGGCGCACCGCAGAGCTTGGAAGAGAAGGAGTGCCGTTTTACTTTTTCAATGTAGAATTGGCTGGAATTGAGATCGGACGCCATGTCGCGTTTGGAGAGCCCCTGATGTGCCTAAACAGTAGAAACCCCCCACAAGTGACCCCATTTTGGAAACTAGACCCCTTAAGGAACTTATCTAGATGTGTGGTGAGCACTTTAAACCCCCAAGTGCTTCACAGAAATTTATAACGTAGAGCCGTGAAAATAATAAATCCTTTTTTTTTCCTCAAAAATGATTTTTTAGCCTGCAATTTTTTATTTTCTCAAGGGTAACAGGAGACATTGGACCCCAAAATCTGTTGACCAGTTTGTTCTGAGTACGCTGATACCTCATATGGGGGGGGGGGCACTGTTTGGGCACCCATCGGAGCTCGGAAGGGAAGGAGCACCGCTTGGAATGCAGACTTGTCTGCGGGCGTCATGTTGCATTTGCAGAGCTCCTGATGTACCTAAACAGTAGAAACCCCCCACAACAGACCCCATTTTGGAAACTAGACCCCCCAAAGAGCTTATCTAAATGTGTGGTGAGCACTATGAACCCCCAACTGCTTCACAGAAGTTTATAATGCAGAGTCGTGAAAATAATTTTTTTTTTTCCACAAAAAAGATTTTTTAGCCCCCAAGTTTTTATTTTCACAAGGGTAACAAGAGAAATTGGACCCCAAAAGTTGTTGTCCAATTTGTCCTGAGTACACTGATACCCCATGTGTGGGGGGGACCACTGTTTCGGTGCACGGCAGAGCTCGGAAGGGAAGGAGCGCCGTTTTGGAATGCAGACTTTGATAGAATGGTCTGCGGGCGTTATGTTGCGTTTGCAGAGTCCCTGATGTACCTAAACAGTAGAAATCCCCCACAAGTGACCCCGTTTTGGAAACTAGACCCCCCAAGGAACTTATCTAGATGTGTGGTGAGAACTTTGCATTATAAACTTCTGTGAAGCACCTGGGCATTCAGAGTCGTGAAAATAAAAAATATATTTTTTTTCCACAAAAAAGATTTTTTAGCCCCCACATTTTTATTTTCACAAGGGTAACAGGAGAAATTGGACCCCAAAAGTTGTTGTCCAATTTATCCCGAGTACGCTGATGCCCCATATGTGGGGGTAAACCACTGTTTGGGCGCACGGCAGAGCTCAGAAGGGAGGGAGCAGGGAGCACCATTTGACTTTTTGAGCGCAAAATTGGCTGTGGCGTTTAGAGACCCCCTGATGTACCTAAACAGTGGAAACCCCCCCAATTCTAACTCCAACCCTAACCCCAACACACCCCTAACCCTAATCCCAACCCGATCCATAATCCTAATCACAACCCTAACCCCAAAACAACCATAACACTAATCAGAACCCTAAATCCAACACACCCCTAATCCTAATCTCAACCCTAACCTCAAACCTAACCCTAATCCCAATACACTCCTAACCCTAATTAATCCCAACCCTAACCTTAACCCTAATCCCAAAGCTAACCCTAATCCCAAACGTAACCCTAATGCCAACCCTAATCCAAACCCTAACCCTACTCTAACCCTAACTTTAGCCCCAACCCTAAATTTAGCCCCAACCCTAACCCTAACTTTAGCCCCAACCCTAACCCTAACTTTAGCCCCAATCACATCAGAGGATAGAGAATTACACATCGCTTTTTTTTTTGCGGTCGCAAAACAGGGGTCGGTAAAAACCGACCCCGATCATGTTCTTTGGGGTCTCGGCTACCCCCGGCAGCCGAGACCCCAAAGATCTTCTGGGTGCTGGCCAGCGGGCGCACTGCGCATGCGCCCACCATTTTTTGGCCAGAACAAGATGGCGGCGCCCATCGGGAGCCACGAGGAGCACCGGGGGAGACAGGTGAGTATCAGGGGGCGATCGGGGACCCCATTTCTCTGTCCTCTGATGCGCGATCACATCGGAGGACAGAGAAATTAAATGGGAAATCGCGTTTTGGTTTTTTTTAAGACCGCCGGTAAACGGTTAATTGCCGGTGATCGCAACATGGGGGTCGGTAAAAAACCCCTGAATCATGTTCTCTGGGGTCTCGGCTACCTCCGGTAACTAAGACCCCAGAGAAAATCCAAATCTGGGGGGCGATATTTGCTTTTTCCACAGCGCCGTTAATTAACAGCGCTGTGGTTTAAGTACCCTTAACTGCCGCCGTGGTTTAAGTACCCTTAACTGCCGCCGTTAAAAGGCGTATCGGCAGTCGTTAAGGGGTTAAACAAAACAATTCAGATGCAGTTGAAGTTCAGACTTTCATCTTTCATTTGAGGGTATCCACATTAAAATTGGGTGAAGGGTTTGTATTCCCTTCCTTTGAGGTCCATGCTGTCAGACTCTACGTCCCCTTCTCCATGCGAGTGGCTGTGGTGTATTGTCCTTCCCGGCCCCTCTCATCAGTTCCTGGATCACTTTGCCACCTGGCTTCCACACTTTCTCTCCTGTGACACCCCCACCCTCATCATGGGTGATTTCAACATCCCCATTGCTTCTCCCCTCTCCCCATCTGCTTCTCACCTTTTATCTCTAACCTCCTCTTTCGGCCTCTCGCAGCATACTAACTCTCCAACGCATGAAGATGGAAACTCCCTTGACTTGGTCTTCTCCCGGCTTTGCTCAGTGGATGATTTCACAAACTCCCCTCTCCCGCTCTCTGACCACAACCTTCTTTCATTCTCTATCAAGAACTGCCACCCCGCTCAGGTCACCCCCACTTTCCACACTTATAGAAACATACAGGCCATTAACACCCAGAAACTTATGAAGAACTTGCAGTCCTCATTGGCCCCAATCTTCTCCATCTCATGTTCTGATTCTGCTCTGAAGCATTACAATGAAACCCTGCAAAGTGCCCTGGATGAAGTGGCACCTCCTATACATAGAACAACTTGGCACAGACGGCGACAACCGTGGCACACGCTGCAAACACGTTTCCTGCAGCGGTGCTCCAGGTGTGCTGAACGTCTGTGGAGAAAATCTAATCTACCCGAAGATTTCATCCATTATAAGTTCATGCTAAAAACATACAACTCTGCCCTTCACCTCTCCAAACAAACCTATTTCAACACCCTCATCACCTCACTGTCAAATAACCCTAAATGTCTCTTTGACACTTTCCAGTCCCTACTCAACCCAAGAGAGCAGGCCCCAACCACAGATCTCCGCGCTGACGATCTGGCCAATTACTTCAAAGAAAAAATTGACCACATTCGATAGGAAATCATCTCCCAATCTCTTCATAACATGCACTGTCCTCCCTCCCCCACTGCATCTAGTTCACTCTCTGACTTTGAACCAGTTACAGAAGAAGTAAGCAGGCTCCTTGCATCTTCTCGCCCGACCACTTGCACCAGTGACCCCATTCCGTCACATCTCCTCCAGTCCCTTTCCCCGGCTGTCACCTCTCACCTAACAAAAATATTCAACCTTTCCCTCACTTCCGGTATTTTTCCCTCCTCATTTAAGCATGCCATCATACATCCATTACTTAAAAAACCCTCCCTCGACCAAAATTGTGCCGCTAATTATAGACCTGTCTCTAATCTTCCCTTCATCTCTAAACTCCTCGAACGCCTGGTCCACTCCCGTCTTACCCGCTATCTCCCAGATAACTCTCTTCTCGACCCTCTTCAATCTGGCTTCCGCTCTTTACACTCTACTGAAACTGCCCTCACTAAAGTCTCTAATGACTTACTAACAGCTAAATCTAATGGTCACTACTCCATGCTAATTCTCTTGGATCTCTCCGCAGCATTCGACACTGTGGATCATCAGCTCCTCCTCACTATGCTCCGCTCCATCGGCCTCAAGGACACAGTTCTCTCTTGGTTCTCCTCCTATCTCTCTGACCAATCCTTCACTGTATGTTTTGCTGGTTCCTCCTCCTCTCACCTTCCCCTTACTGTTGGGGTTCCTCAAGGATCAGTCCTAGGCCCCCTCCTCTTCTCTTTGTATACTGCCCCTATTGGACAAACAATCAGTAGATTTGGTTTCCAGTACCATCTCTATGCTGACGACACCCAATTATACACCTCTTCTCCTGTTATCACGCCGACCTTTTTAGAAAACACCAGTGATTGTCTTACCGCTGTCTCTAAGGGTACCGTTACACTAAACGATTTACCAACGATCACGACCAGCGATACGACCTGGCCGTGATCGTTGGTAAATCGTTGTGTGGTCGCTGGAGAGCTGTCACACAGACAGCTCTCCAGCGACCAACGATGCCGAAGTCCCCGGGTAACCAGGGTAAACATCGGGTTACTAAGCGCAGGGCCGCGCTTAGTAACCCGATGTTTACCCTGGTTACCATTGTAAATGTAAAAAAAACAAAAACACTACAAACTCACATTCTGGTGACTGTCACGTCCCTTGCCGTCAGCTTTCCGCACTGACTGTGAGCGCCGGCCGTAAAGTAAAAGCAGAGCACAGCGGTAACGTCACCGCTGTGCTGTGCTTTACGGCCGGCACTGACACAGTCAGTGCGGGAAGCTGACGGCGAGGGACGTGACAGTCACCGGAATGTGAGTATGTAGTGTTTTTTTTTTTTTTACATTTACAATGGTAACCAGGGTAAACATCGGGTTACTAAGCGCGGCCCTGCGCTTAGTAACCCGATGTTTACCCTGGTTACAAGCGAACACATCGCTGGATCAGCGTCACACACGCCGATCCAGCGATGACAGCGGGTGATCCAGCGACAAAATAAAGTTTCAAACGATCTGCTACGACGTACGATTCTCAGCGGGGTCCCTGATCGCAGTAGCGTGTCAGACACAGCGAGATGGTATGGATATCGGTGAAACGTCACGGATCGTGCCGTCGTAGCGACCAAAGTGCCACTGTGAGACGGTAGCCTAACTTCATGTCCTCCCTCTATCTGAAACTGAACCTGTCAAAAACTGAACTCCTCGTGTTCTCTCCCTCTACTAACCTACCTTTGCCTGACATTGCCATCTCCGTGTGTGGTTCCACCATTACTCCAAAGCAACATGCCCGCTGCCTTGGGGTCATCCTTGATTCCGAGCTTTTATTCACCCCCCACATCCGATCACTGGCTCGCTCATCTTATCTGCATCTCAAAAACATTTCTAGAATTCGCCCTTTTCTTACTTTCGACTCTGCAAAAACTCTTACTGTCTCACTTATTCATTCTCGTCTGGACTATTGTAACTCTCTACTAATCGGCCTCCCTCTTACCAAACTCTCCCCGCTCCAATCTGTCCTGAATGCTGCTGCCAGAATCATATTCCTCACCAACCGTTACACCGATGCCTCTACCTTGTGCCAGTCATTACATTGGCTACCCATCCACTCCAGAATCCAGTACAAAACTACTACCCTCATCCACAAAGCACTCCATGGCTCAGCACCACCCTACATCTCCTCTCTGGTCTCAGTCTACCACCCTACCCGTGCCCTCCGCTCCGCTAATGACCTCAGGTTAGCATCCTCAATAATCAGAACCTCCCACTCCCGTCTCCAAGACTTTACACGTGCTGCGCCGATTCTTTGGAATGCACTACCTAGGTTAATACGATTAATCCCCAATTCCCATAGTTTTAAGCGTGCCCTAAAAACTCATTTGTTCAGACTGGCCTACCGCCTCAATGCATTAACCTAACCATCCCTGTGTGGCCCATAAAAAAAAAAAAAAACATAATCAGGTTCCTCTCATCATGTTCTCATACACTTTATGTAGTTAATAGCCCTCTGTGTCTGTACTGCTACATACTGTACTTAGGCAGTTAACTGGTTCATGCAGCTTTACATGAACACCCGAGCCTTACACTATGGCTGGTCCAAAGAACTAAAGCAATTGTTACCATCCACCTCTCGTGTCTCCCCTTTTCCTCATAGTTTGTAAGCTTGCGAGCAGCAGGGCCCTCATTCCTACTGGTATCTGTTTTGAACTGTGATTTCTGTTATGCTGTAATGTCTATTGTCTGTACAAGTCCTCTCTATAATTTGTAAAGCGCTGCGGAATATGTTGGTGCTATATAAATAAAAATTATTATTATTATTATTTAGGAGTTTCAGCTCCTTAACATGTGCCACCCTGTTTTTAAAGGGACCAAAAGTAATTGGACAGATTAAATAATTTTAAATAAAATGTTCATTTCTAGTACTTGGTTGAAAACCCTTTGTTGGCAATGACTGCCTGAAGTTTTGAACTCATGGACATCACCAGACGCTGTGTTTCCTCCTTTTTGATGCTCGGCCAGGCCTTTACTGCAGTGGTTTTCAGTTGCTGCTTCTTTGTGGGCCTTTCTGTCTGAAGTTTAGTCTTTAACCCCTTCATGACCTTGGGATTTTCCATTTTTCCGTGTTCGTTTTTCGCTCCCCTCCTTCCCAGAGCCGTAACTTTTTTATTTTTCCATCAATTTGGCCATGTGAGGGCTTATTTTTTGCAGGACGAGTTGTACTTTTGAACGACATCATTGGTTTTAGCATGTCGTGTACTAGAAAATGGGAAAAAAATTCCAAGTGCGGTGAAATTGCAAAAAAAAGTGCAGTCCCACAATTGTTTTTTGTTTGGCTTTTTTGCTAGGTTCACTAAATGCTAAAACTGACCTACTATTATGATTCTACAGGTCAGTACGAGTTCATAGACACCTAACATGACTAGGTTATTTTTTATCTAAGTGGTGAAAAAAGATTCCAAACTTTACTAAAAAAAAAAAAAAAAAAAAAAAATTTGCGCCATTTTCCGATATCCGTAGCGTTTCCATTTTTCATGATCTGGGGTCGGTTGAGGGCTTATTTTTTGCGTGCCTAGCTGGCGTTTTTAATGATACCATTTCGGTGCAGATACATTCTTTTGATCTCCCGTTATTGCATTTTAATGCAATGTCGCGGCGACCAAAAAACGTAATTCTGGCATTTCAAATTCTTTTCTCGCTACGCTGTTTAGCGATCAGGTTAATGCTTTTTTTATTGATAGATCGGGCTATTCTGAACGCGGCGATACCAAATATGTGTAGATTTGATTTTTTTTTATTGATTTATTTTGAATGGGGCGAAAGGGGGGTGATTTAAACTTTTATATTTTTTTTATTTTTTTCACTTTTTTTTTTAACTTTTGCCATGCTTCAATAGCCTCCATGGGAGGCTAGAAGCAGGCACAACCCGATCGCCTCTGCTACATAGCAGCGATATGATGTTCGCTGCTATGTAGCAGAAAATCAGGTGTGCTGTGAGCGCCGACCACAGGGTGGCGCTCACAGCTACCGGCGATCAGTAACCATAGAAGTCTCAAGGACCTCTATGGTTACAATGGAGAAGCATCGCCGACCTCCGATCTTGTGATGGGGGTCGGCGATGCGCTCATTTCCGGCCGCCCGGCCGGAAGCGGTAGTTAAATGCCGCTGTCTGCGTTTGACAGCGGCATTTAACTAGTTAATAGGCGTGGGCAGATCGCGATTCTGCCCGCGCCTATTACGGGCACATGTCAGCTGTTCAAAACAGCTGACATGTCCCGGCTTTGATGCGGGCTCACCGCGGTGCCCGCATCAAAGCGGGGATTCTAATCTCGGACGTACTATCCCGTCTGAGGTCAGAAAGGGGTTAACAAGTGAAATGCATGCTCTATTGGGTTGAGATCAGGTGACTGACTTGGCCATTCAAGAATATTCCACTTCTTTGCTTTAATAAACTCCTGGGTTGCTTTGGCTTTATGTTTTGGGTCATTGTCCATCTGTAGTATGAAACGACGACCAATCAGTTTGGCTGCATTTGGCTGGATCTGAGCACACAGTATGGCGGCTCTGAATCCCTCAGAATTCATTCAGCAGCTTCTGTCCTGTGTCACATCATCAATAAACACTAGTGACCCAGTGCCACTGGCAGCCATGCATGCCCAAGCCATCACACTGCCTCTGCCGGGTTTTACAGATGATGTGGTATGCTTTGGATCATGAGCTGTACCACGCCTTCGCCATACTTTTCTCTTTCCATCATTCTGGTAGAGGTTGATCTTGGTTTCATCTGTCCAAAGAATGTTCTTCCAGAACTGTGCTGGCTTTTTTAGATGTTTTTTTTAACAAAGTCCAGTCTAGCCTTTTTATTCTTGATGCTTATGAGTGGCTTGCACCGTGCAGTGAACCCTCTGTATTTCCTTTCATGCAGTCTTCTCTTTATGGTAGATTTGGATATTGATACGCCGACCTCCTGGAGAGTGTTGGTCACTTGGTTGGCTGTTGTGAAGGGGTTTCTCTTCACCATGGAGATTATTCTTCTATCCTCCACCACTGTTGTCTTCCGTGGGCGCCCAGGTGGTCTTTTTGCATTGATGAGTTCACAAGTGCTTTCTTTCTTTCTCAGGATGTACCAAATACTAATATTGTAGTAATTTCTGGGATGGGTTTTTTCTGTTTTCGCAGCTTAAGGATGGCTTGTTTCACCTGCATGGAGAGCTCCTTTGACCGCATGTTTTCTTCACAGCAAAACCTTCCAAATGCAAGCACCACACCTCAAATCAACTCCAGGCTTTTTATCTGCTTAATTGAGAAAGACATAACGAAGGGATTGCCCACACCTGTGTCATGTCGGACGCTGTTCACACTAGGGCGTCCGACGGACAGCGGTAATTCCTCATTCATCCACTATATTCTCAGTGGCGCCGGCTAGATTGATCCAGATTGTCCGGGGTTAATCTGGCTGGTACTCGGGTTGGAGGCTTAGTCACGCCCATTGCCTTTAAATAGTTTTGCTGGTCTTTGGGCGTCGCCGATTATAGCTTGTGTCTTGTGCCTGGTGATCTCGGTCTGGAGTGGTGGTCTAGGAGAGGAAATATCGTATCTGGTGGTGTATATTATCCTTCGTTATATTTCTCCTTCCTATATTTGTATTGTTTTGCCCTGTGCACATTATAGTGTTTTCCTGTGTGTCTGCGGCGTGGTGCGTTTTTTAGTTTTCCCTGTCTGTGCTTTCTGTAGGGGTTGGTGAGAGGTCTTATCACTGGGTGGCGGGTGGAGGTTTCAGCTTAGTACTGAAACAGGACTCAGGGTCAGGCCTGGCGGCCCAGACATGCACACCTTCAGTGTAAACTCTGGGAGAGGGACAGACAGGGTTTCCCTAGTTTGAGGGATATTGCAGGGGCCCGGGTAATCAGCTGTAGTCTACCCAGTAAACCTGTGACAACCTGTCCATGAAATAGCCTTAGAGTCAATTGTCCAATTACTTTTGTTCCCTTTAAAACCAGGGTGGCACATGTTAAGGAGCTGAAACTCCTAAACCCTTCATCCAATTTTATAATGTGGATACCCTCAAATGAAAGCTGAAAGTCTGAACTTCAACTGCATCTGAACTGTTTTGTATAAAATTCATTGTGGTAATGTCTATAACCAAAATTAGAAAAATGTTGTCTCTGTCCAAATATATATGGACTTAACTGTATAAGGCAAGAAATCCCACTTATTAAACCTGACAGGGCACACCTGTGAAGTGAAAACTATTCCCAGTGACTACCTCTTGAAGCTCATCAAGAGAATGCCAAGAGTGTGCAAAGCAGTCATCAAAGCAAAAGGTGGCTACTTTGAAGAACCTAGAATATAAGACATAATTTCAGTTGTTTCACACTTTTTTGTTAAGTATATAATTCCACATGTGTTAATTCATAGTTTTGATGCCTTCAGTGTGAATGTACAATTTTCATAGTCATGAAAATACAGAGAAATCTTTAAATGAGAAGGTGTGTCCAAACTTTTGGTCTGTACTGTGTATATATATATATATATATATATATATATATATATATATATATATATATATATATATATATATATATATATAAATAACTACCTTCTTTGGTCATTCTAAAATAATAAAAAGAACACATTTGGAGTTGCTGCAACCATAATAGTCTTAACTTTTAACATTAGGGAACCCCAAAAGTGATGGCGCCCCAACTTCTCTTAGTTTTCTAGGGTTCTGGGAGGGACAAAGGAAGGAAAGAAACTGATGACTCCAAGAAGAGAAGATACTAGAAAAGTTGACGTCAGTCTAAAAAGATCTAACAAATGCACAAATATGCTACATTTTTTTTTACCCTTTTAGTGCTTTGATTTTTTTTTCAGTATTCTCTCTTTTTTTTTTTACACTCTTTTCACTTTTTTTGTAACATTTTAAAATGTTTTCCAGCTTGAATAAGAAGTAAATTGCGTAAATTAATCCCCCCCTCCAAGATTTTGCGGCCGCTTAAATTTTGCTAAAACTGATTGTGACAGAAAAAAAAGAATATTTTTTTTCCCTATTGGTAAAACACAATATCGCATTCGTCTGATTCCACAGTGGGGACGCGGAGAACGAGGCCTTTACGGCTTTTGTGACATTTGTAAGAAAATAACTTGTGTTACGAAGCAGGAGAAAGCCATTATATGGAACCCCCCCACCCCCCCATAAAAAGTGATAAAAAAACAACCTGTTAGGACTGGTGCTGCTTTCAATGAGCCGCTTACAATATGGCCGCTCCGGCGACCATTAATTGTTAATGCATTTTGCATTAACCCTGGGAGATCGTGGCTCCTGCAGGCTCAGGATTAAAAAATGATTTCCAGCGTGTTGCTAAAATGGCTGCAGAGCAGCGGGACCCCATTACCTTCCGAGCCGTGCATTGAGACTTAAATGGCAATTTAAAATTAGGCCATTAACAATTTGAGGCCATTACAAGGCTTTTTTCAATAATATTATTTTACGGTTTGAATTAACTATCAAAATTAGATTAGATACGAACGCTCTGCGGACGGATCCGATCCCGGGCGACTGACACCTTCCGCCTGCACCTTATGGTACATATACGACATATAGGCGGCTTAGGGGGTCCGGATACCTGGCGGGCTGGATGGGAGAGTCCTGCTTTTCCTGATCATATTCCTATACTTACCCTAGTCTTAACCTTCCAGCCGTGACATTTTACAGTGGAACAAGTTTATTCATGGAAACCATCAACAAGTTTCTGTGTCCTGATCTTTTCCATCTCTATTTAGTAATTGTATGAAGAACGCTCTCCGGCTAGTCATGGGCTTATCATCCACTCTGTGTCATTGTGGACATGACAGGTGCTGGGGAGTCCGTCTAAAATGATCTGTCGACAGCAGGTAACCTACTTGCTGACGGTTTCCGGGTTTTTTTCGCCATAGTAAAAAGGAAGACAAAAATATCTTAGATGAGAGACATGGTTTCTGCAGATATTTTTATTTTGCACATGTAATAATCGTGTCCACCCTTTGCACATTATCACATGTGTAGGGAGTTTTTCTCCAATGCATTGCGCACCGGCAAGCATCCCGTCCAGGGGAGGGAATACCATCCATCCCGTCCAGAGGAGGGAATACCATCCTTCCCGTCCAGGGGAGAGAATACCATCCATCCCGTCCAGAGGAGGGAATACCATCCATCCCGTCCAGGGGAGGGAATACCATCCATCCCATCCAGGAGAGGGAATATCATCCTTCCTGTCCAGGGGAGGGAATACCATCCATCCCGTCCAGAGGAGGGAATACCATCCATCCCGTCCAGGGGAGGGAATACCATCTTTCCCGTCCAGGTGAGGGAATACCATCCTTCCCGTCCAGGGGAGGCAATACCATCCTTCCTGTCCAGGGGAGGGAATACCATCCTTCCCGTCCAGGGGAGGCAATATCATCCTTCCTATGGGTGAGGGGATGTGACAATGGCTCTGAATGTCGGCAGCGCTCAGTCTGTTTATTTTGGAGCTTGGGAGACGTCTGCTGCCTCCATATTGCAGCCTGGCCTGGCGGTCTCTCATCATGCAGGCGACTTACAGGATATGGAGGGCGTTCAGGGCGGCCACCGCCATCTTCTCCTTCTTGTGCCTGAGCTGCAGATCTTCTAGTAACCTCATCTGTGGGAGCAGAGACTCGCAGCTCATTGCTTGCTTCTCCGGGACGCTCGTTCTCTTCTCACTGGACACTTTGGGTACAGGCTGTGGCCGGGGGACATTTTTGGCGTAATCTAGGCTCTTAAAAAGACAAAGACAATACAACATAAAGTTTGATTAGACTGATTTTAGCATTGCAGGCTTGTGTGCACCATTAATGAATTGCTGGTCATGTGACCAAAGCCACCATTATTAATAATAATAATAATAATAATAATAATAATAATAAAACTAATAATCATGTATCAGTAACATCAGGTCCACTATGTAGCTACGTGATTGAATCGCACCTTCTGCCTCGTGCTCTTGTCACTGTGCAGCACTCTGATTTCTCGCGGTTTCGCCGGCTTGTTGCGGTTCCATTCCAGGATCTCTTTGGCGTATTCCTTCTGCTGTTTCAGCTGTTCTTTCTGGAAGCAGAGTGTCATGTCATGGAGGGCGGAGATAAATCTGCTCACGGGAGAACATTCATCAGCAGTATGTATATAGCAGAGGTCAGTATATAGCAGAGGTCAGTATATGGCAGAGGACAGTATATAGCGGTATAAAGTATATAGCATAGGTCAGTATATAGCAGAGGTCAGTATGTAGCTGTATAAAGTATATAGCAGACGTCAGTATGTAGCAGAGGCCTATATATAGTGTTATAAAGTATAGAGAGGTATAAAGTATATAGCAGAGGTCAGTATATAGCAAAGGTCAGTATAAAGCAGAGGTCAGTATATTATTATTATTATTTATTATTATAGCGCCATTTATTCCATGGCGCTTTACATGTGAGGAGGGGTATACATAATAAAAACAAGTACAATAATCTTGAACAATACAAGTGACAACTGGTACAGGAGGAGAGAGGACCCTGCCCGCGAAGGCTCACAATCTACAAGGGATGGGTGAGGATACAGTAGGTGAGGATAGAGCTGGTCATGCAGCGGTTTGGTTGATCGGTGGTTACTGCAGGTTGTAGGCTTGTCGGAAGAGGTGGGTCTTCAGGTTCTTTTTGAAGGTTTCGATGGTAGGTGAGAGTCTGATATGTTGTCGTAGAGAGTTCCAGAGTAGGGGGGATGCGCGAGAGAAATCATGTATGCGATTGTGGGAAGAGGAGATAAGAGGGGAGTAGAGAAGGAGATCTTGTGAGGGATCGGAGGTTGCGTGCAGGAAAGTACCGGGAGACGAGGTCACAGATGTATGGAGGAGACAGATTGTGGATGGCTTTGTATGTCATGGTTAGGGTTTTGGAGTCTCTGGGTAATGGGGAGCCAGTGAAGGGATTGACAGAGGGGAGAGGCCGGGGAATAGCGGGGGGACAGGTGGATTAGTCGGGCAGCTGAGTTTAGAATAGTACTATTATGCTATCTGCCCCTACAAAAAGATTTATGTTGGTTTAACTTCTAGACCCCTAAAAATTCGAGTAAGGGAACACTATAGGGACATCATCAATGCCAGAGAGGCTGAGGATACAACTAGCCTGAAACCAGTACCCAGACACTTTAGGCAATTTCACAACTGTGATGGCGGACTATTGAAGGTAATAGGGATTGACAAGGTACGTATAGATCAGAGAGGTGGGAACTGGAGGAGAGATCTAGCTCAACTGGAGGCAAAGTGGATCTCCAAAATTGACTCCGTGCAACCTAGAGGTCTAAATGAGGTCTTAAGCTTTGCCCCGTTTCTCTAATGTGTGCTCTGCTCTGTTACTGTGTTTATTGTCTTTTTTACGTGTTTTAATGTCATATATTTTAACATTGTTTTATTTATCTATTTTTCTAGTACACATTGTCTCTACCGTGCTTTTTTCTAACCCATGGTGATTTCAAGTGTTTCTGCATATGCTGATAGAAATCTAGGAACCAGGCCGAAAAGCTCACCCTTAAGCTGTGTCTTCGTTGGAGCCGACTTATTAAAATAAGTGACTACCCAGGTGTAATTAAATAAATGATATACCAGTTGAAATACTGGGTTAATATTGGACTTTGGCCTATTTTTAAGGCCCTGGTTTTACATGCCCTGTCATTAATGTTTTGACACAATCTAAAGGTTTAAGCACTAAGGTGTTTAAACACTATATGTATTTGTTTATATAAAAAATACCTTTGTAAAATAATTTTTGGGATACTATGGATGTTAAAATTTATTTATTTATATTATCATGGTTTATTTTAAATTTCTGCCTTATTTTTAGGCAGCACTGTTTCATGCACTTCAGGAGATCAGTCTAAATACAATTAAACCATCCCCTTTGAAATATTGGTTATTGATATATTACTTTTTATCTTAGCACTATAAGTCTTTTGTTTAATAGATACACACTAATTAATACTTCCCAGGATACACTTTTATAGATTTTACAATAAATCTTTACATTAATGATATTATTGGTCTACATGTGGTAGGCTTATTGCAATCACTTTCATGCCCATTGCACTATTCATTAATACAATGTAATTGATAGCTTAGACACTCATCCATCTCACTTTATTCACTTATATCATATGTGTTAATTCAGACTCTCAGGGGGTTGCACAACTGCTGTTTAATAAAAACACAAAAGCAAATAGATATATCTCACTTCCAAGCTTTAAGGTCGGCTCTTAGGGACTACAGGTAGTAGTATTCACTTTAGAACTGATACGGCTGTTTACATAATGGAGGACACTGACATGCAGGTTCAGCGTTATGCAGCGGTGAGCGCTTCTGTAGACTTCCGGGTATGGGTAGTCCTGGAGACGTGTCCAGACTGCTGCTAGCTCCGTCCCCCTATCTTGACGCGTCAGATGGGGGGGTGTGCGCCGGCAACACGTGACGCCGACAAGGGCTGACGTCATGCCCGATACGTAGGCGGAAGCGCCGCTAAAACCACTGCCACCACTGATCCATGGGTAGATAAAAGCACGCTAGATATGCTCACACATAAGGTAAACCCCCCAGGAAGAAGCGGAACGCGAAACGCGAGTCGGGGACCCACGCTGCCAAACTAGGTCGTGTACCCTTCCATCCTTATGTTTATTTAGACTGATTTCTTTGTGCCCATTTGTGGTTGCTGCTAATACCGCTACACTATAGATGCATGCTCTAACTTACTGAGTGCATGTAATCTTTGTCCATGCCCGCCACATTGGGATTACTCTTAGGCATTTGCCTTGTTTAGCATGATACACTTTATCTATGACTGGTGTTGCTATTATCAGTAGTATATGCAGTATATTTTGAAGCAACTGAATACTCATGTAAAAATGACCTTATAGACTCATTTCTGTCTGCCGCATTTTAATTATATTGAGGTTTGTTTTGCCCTATTAATTATATATGACTTGTGACAGACCCTATATCAGCACTATGCACTTTATTATGTGGTATTAGTTTATTAGCAATTACCTATGTACATTATTGGCACCACTTATAACTTTTTTCATGGTCTTCATAATAACGTGTAGGCTTGGATAAGCCACTCTGAACAGAAGTAATTTATAGATTGGGGCACCATAAGAATTTATAACAGCCCTCAGTACATATGTGATGTTTAGCCAAATGGGCGTTAACCAATAGGGGTGCTTAGGATACATAAGGGGTGTACTACCCAGTTGGGCGGCTATATTGTGCACTAGTATCTTCATCTTTTAACCTATTTGTATTAAAATTGTTTACAATAAAGTGTTTAAAATTTTATACTGGCATTTCCTTCCGTTTTTCTCAGATTGGTTTATATATTGCTGTGGGAAGTGCCACTATTTAAGCCTTGTTTTGAGTATAGGTGAATAGATTGGAGGGGTGCGAGAGTGTTCGAGGGGAGGCCACAGAGCAGGAGGTTACAGTAGCCGAGGTGGGAGATGATGAGGGCATGGACTAGGGTTTTTGCAGATTCTTGGTTTAGGAATGTATGGATCTGTGAAATATTTTTGAGTTGAAGTCGGCAGGAAGTGGAAAGGGCTTGGATATGTGGTTTGATGGAGAGATCAGTGTCAAGGATTACCCCAAGGCAGCGAGCTTGTGGGACTGGGGAGAGTGGGCAGACGTTTACTGTAATGGATAGGTTCGTTGAGGGGGTCACGTGAGATGGGGGAAAGATGATGAATTCTGTTTTGTCCATGTTAAGTTTTAGAAATCTAGAGGAGAAGAAGGATGAAATAGCGGACAGACATTGAGGGATTCTGGTTAGTAGGGTGGTGATATCTGGTCCAGAGATGTAGACCTGTGTGTCATCAGCACAGAGATGATACTGAAAACCGTGAGATTCTATGAGCTGTCCCAGGCCAAAAGTGTAAATGGAGAAGAGCAGGGGCCCTAGGACTGAACCTTGCAGGACAGGTAAGGGGCGAGGTGAGGAGGTGGTGTGTGAGTGGGAGACGCAGAATGTTCGGTCTGTTAGGTATGATGAGATCCAGGATAGGGCCAAGTCTGTAATGCCAAGGGATGAGAGGGTCTGTAGTAATAGGGAATGGTCCACTGTGTCAAAGGCAGCCGACAGGTCGAGGAGGACAGAGTAGTGTCGCTTGCTCTTGGAGGTTAATAGGTCATTGGTGACCTTAGTTAGGGCAGTTTCAGTGGAATGGTGTGACCGGAAGCCAGATTGTAAGCGGTCGAAGAGGGAGCAGGAAGAGAGATGGGAGGACAGTTCAAGATGGACGTGTTGTTCCAGTAGTTTGAAGACATAGGGGAGAAGTGATATAGGGCGATAGCTAGATACAGAGGATGGATCAAGAGAGGGCTTTTTGAGGATAGGTGTGATGGAGGCATGTTTAAAGCTTGAGGGGAAAACACCAGTTGTTAGTGATAGGTTGAAGAGATGGGTTAGGGTTGGGATGAAGACTGTGGCGAGGTTTGGGATGAAGTATATAGCAGAGGTCAGTATATAGTGGTATAAAGTATATAGCAGAGGTCAGTATATAGTATATATCAGAGGTCAGTATACAGGGGTATAAAGTATATAGCAGAGGTCAGTATATAGCAGAGGGCAGTATATAGTGGTATAAAGTATATAGCAGAGGTCAGTATATAGTATATAGCAAAGGTCAGTATATAGTGGTATAAAGTATATAGCCAAGGTCAGTATATAGTATATAGCAGAGGTCAGTATATAGTGGTATAAAGTATATAGCAGAGGTCAGTATATAGCAGAGGGCAGTTTATAGTGGTATAAAGTATATAGCAGAGGTCAGTATAAAGTATATAGCAGAGGTCAGTATAAAGTATATAGCAGAGGTCAGTATAAAGTATATAGCAGAGGTCAGTATAAAGTATATAGCAGAGGTCAGTATATAGTATATAGCAGAGGTCAGTATATAGTGGCATAAAGTATATAGCAGAGGTCAGTATATAGCAGAGGTCAGTATATAGTGGTATAAAGTATATAGCAGAGGTCTGTATATAGTATATAGCAGAGGTCAGTATATAGTGGCATAAAGTATATAGCAGAGGTCAGTATATAGCAGAGGTCAGTATATAGTGGTATAAAGTATATAGTAGAGGTCAGTATAGAGAGGTCAGTCATAGAGAGCAGGGGCCCTAGGACTGAACCTTGTGGGACAGATAGGGGGCGAGGTGAGGAGGTGGTGTGTGAGTGGGAGACGCTGAATGTCCAGTCTGTTAGGTATGACGAGATCCAGGATAGGGCCAAGTCTGTGATGCCAAGGGATGAGAGGGTCCGCAGCAAAAGGGAATGGTCCACTGTGTCAAAGGCAGAGGACAGGTCGAGGAGGAGGAGGATAGAGTAGTGTCGCTTGCTCTTAGCGGTTAATAGGTCATTGGTGACCTTAGTTAGGGCAGTTTCAGTGGAATGTTGTGACCGGAAGCCAGATTGTAAGCGGTCGAAGAGGGAGCAGGAAGAGAGATGGGAGGACAGTTCAAGATGGACGTGTTGTTCCAGTAGTTTTGAGACATAGGGGAGAAGTGATATGGGGCGATAGCTAGATACAGAGGATGGGTCAAGAGAGGGCTTTTTGAGGATAGGTGTGATGGAGGCATGTTTAAAGCTTGAGGGGAAAACACCAGTTGTTAGTGATAGGTTGAAGAGATGGGTTAGGGTTGGGATGAAGACTGTGGCGAGGATTGGGATGAAGTATATAGCAGAGGTCAGTATAAAGTATATAGCAGAGGTCAGTGTATAGTATATAGCACAGGTCAGTATATAGCGGTATAAAGTATATAGCAGAGGTCAGTATATAGTATACAGCAGAGGTCAGTATATAGTGTATGACAGAGGTCAGTATATAGTGGTATAAAGTATATAGCAGAGGTCAGTATATAGCAGAGGTCAGTATATAGTACTATAAAGTATATAGCAGAGGTCAGTATATAGCAAAGGTCAGTATATAGTATATGACAGAGGTCAGTATATAGTGTTATAAATTATATAGCAGAGGTCAGTATATAGTGGTATAAAGTATATAGCAGAGGTCAGTATATAGTATATGGCAGAGGTCAGTATATAGTATATAGCAGAGGTCAGTATATAGTGGTATAAAGTATATAGCAGAGGTCAGTATATAGTATATAGCAGAGGTCAGTATATAGTATATAACAGAGGTCAGGATATAGAAGTTTAAAGTATATAGTAGAGGTCAGTATATAGCAGAGATCAGTATATAGTATATAGCAGAGGTCAGGATATAGCGGTATAAAGTATATAGCAGAGGTCAGTATATAGCAGAGGTCAGTATATAGTATATAGCAGAGGTCAGTATATAGTATATAGCAGAGGTCAGTATATAGTATATAGCAGAGGTCAGTATATAGCGGTATAAAGTATATATTGGTATATAGTATATAGCAGAGGTCAGTATATAGTATATAGCAGAGGTCAGTATATTATTATTATTATACATTTTTATAGTGCCATTTATTCCATGGCGCTTTACATGTGAATACGGGGCAAATATAGACAAACACAACTAAACATGAGCAAAAAACAAGGCACACAGGTACATAAGGAGGGAGGACCCTGCCCGCGAGGGCTCACAGTCTGCAGGGGATGGGTGAGGATACACTAGGAGAAAGTAGAGCTGGATGTGCGGCGGTTCAGTAGACTGAAGATCACTGCAGGTTGTAGGCTTGTCGGAAGAGGTAGGTCTTCAGGTTCTATTTGAAGGTTTCTATGGTAGGTGAGAGTCTGATGTGTTGGGGTAGAGAGTTCCAGAGTATGGGGGAAGCAGAGTGTAGGATGGATTGGAGTGGTGCCAGAGTGCTGGAGGGGAGGCCAGAGAGTAGGAGGTTGCAGTAGTCAAGGCGGGAGATGATGAGGGCATGGACTAGTGTTTTTGTGGTGTCGCGGTCAAGGAATGCGCGGATCCGGGAAATGTTTTTGAGTTTGAGGAGGCAAGTGCTTGGATATGTGGCTTGAAAGAGAGGACAGAGTCGAGGATCATCCCGAGGCACTGGGCGTGTGGAACTGGGGAAAGTGAGCAGCCATAGTATATAGTATATAGCAGAGGTCAGTATATAGTATATAGCAGAGGTCAGTATATAGTATATACCATAGTAGGGATCAGTATACAGCGGTGTGGGTGGTGCGGTTAGCACAGTTTGCAGGGGGGAGATTTCTCACCTTCTCTTCACTGACAGTGTGTGTCGGTCCGAGCCCTCCTAACTTCACCTCTTGATTGAGGAAACGTTTTAACCCCTAGAACAAAACCGTGAAATCAGTGATTATTACTCCATCATCACACAGAGGTGTTCACTATGCATGTAATGACACATCACAGTCACAGGTGGCGCTGTGCAGTCATCATGGTGCAGCACAGCTGGATGTGCCGGGTTATGTATTGTGAGGTTTGCAGTCACTTGGCTGCGGTTGAGGTCGGCACAGGGAGCAGTATTACTGAAATGTCCAGGCTGGTTTATTAGATCTTATTAGTAATTACAAAATCATGATTACACAAAAATCAGTTAAAAATATTATAATAATATTATGCACATACAAAAAACAATTGATGAGATACATTTTTTTAATTAAAATTGATTTAAAATCAACAATAAGTATATAACAAATGTGTAGCAGGGGACTTGGAACACCAGACCGTATGGTAGACCATAAAAAGTAAGATATACATATACATATGCACCAGTGACTAATGTATAACCATCTTGTAGGACATCACTACGTGTACAAGATTATAGCAACAACCGTGTGCAAATAAGATGTAAAAAATTCAATATAATATAGTGAAGTAATGAATATAATGTAATAGTGCAATACTTGAAAAAATAAGAAAAAAATAATTAGTGAAAATCAAAGTGATTAACAAGTGCATCAAAATATGTGATCAACCAATACGGATAAAAGAAACTGATGCCCAAACAATATCAAATATTAGATACAAAGGCCAATGATCAAGAGATCAAAGGGCAAAGAATCGCTGGTGCAATAAGTATACCATTAATTCATGATACCAACCAGTTTGAAACTCCACCGACCCCTGCACACACCACTCCAACGTACGTTTTCACTGCCGCTTCCTCAGTATATCTACTATATAATTGTCTAAGGGGTACTTCCGTCTGTCTGTCTGTCCTTCTGTCTGTCTGTCACGGATATTCATTGGTCGCGGCCTCTGTCATGGAATCCAAGTCGCTGATTGGTCGTGGCAAAACAGCCACAACCAATCAGCGACGGGCACAGTCCGGCGGAAAAATGGTCGCTCCTTCCTCCCCGCAGTCAGAGCCCGCTCCGTACTCCCCTCCAGTCTGCCCTCACACAGGGTTAATGGCAGCGGTAACGGACCGCGTTATGCCGCGGTGTAATGCACTCCGTTACCGCTGCTATTAACCCTGTGTGACCGACTTTTTACTATAGTAAAACGATCTAATGTTAAAAATAATAAAAAATCGTTATATACTCACCGTCCGTAGGCCCCCGGATCGACAACAGGCCTTTCCCGCTCGCGACGCTCCGGTAAGCGGTCCATGCTGCGTTCTCGCGAGACCGCTACGTCATCATCTCGCAATGCACTTTTGAGACCAGAGCGCACGAGCAGCGTCGGTAACCGCTTCGCTTGGATCCAGGGGCTCCGGAAGGTGAGTATATAACTATTTTTTATTTTATTTCTTTTTTTTTTAACAGGTATATGATGCCCACATTGCTATATACTACGTGGGCTGGGCAATATACTACATGGGCTGGGCAATATACTACGTGGCTGGGCAATATAATACATGGGCTGGGCAATATACTACGTGGCTGTGCAATGTACTGCGTGGCTGGGCAATATACTACAGTACATGGGCTGGGCAATATACTACATGGGCTGTGCTATATACTATGTGGCTGGGCAATATATTACAAGGGCTGTGCTATATACTACGTGGCTGGGCAATATACTACATGGGCTGTGCTATATACTACATGGCTGGGCAATATACTACATGGGCTGCGCAATATACAACGTGGGCTGCGCAATATACTACGTGGGCTGCGCAATATACTACGTGGGCTACGCAATATACTACGTGGGCTGCGCAATATACAACGTGGGCTGCGCAATATACAACGTGGGCTGCGCAATATACAACGTGGGCTAGGCAATATACAACGTGGGCTGCGCAATATACTACGTGGGCTGCGCAATGTACAACGTGGGCTGCGCAATGTACAACGTGGGCTGCGCCATGTACTACGTGGGCTGCGCCATGTACTACGTGGGCTGCGCAATGTACAACGTGGGCTGCGCAATGTACAACGTGGGCTGCGCAATGTACAACGTGGGCTGCGCAATGTACTGCGTTGGCTGCGCAATGTACTGCATTGGCTGCGCAATGTACTGCGTTAGCTGCGCAATGTACTGCGTGGGCTGCGCAATGTACTGCGTGGGCTGCGCAATGTACTGCGTGGGCTGCGCAATATACTACGTGGGCTGTGCTATACACTACGCATACATATTCTAGAATACCCGATGTGTTAGAATCGGGCCACCATCTAGTACTATATACTAACCTGACAAAGCGGTCAAGGACTTGTCAGGCGGCCATTTTACAGTATGTATATAAATATCTGCTGAGCCGTGTATCTAATGCTATCCTGTGAGCTACTGTGTGCTGAGCTGTGTATCTAAGCCTCATGTGTGATACTGTCTGCTGAGCTGTGTATCTAATCCTATCCTGTGAGCTACTGTCTGCTGAGCTGTGTATCTAAGCCTCATGTGTGATACTGTCTGCTGAGCTGTTTATCTAATCCTATGCTGTGAGATACTGTCTGCTGAGCTGTGTTTCTAAGACTCATGTGTGATACTGTCTGCTGAGCTGTGTATCTAATCCTATCCTGTGAGCTACTGTCTGCTGAGCTGTGTATCTAAGTCTCATGTGTGATACTGTCTGCTGAGCTGTGTATCTAATCCTCTCCTGTGTGATACTGTCTGCTGAGCTGTGTATCTAAGCCTCATGTGTGATACTGTCTGCTGAGCCGTGTAGCTAATCCTGTCCTGTGTGATACTGTCTGCTGAGCTGTGTATCTAATCCTGTCCTGTGTGATACTGTGCTGAGCCGTGTATCTAAGCCTCACGTGTGGTAGGTCCTCAGAGAAGGCCTTGTGGACAGTACTATCTGAGGCCGGTGATACGACCCACAAAGCACCTCCTGGCGGCCGTTCCTGCCTTTCTGGTGCAGGCAGCAGTGGATGTCGGGCAGCTGTAATAACAGCCCAGGCAGGAACACTCAGTAACACACATTAATGGAAGTCAATAATCTGCAGCGGCCGGGCGTGCGGAGGAGAGCGTACAGTGATATTCAGCCTGTACTGATCACAGCCCTGCTCCAGTCTGACACTTGTAATACATTGTTTAGGCATCTGTGACAAAAATACTTCAGAGAAAGAAGCTTCCAGAAATAGAAGAGTTAATAGTTTATTTTTATGAATTAACAAAGTGTAAAGTAAATGAAGAAATAAGAAATGTAAATCCCATCAGTATCTGGTGACCTTCCGTCACCTCCATCATCAGTATCTGGTGACCACCCGTAACCCCCATCAACAGTATCTGGTTACCGCCCGTCACCTCCATGATCAGTACCTGGTGACTGCCCATCACCTCCATCATCAGTATCTGGTGACCACCCATAACCCCCATCATCAGTATCTGGTGACCGCCCATCACCTCCATCATCAGTATCTGGTGACCACCCATAACCCCCATCATCAGTATCTGCTGACCACCCGTCACCTCAATCGTCAGTGTCTGTTGACCGCCCGTCACCTCCATCATCAGTATTTGGTGACCGCCCGTCACCTCAATCATCAGTGTCTGGTGTAGATGGTGTAATTGGGTCCCACTGGTTGCTGTCAGTACTGAACTGATGGTACTGCTGGACATTTTCTGATTTCAGAGGCAAGGAACATGATGTGTCGTTGATTTCTTAGACTAAGTTTCCTTGAGCGACCACTGCATGTACAGTCCTCCTTGCGGTTCATTTCTTTGCGCTTCTTCAAAATAGCTTGAACAACACATCAAAACCCCAGTCTCCTGTGACATCTTTGCCTTGGGAGAGACCTTGCTGACGCAGTATAACTACCTTGTTTCTATGCTGTTTTGCTGTGGTGTATGACCTGTGACATATAACTGTCTTCCACAACCTCACCGTTTACCGGGAACAACGAACAAGACCCACCGTATACCGGGAACACCCCACAACCTCACTGTATACCGGGAACACCCTACAAGATCTACCGTATACTGGGAGCTCCCCGTAAGACCTGCGATATACTGGGAACACCCCACAAGACCTGCCATATACTGGGAACACCCCACAAGACCTGCTGTATACCGGGAACACCTCAAAAGACCTGCCGTATACCCAGAACACCCCACAACCTCACCGTATACTGGGAACACCCCACAAGACCTGCCGTATACTGGGAACACCCCACAAGACCTGCCGTATACTGGGAACACCCCACAAGACCTGCCGTATACCGGGAACACCTCAAAAGACCTGCCGTATACCCAGAACACCCCACAACCTCACCGTATACTGGGAACACCCCACAAGACCTGCCGTATACTGGGAACACCCCACAAGACCTGCCGTATACCGGGAACACCCCACAAGACCTGCCGTATACTGGGAACACCCCACAAGACCTGCCGTATACTGGGAACACCCAAGACCCGCCGTATACTGGGAACACCCCGCAAGATCTGCCGTACACTGGGAACATCCCACAAGATGTGCTGTATACTGGGAACACCCCACAAGACCTGCCGTATATGCAGAACACCCCACAAGACCTGCCATATACTGGGAACACCCCACAAGACCTGCCGTATACTGGGAACATCCCACAAGACCTGCCATATACTGGGAACACCCCACAAGACCTGCCGTATACTGGGAACACCCCACAAGACCTGCCGTATATGCAGAGCACCCCACAAGACCTGCCATATACTGGGAACACCCCACAAGACCTGCCGTATACTGGGAACATCCCACAAGACCTGCCGTATACTGGGAACACCCCACAAGATCTGCCGTATACTGGGAACACCCCACAAGACCTGCCGTATATGCAGAGCACCCCACAAGACCTGCCATATACTGGGAACACCCCACAAGACCTGCCGTATACTGGGAACATCCCACAAGACCTGCCATATACTGGGAACACCCCACAAGATCTGCCATATACTGGGAACACCCCACAAGACCTGCCATATACCGGGACCACCCCACAAGACCTGCCATATACTGGGAACACCCCACAAGACCTGCCATATACTGGGAACACCCCACAAGACCTGTCGTATACTGGGAACATCCCACAAGACCTGCCATATACTGGGAACACCCCACAAGACCTGCCATAAAGTGGGAACACCCCACAAGACCTGCCATATACTGGGAACACCCCACAAGACCTGCCGTATATGCAGAGCACCCCACAAGACCTGCCGTATATGCAGAGCACCC
The DNA here is from genome assembly GCF_051348905.1 of Ranitomeya variabilis. Taxonomy (NCBI): domain Eukaryota; kingdom Metazoa; phylum Chordata; class Amphibia; order Anura; family Dendrobatidae; genus Ranitomeya; species Ranitomeya variabilis. The sequence goes on from NC_135235.1 coordinate 252,080,577, forward strand.
CACAAGACCTGCCATATACTGGGAACATCCCACAAGACCTGCTGCATACCGTGTCCTGATCGTTTGTTGCGGTATTCCTGTATCTATCACATTTTTTCTCACTCCCCACCGACCCTCCATCAGGACTGTGAGCCCCGATGGGGAGTGATAGTTTCCTTGATACCATAATTTGCTGAGTATTAGTAGTTTTATGGTGGCTGCTCCGTCGTCTAATCTCCAGTGTGTGATCACAACGCTGCAGATGATGGGGCTATCATCTCATTACACAGGCTGGCGAGGAGTTAATAGCGATAATGTCAGCGAGCAGAGATGTAACGCTGGCGGCAAGTTACTATAATATCTCCTCTTTCTATCTCACAGGGAGCGCGGCTACAAGAAAGTTCTCTCCTAATGAAACTAAACAAGGATTTCACAGAACATACTGAGTACATATTAATTTATGAAAAAACATGAGACGAGTGGTCCGTCCCGCTGCGGGGGAGGGGTTACACTGGACATGACATCGGGAGATCACAACCATAATGCTGGGATAACAACAGGTCCGTGAGGATTTTTTTTTTAAGTAAAATAAATTAAAATAAAAAGAGGGGGAGATCCGAAAATTGAGGAAAGCGCAGAATTATTTGCAGGTTTTTATTGCCATTCAACCATTATGCAGGTTACTGTAAATTATCTGCCCTCAGTATGGGGCAGATCTCTGCACCCCATAACCCCATGCCCACAGGCCTGGCCTGGTACCCCAGTACCCCACTAGTGCCCACAGGTGTCCATGTCTGGGAACCACAGTGACAGCAGCAGAGGAGCTCCGCCATCACAGAACAGCAGGGCTGATAGCGTGACGTGGCCTGTGACGTGACCTCCGTGTGCAGATTTTGCATCAGGGCCTGGGAATTAGCCTCCTTTATTAAGTCTTTTAGGTCATAATGACACGGTGCCGATTTGGTCGGCATTTTGCAGACTGAAAATTTTGCCATTGTAAATTATAACTTGCATCAAATTGGCTTCAAAATCTGTTACTTTTTCCATTGTCAATCATACATTTCCAGATTCGAACTGCTGGTTGCTTTCTTCTCCATAGATAATGCAGGCAGTGATGGCTGCCAGTGGGTTTCTCATAGAGAACAAGGGCCAAGCCATTGCTCCTGTATATGGGAGAGACGGCCAAGATGGCTGTCAGTCAAATGATTGGCTGAAGGGTAGTTGGGTCGACTGCCCTGTAATGTGGAAGAAGATGGTGAGCACACAGCTGGAGGAAGAGGTGCCAGTGGAAGGGAGCGCCAAACTCCTGGATCGTATAGTAAATAGTTTCACCACATACTTTGTGATGGAGGCTCGAGTGGGTTGAAACCTTAGCGTTGCTTCTTTCTAGATGTCTTCACTTTATCCGCCACTTGCACTTGTGTTGAACAATCATTACAGATTATGTGCATGCCCTGTAATGGGTCCGGGGGGCACTACTGTCCTGATACTCGCCCTGTGCTGTTACTGTAGAGAATTCCCCAGCTGCTCGTCACACACAAGGCAGAGCGTGTGCATTCGGTCACGACGTGTCCGCAGCCTTGGAGAGGCCCGATTGCTGCAGGTAAGTGTATACGCTGCTAATGTGAAGTGTGCTTGGATTTATCGTGAAACTCTCATTATGTCGGCACATGAGATACTCAAGACGAATGTTGTTGGTGCTGAGAGGCAGAAGAGTGAGACTCATCCGGAAGACGCATGAGCTGAACCCTAAGGATCATTCAGGCAGTGGTGAAAATGTGGAAATGTGGTGAAAGTGGTGAAAATGATTTTTTTTTTTATTTTAACTTGACAAAGTTTGTAAGTTTTAATTGCACATGTGACCAGTGAGTGAGCCCAGCCAGCAGGGGGCACTGTGGAGAAAAGCCCATGCCAGCGGGTGTGGACTGCACTCTGACAATGGTGGAACTGCTTGTAACGTCTCAGGATCGGACCCAGCAGAATCTGGATTATGGACTGACACCATGCGGTACACTGCCCCAAGAGACAACCAGAGCACGGAAACATAGTGTACGTGACTGCTGGGTGTAGTAGCGTGAATGTGACCAGCAGGACGGCAGCTCGGCACACATGGTCCCTCGCCCACATTGGCCAGATATTTTTCTAATGCTCAATACTGGTATTTCTTTGTTGTATCTGATTCTAGGAAAGCTGCGTGACAACCAATATGACTGCCATTACAGGTTCAGCTGCAGTTGTCACCCAGCTTTCTCATATTCCTGATTGGAAAGTACTTAATCCATTATAGTGCACGAGGGCTGCAACTTCTACCATTCGCTAATGCACGATACTATAAACTGGGCAAAAATTTCCCACTGTGCTGGCGCTGACGTCAGATAAGTGAAGTGAGTTAATTAGCTGTGAACTCCCATGACCTGGCTGACGGCACCAAGAGCTGCAGAACTTTCTCACTCTCGCAGTGCCATCAGACAGGGAATAGGAGTTCACAGCGAGACACTGAGTACATGCTGCTCAGTGTCTCTGGTGGATGAAAGGCTGTATGGTCGCATCATGCAACCATGCAGCCTGCCATCTAGATGTAGCAGAGCTAGACCCGTCGTGGGACAAATGGATTATCATCATCTCTGCGGAAAGGTGAGGAAAATGGTTTCTTGTTTTTTTTAACTGTTTTGCACAAGACAATGGCGTCGGTGGAATGGGCCAGGTCGTAAGTATGGTTTAATTAAGATTTATTAAAGGAGTCTGTGTCATTCTTTCAATTAAAGGACTTTATTCTGGGTGTGTATGTTTTTAAACAATATGACTATGGGGAGAGTAATGGGGGTGTCTCATTACTATCCTCGGGGCATCAACCCCCCCAACTATCGCCTCACTTGCCACCGCTACAGGCCAAGTGGGAAGAGTAAGGCTAAGTGCCAGAATTGGCGCATCTTTAAGATGTGCCTTTTCTAAGGCTGAGAGCTGATGTTTTCAGCTTGGGGGGAGGGGGCAGTATGGCCCCTTCCTAGGCTATTAATTTCAGCCCACAGCTGTCTGCATAGCCTTTGCTGGTTATTAATTATAGGGGGACCCTACGTCATTTTTGGGGGGTCCCCCATTTTAATTGCCTGTAAGGGCTAAGTATACAGCTCTGAACTAATATTAATAACCTGGGAAGCTCCTATTACCCCCTTCCAAGGCTATAAACATCTACACACAGCCCTCGGCTTTCCCTCTGCAGGTTAAGAAGATTATGCGGGAGCCAACGCCATTTTTTTCAGAAAAATAATCTTTTAATAATTATTTACATGTACAGTAAACTGCACACACACTGAACTAATTGTATATGTCACTGACATCTATAAATCTATTCTATATGTATTTACTATATGTAATCCATCTATTTTATCCTGTTGGCTCCTGCTGTGATTTTACAGTATGCGGCTGCTGAATTGCCAGCTTTTCTTCAATCTATCTATGTAATATAAATACATATACTGTATGTGTGTATGTCTGACATCTATATATCTATGTATTCTATGCGTATATATATATATTGTATATATTCTAACCTGTCAGTGTGATATTACTGTACACGGCACATGAATTGCCGGCTGTTCACATGAGATCGGTGTGTAAAAATCGGACAGCACTCGCATGGTCCAAGTGCTGTGCGATTTTTTTTCTTGCACCCATTGATTTCTATTGCGGGATGTGATCCGATTTCCGATTACAATCGCGGCATGAGGCAAGTTTTTTCCAGTCCGATTGTGATCCAATCTGAGCAGGGTAAAAACGCAGATGAACACAGTGATACAATAACATTGGTCTGAATGTAATCCGATTTTTAAATAGCAGGCTAACCCTAAACCTCATTCCAGCCGCTGTCACCCTGTATGGCTGTATGAGGTCATCGCAGTGCTGATAACATCACTAATCACAGCCTAGGACCTAAGAAAGTCTAAAGCCCCCGTCTCACTAAAGGCCCCGTCACACATAGCGATTTACCAACGATCACGACCAGCGATACGACCTGGCCGTGATCGTTGGTAAGTCGCTGTGTGGTCGCTGAGGAGCTGTCACACAGACAGCTCTCTCCAGCGACCAACGATCAGGGGAAGGACTTCGGCATCGTTGAAACTGTCTTCAACGATGCCGAAGTCCCCCTGCAGCACCCGGGTAACCAGGGTAAACATCGGGTTACTAAGCGCAGGGCCGCGCTTAGTAACCCGATGTTTACCCTGGTTACCAAAAAAAACAAACAGTACATACTCACCATCTGATGTCCGTCAGGTCCCTTGCCGTCTGCTTCCTGCTCTGACTGAGTGCCGCCGTACAGTGAGAGCAGAGCGGTGACGTCACCGCTGCGCTCTGCTCTCACTGTACGGCGGCTCAGTCAGAGCAGGAAGCAGATGGCAAGGGACCTGACGGACATCAGATGGTGAGTATGTACTGTTTGTTTTTTTTTACATTTACGCTGGTAACCAGGGTAAACATCGGGTTACTAAGCGCGGCCCTGCGCTTAGTAACCCGATGTTTACCCTGGTTACCAGTGAAGACATCGCTGGATCGGTGTCACACACACCGATTCAGCGATGTCAGCGGGACCTCAACTACCAAAAAAAGGTCCAGGCCATTCCGACACGACCAGCGATCTCGCAGCAGGGGCCGGGTCGCTGGTACGTGTCACACATAGCGAGATCGCTGAGGTCGCTGTTGCGTCACAAAACTTGTGACTCAGCAGCGATCTCGCTAGCGATCTCACTATGTGTGACGGGGTGTAAAAGACTGAGCTCCTGTCCGACGTCTACTATCATAAGTGACAACAGCTGTTGTGGGTCCCTGGTAAAGATTTGTGATGGCCCCACAGGCCCCGATTCATACAGTTTTTTCGTACTGGAGCTTATAGACCCGTTATTACGCTCTCTTGGATATTATAAGGATTGTACCTTTTGATGTTTTCCTTCCTTCTTCCTCATCCCTGAAAAGCCCAATCTGGTTCCTTCATTGCCGCCTCCATCCCTGGCACCGGTGTCCACCTCACTGCTGGATCTTAGCCCTTGTGTCTGTGGAGGGATTTGGCCAGGTGGGAGGGCGTCATTGTGGGTGGTAAAGGTGATTCCCGATTCTGGAAAGGTTAAAGCTCCAACTTGGGACAACCTCAGCAGAAAAATACAAAATACATAGAAATTATTACATCCATTCAAAATGGTGGCTAGAATAGTGTCATGTAGACGGTGATAAGAAGAGTAGACCCCGGGGGTGCAGCTGCAGGGGGTCCAGAGCTTTCCGCAACCCCGGGCAAAGACGCTTGACTGCTGCAATTACATAGGACAATCGAGTACTTGATATGGAGCCTGAGAGTTCTGGGGCCGAGCACAGATTTTGTATCAGGGCCCAGAAGCTTTGGAAACCCCCGTGATCTAGAACTGAAGGAATTAACGTGGAATCAGTGTCTTTTTCTCTACATCAAGCTGCTCTCAGATAAGTATCAGTATTTTGGCATAAAAAGCATTGAAAAGTAGCACAATTTTATGCAACTTGAGGCTCAACTTTTGCCAGTCTCACGCCATTTTTTCCCCGCTCCAACAATGTAGACGTGGAGAGAGCGGGGGAGGACACAGTTTTGACAAACTCGCTTGTCAGATTTGTGATGAGTGGCGGATTTTCTTTGGCTACAAATCTTTTGCCAGTCTCAGGAGTAAGATTTGTGGGGTGGTGCACACAGAGGCGCACACACTTATCAGATGCTTCTGATTCATAAAGTGGTGTGCGCCTCTTCATGAGTCAGGTGCGCCTGACTCCAGCACATGAAGACCGACATGAAAAACACTGGTCATGATAAACCGGGCCACTGACATGTCATGCAGAACAGCAACCTCATCTATTCTCTTGAGTATGTTGGACCCCCATCGATTGGAAATTGGTGACTTATCACTATCGTCTTACTAGATACCACATTAACTTAAAAAAACACATCCTGCTAATTAATGGGGGGGGGGGGGGGTGTTCCAGATTTATGTAAATGAAGCTTCAACTTCAAGCTTCAATTATTTCATTGTTAAGGAATAGTGATGAGCAAGCATGCGCGGGTGTTATCCGAGTTATCTCGGGCGTGCTCGAACAATATGTTGGAGTCCCCGCGTCTGCATGATTCGAGGCTGTTAGACAGCAGCAGCACAGGGATTGCCTGTTTGTTTGAGCACGCTGGAGATACTCGGATTCACCAGGACTTGGATCAGTTTTGCCCAGATGGAGTAACTCATGTTGTTCCTTCTCACCTGGGGTACATATACATCTCCATCACATCTTCTCCTTCCACTGTCTCCATTCCATGATGGCCATGTCTCATCTGGTGATATAATCCTTCATTGCGCATCTGGAGAAGTTCTTCAGGGGAATAGGGACCCCCAACATTCAGAGAATCCCTGTATCTCTCAGGGGAAGAGGAGAATGTCATATATTCATGGCCATACTCCCCAGAGTAGACCGTCATCCCGTCCCACTGTAAAGCTCCTGCCATATCTATATCTTTAGGAGTTTTCCTATGGATCCGGCTCCTAGACAATCCCGAGTCATTCATGGATTCAGATAATTTTGCTTCTTTTATCAGATGTGAGTCTTCCACCACAGGACATAAATCTGACTTCTCATTGTGCTAGAAAAGAGTCAATTAATTAAAATCTAATTAGGAAAGAATCTTTAGCGCATTATATCTGGTATACAGGTGAAAGATGCTGGGTGATAACCGCCATTACAGAGCCCGAGTGATTCCCACCCCGATTTTCATTTCTGCACAGATTAATAAAACATCCATTATCTATAAAAATCTAGAGCTTGGTGGCCATTTTTGGTGGTCACCAGTGTATAAGGAGGGGGCAACTCTTAGTAACCCTTTAACACATGAGTATTGAGCCCTGCAAGGTTCTGCTGGGCCACTATCGACTGTCTCCTTGTGACGAGCGCACTGTACTAGCACTAGTTTTCTCGCTACCGCTGTGCACAGCCATCCATCAACCATCATGAAATAAACATAGGGCATTGGGGAATGCTGGGAGTAAGTAGTTTATTTCCCTGCAATTGCTTGTCTGTGTGATGAAGGACAGTGCCTCCTGAGTGATGGACACTCCTTGCCACCACTCTCTACCCTGGCCAAGGGATGAGGATCCTGCATGGATTACAACCTTCCAACCCAGTATTACCTATTAAGGGGGTTTCAAAACTGGACATCCCCCTTAAGGGCCATACAGTATAACTGAGAAATACACGGTTATAAATCGGTAGTGGGAGACCTATTTCCATGTCATTCATGTTGGAGACCAGAATCTAGGACAGGAAAAGTCTTCACACGTGATGTACATCCAGGTAGGAGCTGCTGCCATGTCTCCTTCTGGACCCCAGCGGAGCTTCATCCTTCACAATATACAGCCCCCCAATGATGACCCTCCAACGCCCAATGGGAATCTCAGAGGCTCAATGGATAAATGATGGGGTGCCATGGATATTGCACCATTTCCATCTACTCATCAGGACTCTTTTCTATTCTTCTAGGACCTCCACCACCATTTCCATCCATGGTGTGATCTGGTCATGACTCTGGGCGGTCTTCATCACGGGAACAGTCAATTAGCACCTATTTTACATAAAGTGATTCCTGTCCAGAGCAATCTATGTAACAGAAACTCAATAATCCCACCTCACCCCATCCCTCCGCTTTGGTTGGCTCCATTGTCTATGGAGCGCGTGTTCTTCTGGAAGACACATTGTATCAGTAGAGATGTAGTTTACGGGGCCAGTATGATACATACTTCTGCATTAGCCCTTTGAAAAGAGGAACAGGACGCAACCTCTGCTTGCCTGTTTGTGAACTGTTCTATTAATACCAATCAAATTGAGAAAATGATCAAATGAAATTGCATTTTGAGCATCATAAGCTGTGTAATGTCTATTCTGTTAAATTGAGGCCCATAATTGCTTCTCTACAGAAAAGGTACAACAAAGACCGCAATCATGTCATGTCATTATCCCAGACTAGGAAACGGCCTTAGGAGCTGGGACATCAAAGCCTCGTGCTTCTCGAATTGCATTTGGCTACTATTGTGGAAGCGCAGACAATCTGGATGAGGTGTTTATACTGAGCCAAGCCGTAGTGCACAGAGAGTCTGAGTGCCTTGGTCTAGGGCCATTAAAAAATTGTACATTATGTTCCTGCCTTTGAAGTGATGTTGTAGGTAGGAAAGCAAGTCGCATGGAGTATGGCTGAGTGAGATTGCTTGTCTGCTCGTCATTCTCTCTCTCAAAGAAACAGAAGGTTCTTAGACAATAGGAAAACACTAAAAAGTTCATTTTATGGAGAATATTAGGAGCCCTAAAAACAAACCCACAAATGCACTTAGCATCTGGAAACCGCCGAGAGAAAGAAACAATTATGCTTTTGCGGAATTTGAAGGAAACATGGCACGAAATTTCCAAAACTTGAAAACAAAATGCAAATATTGGGGTTCTACTTATCACTTACATTCTGGATTAATAAATCAGCTTCTAGGATATTCAGTAATTGACAATTACGGTAAATTCTGGTAGATGTGGGAAAGTGACAACAACAGCACGGAGCCAGAGGCCGGGTCACAGCAGTTGTCACTCCCTTTCCCCCACGATACAGAGTTCTCCTTGCTCCAGGGTGGATTGATTTAAATCACGCCGATTTAAATCATGATTTAAATCACGATTTAAATCAAAAGATTTTTTTCTATTTAAATCGGATCGATTTAAATCATGATTTTAATCATGATTTAAATCACTGATTTAAATCAAAAGGTTTTTTTAATATAAATCACGATTAAAATGAGAAGTGAGAGCAGTGCGCATGTGCGCCCATAGTTACACGGACGAAACTAGGGGCAACGATCTAACGCCAGGGTGAGGGGGGGACCCCAAAGTAAGTAAAAATCTTTTTTGTTTTACTATATGGCAATAGGTAGGTGTTTAAAAGCAGCATGTCTTAATTGTATAAACTATTAATAGCCTCCACATTTTGTTCATACTGCCCCTTTAATTCCACACTTCTAGCTTGGTTTCACTTTTGGTTTAGTTTCTTTTTCCATTCAGTTGACATGCCCAAACTTGTTGGATAGTCAGCAGTACTTGGCTGTAGTAACAATCAAACTTCATAAGTGATCTGTGTGAGCCATGGCAGGTCGTAAGAGAGACCCTATTTGGGTTCATTTTGTTGAGATGCCAGCAGCAGATCTTGGAAAGAAAGGTGCAAGAGCAAAGTGCAAATACTGTCAAAAGGATATCCAAGGACTTGTTTGCCGTTTGAAATCACATTATGAAAACTGCAACCAGAAGGGAAATGAAGATGTTGATAGTGAAGTGTTTCTTTGGTCATCTTCATCACCGCACTTCTCATGATGTTGCCTCATTCACGCCACCAGGCCTTGCATCTCTTTGTTGCATCGTTTGCATTTTGCACGCATGCCTGCCTTACCGATAGGCGAAGGAGCTTCATTAAAATATTCCCAAACTGGGTCTCTTTTACGGCCTGCTGCCATTATAAGGAAAGAATGTAATAAACCTCAGATCGTACACACAAACAGATCCAGACTTGTCTGTCTGTGGCTATGCTGCAGTATTGTGCTCAAAGTTTCACTTTCATTTTTTTGTCTGCTTGCCCTTCCTCCTCAAAACACTTAGATTCACATTCTTCTTGTGTTGTGCAGATCTATTCCACTCCAAACAATCAGAAACATATTGTCTAACTTCTTGGACTTGGCACTGAAGGGGTTGATTCTGTATTCATAGGTTTGTAGAACAATAGGATTAAGGTCTTTTTCTCAACTCTGTTCATGTTGTAACATTTTTGCCATGAAGAAGAGGCTGGGACCTCTGCGGAGTCAAATTCAGTTTTGAGAACTGCGTAAGTAAAGCGAGCGTCTGTGATAATATAGGAGAGAAACTGCCCACTAATCCTACAGAAACCTCTGGAAGAGCATGGCATTGTGAATGTTACACATATACAGCCTTTATTCTACTGAGTTAAACAACTCAGCTTTATCTCATGATGGAAGAACCTTTGGATGGTAAAATATTTTCCTCAAAAAGCAGTTTATTGAAAAAAATCCGATTTAAATAAAAAAAATCCGATTTAAATCAAAAAAATCCGATTTTTTTGATTTTTTTTAAAAAACATTGATTTTTATCCACCCTGCCTTGCTCTGATGGAAGGCATTCTCAAGATAAGGGTGATATAAAGGGGCACTCCCCTCTCTATCATTGATGGCATACCCATGGGGGTGCCACCTCTACAACATATCTCAAGAATGATGCCCCATCTTTGACCTCTGGGAATAAAGAGAGTTGAAAGAAGTCATCACTTATCCACAAGATAAGCGATACCTTTTAGACCAGTGGGGGGGCCGACCTCTGGGACATTCACCAATTTCCTCCATCAGATCGGAGCGTCAGTGAACTGCGTCCTCATTGACTCTCTATGTGACTACCGGAGCGCTGTACTCCACTTTCTCCAGCAGTCCCATAGGGAATACATGGAGCAGTGGTAGATAAAAGTGCCCCATTCTGTAAATTAGTGGGGACCCTGCAGTCGGACCTCCACGCATCTAGAAGTTATCACCTATCGGATAAATAGCTGAGAACTTCCTTCAACTAGAACACCCCTGAAAACCATGTTTTGTTTTTTCAAACACCAGCACCACACCTGCCCATAGTCTGGTGACCATAGGTCAACCACATTGAAGTGAACGGAGCCGATTGGCAATACCACGCTCAATCTGTGGACTGTTTACTGCTGGTTTTGGAGAAAAGCAGCCAGATTTTTGTAATCTTGGACAACACAAGCTCATAAATACCTCTCACACTTCCTCATCTCACCAGCACAGTAATCAAATTATAGTGGTGATTTGTGGTGGAGAACACAGGCAGGTAGCGCTCATGAATCATTTTCACAATATGTTATATTAGGCTTCTTATTACGCTTGACAGTTCTGGTGGTCTCACCTGTACAGATGTGCCTTCCTCCATTTTCTTTTTGTGAATGTGGACGTATGATCGGCTTTTTTCTTTTCGCACCCCTAAAGTAACCTTGTTCTTCTCTACAATGTCTTTATTGGACACCTCCCCTTGTGTCGGGAGGAGCTTCCTCTTATCCGATGCCTCCTGATGAGCTCCCTGTTTTCCTTTCTGGCCATTTTCTTTCAGTTTTTGTTTTGTTGTAGCTTTGATCTTCTTGTCCTTGGGGGTCACATTAGTGAGGGGCTTCCAATACGGATGACCATCTGGACTTTCCTGCTCCTCTGAGATGTTGAGGGTTATTTCATCAGGTGACCATTGTTCCGAATCAATGGAGGATATGTCTACAGCGTCCTCCTCGTCTGTGTCCGGTTTGTGGAGCCGGGTCTGGTGCTTCCTCCAGTTCGGGTCGTATCTTAATTCAGAATAGGATGAGCGGATCTCTGGGGGTCTAAAGGGAATGTTAGAAGGAGATTAGATCTTTCCATATATTCTAGGGTGTTCTACTTGAGTTGAGTATCTGTATAATATCCTGCCCGTGATGACTCTATGGTGACAATTGTATCTTCCTGCAGAAGATGATCCCACAGCATCAATCAAGGAATCACAAAGTAATCCTCATCCTTATTAATTACTTGGGAGCTCTTGGGGTCCTCGGAAACCCCACCCGTGTCTGAGGAACGGCTCTAGACGCTTATAAGAAAGAGAAGAAGCGCTAGTGAGAAATATGGCATTTCAGAAGAGGAGTTACATACACGAGAGTTACATAGTGGAAGAACAGGGCCCTCAGCAGCACAGAGTATGTCAGGAGGGCGCTATCTTATGGCAAGTCACAGACTGAGAGTTACATATATGAGGAACACTGTCCCCCATGAGCACAGAGTATGTCAGGAGAGGAAGGTGCTAATCCTGTGGGAGGTCACAGACAGAGTTACAGACAGTGGGGAAAATAAGTATTTAATACTCTGCCGATTTGCAAATTTCCCCCTACAAAAAATGGAGAGTTCTTTGATTTTTATTGTAGGTACACCACTTGTGAGAGACAGAATCTAAAAATAAAAACTGAATGACGAACTGGGAGTGGGGGGAGCAAATGACAAATTGGGAGTGGGGGGAACAAATGACGAATTGGGAGTGGGGAGAGCAAATGATGAATTGGGAGTGGGGGCAAATAAAGATTTGTGAGTGGGGGTAAGGAGAGCAAATGATGAATTAAGGGTAGCGGGGAGCAAATGAGGAATTGGGAGTGGGGGGGGGGCAAATGACAAATTGAGAGTGGGGGGCAAATGACAAATCGGGAGTTGGGGTGGGGAGAGCAAATGACGAATTGGGAGTGGGGAGAGCGAATGATTAATTGAGGGTGGTGGGGAGCAAATGACAAATTGGGAGTGGGGGCAAATGAGGAATTGGGAGTGGGGGTGGAGAGCAAATGATGAATTGAGGGTGGGGGAGAGCAAATGACGAATTGGGAGTAGGGGGAGAGCAAATGATGAATTGGGAGTGGAGAGAGCAAATGATGAAATGAGGGTGGGGGAGAGCAAATGACGAATTGGGAGTAGGGGGAGAGCAAATGATGAATTGGGAGTGGAGAGAGCAAATGATGAAATGAGGGTGGGGGAGAGCAAATGACGAATTGGGAGTAGGGGGAGAGCAAATGATGAATTGGGAGTGGAGAGAGCAAATGATGAAATGAGGGTGGGGGAGAGCAAATGACGAATTGGGAGTAGGGGGAGAGCAAATGATGAATTGGGAGTGGAGAGAGCAAATGATGAATTGAGGGTGGGGGAGAGCAAATGACGAATTGGGAGTAGGGGGAGAGCAAATGATGAATTGGCAGTGGGGGTGGAGACAGCGTATGATGAATTGAGGGTGGGGGGAGAGCAAATGTCGAATTGGGAGTGTGCGGAAGAGCAAATGACTAATTGGGAGTGGGGAAAAGCAAATGATGAAGAGAGAGTTTGGGGGGAGCAAATGACGAATTGAGGGTGGGGGGAAGAAAATGACGAATTGGGAGTAAGGGGAAAAGCAAATGATGAATCGGGAGTGGGGGGAGAGCAAATGATGAATTGGAAGTGGGGGGGAGCAAATGACGAATTGGGAGTCGGGGGAGCAAATGACAAATAGGGAGTGGAGGATGGGAGAGCAAATAATAACTTGAAGGTGGGGTACAAAAAATGAAGATGAATTGGGGTGGGGGGTGAGTAAACGATGATGAATAGAGGGTGCGGGTTTGAGAGAGAGGACATGACATAATGAATTGGGGCAGCTGGGTGTATGTAAATATAACGAATTGGGGGAGCAGGAGGTACAGAGTGGGGAGTGTTGAAGATGACGGAGTGTGACTGCTAATGAATTGGGGAAAGAGTACAGGGAATAATTAATTTATATATTTATTGGTTGGGGAAAGTGGCTATTTATAGTTAGTGGGGGCACTGTGGTAGATTACAGTTTATATTTGGAATGGTGGGTTGCATAATAACTAATTATATATTAATAATGGGTGCACCTCTGTATTCAACTGCGTTGTGTAGAAGTTGGGAAATGTGCTCTGAAAGCAGTGCTCTAGATAACTGTTATTTTATGTAGAGACGAGTCCTGACTGGAAGAAGTGATGGTGGTCTGCACTGAATGAAAGAGAAAAGCGAAGATGAAGGACTTCGACTAGAGACATCATCAATGAGTCAGTGTGTTACCTGTAATCCTACACAACACACTATATACTGTGTACAGAGCTCCTGTGTATAATGTCACTGGTGATCACTGTATTATCTGTTTACTGACACTATATACAGAGCTCCTGTGTATAATGTCATCGGTGATCACTGTTTTACCTGTACACTGACACTATATACAGAGCTCCTGTGTATAATGTCACTGATGATCCCTGTATTACCTGTACACTGCCACTATATACAGAGCTCCTATGTATAATGTCACTGGTGATCCCTGTATTACCGTTACACTGACACTATATACAGAGCTCTTATGTATAATGTCACTGGTGATCCCTGTATTACCTTTACACTGACACTGTATACAGAGCTCCTGTGTATAATGTCACTGGGGATCACTATTACCTTTACACTGATACTGTATACAGAGCTCCTGTGTGTAATGTCAAGTGTGATCACTGTTTTACCTGTACACTGACACTGTATACAGAGCTCCTGTGTATAATGTCACTGGTGATCACTGTATTACCTGTACACTGACACTATATACAGAGCTCCTGTGTATGTACCGGTGATCACTGTTTTACCTGTACACTGACACTGTATACAGAGCTCCTGTGTATAATGTCACTGGTAATCACTGTATTACCTGTACACTGACACTATATACAGAGCTCCTGTGTATGTACCGGTGATCACTGTTTTACCTGTACACTGACACTATATACAGAGCTCCTATGTATAATGTCACTGGTGATCCCTGTATTACCTTTACACTGACACTATATACAGCGTTCCTGTGTATAATGTCACTGGTGATCCCTGTATTACCGTTACACTGACACTGTATACAGAGCTCCTGTGTGTAATGTCAAGTGTGATCACTGTTTTACCTGTACACTGACACTGTATACAGAGTTCATGTGTATAATGTCACTGGTGATCCCTGTATTACCTTTACACTGACACTGTATACAGAGCTCCTTGTTGTGAATTCTGCTCTTGGGTTCCCTCCGATGGTTGTTGATAGTGATGCAGTTGTCCCTGGGTTGCAATCCTGGGCAGGTGTCCCTGCTGATTGCAGCTCTGACTGGGATATTTAGGTGTGCAGGATTCATTAGCCCTTGCCAGTTGTCCATTGTTCTTGGAGGTTTTGCATCTCTGTCTGCTTCCTCCTGCCCTGCTGCCAAATCAGCAAAGATAAGTGTCTGGTTTTTGTTTCTACAGCACACATGCTGTGTGCTTTACAATTCAGTGCAATTCATGGTTTTTTCTTGTCCAGCTTAGACTGTGTTTGGATATTTTCAGTCAAGTTGGATTCTCAGGAGAAGCAGATATAAATTCCATGTCTTTAGTTAGATGGTGGAATTTTTGTATTATCTGCTGTGGATATTTTTAGGGTTTTAATACTGACCACTTAGTATTCTGTCCTATCCTTTCCTATTTAGCTAGCTTGGCCTCTTTTGCTAAATCCTGATTTCTGCCTGCGAGTGTCTTTTCCTCTAATACTCACAGTCAATATTTGTGGGGGGCTGCCTATCCTTTGGGGTTCTGCTCTGAGGCAAGATAGAATTCCCATTTCCATCTATAGGGGTATTTAGTCCTCCGGCTGTGTCGAGGTGTCTAGGATGTGTTAGGTACACCCCACGGCTACTTCTAGTTGCGGTGTCAGTTTAGGGTTTGCGGCCAGTACAGGTTCCACTTACTCCTGAGAAAAACTAGAAAAAGTCCACCGCAGAGATATGCAAAAATCTCCACACCTGACTAAAGGTGCGGAGGGCAAAATCTGCAGCCCAGAGCTTCCAGCTTAGCTGAATAGATCCATACTGATAAGCTGGACAAATGAGCAAAACATAGAATGTGCTGAACAAATAAGTCCACAACAAGTGGACTGCAAAAGGACAAGCAAGGACTTATCTTTGCTGAACTGGACAGAGTGTCAGGGAAATCCAAAAGAGCAGTGGCTCCAAGCAGGAACAATTGACAACTGGCATTGATTGAGGGATAAGGCCAGACTAAAATAGCCGAGCCAGAAAGACGATCAGTGGAAGCAGCTGCTGATGCTAAATCCAAGAAGCAGCTATACCACTCAAAACCACAGGAGGGAGCCCAAGAGCAGAATTCACAAAAGTGCTACTTACAACCACCGGAGGGAGCCCAAGAGCGGAATTCACAACAACTATATACAGAGCTCCTACATATGTCACTGGTGATGCCGGTATTACCTGTACAGTTACACTATATACAAAGCACCTGTATTGTCATGTCGGACGCTGTTCACACTAGGGCGTCCGACAGACAGCGGTAATTCCTCATTCGTCCACTATATGCTCAGTGGCGCCGGTTAGATTTGATCCAGATTATCCGGGGTTAATCTGGCTGGTACTCGGGTTGAAGGCTGGGTCACGCCCACTGCCTTTAAATAGTTTTGCTGGGCTTTGGGCGTCGCCGATTATAGCTTGTGTCTTGTGCCTGGTGATCTCGGTTCGGAGTGGTGGTCTTGGGAGAGGAAATATTGTATCTGGTGGTGTATTATCCTTTGTCATATTTCTCCTTCCTATATTTGTATTGTTTTGCCCTGTGCACATTATAGTGTTTTCCTGTGTGTATGCGGCGTGTTGCATTTTTAGTTTTCCCTGTCTGTGCTTTCTGTAGGGGTTGGTGTGAGGTCTTATCACTGGGTGGTGGGTGGAGGTTTCAGCTTAGTTCTGAAGCAGGAATCAGGGAGAGGCCTGGCGGCCCAGACATGCACACCATCAGTGTAAACTCTGGGAGAGGGACAGACAGGGTTTCCCTAGCCTGAGGGATATTGCAGGGGCCCGGGTAATCAGCTGTAGTCTACCCAGTATCCCCGTGACATGTATACAATGTGCAATGTCACCGGTGATCTCTGTATTATTTGTACACTGACACTATAGACATTATATCTATTTATTAGTATCCTAATTTTTTTTCTTGCAGGTCTTGCATCTACTGCTCTACTCCACCTATTTATTCCTTTTACATGCTGCACAACTACACAGTGACATATCACTTTTTTGTAGTATGATGAAAGAGCTGTCATATGCGTGGCTGCTGAACCCCTGATGAACCCCCTTCATCCCCAATGGGGGGGAAAACGCGTTGGGCATTACTTGGGGACTTTTTAAAAGACATTGATCATCGCCTTATTTATCAGACTATCTTTACATCTGGGTTTTGTGGATAACAAGACGGGACACCACACAAATAGATGAGTACAGATTTGAGATGTTGCATTGTTTCTTCATTGAAAAAGACGATTGTGTCTTTCCATCATATGTTTTTTGTGCTGTGGTATTTTGCATTTAATTGATTTCTTTGTATCTGGAAAACCTGTATATGGCTACTATTATTGAAACAATTTCTTATAAACTTGTCACATCCTGTGATGGTATAACAGACGCTAATTAGCGCATGATTTATTACCTTATCCCTGTATTTGGCTGTTTATGTGAACAGGATGGGACACCATAGCAAATGGATGGGTGCATGTATTACAACATTGCTTCTTTACTTGTGATTGGACGATTGTGCCTTCACATTATGGACTCGTATGCTGTGACATATTTTGCTGGGACAAACATTTTTTGCATTCTGTCTACCCGTTTATTTATTTTGGATCAAATCATTGAGTGATCTATTAGTTTTTTCTGGTGATTATTACCCTTTTGAGAGACATCTGAATTATTACTATTTTGTGATTCTGTGTGTTCTTTTCTTTGTTTTGATTTTTTCTTCTTCCTTTTACGGGTACCAGGGTGTATTTGGGACACTTCTATTCTTTATCTCCATTGCAGGGATTCTAAGGGACCCCAGGGTCAGCCACCGATGAGTGTGGGCACCTACCGCTAAAACTTAGGGTGTCGACCTCCACTGCCAGGCAGGTGTGACTATAGGGAAGAGTTATAGGGCTCACCAGTATTCCTGTACTGCAGGGTTTTTCAGGGATGTAAAGGGTGAGTCGTCGAGGAGTGGGGGCGCCTACCGCCGTAAATTAGGGTGCCAACCTCCACTGTTAGGCAGGGTATATTGTAATACCCTACAGGGTCCAAGAGGTACATAATTTATAATTTATCTTCCCAAACTTGTAGCATTATTAAGTAAAATAGAGTATTTTACTCTTTTTAACTTTTTCTATTAAAGGTTATATTTTAGGGATGCTTGTTGTTTCCTTGGTTTTGTTGGTGTTTTCTAGGATTCTGATTTATTGTAGTTTGTTTTTTGTATTCTAAGAAATGTTTAATAGGCTAGAGTAGGGCCAGGCCAAAAAGAGTCTACCTTGTTGTGGTGGCAGGTTAAAAAATCTTTTGGCCAAAACAAAAGCTGCTGGCTATGTATGTGATCTGGTGATGGGAACTGTTAATGTGTGATTGGGGAGGACGTGGTGCAGAAGTGGAGTTTTTCCAAGAGGGCGGTGGGACTGTGGAAGATGTGAGGGGTGGAGGCGGAGCCTGGACGGAATCTCAAGGGGTCCTGAAAATGTTGCCAGTACGGGGCCCTGAAATTCCTAGTGGCAGCCCTGGTATCAAATACTTATTTTATGCAACAAAATGCAAATTCATTATCTAAAAATCACACAATGTGATTTTCTGTTTCTTATGTTTAGATTCTGTCTCTCACAGGTGAAGTGTACCTACGATAAAAACTACAGACCTGTCCATTCTTTGTAGGGGGGAAAACTGGCAAAATCAGCAGAGTATCCAATACTCATTTTCCACAATGTGTATGAGGAGCAGGCCTCCCAGCAGCACAGAGTATGTCAGGAGAAGACTGCGCCGATTTTGTAGGGTCCCCCAGCGTCAGGGAGCTGGATCATACCAACTAGATAGAGCGCCTCTGATGCTGAATCTCAGACTATAATAATAATAATTAATTTCCTTCCTCCAGGGAAAGGCGTGGGGCTGCGTCTCACTTTCTAATGGTCCGCTCGTGTAATGTGAGTGCTATAAGCCTGTCTGCAGCCGCTGCCATTAAGGAAATGATCGTTTAATTAAAGTAAAGAAATGGTTTTAATGCAACGCGAGGGATATTGAATTTTCACACCTCAAACTGTTCCAGTCAGAAATGCGTTTTTTTCTGAATAATCTTATAGATTTTACCCTTTTATTGCCTGTGCTCGCTGTGCGTGTAGCTTGGCATCACAGATGATCAGGTGATTATTATTCATTACATGGGTTACTGACAAGCGCCACTACCGGGAAGATGTGACCCCGTAGGTCTCTACATCTGACCCTACACAGACTTTCCCTACAACCCGGAGGAGTGTTCCTACATTATTAGTATATAACACCATATCCATCACCTTAAAGTGAAAAGTTCCACAACTTTCCAATAAACTTTAATTCTCAGTCAATACCTTACTGCAGAAGCAGAAAACCGATCCTGACCTAATACTTGCACTCAGGGTTTAATACAATAGTTTCCAGACTGGACCATTCTCTGTGTAGACCCTAGACTGATACATTTTACCTCCACTGATACATTGTAGCAAACTATTATGGAGCAGGAGGCTTTGCCCCTAAGCCGTGTATATGGGCTTGCAAGTCATAGGAAATTGAATTAAAAGACACTTTGGTATATTTAATCTGTTGTCTTGTTCCAAACAAATTAATTTAAAAAATAAAAATAAAAATATGTAAATGAGCTGTTACGATCTATGGGTGGAACATATATCTTCCTACGACTGCGTCTCCAGGGCTTATTTCAAATTAAAGAGGGTCTTACCATTGTGGGACATTACTCCAAACACCAAGAACTGTCCTTATTAAACTTCTATGGCACTTCAAACAACTGTATATAATCCAAAGCGGGCTTAAATCAATTTAGCCACAAGAAGAGAACCATATACAGTAACAATGAGCTATGTATAAATCTTTATTTGTCATTAAAATATAAAAACAACAACAAGGCCAAGCAATATCAGAAAGACTAAGTGTCCAGGAGAATGATCGGAACAAACTACAGCAAAGTACATCATAATAAATCCATGGCTCTATTAAGGTGATCTAGTACATATATTAAAGAGAAATCCACATCGGTTTATACTGTAGAAAGCCTCGACCAATCAGAGACGCGGGATTTCCAGGACAGACAGACAGACAGACAGAAAAACCCTTAGACAATTATATATATAGATAAGCTCTGGAGGTGGAATCTCAGGGAGATCTATTCCCCTGACGATAGATCTTAAGACCTCATTTGCATATTAAGAAAAACATGGATTACTTTGGAATAAGACATCAAATATCAAGGCATCATGTTATTCAACTTTCTATATTCTACAAGCCCATATACACATCTTAAGGAGGGTGGTCCCTACTGAAAGATTCCCTTTAACAGCAAACAGAGATCTTAAAAATGGTGAAGAACTGAGCTAGAACCAGCTAACTATGACTGCTGCCTCCTTATCTGGGCTCCGCCTTTCTGATAGAGATGCTATTATATGGGGTGCAGGGATTACACTGGTATCTGGACCGGCCACATAGCAGGAAAGGGTAATATTGTCAGGTACAAAATTTCTTGAAACCTTAGGTCCCAGAAGTTTTAAGTTCCACCCCTGTAGCTGGTTGCTAGGAGATAGAGTATGATGATACATTTGTGACAATTTTTTAAATGTTTGGCCACACCCCCTTTTAACCCTTTTGGGGTCCATCCATTGATCCATTGGGCGGGCGACAACTTTCCTTGCTCAGTGTCTGTGGGAGGCTCACTGATGACAGAGCAGCCTCGCTAAGGATCCGTTACATTGTTAACCTGTCACAGCAGTGGATACATTGCCGATTTGGGATGGAGATGGAGGAAATGTTACTGTGAAGGAGATGGGGGCGAGATTACAGATGGCTTCACTGGAGCATCTGCCGCTCGTCCACAAGAATCATTTTCAAGAGCCGCAGTAAATGAATGTAAACACTTGCAAGGCAACGCTGCCAGATGCTCCTCGGGCGCAAGTCTGCCCATTCTTCGCCAAACTATTGAAGAATCCTATTAAAACATTTAGCGACATTTAATCCTTGTGTGTTTGGCATGAGACATCCATGTTTATGGGGTGCGCTGTCATTCCTCCTAGTTATTAGTTATCTTGATGCGCTGCAGTCACCGTACCAGCCACGAGGCTCATACAATATGCAGTTTATTGGAGTCACCGGATGTGTCGGGGCGACGGCGTGGGCGCAGATCAGCTGCGGATTATCCGCCTGCACAAGAGCTTATCATTTCCTGAATCTATTGACCTATGCAAAGTTATTAGAAAGTGATATTAGGCCTCTGACTGGGAGACTTATGTGGCCAATAGGTTAGCAGTGTCTGCTGGGCGCAACATCACGTGGACAGGATATGGTAATCCACAACTGGGGCAGAAACAGAAAGCACAGAGGGCACCATCAGTCTGAGACTGGCACTGGACGTGACTGGCAGAAAATGACAGCTGCAACATGTAGTATACAGCACCGGTGTTCTATGTATACAGCCCGGTACATCACACCTCTGTATATACAGCCCGGTACATCACACCTCTATATATACAGCCTGGTACATCACACCTCTGTATATACAGCCCCGGTACATCACCCCTCTGTATATACAGCCTGGTACATCACCCCTCTGTATATACAGCCCGGTACATCACCCCTCTGTATATACAGCCTGGTACATCACCCCTCTGTATATACAGCCCGGTACATCACCCCTCTGTATATACAGCCTGGTACATCACACCTCTGTATATACAGCCCGGTACATCACACCTCTGTATATACAGCCCGGTACATCACCCCTCTGTATATACAGCCTGGTACATCACACCTCTGTATATACAGCCCGATACATCACCCCTCTGTATATACAGCCTGGTACATCACACCTCTGTATATACAGCCCGATACATCACCCCTCTGTATATACAGCCTGGTACATCACACCTCTGTATATACAGCCCGGTACATCACCCCTCTGTATATACAGCCTGGTACATCACCCCTCTGTATATACAGCCCGGTACATCACCCCTCTGTATATACAGCCTGGTACATCACACCTCTGTATATACAGCCCGGTACATCACACCTCTGTATATACAGCCCGGTACATCACCCCTCTGTATATACAGCCTGGTACATCACACCTCTGTATATACAGCCCGATACATCACCCCTCTGTATATACAGCCTGGTACATCACACCTCTGTATATACAGCCCGATACATCACCCCTCTGTATATACAGCCTGGTACATCACACCTCTGTATATACAGCCCGGTACATCACACCTCTATATATACAGCCTGGTACATCACACCTCTGTATATACAGCCCCGGTACATCACCCCTCTGTATATACAGCCCGGTACATCACACCTCTGTATATACAGCCCGATACATCACCCCTCTGTATATACAGCCTGGTACATCACACCTCTGTATATACAGCCCGGTACATCACACCTCTATATATACAGCCTGGTACATCACCCCTCTGTATATACAGCCCCGGTACATCACCCCTCTGTATATACAGCCCCGGTACATCACCCCTCTGTATATACAGCCTGGTACATCACATCTCTGTATATACAGCCCGGTACATCACCCCTCTGTATATACAGCCCGGTACATCACCCCTCTGTATATACAGCCCGGTACATCACACCTCTGTATATACAGCCCGATACATCACACCTCTGTATATACAGCCCGGTACATCACCCCTCTGTATATACAGCCTGGTACATCACACCTCTATATATACAGCCTGGTACATCACCCCTCTGTATATACAGCCTGGTACATCACCCCTCTGTATATACAGCCCGGTACATCACACCTCTATATATACAGCCCCGGTACATCACCCCTCTGTATATACAGCCTGGTACATCACACCTCTGTATATACAGCCCGGTACATCACCCCTCTGTATATACAGCCCGGTACATCACACCTCTATATATACAGCCTCAGTACATCACACCTCTATATATACAGCCCGGTACATCACACCTGTATATACAGCCTGGTACATCACACCTCTATATATACAGCCCGGTAGATCACACCTCTGTATTAACAGCCTCAGTACATCACCCCTCTGTATATACAGCCCGGTACATCACCCCTCTGTATTAACAGCCCGGTACATCACCCCTCTGTATATACAGCCCGGTACATCACACCTCTATATATACATCCCGGTACATCACACCTCTATATATACAGCCCGGTACATCACACCTCTATATATACAGCCCGGTACATCACACCTCTATATATACAAACCGGTACATCACACCTCTATATATACAGCCTCAGTACATCACACCTCTATATATACAGCCCCGGTACATCACACCTCTATATATACAGACCGGTACATCACACCTGTATATACAGCCTGGTACATCACACCTCTATATATACAGCCTGGTAAATCACACCTCTATATATACAGCCCGATACATCACACTGCTATATATAAAGCCCCGATACATTGCATTGCTATATATACAGCCCCGGTACATGACACAGATATATATACAGCCGATATATATATATATATATATATATATATATATATATATATCTCCCGGTAACATTGCACACAAGCTGCTCAGTAAAGACATGCAATCTCTGCTTTCACATCTATGTCTCGCGGTTCCTCATTTTCATGCACTTTTAATAGTCGGTAAATTGGAAACAATTGCCTATTTAAATTATTAGTAGAATGGCGGCGAGGTAATAATTAGCGTTCCCCATCTTTTCTTAACAGCCTGCCATACTAATCACTAAATTGAATCATCTCTTCAATATTCATCATTGCCCTCTGCAATTTACCTTGGAGGACGCTAATTGCTCTCCATATGTTCCGCATTTACTCATTTCTATTTACGACGTGTAGATTAGGAGTTTTCTGCAGAAAACATTTTTGTTTCGCAGCCATTAAAATAAAAAGCATTGAGCTCTCCGCAGTGACGCCCCACCCCACATATCACGAATTACAAAGGCACAATCACCTCTTTATGTGCGGGGAGCACTCGGCTCGGTGGGTCGTCCGCACTGGAGAAGGATAAAACCGTCCAGATTTACATGTAAAATATGTTCTAAAAATATCTCCAAACAAACAGCCTTTATTATGGTAATGTATATCACTCATGACAGTAAAAAGCCGCCATGTGATCGCCTCCCAGCTACTAATGGTCTGATGAATCTTAACAACCATTATAATACAAAAAATAACAATTTATGAACGTTTTTATGACTAAAGATTAGGAAAAATTACACCTATTGTGATATGCAAATAGAATTTTAAGATATACCTGTTATTCCAGGTGACTTCTGAAAAAGCCGCCCTCTGTGTACGTGAAGAATAACCCTATTTTTGGCCGTAATATAAATTGTATTCTGCATTTTCATCAGTTTTTCCTTCTGCAGACTCTACCTCTAATTTTCAGTTGTCTCTGAGCTGGTGGGTGGGAACTAGCGGCTATCATGTCTCCATACACAGCACACACAGTCATGGGGGCTCCTGATTTCCTGTAGCACATGTTCAGAAGCAGCAGCAGCATGAAGGATATTATACACCAGTACAGAGCTGTGTATCTGTGAATCAAGCACTGAAATGAGATAAAGCTCTTAGAAAGCTGCAGCAGCATGGAAGGCATTATATAGCGGCAATGGGCAATACATTTGTAAGTCTTGCACTTGGTTGAGAGAAAACACTTACGAGAAGCAGCACCATGGAGGACATTAAACGGCAGTACCAAGAAATGTAGCTGTGAATCCAGCTCTGAGGTGAAATACATAAGAGCAACTGCACCATCTGTGTGAGTATCTGGCTCCCTCTCTCACTGTGTTACCCCCTCCCTCTCTGTAGATGTTAATAAGCATCTGTAATTTCATACCTCAGTGTGCTGATATCTACCTCATCTTGAGCAGAAGGGCTTTTAGCATTTTTTTTGATTGGATGGTGAGGTCAGAAGGTTGGAGGGGGAAGAGTTGCTCATAAGTGGACAAAGAAGAGGTTTTTCTGAATATTTTCATATTCACTTGAACTTATCACAGATGCACTGTTTGTGGAAACCTGGCAGCTTTAAAGGGGCTTCCACCGACAGGCTTAGCAGAAGCCACTCCGTTTACCAGATCCCTGGGGTTGCCCCGGCCTTCACCCTCAGGACTTACACAGGGATTCCAGGGCAATGATCAATGAGTCAGATGCTAACTGATGGAGAAAGCTGGAGACAAGAAGGATTGTTACATGAGGTTGATACCAAGAAATCACGTCAGGAACAAATTAAAAACCCCCACAATATCGGAGATAGAAAATGGAATATACAAAGTAGAGAAACAGGACCAATGGATCAGAGTAACCAGGTTTGACTGAAGTAAACTGCCCACCGTCAACCAGCAGTAAATTATGTTTTAGTGCAGCGCCACCTAGCACCGGGGCAGAAGTTGCAGTAGCATGTCCAAACACAAATGTGACCGTACTACTGATTTAAGCAAAGTTGAAACAACAATGACTATTTAATCTGGCTGCCATTGAGCTTCTTATTTATGGACTGGTTTATTAATTAATTGATGAAGTTGGTTGGATCGGTTTTATTCAGAAGTACAGCATATTCTCCAGTTTATTACATTACAGACCTCTCTGGGGATATGAAAATTATTGAACTTTTCTCCATAATAGATACAGCACATTGTGATAGACTCAGGGGATTATTACTTTGCTGCCCCCTATAGAGACACATGCATTTAACCGAAACTATACATTTTAATATAAAAAATAATTACATTTCTTCCCTCCAACAGATACATTCTGATTTCCTCTGCAAAGCAGCAATATTTATTAAGTTTTCACTACAACAGGTTTTAATTTGATCTCTCATTTTAGAAACCTCGTAAAAATAATTTGGCTGATCTTCGTAATCATTTTACTATTGAATAGGGTAGTGATAGGCCCCATTACTGTACCCTAAAGTCCTGTTGATACTTGACCAATAAAAGAGTTTACAGTTGATAATTTGCATATATGACAGATAACTGCAATCATATCAATAATCTGAATATTTATGGTGTCTTTGATGATAAAACAATCTTTCAAAACAGCTTCCAGTTTCAGAGCAGGGGAATACTTTGATATATCTGCAGTACACAACACTTGCATCAATACTATACTATTACTGTATACTAATGAGCCAAAGCAGGGCCGTCTTTGGAGATGGATAGATTTTTTTTGGGTGGCAATAATATTGGCCCTTAAATGGTGCCTTTATTGTACCCTAATATTTTATAGATTTTGTAAGCAGCAATATTTTTTTTAGATACTATGGTAATGGTTCTATTAGTTTTTCATATACGGTAGTAGTTTTGAGTGTCACACGCCACGCGTCTCAATTTGTGGATGCCTTCTCCATTTGTGGCTCATGCGCCTGGTGTTGCCACCACTTGTGGATTATGCACCGAGCACCTCCTCCATTCGTGGTCATGCGCCAAATGCCTACACCATTTGTGGACACTACACAGGCTGATTCCGCCATTTGTGGATCACGCGCCGGGTGTGTTTCCCATTTGTGGATCACACACACAGGCTGTCTTCTCCATTTGTGGATCACGCGCTGTGTGTCTCCTCCGTTTGAGGATCATGTGCCGAGTGCCTCCTCCATTCATGTCTGCCCAAATTTGTAGATCACGGGCTGAGTGCCTCCTTAGTTTGTGGATCATGTGCCAAGTGTCTCCTCCATTTGCTATTTTAATACCTGGCAGCTAACATCGCTTAGTACAGAATATGTGATTAATGTCCTGTATTCGGTTTTTCATGGATTATGTAATAGCTCTACAGGCAGAGAAAATGGACGTGTAAGTGATCATTGCGAGCCGAGCGTCCTGCCGATATTTTTATTATCCCCTTCCATTAGTTTTCATGAGAGCAATGCTGCCCTGCGGGGGTCTTTCAGGCTACGTCTTTTATAGGGGTCTATTCAGCGCTTCCATAGTGCAAGGATTTCAGCTCAGTGGAAGTAAAATCCATTCTGCAGAAGCCATTCAGCCGGGGGAGGATTTATTTATCTATTTCCTCTATGGCTTTCTGCAAAAAAAATTCTTCTCTGATGTTTAGTGCTATCAAATTCTTAAGAAAAGTCTCCGGTTCAGAACTATGCAATGCGTAAAACCCAAGTTATTACATTAATGTATCAGTAACAATCTGCAGAGCATTGCACCTCTCCATCTACATCCAACAGGTGCACATTACTCTACTCTGCAGATTATTACATTAATGACCTCGGTAAGAATCTGCAGAGCATTGCACCTCTCCATCTACCTCCAGCAGGTGGACATTACCATATTCTGCAGATTATTACATTAGTGACCTCGGTAAGGATCTGCAGAGCATTGCTCCTCTCCATCTACATCCAACAGGTGGACATTATTCTGCAGATTATTACATTACTGACCTCGGTAACGATCTGCAGAGCATTGCTCCTCTCCATCTACATCCAACAGGTGCACATTACTCTATTCTGCCAATTATTACATTAGTGACCTCGGTAGGATCAGCAGAGCATTGCTCCTCTCCATCTACTTCAGGGGTGGACATTACTCTGTTCTGCAGATTATTACATTAGTGACCTCGGTAAGGATCAGCAGAGCATTGCTCCTCTCCATCTACATCCAACAGGTGGACATTACTCTATTTTGCAGATTATTACATTAGTGACCTCGGTAAGGATCTGCAGAGCATTCCTCCTCTCCATCTAGATCCAACAGGTGGACATTACTCTGTTCTGCAGATTATTACATTACTGACCTCGGTAAGGATCTGCAGAGCATTGCTCCTCTCCATCTACATCCAGCCAGGTAGACATTACTCTATTCTGCAGATTATTACATTAGTGACCTCAGTAAGGATCTGCAGAGCATTGCTCCTCTCCATCTACCTCCAACAGGTGGACATTACTCTATTCTGCAGATTATTACATTAGTGACCTCAGTAGGGATCTGCAGAGTATTGCTCCTCTCTATTTCCCTCTAGCAGGTGGACATTACTCTATTCTGCAGATTACTACATTAATGACCTCGGTAAGAATCTGCAGAGCATTGCACCTCTCCATCTACCTCCAGCAGGTGGACATTACCCTATTCTGCAGATTATTACATTAGTGACCTCGATAACGATCTGCAGAGCATTGCTCCTCTCCATCTACAGCCAACAGGTGCACATTACTCTATTCTGCAGATTATTACATTAGTGACCTCGGTAGGATCAGCAGAGCATTGCTCCTCTCCATCTACATCCAGCAGGTGGACATCACTCTATTCTGCAGATTATTACAGTAGTGACCTCGGTAAGGATCAGCAGAGCATTGCTCCTCTCCATCTACCTCCAGCAGGTGGACATTACTCTATTCTGCAGATTATTACATTAATGTCTCAGTAACAATCTGCAGAGCATTGCTCCTCTCCATCTACCTCCAGCAGGTGGACATTACTCTATGCTGCAGATTATTACATTAGTGACCTCGGTAACGATCTGCAGAGCATTGCTCCTCTCCATCTACCTCCAGCAAGTGCACATTACTCTATTCTGTGGACTATCAGGCTATGTTCACACGATGCGGTTTTTGCTGCGGATCCGCAGCGGAATTGCAGCTGCGGATCCGCAGCAGTTTTCCATGCAGGGTACAGTACAATGTTACCCTATGGAAAACAAAATCCGCTGTGCCGACGATCCTTTTTTTCGCAGGCAAATCCGCGCGGATTTGCCTGCAGAAAAAAGAAGTACCATGTCAATTCTTTCTGCGGATTCCGCTGCGGGTTTCCAACAGCACCAATAGGAAACTGCAGTTGGAAACCCGCAGTGGAATCCGCAGTAGAAAAAGGACACAAAACCGCAGAGAGAAGCACCGCCGTTTTTCACTGCGGATTTTCCCGAAAAAGGACCTGAAAAATCCGCAGTGAAAAAAGGATCGTGTGAACGTAGCCTCAGTCATTTTGTAGAGATCTGCAGATCATTGATCCATTTATGCAGGTGCATATTGCTGTATTCTGTATATTATTACATTATGCAATCTGCAGAACATTTCACATATACATCTCTCTGCAGATCTGCAGCGCATTTACCATTAACCACTCTTTGGCCGGTCATGTGACAGTGTTACCTGCTGATGGCCGCCGCTCCCTCTCCTTGGTCCTCAGTGGTTCCTCCTTTCACATGCGGCTCCTCCGTGCCTTGGAAGATAATCCCGTGGTTCCGGTGTATGCGGTTCTGGAGGTCGCTCTGGTACCATCTCTCCTCACTTGCGCTGTCTGTATCACTGTCCTCCAGACTATCGGAGCTGAGGATCGGATCCAGGTCAGCGGCGGTGTTCACACGGCCATGAGGGGGTCGCACAGCGTTGTCAGCCTCCATCAGAGTTGTCAGAAATCACTACACCCTGGACTGGGGAAAACATAAACCGTAAATAGCTGTAACAGGCAGGAACGGCCCCGTCACATAAGGAGGCAGGAACGGCCCCGTCACATAAGAAGGCAGGAACGGCCCCGTCACACAAGGAGGCAGGAACGGCCCCGTCACACAAGGAGGCAGGAACGGCCCCGTCACACAAGGAGGCAGGAACGGCCCCGTCACATAAGGAGGCAGGAACGGCCCCGTCACATAAGGAGGCAGGAACGGCCCCGTCACATAAGGAGGCAGGAACGGCCCCGTCACATAAGGAGGCAGGAACGGCCCCGTCACATAAGGAGGCAGGAACGGCCCCGTCACATAAGGAGGCAGGAACGGCCCCGTCACATAAGGAGGCAGGAACGGCCCCGTCACATAAGGAGGCAGGAACGGCCCCGTCACATAAGGAGGCAGGAACGGCCCCGTCACATAAGGAGGCAGGAATGGCCCCGTCACATAAGGAGACACTCCGGGGCTGGGAGTGAGCACACTGTATCCTTGTCCTGTCAGCCATATTGGATGTAACGGATGTTCCATTATTATATGGACATTATATATGCGGCCATCAGCCTAACATAAAAACCACTGAGGAATAACTGAGAGAATAACACTGATCATGCTTACCATTACATATTTTCACATGACAGACAAGAAGGGCCCAGTCTCCTCGCTTCGTGGCCCCTGCTCTGGACTGGGCTCCCCAGACTCCACAACTCGGCCCCCAGCCCCTCGTGTGGTCTGTACAAGGTGATGAGTATTGGGCTTTAGCCATCAAAACCATGTTACCCATAGCAACCAATCACAGCTCAATTTTATTTTACCACAACAACCAATCAGTGGTCAGTTTTCATACAAGCACATCAGAGCAACTAATGAGAGCTCAGCTTTCATTTTACTTCAGCAGTATAAGAAATATGTGAGGACATCGTCTCCCTCATGAAATCGATGATTCTCTATGGAGAACGGTAATGATGTGTGATACACGGTGTATGTGATAGTGGAGGGTGGTAATGATGTGTGATACACGCTGTATGTGATAGTGGAGGGCGGTAATGATGTGTGATACACTGTGTATGTGATAGTGGAGGGCAGTAATGATGTGTGATACACGGTGTATGTGATAGTGGAGGGCGGTAATGATGTGTGATACACGGTGTATGTGATAGTGGAGGGCGGTAATGATGTGTGATACACGGTGTATGTGATAGTGGAGGGCAGTAATGATGTGTGATACACGGTGTATGTGATAGTGGAGGGCAGTAATGATGTGTGATACACGGTGTATGTGATAGTGGAGGGCGGCAGTGATGTGTGATACACGGTGTATGTGATAGTGGAGGGTGGTAATGATGTGTGATACACGGTGTATGTGATAGTGGAGGGCGGCAGTGATGTGTGATACACGGTGTATGTGATAGTGGAGGGCAGTAATGAAGTGTGATACACGGTGTATGTGATAGTGGAGGGCGGCAGTGATGTGTGATACACGGTGTATGTGATAGTGGAGGGCAGTAATGAAGTGTGATACACGGTGTATGTGATAGTGGAGGGCGGCAGTGATGTGTGATACACGGTGTATGTGATAGTGGAGGGTGGTAATGATGTGTGATACACGGTGTATGTGATAGTGGAGGAAGGTAGTGATATGTGATACAGGGTGTATGTGATAGTGGAGGGCAGTAATGATGTGTGATACACGGTGTATGTGATAGTGGAGGGCGGCAGTGATGTGTGATACACGGTGTATGTGATAGTGGAGGGTGGTAATGATGTGTGATACACGGTGTATGTGATAGTGGAGGGCGGTAATGATGTGTGATACACGGTGTATGTGATAGTGGAGGGCGGCATTGATGTGTGATACACGGTGTATGTGATAGTGGAGGGCGGTAATGATGTGTGATACACGGTGTATGTGATAGTGGAGGGCGGTAATGATGTGTGATACACGGTGTATGTGATAGTGGAGGGCGGTAATGATGTGTGATACACGGTGTATGTGATAGTGGAGGGCGGTAATGATGTGTGATACACGGTGTATGTGATAGTGGAGGGCGGCAGTGATGTGTGATACACGGTGTATGTGATAGTGGAGGGCGGTAATGATGTGTGATACACGGTGTATGTGATAGTGGAGGGCGGTAATGATGTGTGATACACGGTGTATGTGATAGTGGAGGGCGGTAATGATGTGTGATACACGGTGTATGTGATAGTGGAGGGCGGTAATGATGTGTGATACACGGTGTGTATGTGATAGTGGAGGGCGGTAATGATGTGTGATACACGGTGTATGTGATAGTGGAGGGCGGTAATGATGTGTGATACACGGTGTATGTGATAGTGGAGGGCGGCAGTGATGTGTGATACACGGTGTATGTGATAGTGGAGGGCGGTAATGATGTGTGATACACAGTGTATGTGATAGTGGAGGGCGGTAATGATGTGTGATACACGGTGTATGTGATAGTGGAGGGCGGTAATGATGTGTGATACACAGTGTATGTGATAGTGGAGGGCGGTAATGATGTGTGATACACGGTGTATGTGATAGTGGAGGGCGGCAGTGATGTGTGATACACGGTGTTTGTGATAGTGGAGGGTGGCAGTGATGTGTGATACACGGTGTATGTGATAGTGGAGGGTGGCAGTGATGTGTGATACACGGTGTATGTGATAGTGGAGGGCGGTAATGATGTGTGATACACGGTGTATGTGATAGTGGAGGGTGGCAGTGATGTGTGATACACGGTGTATGTGATAGTGGAGGGCGGTAATGATGTGTGATACACGGTGTATGTGATAGTGGAGGGCGGCAGTGATGTGTGATACACGGTGTATGTGATAGTGGAGGGCGGCAGTGATGTGTGATACACGGTGTATGTGATAGTGGAGGGAGGTAGTGATGTGTGATACACGGTGTATGTGATAGTGGAGGGCGGCAGTGATGTGTGATACACGGTGTATGTGATAGTGGAGGGCTATGTAACCAGTGCTGGGGTCTGCAGTGTGACCAGTAACAATGTAACTATGTCCTATCATATAGCCCCATGTCCTATCATTATATTGCCCAGACTAACTCCTCACCTTATCCTGCTGCTTCCTGGGCTGCTCTGCTTTGTGCTATTGATGTTTCCATAACAACCGAAAAGACAACAAACTGCCTGGAACAGAATTGCCGGTCTCATCCTCAGAGCAGGGAGGGAGCCGGGCAATGCTGCCCCCTACTGTGCATAGAGTGGTAATGGCCGTATATACCTGGCACACATGTACAATCAGCCAACTAAAGGAGAGAAGTTTCCACAGCAGCAGCCATAGGAGAATGCGGATCATGTGACCTGCAGCCGTATCCATACGTCATCACGTCACAGAGGTATATGGCGTCTTCACTCTTCATTCATTCATATTTCATAGTCATATCGGGGTATGTGCAGTGTTGTGTGAACAAGTGCGTACAATGTGATATTCTAGGATGTACAGATAAAGCATCGTATGACGGTAAATGAAGCGTGTGCAGCACAATGTACCCGCCCTGTGCAGGAGTGTCAATAATAGAAGTGTCCATGTATACATTTATTATATCTGGTGTATAGGGATGAGAGGTGGTGGTGGATGGGCAGGATTGTATTCCTGCAGGTAGAGGGGCAAATATCAGGGTAAAATCTGTGTCATTTACCTCTGCATGTGAATATATATGGCTCTTGTCATTGTGCTTGGTGATGTACGGCTGCGGGGGCCCAATGTTTGTGCTGATACCGGAGGAGGTCTGGACTCTGCAGTTATGGGGTCAGCAGAACGGTGGTGACTTTGTTGCATGTAACACCGTGAAGATCTTGACGTATTCTCACAGGCGGCCGTCCTCTGTGCCTCAGAGTATGTGCTCCTTTTTCTTAGTTTTTATAACCTCAGAAATACAGAGTCCACAAATACTGTTCTGTATAAATACTTTATTCTCATTCCATACATGTAACATATAAGACACGTAGACCGCAGCTGTACAGGAGATCTCCACATTGGGGTGCGGCTGCCTCATAGAGATACCTGCGTGTTGTACTGGATCCCAGGGATTTTGTGCTTGGTGTTTTCTGCTGTGGACGATACAAAGATGTCAGATTTCCGTTCCCTCTGATTCGGCAGAGCCGAGCTGGAGACACAACAGTCGCCTGCTGAGCCGCATTTCATTTTAATGTAGTCTTAATTCCCAATTACTAAGTTAAGAATTTAATCTTCAACCCAAGAAACATTGGATATTGGTAAATAAAACAGGAGGGAGGCGAAAAAAAACCTCCCTGTCTGAAAATCTACGGCCTTCTAGTGGGTTCTATTTCTTACCGTTTTCAAGATCTCGGCTTCTAGTCAGTGAATGGAAACATTCTTAAACATATCCAAAGGCTAAAACACTGTACAGTCCTAACGTTTCTCACTCCAATGTTTCCCAAACCCCAGTCCTCATGGCTCCAACAGATCCTATTTTCAGGATTTCCTTAGTAGTGCACAATTTCTGATGTCTTGGTGATAACTCTATCACCTTTGCGATATTGAGGAAGTCCTGAAAACCTGATCTGTAGGGGCCGTGAGGACTGGAACTTGGGATACACACTGCCCAAGACAATGTCGTGAGGAAAACGCAATGGACTCCAGACTTATACATTATGTTCTGCACTGAAACATTGTAACAAACTATCAGGAAGCAAGGGTGCTGTTTCTGTTTTTAGCTCACAGAGCATTGTCTAGACCAAACCAGGACAAAGTGCAGCAAAAGGGCTGAAAGCAGCGGCCCACAACCGACACCATGCCCTCCACGTCCTCAGGATGCAGATGACAGTGAATACCTCGGTGGAGGAGGCGGACGCCAGCTCACTTCTTCCACCAATCAGTGTGTGCGACTGAGACATCAGACGAGATAACGTCACTAAGTCGCGTCTGCTGAGAAGAGAGTCAGTGCACTGGGGACCAGAGCAGAGCCCGGCGGGAACAGGAGCGAGGCGAGTAGTGAGGGCTTATACTGAATATAGGGAGGCTATGTGAGGCTCATGGTGTACATAGGGGGCTATGTGAGGCTCATGGTGTACATAGGGGGCTATGTGAGGCTCATGGTGTACATAGGGAGCTATGTGAGGCTCATGGTGTACATAGGAGGCTATGTGAGGCTCATGGTGTACATAGGGGGCTATGTGAGGCTCATGGTGTACATAGGGAGCTATGTGAGGCTCATGGTGTAGATAGGGGGCTATGTGTTATCTCATACTGTGTATAGGGGCTATACGAGGGATCATACTGTATATTGAAGGTTATGTGGGGGCTCATACTGTATATGCGGCCTATATAAGGGCTCATACTGTATATAGGGGCTTTGTGAGGGTTAATACTGTATATAGGGAGGTTATGTGGTGGCTCATACTGTATATAGGGGCTATACGAGGGATTATACTGTATATTGAAGGTTATGTGGGGGCTCATACTGTATATGGGGCCTATATAAGGGCTTATACTGTATATAGGGGGCTTTGTGAGGCTTAATACTGTATATAGGGAGGCTATGTGAGGCTCATACTGTATATAGGGGCTATACGAGGGATCATACTGTATATTGAAGGTTATGTGGGGGCTCATACTGTATATGGGGCCTATATAAGGGCTTATACTGTATATAGGGGGCTTTGTGAGGCTTAATACTGTATATAGGGAGGCTATGTGAGGCTCATACTGTATATAGGGGCTATACGAGGGATCATACTGTATATTGAAGGTTATGTGGGGGCTCATACTGTATATGGGGCCTATATAAGGGCTCATACTGTATATAGGGGGCTTTGTGAGGGCTAATACTGAATATATGAAGGCTATGTGAGGCTCATGGTGTACATAGAGGGCTATGTGTTATCTCATACTGTATATAGTGGGCTTTGAGGGTTAATACTGTTTATAGGGAGGCTATGTGGTGGGTCATACTGTATATAGGGAGGCTATGTGGTGGCTCATACTGTATATAGGGGGGTGTCAAGATACTTAATACTACTCAATATTAAGTGATTCAATTAATATTAATATAAAATAATAGGTTAATATTAAGCGGAATTAATTTCAGACTATTGGTTCGTCCTCCATATCAGTCAAGGTCTCTCATGTGTCTCATGAAAATAAATTGCCCACCCCTGGTCTAGAATTAACACAGTTGTGACAAACCCTCAGCTGTGAGTGAGATTGGGGATGTTAACAATATTAGTGAGGAATTGGCATAAACAGTACAATAGACAGTTACAGAATGATATACAGTGGGGAAAAAAGTATTTAGTCAGCCACCAATTATGCAAGTTCTTCCACTTAATAAAATGAGCGGCCTGTAATTGACCTCATAGGTAGACCACAACTATGAGAGTCACAATGAGAAAACAAATCCAGAAAATCACCTTGTCTGATTTGGTAAGATTTCTTTTGCAAATTATGGTGGATAATAAGTATTTGGTCATTAACAAAAGTTCGTCTCCATATTTTTTTTTTTTTTATATATCCTTTGTTGGCAATGACGGAGGTCAAACGTTTTCCGTAAGTCTTCACAAGGTTGGCACACACTGTTGGTGGTATGTTTCCCCATTCCTCCATGCAGATCTCCTCTAGAGCAGTGATGTTTTGGGCCTGTCGCTGGGCAACATGGACTTTCGACTCCCTCCAAAGGTTTTCTATGGCGTTGAGATCTAGAGACTGGCTAGGCCACTCCAGGACCTTCATATGCTTCTTACGAAGCTACTTCTTCGTTGCCCTGACGGTGTGCTTGGGATCATTATGCCGAAAGACCCATCCACGTTTCATCTTCAATGCCCTTGCTGATGGAAGGAGGTTTGCAGTCAAAATCTTATGATACATGGCCCCATTCATTCTTTCATGTACATGGATCAGTCTTCCAGGTCCCTTTTGCAGAAAAACTGCCCCAAAGCATGATGTTGCCACCCCCATGCTTCACAGTAGGTATGGTGTTCTTTGGATCTTTGCAACTCAGCATTTTGTCTCCTCCAAACACAAGTTTTGTTTCTACCAAACAGTTCAACTTTGGTTTCATCAGACCATATGACATTCTCCCAATACTCTTCTGGATAATCCAAATGCTCTCTAGCAAACTTCTGCTCGGCCCGTACTGGCTTATGCAGGGGCACACATCTGGCACTGCAGGATCTGAGTCCCTGGCGGCATAGTGTGTTATACTAGTTTCACACTAGCGTTCGGCAGGGCTGCGGATGGCAGTCTTCTTCCTCCGTGAAGCTCCTCCCACTGCCACACCTCTTTCTTCAGCTCCGCCTACATTCTTCAGCTCCGCCTCTGCATTCGTCCTGCGTACCCCATCTTTAACATTGGGT
Organism: Ranitomeya variabilis; assembly: GCF_051348905.1. NCBI lineage: Eukaryota > Metazoa > Chordata > Amphibia > Anura > Dendrobatidae > Ranitomeya > Ranitomeya variabilis. Next base: position 252,117,038 of record NC_135235.1, read on the forward strand.
GCGCAGGCCTTGCGGATGTGTGCGGATGCCTCCGCATGCGTCGTTTTGAAGCTGCGCCGACCGCAACAAAATCCAACATTGCGTTTGACGCAGATCAGCGCAGCGTCAAGATGACGCATGCGGAGGCATCCGCACGCATCCGTATGGCCTGCGTACCCAATGTTAAAGATGGGGTACGCAGGACGCAGGCAAACGTAGGCGGAGCTGAAGGAAGAGGTGCGGAAGTGGGCGAGGCTTAACGGAGGAAGAAGGCTGCCATCCGCAGCCCTGCCGAATGCTAGTGTGAAACCAGCCATACTGATGATAGCCTTTGTTACAGTGGTCCCAGCTGTATGCAGGTCATTCACTAGATCCCCCTGTGTGGTTCTGGGATTTTTGCTAACCGTTTTTGTGATCATTTTGACCCCACGGGGTGAGATCTTGCGTGGAGCCACAGATCGAGGGAGATTATCAGTGGTCTTGAATGTCTTCCATTTTCTTATTATTGCTCCCACAGTTGATTTCATCACACCAAGCTGCTTGACTACTGCAGATTCAGTCTTCCCAGCCTGGTGCAGGGCTACAATTTTGTTTCTGGTGTCCTTCGACAACTCTTTGGTCTTCACCATGGTGGAGTTTGGATTGTGACTGTTTGAGGTTGTGGACAGGCGTCTTTTATACTGACAACAAGGTCAAACAGGCGCCATTACTACTTGTAATGAGTGGAGGACAGAGGAGCCTCTTAAAGAAGAAGTTATAGGTCTGAGAGATGACTTCGCACTGACGAGGGCCAACAGCCTGAAACACCGTGTCTGCGAATTGAGATACTGATTTGGCTTTTATCCTAAGTCATATTGCACGACTCGTTAAAGGGTTGATTGTGACTTGTAGGATCGCTACTTCCAATAGGTGGCGCTATAGAGTTAAGTCCTCTTTTTTTCAGCAGAGGCAATTTGCAGGTCTGAGAGAGCTAGAAATCCAGCATGTTTTTAGGTGACCAAATACTTATTTTCCACCATAATTTGCAAAATAAATCTTCCCAAATCAGACAAGGTGATTTTCTGGATTTGTTTTCTCATTTTGAATCTCATAGTTGTAGTTTACCTGTTTACAGGCCTCTCTAATTTTTTTAAGTGGGAGAACTTTCACAATTGGTGGCTGACTAAATACTTTTTTTCCCCCACTGTAAACTGGAGTAACCAGAGCTCGTTCCTGACCTGGCGCAGCGGCGTTCCTGCTCTGACTCGACGTCTCCTCGTTATTAGATCTGGACTTTGTGCTCTCTAGCGTCTGATCCGATGTTTCATTTTCTGGACAAAAGATACAATAACAAAGAATATGAGTCATTGAGATACAGTAAAGTTTCTAAACCTTCATCACGGAACGTTTTCTGCGGAACGTTCCACCTCGTTAAAGACACAGAAAAGGCAAAGGCCACAAAACCTGCCGGCCACAAAGCCTGTGGATAATTTCATGGAAGGGAACAACTTGTCATCAGACTATTGTGTGCAGCAGCCTGAAGAATAGCGAGCAGCAGGTGTGCGCAGAGCGAGCCGCACAGACACGGCCAGGGCATAGAATTACCAGCTGCAGCCCGGGCTCCATGTCTCATTCATTCCCACAAACTCGCCTCGTTTGCTGATTGTGTCAGGTTGGTGGATTAAATCGAAAGTTTTGTCCCTTAAAAGGTGGAAATATAAACAGGTCTCGTCCATTAATTAATTAGAATCCCATTAGTGGGGCCGGGCGCTGGGTGATGCCGCCTCGCATCGTTCATTACTCCACCTCACAAAATATTGTAGGCCATTAAATGAGCAATTCGAGAAATAGAAAAAGATTCTTTATTTTAAATTTCAAGGCAGAAAATACGTCCTTGAAAATTAACAAAATGTTGTCAAGTGGAGGAGAGCGCTGCCACAGAAGATAATGGCAATTAATGCGACTAAGGGCAATACAAGGGCAAATGTAGGGGAGGAAAGAAGCAAGAAATAAATAGTAACCAAAATATAAAATGCCAAAATATAATAATTAGTAGTCATATTATTTGGGATCATTCGTTGTTTCCTAATAATCTTCTACTTATATTATTAGTCTTATTAGTTACAATAATCAAAAAATTTGCAAGTTCTCCAATAGGCGAGGCGAAACCCCAGCTGCTGCGAGAAGCGAGCGGCATAGGGAGCAGTCTACAGAAAAAGAGGGGAATGTAGGGAGCAGTCTGTGTGAGAATTATAAGACATAGGGAGCAGTCTGTAGAAAAAGGGGGAATGTAGGGAGCAGTCTGTGAGAAATATAGGGCATATGGAGCAGTCTACAGAAAATGGGAATGTAGGTAGCAGTCTGAGAAATATAGGGCACAGGGAGCAGTCTGTAGAAAAAGGGGAATGTAGGGAGCAGTGTGTGTGACAAATATAGGGAGCAATCTACAGAAAATGGAAATGTAGGGAGCAGTCTGTAAGAAATATAGAGCATAGGGAGCAGTCTGTAATAAAGAGGACTGTAGGGAGCAGTCTGTGAGAACTATAAGGCATAGGGAGCAATCTGCAGAAAAGGGAATGTAGCAAACAGTCTGTAAGAAATGTAGGCATAGGGAGCAGACTGCTTCCTACATTTCTCCTTTTTTTAGAGACTGTTCCCTATGCCCTATATTTCTTACAGACTGCTCCCTACATTCCCCCTCTTTTTACAGACTGCTCTCTGTGCCCTAAATTTCTTGCACAGTGCTCCCTACATTCCCCCTTTTTTTTACAGACTGCTCCTTGTGCCCTATATTTCTCACAGACTGCTCCCTACATTCCCCTTTTTTTAGACTGCTCCCTGTGCCCTATATTTCTTACAGACTGCTCCCTACATTCCCCCCTTTTTCTACAGTCTTCTCTCTATGACCTTTATTTCTCACACAGTCTTCTGAAAAAGGGATCATAAGGAGCAGTCTGTGTAAGAAATATAGGACATATGGATAAGTCTGTAAAAAAGGCGAATGTAGGGAGCAGTCTGTGTGAGAAATATAGGGCATAGGGATCAGTCTGTAAAAAAGGGAATGTAGGGAGCAGTGTGTTAAAAAATTATTTTTTTTCTTCATCTGAATTGCGTGTGAATTTATTTCTATATCTGGTCTGAGATCTCATTGATCAGTTTGGGGTATAAATTAATGTTGTGGTTTGGTCTGGGTCTTATGGTATATAAAGGGGTTTTTCCCAAAATGGCAAATTATCCTCCATCCATAGCCTAGGGTATAGCTTGGAGTTCAACCTCTGGGATTCCCAGTGATTCCCAGAATGTGACTCCGTAACCCTGAAAACAGCGCTCCGTTCATTATCTGTGGGACTGATGGAGAAAGCCGAGTACAAGCTTATAAAGAAGGTGAATGGGGAAAGTTATATACAGAGGACAAGATCCAATTACAGTGTAATCATTAACTAACCCCTTCATGACCGGAGCTATTTTCGGTTTTGCGTTTTCATTTTTTGTTCCCCTTCTTCCCAGAGCCATAACTTTTTTATTTTTACGTCAATATGAGGGCTTGTTGTTTGCGGGACGAGTTGTACTTTTGAACGACATGATTGGTTTTACCATATCGTGTCCTCGAAAACGGGAAAAAAATCCAAGTGCGGTGAAATTGCAAAAAATGTGCAATCCCACAGCTGTTTTTTGTTTTGCTTTTTTACTAGGTTCACTGAATGCTAAAAGCGACCGGCCATTACGATTCTCCAGGTCATTACGAGTTCATAGACACCAAACATGTCTGGGTTCTTTTTAAACTAGGTAATGCAATTTTTTTCCAAACTTGGTTAAAAGAAAAAAAATAAGTATTGCTCCATTTCCCAATACACGTAGCCTCTCCATTTTTCGTGATCTGGGGTTGGGTGAGGGCTTATTTTTTGTGCGCTGAGCTGACGTTTTTAATAATACCATTTTGGTGCAGATAGATTCTTTTGATCGCCCGTTTTTGCATTTTAGTGCAGTGTCATGGCGAACAAAAAAACATAGTTCTGGTGTTTTTACTTTTTTTTTTTCTCACTGCGCCGTTTAGTGATGAGGTTAATCCTTTTTTTTCATTGATCGGGCGATTCTGAACACGGCGATACCAAATATTTGTGCTAGATTTTTTTTATTATTGTTTTATTTTGAATGGGGTGAAAGTGGGGTGATTTGAACTTTTATATTTTTTTTAATATTTTTAAAACACTTTCACTTTTGGCATGCTTCAATAGTTTGCGTTGGAGATTAGAAGCTGCCATAACCTGATCGGCTCAGCTACATACAGGCGAAGATCAGATCACCTGTATGTAACAGAATACCTCACTTGCTATGAGTACCGACCACTGGGAGGCGCTCTTGGCAATCCGGTAGTGACAACCATAGAGGTCTCCTGGAGACCTCATGCCAACTCATTGGAGACCTCATGCCAACTCATCGGTGACCCGCGATCACATGACAGGGGTCACCGATGAGAGAATTTCCGTCGCGATTGCCAGTAGTGCATGTTATATGCCGCTGTTGGCGTTTTGACAGCAGCATTTAACAGGTTACTTGCCGCGGGTGGATTGCGATTCCACCCGCGGCTGTTTCGGGCACATGTCAGCTGTTCAAAACAGCTGACATGTGCTGGGAAAGATGTGGGCTCACCGCCGGGGCACACATCAAAGGGAGGGAGTCCGACATCGGCATACCATTACGCCCGATGTCGGAAAGGGGTTAATTTAAAACAGCAGGTGATAACTTGTTCGTCAGTATGTTAATATGCAATTCACAATTAATACATGTAAAATAGATCGGGTTTTAAATTAATTCCGTCCTGGAATTTAGTATCCAAATGTAAGATCCAAAAAGCATCCCTCAGCATTAAAATTCTCTGCCAATTATCCTTTTCTCGGAGGTTCCACTTTTTCCAACCCAAAAAACGCAACATGTGAAAGGTCATCTTTGTGAGTGCATACAAAGAGTTTTGTTGTTCCAGAATAGGAGAGAATGATGGCTGCTGGTTCACAACCTGCGATGTGGTGAACCTTTATCCCACCGTTCCCCATCGTTTAGTCGTTACAGCCATCCATCACCTCGGTTTTCCACCATTCTAGTTCACACCCTCATCATACCATTCGAGCAGTACTCTATAGTGAGCTGAATTGAGACAAGCATATTTGCTCCACCAATAAATCATTCATGGAGGAAAGTGTGACTATCAGCAAACGCCTCATTGATGGGGGCTATATCAATCATGAAATCACTGGGCTCTCAGGACTATTTCTAGCAGACCCAGATTTCCCCTATGTCCTACTACACAAGCACCGCGCGGGAGCGACACCCAATCTAATGTAACTTTCTCGACTCCCTATAGACCCCAATTTAATATATTAAGTAGCATCATCCGCAGATATTTGCCTGTCATCACTGACATGCCTGTCAACATTTTACGCGCCATTACCAACCAAGGTTGCAGGTGTGTTGCCAAAAGGGGACTCGCCCTTGGTAACATGTTATCCCCTAGTTTACTTAAAAATCACAGTCCCGCTTCAAATTGGCTATTTTACATGTATTAATGGCGTACTGCATGTTAAATTGTCCGTAAGTATGTTATCACCTGCTGTTTTCAATTAACTAATGATTACACCGTGATTGGATCTCGTCCTCTATATATAACTTTCCCCATTCACTTTCTGAAATCCTATGACTAAGGGCGCTTATCGCGCCAAAAACGCGTCATTGTTTTTTTGTGGTTTATTTTGTTTTAATTATGGACTATATAAACTCATTTGATTTTACCTGGATGGAGTACTGAAATGAAATCCTCCCCTTCCTGTTACTCAGTGCTGTGTTCACCCGCAGGATCGGCACCCTCCGGCATCATCCTGCCACCTCTCCCAATTCGGACTGCCTGCATTGAGACTCCCTGCCTTCCTCTCCATTCCTACAAGCCCATATAGTTCTCCGTAGATGGTGAACGGAGCAGAGCCCGGACATGCGCACCTCTGGTCCACTCAAGTCAGGACTGTGCGGAGCACTCCCATAGAGTGCTGTTCTGGAAACCTCTAGTGCGGATCCACAGTTATCAGCAGGTTATCTCCTACAGATAGTGGATAACGTAAGATTTGGGGGAAAACACTTTAAAGTTTGGCAAAAATAATATTCCTGCCCTGTGCTGACTTTTATGAATAAGAAAAATTGCGCTGAATATTTGTCACCTATTTTCTCCTGTTAGTTATTCACCTGCGTAGGACATCAAGGGCGACATTAGTAATGACCCAAAGAAGAAAATACCAACAAAAATTAAAGTTTCTATGAAATGACGGTCATTTGGGGGTGCGGTGGGAATGCAGTAGGGGTGCTGTGGGAATGCAGTAGGGGTGTGGTGGGAATGCAGTAGGGGTGCTGTGGGAATGCAGTGGGGGTGCTGTGGGAATGCATTATGGGTTTATTGGAGGTGCAGTGGGAATGCGGTACGGTTACAGTGGGGTTGCACTGGGGGTGCAGTAGAGGTGCAGTGGGAATGCAGTGGGGGTGCGTGGGAATGCAGTAGGGGTGCAGTGTGTGTGGGGAGTGCAGTGTGGCTTGTTTGTTAGGGCCTTTCTTTCTACTCCAGTTTCCTCCCACATTTCACACAATGCTAGGGATCATTTACACATCATCTTTTTTTCCATTGGGGACAGTGATAATGTCTACAAACTGCTGCTGAATGTCATGGTGTGATATAATCAAGCACAATGAATAATATGAAGACTCCATATACTTGCAGGCAGCCCAGTAATCTGAATCCCCACTTTCTACCAGCAGGTGGCGCTGTAATTATTAGTAATACCCTTGCTGTAGGTGCCCCCTTTATTCTGTAGGTCTAGGAGACACCCAAGTCTGTCGTGGGTGACCACTCCGAGGGTCCCTCACCTTTCTTCCAGGAGTAATGGGCTTTTCTGAGCTTTAGCAGGAATAGGTGCACAATGATCAGCAAGAAGCAAAGCATGAGAGACACGAGGACCAGGACCAGGTTGCGGTGAGATTCCCTCCTGGACTCCACATCTGAAAAACAAGGGCAGAAGTCTGAGCCCCTGCAGCACCTCTCCTGGGGGGATGGGGGCGCTCCGATATAGCACTGAGGCTGTTACTATGCAAACTGATATTTGTGGTGTCACCTCTTGTGTCCATACACGCAGGGCCGGACTGGCCATTTGGCAATTCTGGAAAATGCCAGAAGGGCTGGTCTGGTTGTGGGCTGCCTTGTGTGCTACATTGTTAACAGAATCAATGTTCTCAATGCACCCATACTTGTTATGACCCCAGTGGACAGGGTCTCAGAGGAACGTGTAAGTCTGCAAGATACAAAAATCCAGCTCATAGGGCTGTGGTAACTGGGTTGACCAAATAGCTACTCCTAACGCCAACACTAGAAGTAGCCGGGGATCATGCCTACGGTGATCGCTAGATGACTCGCGCCAGCCGGAGAATCTAACTACCCCTAGGAGAAGAAAACAAAGACCTCTCTTGCCTCCAGAGAAAGGGACCCCAAAGCAAGATACAAGCCCCCCACAAATAATAACGGTGAGGTAAGAGGAAATGACAAACACAGAAATGAACCAGGTTCAGCAAAGAGAGGCCAGCTTACTAATAGCAGAATATAGCAAGATAACTTATCTGGTCAACAAAAACCCTATAAAAATCCACGCTGGAGATTCAAGAACCCCCGAACCGTCTAACGGTCCGGGGGGAGAACACCAGCCCCCTAGAGCTTCCAGCAAAGGTCAGGATACAGATAGGAACAAGCTGGACAAAAATACCAAACAAAACAAAAGCAAAAGCAAAGAAGCAGACTTAGCTTGAAAAACAGGAACCAGGATCAGAGGACAAGAGCACAACAGATTAGCTCTGATTTCAACGATGCCAGGCATTGAACTGAAGGTCCAGGGAGCTTATATAGCAACGCCCCTGAACTAACGGCCCAGGTGAGGATAAAGGAAAAGACAGACGCTCCAGAGTCAAATCACTAATGACCACTAGAGGGAGCAAAAAGCAAAATCACAACAGTACCCCCCCCTTAGTGAGGGGTCACCGAACCCTCACCACGACCACCAGGGCGATCAGGATGAGCGGCATGAAAGGCACGAACTAAATCGGCCGCATGAACATCAGAGGCGACCACCCAGGAATTATCTTCCTGACCATAGCCCTTCCACTTGACCAGGTACTGAAGCCTCCGCTTGGAGAGACGAGAATCCAAGATCTTCTCCACCACGTACTCCAACTCGCCCTCAACCAACACCGGAGCAGGAGGCTCAGCAGAAGGAACCACAGGCACAACGTACCGCCGCAACAAGGACCTATGAAACACGTTGTGGATAGCAAACGACACAGGAAGATCCAGGCGAAAGGATACAGGATTAAGAATTTCCAATATCTTGTAAGGACCAATAAAACGAGGTTTAAATTTGGGAGAGGAAACCTTCATAGGAACAAAGCGGGAAGAAAGCCACACCAAATCCCCAACACGTAGTCGGGGACCCACACCGCGGCGGCGGTTGGCAAAGCGCTGAGCCCTCTCCTGTGACAACTTCAAGTTGTCCACCACAAGATTCCAGATCCGCTGCAACCTATTCACCACAGAATCCACTCCAGGGCAGTCAGAAGGTTCCACATGACCCGAAGAAAAACGAGGGTGGAAACCAGAGTTGCAGAAAAACGGCGAAACCAAGGTGGCGGAACTAGCCCGATTATTAAGGGCAAACTCAGCTAACGGCAAGAAGGTCACCCAATCGTCCTGATCAGCAGAGACAAAACACCTCAAATAAGCCTCCAAAGTCTGATTAGTTCGCTCCGTCTGTCCATTAGTCTGAGGATGGAAAGCAGACGAAAACGACAAGTCAATGCCCATCCTACTACAAAAGGATCGCCAGAATCTGGAAACGAACTGGGATCCTCTGTCTGACACAATATTCTCAGGGATGCCGTGCAAACGAACCACGTTCTGGAAAAACACAGGAACCAGATCGGAAGAGGAAGGCAGCTTAGGCAAAGGAACCAAATGGACCATCTTGGAGAAGCGATCACATATCACCCAGATAACAGACATGCCCTGAGACACCGGAAGATCAGAAATGAAATCCATGGAGATATGTGTCCAAGGTCTCTTAGGGACAGGCAAGGGCAAGAGCAACCCGCTGGCACGAGAACAGCAAGGCTTAGCTCGAGCACAAGTCCCACAGGACTGTACAAATGACCGCACATCCCTAGACAAGGAAGGCCACCAAAAGGATCTGGCCACCAGATCTCTGGTGCCAAAAATTCCTGGGTGACCTGCCAACACCGAGGAATGAACCTCGGAAATGACTCTGCTGGTCCACTTATCAGGCACAAACAGTCTGTCAGGTGGACAAGAATCAGGCCTATCAGCCTGAAATCTCTGCAACACACGTCGCAGATCTGGAGAAATAGCTGACAAGATAATACCATCCTTAAGAATACCAACAGGTTCAGCGACTCCAGGAGCATCAGGCACAAAGCTCCTGGAAAGAGCATCGGCCTTCACATTCTTTGAACCTGGTAAATACGAGACAACAAAGTCAAAACGGGAGAAAAACAATGACCAGCGGGCCTGTCTAGGATTCAGGCGTTTAGCAGACTCGAGATACATCAGATTTTTGTGATCAGTCAAGACCACCACACGATGCTTAGCACCCTCGAGCCAATGACGCCACTCCTCAAATGCCCATTTCATGGCCAACAACTCCCGATTGCCCACATCATAATTTCGCTCCGCAGGCGAAAACTTCCTAGAGAAAAAGGCGCAAGGTCTCATAACAGAGCAACCAGGGCCTCTCTGCGACAAAACGGCCCCTGCTCCAATCTCTGAAGCATCCACCTCAACTTGAAAGGGAAGCGAGACATCAGGCTGGCACAAAACAGGCGCCGAAGTAAACCGACGTTTCAACTCCTGGAAAGCCTCCACGGCAGCAGGAGCCCAATTAACCACATCGGAGCCCTTCTTGGTCATATCCGTCAAAGGTTTCACAATGCTAGAAAAGTTAGCGATAAAACGACGGTAGAAGTTAGCGAAACCCAAGAACTTCTGAAGACTCTTAACTGACGAGGGCTGAGTCCAATCAAGAATAGCTCGGACCTTGACTGGGTCCATCTCCACAGCAGAAGGGGAAAAAATGAACCCCAAAAAGGGAACCTTCTGTACACCAAAAAGACACTTTGAGCCCTTGACAAACAAAGAATTTTCACGCAAAATTTTAAAGACCATCCTGACCTGCTCCACATGCGAGTCCCAATTATCAGAAAAAACCAGAATATCATCCAGATAAACGATCAGAAATTTATCCAGATAGTTCCGGAAAATGTCATGCATAAAGGACTGAAAAACTGAAGGGGCATTAGAGAGCCCAAAAGGCATCACCAAGTACTCAAAATGACCTTCGGGCGTATTGAATGCGGTTTTCCATTCATCCCCTTGCTTAATGCGCACAAGGTTGTACGCACCACGAAGGTCTATCTTGGTAAACCACTTGGCACCTTTAATCCGGGCAAACAAGTCAGACAACAGCGGCAAAGGATACTGAAATTTGACAGTGATCTTATTTAAAAGCCGATAGTCAATACAAGGCCTCAAAGATCCGTCCTTTTTAGCCACAAAAAAGAATCCCGCACCAAGAGGGGAAGAAGACGGACGGATGTGTCCTTTCTCCAGAGACTCCTTGATATATGAACGCATAGCGGTATGTTCAGGTATCGACAGATTAAACAGTCTTCCCTTAGGAAATTTACTGCCTGGAATCAAATCTATTGCACAGTCACATTCCCTATGAGGAGGCAATGCACTGGACCTGGACTCGCTAAAGACATCCTGATAATCAGACAAGTACTCCGGAACTTCCGAAGGCGTAGAAGAAGCAATAGACACAGGCAGGGAATCCTCATGAATACCACGACAGCCCCAACTAGACACTGACATAGCCTTCCAGTCAAGGACTGGATTATGGGTCTGTAACCATGGCAGCCCCAAAACAACCAAATCATGCATTTTATGTAGAACGAGAAAACGTATCACCTCGCGGTGTTCAGGAGTCATGCACATGGTAACCTGTGTCCAATACTGCGGCTCATTTTCTGCCAATGGCGTAGCATCAATACCCCTAAGAGGGATAGGATTTTCTAATGGTTCAAGAATAAAACCACAGCGCTTAGCAAATGAGAGATCCATAAGACTCAGGGCAGCACCTGAATCTACAAACGCCATGACAGGATAAGATGACAGTGAGCAAATCAAAGTTACAGACAGAATAAACTTAGGATGCAAATTACCAACGGTGACAGGACTAACAACCTTAGATATACGTTTAGAGCATGCTGAGATAACATGTGTAGAATCACCACAGTAGTAGCACAAGCCATTCCGGCGTCTATGAATTTTCCTCTCATTTCTAGTCAGGATTCTATCACATTGCATCAAATCAGGTGTCCGTTCAGACAACACCATGAGGGAATTTGCGGTTTTTCTATCACATTGCATCACATCAGGTGTCTGTTCAGACAACAACATGAGGGAATTTGCGGTTTTGCGCTCCCGCAACCGCCGGTCAATTTGAATAGCCAGGGACATGGTATCATTCAGACCTGTGGGAATGGGAAAACCCACCATAACATTCTTAATGGCCTCAGAAAGGCCATTTCTAAAATTAGCGGCCAGTGCACACTCGTTCCAATGTGTCAGTACGGACCATTTCCGAAATTTTTGGCAATACACCTCAGCCTCGTCCTGGCCCTGAGACATAGCCAGCAAGGCTTTCTCTGCCTGAATCTCAAGATTGGGTTCCTCATAAAGTAAACCGAGCGCCAGAAAAAACGCATCAATATCAGCCAATGCCGGATCTCCTGGCGCCAACGAAAAAGCCCAATCCTGAGGGTCACCCCGTAAGAATGAAATAACAATTTTTACTTGTTGAGCAGAGTCTCCAGACGAACAAGGTTTCAGGGACAAAAATAATTTACAATTATTCCTGAAATTCCTAAACTTAAATCGGTCTCCTGAAAACAGTTCAGGAATCGGAATCTTGGGTTCAGACCTAGGATTTCTGGTAACATAATCTTGTATACCCTGCACACGAGCGGCAAGCTGGTCCACACTTGTAATCAAGGTCTGGACATTCATGTCTGCAGCAAGCTTAAGCCACTCTGAGGTAAAGGGGAAAAGAAAAAAAAAAAAAAAAAATGAGAGAGGGAAAAAAAACCTCAAAATTTTCTTTCTTATAATCCCACTTCTGCAATGCATTAAACATTTAATACTGGCCTGGCATACTGTTATGACCCCAGTGGACAGGGTCTCAGAGGAACGTGTAAGTCTGCAAGACACAAAAATCCAGCTCATAGGGCTGTGGTAACTGGGTTGACCAAATAGCTACTCCTAACGCCAACACTAGAAGTAGCCTGGGATCATGCCTACGGTGATCGCTAGATGACTCGCGCCAGCCGGAGAATCTAACTACCCCTAGGAGAAGAAAACAAAGACCTCTCTTGCCTCCAGAGAAAGGGACCCCAAAGCAAGATACAAGCCCCCCACAAATAATAACGGTGAGGTAAGAGGAAATGACAAACACAGAAATGAACCAGGTTCAGCAAAGAGAGGCCAGCTTACTAATAGCAGAATATAGCAAGATAACTTTTCTGGTCAACAAAAACCCTATAAAAATCCACGCTGGAGATTCAAGAACCCCCGAACCGTCTAACGGTCCGGGGGGAGAACACCAGCCCCCTAGAGCTTCCAGCAAAGGTCAGGATACAGATAGGAACAAGCTGGACAAAAATACCAAACAAAACAAAAGCAAAAGCAAAGAAGCAGACTTAGCTTGAAAAACAGGAACCAGGATCAGAGGACAAGAGCACAACAGATTAGCTCTGATTTCAACGATGCCAGGCATTGAACTGAAGGTCCAGGGAGCTTATATAGCAACGCCCCTGAACTAACGGCCCAGGTGAGGATAAAGGAAAAGACAGACGCTCCAGAGTCAAATCACTAATGACCACTAGAGGGAGCAAAAAGCAAAATCACAACACATACTGTTATCATTTGTGACGGAGTACAAAGCCGGTCACTCCATCACTTACCTCAGCATGCCGTGGGTCAGCATGCCATGGGTATAATTAGAAATATTGGTCTTGTAGTAAATCTTCCTTTCCTCCATCCAGGGTAATATTAGTAATATATCCCATCTGGTTATTAAAGACGGGGACACCATGGGCCTCTGTGATTTCAAATGCCAGGGCTGAATTTCATCCCCAGTCCGTACCTGCATACATGACTCCAGGTACGGACTGGGACTGAAATTCAGCCCTGGCATTTGAAATCACACAGGCCCGTGCTGTCCCTATCCCCAAGCAGCAGATGGGATATATTACTAATATTAAACTCGATGGAGGAAAGCAAGATTTAATACAAGACCATATTTCTAAAGATTCCCGTGGCATGCTGAGATAAGTAATGGAGGCAGCGACTTGAGAACACCGATTCTGTTAACAATGTAACAAACAAGGCGGCCCACAACCAGACAGGCCCTTCTGGCATTTGCCAGAATTGCCAGATGGCCAGTCCGGCCCTGCATGACTCATTTTGGGGACAGTCATACTGGTAGTCACACAGCTTTCCCAGAGGCAGATAGACCTAGGTGAGGCCCCACCATTGTGTTCTGGTTCTGCCCACCTACCGTTCTTTGTGATGTCAGTCGTATTTCTGGTTGGCGTGACATCAGTAATGAACAAGAAAAATCCCTCTGAGAATGAAGTAAATGTCACAACTTCTAAAAAAGATGAAAAAATCAGAAAAGATGAATGCAGAGAACGTGCAGAAAATGAGCCTCCCTCCATAATGGACGGTGCCTCCTACAGGAACATACGACTCTGGAAATCCTCTGTGCTGCTGTGGCCTCTGCTCCTCCCACTTGTCTCCTTTCTGGCTCCTCACATCATGGCTGCCCATAACGTACAATCTGGGTCCTCACAAGCATCATCACATGCATTTCTTCTTGCTATACCACTGCTGAAGCACTCTGTGCTGCCGTGAATTGAATCTAAAGTCTCAGCTTATGTAGACTCTAATCTAACTAGGTGATGAAAGCCCCCATGTGTCTGCAGTGTAGGGGGCCACATCCTGCACACTACCTCCGGTCACACTGCCATCGGCTGCGCCTGACGCGTTTCTCTCTGTGCTCTCTGTGGCTGTGGTGTTTCCTATAAAATGTCATAAAGTATGAAGTTACAGGGCCAATTGTCGGACAATAATCGTCAGAAAATCTCAATTATTGACTTGATTATACCTGAGGATGGCATCTCATCAGGTGCATTTGTCGGGTTTACACCAGGTGTATCTGCAGGTGACGAGGATCCTTGTACTGGAGAAACCCACAAAATAGCAAAAAGTGAAGTATTAAAAAAAAAAAATCAGAAGATGAGATGAAATGACGATTGTAATGTTCTGCTCATGTTAGAGTTGAAGGTGAGAAGGTGATAATAGGAGAAGGTGATCCAGAAAGTGGTGAAGGAAGCAAGAGGAGCAACAAAGGAATAGAAGGGGCAAAGGTGAGGAGGCGCAAGAAAGAGGGAGAAGGAGCAACAATGGAAAAGGAGAGGCAAGACATGATGAGAAGAAACAAAGGAATTGGAGCAGCAAGAGGTGAGTATGAGCAACAAAAGAAGAGGAGAGGAAAAGATGAGGTAGAGCAAAAAATGGAAGAGGAGGAGCAAAAATGGAAAAGGAGATGCAAGACATGATGAGGAGAAGAAACAAAGGAAGAGTAGCAGCAAGAGGTGCAAAAAAGCAAGCAAGAGAAGGAGGAGGAGCAACAAAGGAAGAGGGGGGAAAGATGAGGAGGATCAAAATTAGAAGAGGAGGATCAAGAAAGGAAGGAGGAGCAACAATTGAAAAGGAGACACTGATGAGGAAGAATGAAAGAAGAGGGACAAGAAAGATGGACAAGGAGCAACAGTGGAAAAGGAGGGGAAAGACATGAGGAAGAGGAGGAGCAAGAAAGAGTAAGGAGAAACAACAATGGAAAAGGAGGCGTAAGACGTGATAAGGAGGAAGAAGGGAAGAGGATGAGCAACAATAGAAAAGGAGGGGCAAGAGGTAAGGAAGAGGAGCAGCACAGTGAGGAGGAGCAAGAAAGAGGGATGAGGAGCCACAATGGAAAAAGAGAATACTTGAGGAGAAGGAACAAAGGAAGAGGATCAGCTCAAGGTGAGAAGGAGCAAGAATGGAAAAAGAAATGCAAGATGTGATTAGGAGGATGAAGAATGGAAGAAGCGGAGCAAGAAAGATGGAGGAGGAGCAACAATGGAAAAGGAGATGCAAGACAGGATGAGAAATAACAGGAAGAGTAGCAGCAAGAGGTGAGGGGGCAAGAAAGAAGGAGGAGAAGCAACAATTAAATAGTAGGATCAACAATGGAAAAGGAGACACAATGTGATAAGGAGGAAAAATGAAAGAAGAGGGACAAAAAGATGGACAAGGAGCAACAGTGGAAAAGGAGGGGAAAGACATGAGCAAGAGGAGCAAAAATGGAAGAGGAGGAGCAAGAAAAAGCAAGGAAGAGCAACAATGGAAAAGGAGACCCGATGTGATGAGGAAGAACGAAAGAAGAGGGACAAGAAAGATGGAGGAGGAGCAACAACAGTAGAAAAGGAGGGGAAAGACATGAGCAAGAGGAGCAAAAATGGAAAAGGAGGAGCAAGAAAGAGCAAGGAGGAGAAACAATGGAAAACGAGGGGTAAGACATAGGAGGAAGAAGAAAGGAAGAGGATGAGCAACAATTGATAAGGAGGGGCAAGAGGTGAGGAAGAGGAGCAGCAAGAAAGAGGGAGGAGGAGCCACAATGGAAGAAGAAGAGCAACAATGGAAAAAGAGACCCAAGATGTGAGGAGGATGAAGAATGGAAGAAGAGGAACAAGAGATGAGGAGGAACATCAATGGAAAAGGAGAGGAAAGAGATGAGGAAGAGGAGCAAAAATGGAAGAGGAGGATCAAGAAAGAAGGAGGAGGAGCAATAATGGAAAAGGAGGCGTAAGATGTGATGAGGAGAATAAAGAGGAGGAGCAACTATAGAAAAGGAAGGGCAAGAGGTGAGGAATAGCAGCAAAAATGGAAAAGGATGAGCAAGAGGTGAGGAGGAGCAACAATGGAAGAGAAGGTGCAAGACATGATGAGGAGGAGGAAGAAAGGAAGCGCGGGATCAAGAGATGAGGAGCAACAATGAAAAAGGAGGGGCAAGAGGTGAAGAAAAGGATGAGCAACAATGGAAAAGACGAAAGAGGTGATGAGGAGGAGCAAAAGGTGAGAACTGGAAGCAACAGTGTAAAAGAGGGAGCAAGAAACAAGGAGGAATAGCAAAAGTGGAGGAGGAGGAGCAAAATAGGAAAGATGAGGAATAGAAAAAAGTAAAGGGATCAAGAGAAGAAAAAAAAAGGAAGAAAAATAGAAATAAGAGTAGAAGAAAAAGGAACAGCAAGAAGAAAGGGGGAAAGAACAGAAGAAGGAGGAAGAGGGGAGGATGTGGGGGAGCAACAACAGGGAAGAAAAAAGCAGGGGAGGAGCAGAAGGTGAGGAAGAGGAGCAAGAGGAAAGGAAGAGGAGAAAGCGTGGGAGGAAAGGAGACGGGAGCAAAATGAGAAGAGGAAGAATAGATGAGCTGGAGAAACAGGAGAAGAGGAAAAAGGGAAGTGGAGCAAGAGGGGAGTTGGTAGAACCCTGAGAGTTGATGGTCTTAGTGTGGATCCCTCACCTCTGGTTCCATCCTCTCTCTTTCTTTCTGATGTGTTCACATCATGGGTTGTGGATTCCTCTCTAGTTGGCGTCCATGTGACAGCAGCTACAATACAATAATTATATACATACATATAATGAGGCATGGAAGTTAAGGTTTCCTACATCAAGCAAGTTCACAGATTGCAGACACTGAGCAAGCAGAGAATGCTGGGAATGTGAGCTCTGCTGCAGCTTCTTATGTGGCTGGAGCATAAGACAGGGATGTAACTGTGGATCAGGACAAAGTGGAATCTGCGGAGGAAGTAAGGACACTCGTGATGATCCACGGTGACGACACATTTGTGACTTCTCGCCAGCAGTATTTCCTGCCGATCGCTCTGTACGTCACGCTGGCAGTGCACGGCTCTGTGATCCGCCAAAATTACTTTCAATTAATTTACTAATTATTTGCTTCAACTGAGCAATTACCGGATGCATTCAGCCATTTGTGGGCTGCCATCAGAGGCGAGGCGCTTTTATCTGCCCGGTCTAGACGCATTCAAGTCCCCGTCTGGCACATAGTAAAGGTGACGCACATGAAAGGCAGATTCTGCTTTATGACAAATTAATTTAATTGAACTTTAAGCTCTCAGAGTAAATGCAAAAGAGAATAATATGGCGGTTAAATATCTGGAAAGTACAAGAGGAAAAGGAGGAAGAGAAAGCTCAGCCAGCGCAGAAATGTGCAGGTGGGACCTCCGAATGCCCATAATGGATCAATGATGTATTAATGTGCCCGGCCACCAGGGGCGCCATTGCCGGTCGCTGGGCTTCCACTGAGCGCACGAGGCTCCTGACAAGGTCACTTTAAGAACAGGTTCACATTGGACATTAGTGAAAAGATGCAAAACCCGAGTCGATGAATGAGATTTCGGACCACGGTGATCGGAATTGGGGCGATTTCGGGGGTTTGCTGTATTTTGCTTTGTTACATTTCATGATGTGTTTTTCGATCGTTGATTACTTGATTACAATTCGTACAGGAAAGTTCCACTGACCCCACAGGTCCGGACCGAGGAGCGTTAACGGCTTTGCCATCGATTGTGGTGAAATCTCACCGGATTGTCGGCCGCCATGACCGGACCTCATTACGGTTTTCTGCGCTGATTTGTTTGTTGCCTGCTGACTGGTTTATCATTGATAATGGGATGAAATGTCGCTGCATTTTGTTCTGGGACGATCGCTGCGGCTCTGATAAACCTCCATGTTGTCAGCGGCTTCTCTGACACAAAGCCTAACCTGCGTCTGGGGGGATATTTCTTGACTAAAATGGCCGATGTGAACGGCCAGATCCCGGGAGCTGTTTCTGGAGGCACTAAACGCTCTCGCTATTGATTTCCGTGGCGTGGAGCGGGCTGGGTTCAGCGCTCTAGGTGTTCAGCTCTCGTTCTGCCATTGATTGTTTCCAGGAGGTTTGGGCCCCACCAGCTGGCATTCAGCACATTTACAGAAAATGAAAGCAATTCACTCTATAAATGTACGAGACGACTGTGCCGCCAATACCATTATCACTAATGCTGTACCCGGCGCCCCGCTCTGACCGCGGACATGTCTGCAGCCCCCCTGACTCAGAGAGCAGAATGATGGGGGTGCAGCCGGACCACCGAACTGCGCATTAACCCATTGTGACCCAGGAGTGCAGAGAATACGGAGCCTGGAGGCAATTACCACAATCTATGAAAGCAAACCCCATTGTAACCCGACGTAATGGCGGATTTCTCATAGACTGCGCTCCGCTGGTCAACTCCTCACATACAGGGGGCTTCATATCATCAGGGACAACCAGGAGCAGAAATGTAGACGGAGAACTGATGATCAAATGTATCTAAGCCTGCTGGCTAATGTCTGCTGAGCCGTGTATCTATTCTTATTTATGATACTGTCTGCTGAGATGTGTATCTAATCCTATGTGTGATACTCTTTGCTGAGCTGTGTATCTAATTCTCTCCTGTGTGATACTGTCTGCTGAGCCATGTATCTAATCCTGTCCTGGGTGATACTGTCTGCTGGGCCCTGTATCTAATCCTATGAGTGATACTGTCTGCTGAGCTGTGTATCTACTACTCTCCTGTGTGATACTGTCTGCTGAGCTGTGTATCTACTACTCTCCTGTGTGATACTGTCTGCTGAGCTGTGTATCTAATCCTATCATGTGTGATACTGACTGTTGAGCCGTGTATTAATCCTATCCTTTGTGATACTGTCTGCTGAACCATGTATCTAATCCTATCCTGTATGATACAGTCTGCTGCGCTGTATCTGATCCTATCATGTGTGATACTGTCTGCTGAGCCGTGTACCTAATCCTCTCCTGTGTGATACTGTCTGCTGAGCTGTGTATCTAATCCTATCATGTGTGATACTGTCTGCTGAACCATGTATCTCATCCTATCCTGTATGATACAGTCTGCTGCACTGTATCTGATCCTGTCATGTGTGATACTGTTTGCTGAGCCGTGTACCTAATCCTCTCCTGTGTGATACTGACTGCTGAGCCATGTATCTAATCCTATCCTGTGTGGTAATGTCTTAGAGAAGCACTTGCTCTGCCATTAATCCTCATCATCATCCTCATCATCAGTCTTGCTGCTCCCTACTTTCGTTTTGTAGAACATAGAAATGAACTGGGCTGTGGTCTGCTAACAGCCTGGCACCACCTGGTGTCAGTCACAGGTACTGCAACCTAAGACATAACTGCTGGACACAAGTGCAGGCAGAGAAGTCACAAATGTGAAAATGAAATATTACATGAAAAATACACACATTATAATTGTGGCTAAATTCCCTTTAAAGGTAATCTGTCAGCAGGATTTCACTCCCCAAATTATTTGCGCCAATATACATATATAAATGAGGTTGAAGGCCTATGGTAGATCTGAAGCCTCTGTCACTCCAGCTCTATTCCTCCTGTTTGACAGACAACTTTTTTTCTCTGGAGCGGGAACATCTACTGTTTCTTCTATGTCCACGTGTGATCAAGATGGATTTCCATGCTCCTGGAGGATCCAAGAGCTGAGCTAACCTCACGTCATTGACAGTTTTATTACCTGCAACCTTCTGATTGGAAAGTGCTTGTCACGGATCCCAGGTAGGATATCTTTATCATCCCCGCCGCTCACACTAATATGTCATGAACCGGGGTTGTTTGATTGCCCAGGTCTTTCTGAAGGGGATTTATCTATATCCCATTTCACAGTTCCGGTTTGGAACTTGCATCTCCCTGGCGCCCCCCCCTTACCCTTAGGTCAGACAGGGTACTGCACCTAGGATAATTAGTCACCAGAAAGGCTGCTTTACCTTGTACTGGCTAATGGGCACACTGCAGCGAGGGCGATATAACTACTCCCACTCAGGCGGGAACAATAATTATCAACGCCGTCCATCGCTACAAAGCCTCTCAAACGCACAGGACAAATCCGCTGCCACCAGCTCAGATTCCTTAATAACGGGTCCAGAGCCAGCCCAAATTAGTAGCGAAATTCACTTCAGAAGACGTGACAGTACGTTATAGAGCAAGGAGAAACTAAGCTAGTAATTTTACATATTTTAATCCAAAAAGGTAGGCAGTGTTTACAAAAGGGTAAAAGGATATTATAAAAGAAGACAAGTATCGTACAGTATGTACAGACTATTACAAATAAAGAGGGATTAACGGTGACCATCGACTTACGGTTCTTTCATATCACTCAATGGTACGCCGTGTGGTGGCCGGGGGGGGGGGGGGGGGGGGAATCCCCCGGCAAGACACCCCCTTGTCTGGGCCTCGGAGTTTTATACCTTTGCCCCAAACTAAGGGTCTCTCCCCCTGGATGACCTCACGGGGTGGGCAGACCTATGGACTGCACTCCTCTTTCTTGAGTATATGAAAAACCATCATCCCACATATCTTGGCGTTTGAACCTCGTAGAAAGACGACACAATGATCATGATGCTCCCGACGTCATGGGGGTTCCTTTAAGTGTAAACACGAGGTAGATATGACTCGCTTAAACTGCAATCCGTCTCTTGGTCCCTGCGAGGCGCTGCACTCAGAAAACGCAGTGGCGTGTAGCCCTATTGTCGCACATACAAAATATATAACTTTCATATCTCTGTCACTAATTGGGGTCGAGTTATGCTTTACTATTAAAGGGAACCTGTCACCCCCAAAATCGATGGTGAGGTAAGCTCACTGTCATCAGGGGCTTATCTACAGCATTCTGTAATGCTGTAGATAAGCCCCCGATGTTACCTAAAAGAGGAGAAAAAGAGGTTAGATTATATTCACCCAGGGGCGGTCCCGCTGCGGTCCGGGTATGATGGGCGTCGTGGTCCGGAGCCTCCCATCTTCATTCCATGACGTCCTCTTCTGGTCTTCACGCCGCTGCTGCGGCGCAGGCGTACTTTGTCTGCCCTGTTGTGGGCAGAGCAAAGTACTGCAGTGCACAGGCGCCGGGCCTCTTTGACCTGTCCCGGCGCCTGCGCACTGCAGTACTTTGCTCTGCCCTCAACAGGGCAGACAAAGTACGCCTGCGCCGCAGGAATGAAGATGGGAGGCTCCGGACCGGACCTGAGACACCCATCGGACCCAGACCGCAGTGGAACCGCCCCTGGGTGAGTATAATCTAACCTCTTTTTCTCCTCTTTTAGGTAACATCAGGGGCTTATTTACAGCCGTACAGAATGCTGTAGATAAGCCCCTGATGATGGTGGGCTTACCTCACCATCGATTTTGGGGGTGACAGGTTCCCTTTAAGTTTCTGCAGTAACAAAAGAGCACATGGTACTATGGCTGCCTTTCCCAGCTTAAATCCATAAACTGCTCAGTGAAGGATGCTGGCACACTGGTCTCACATTACAGCTATCTAGCAGGGGGGAGAGAGGGGGAAGGTGAAATTGCACACAGGCACATGCAGGCAGAGGAATCTGCAGCTGAGAACGCTGTATGTGTAATTGAAATAATAAGAAATTCTTCCTATTTCCTGATAGTGCTCAGTGTGGACTTCGCATTATGGAAGTGACGTGCGCTTTCTTTTTTCCTACCAGACGGAAATGAAAACTAAACTGCTCAAAATATTTTATATACGAGCTACAAAGAGAAATAACACTGAAATGAACGCGAAAAGGCTGGTAATTATTATAGGGGAGTTTTGTAACCTTTCATGGAGCTGATGTGAAAATTTAATCTGCACATTGCCTGTCACACTGCCAGTTACACCACCTGCCACACCGCCAGTCACATCATCTGCCACACCGCCAGTCACACCGCCTGCCACACCGCCAGTCACATCATCTGCCACATCGCCAGTCACACCTCCAGTCACACCGTCTGCCACACCTCCAGTCGCTTCGCCAGTCACACCGCCAGTTACATCACCTGCCACACTGCCAGTCACATCATCTGCCACACCACCAGTGACACCGCCAGTCACATTGCCTGTCACACCGCCAGTCACACCGCCTGCCACACCGCCAGTCACATCATCTGCCACACCGCCAGTAACACCGCCTGCCACACCGCCAGTCACATCCTCTTCCACACATCCAGTCACTTTGCCAGTCACTTCACCAGTTACATCGCCAGTCACACCTCCTGTAACCTAAGGTCTCACAATGTCACGGCTTTCTGGTAAGAGGAAATTTTCCGCAATGTGACGTTCACTTTCTTCCTGACCAGAGAACAGAACATTTAATGAACTACGGTAATTCGGAAAGTGATTGCAGACTTCCCTGGACACTTTGTGTGACATGATGGAGGTGGATGTCCCCATTACCTTACCTGATGGGAGGTGACGGCTGCTGTCAGTGACGTGCGCTTCTGTGTCTGTTGCTGTAATGACAATTTATAAGAAAAGTCTTAAAATTCCAATCAGAATAAAATAAGAAAAAAATGAACAGAGAATACAAAAGAAAAAAGAAAACAGATCTCCTCTGTATCCACAAGAACGGGAGGATTTATTGTGCTGTGAGAGGCCGTTCTGGGATTGATGCCTCCCTGGGATTAATGCCGCTCTGGTATTGATGCCGCCCTGGGATTCATGCCGCCCTGGGATTGATGCCGCCCTGGGATTGATGCCTCCCTGGGATTGATGCCGCCCTGGGATTGATGCCTCCCTGGGATTGATGCCGCCCTGGGATTGATGCCGCCCTGGGATTGATGCCGCCCTGGGATTGATGCCGCCCTGGGATTGATGCCGCCCTGGAATTGATGCCGCCCTGGGGTTGATGCCGCTCTGGGGTTGATGCCGCCCTGGGAATGATGCCGCCCTGAGATTGATGCCGCCCTGGGATTGATGCCGCCCTTTCATTGACAGGCAGCAGAGATCTTGAATGTGGCGAGGAATTGAATGTCCAATGACTTATTTTGGTTTATGTATCTGATGCAGATATTTTTTGGTGAATCCCCAGGAGGAGGCTGTGCTTACAATACAGAGTATATTCTCCATAGGTGGGCACGAGAGCGTCAGGGGGGCGCACGCTGTGTGCTGTAGATTCTGGTCCCGTCCTTTACTTACATGATGTGTGGAATCTGTAGGACGCTGTGAGGTTTCCTGGACTCAGCGTCTTGTGTCTCACGACACATCTCACCTCCGATGTATGGGACGCCGCAGTGACCCGCAGGGTGCTGATCGCTGTGCATCGCCCGCCATGCTCCAGCCTGTGAGTGTGATGACCTGCAGAAAGCAAGAGGAAGAGCTGGAGACGACGTCCAGGAACCGCCTCATGGGGAATGGAAAGTGGTGCAAAACTGTTCACATCCGGTCTATAACAGAGCAATGGCAGAAAACTCGAGAGATTGTCTACACAGCCCCCATCTCCCCCGAAGATGAGATCAGCGGAGCTGTGGCACATTGTTATGGAGGCACTGTGGATGAGATTAGTGGTGCTGAGGCACATTGTTATGGAGGCACTGTGGATGAGATTAGCGGAGCTGTGGCACATTGTTATGGGGGCACTGTGGATGAGATTAGTGGTGCTGTGGCACATTGTTATGGGGGCACTGTGGATGAGATTAGTGGTGCTGTGGCACATTGTTATGGGGGCACTGTGGATGAGATTAGTGGTGCTGAGGCACATTGTTATGGGAGCACTGTGGATGAGATTAGCGGAGCTGTGGCACATTATGGGGGCACTGTGGATGAGATTAGTGGAGCTGTGGCACATTGTTATGGGAACACTGTGGATGAGATTAGCGGAGCTGTGGCACATTGTTATGGAGGCACTGTGGATGAGATTAGCGGTGCTGAGGTACATTGTTATGGAGGCACTGTGGATGAGATTAGTGGTGCTGTGGCACAGTTATGGAGGCACTGTGGATGAGATTAGTGGAGCTGTGGCACATTGTTATGGGGTCACTGTGGATGAGATTAGCGGTGCTGAGGCACATTGTTATGGGGGCACTGTGGATGAGAATAGTGGAGCTGTGGCACATGGTTATGGGGCACTGGATGAGATTAGCGGTGCTGAGGTACATTGTTATGGGGGCACTGTGGATGAGATTAGCGGTGCTGTGGCACATTGTTATGGGGGCACTGTGGATGAGATTAGTGGTGCTGTGGCACATTGTTATGGAGGCACTGTGGATGAGATTAGTGGAGCTGTGGCACATTGTTATGGGGTCACTGTGGATGAGATTAGCGGTGCTGAGGCACATTGTTATGGGGGCACTGTGGATGAGATTAGCGGTGCTTTGGCACATTGTTATGGGGGCACTGTGGATGAGATTAGTGGTGCTGTGGCACATTGTTATGGGGGCACTGTGGATGAGATTAGTGGAGCTGTGGCACATGGTTATGGGGCACTGTGGATGAGATTAGCAGTGCTGAGGTACATTGTTATGGGGGCACTGTGGATGAAATTAGCGGTGCTGTGGCACATTGTTATGGGGGCACTGTGGATGAGATTAGTGGTGCTGTGGCACATTGTTATGGGGGCACTGTGGATGAGATTAGTGGTGCTGTGGCACATTGTTATGGGGCACTGTGGATGAGATTATTGGTACTGTGGCACATTATTATGGGGGCATTGTGGATGAGATTAGTGGAGCTGTGGCACATTGTTATGGGGGCACTGTGGATGAGATTAGTGGTGCTGTGGCACGTTGTTATGGGGCACTGGATGAGATTAGCGGAGCTGTGGCACATTGTTATGGAGGCACTGTAGATGAGATTAGCGGTGCTGAGGTACATTGTTATGGAGGCACTGTGGATGAGATTAGCGGAGCAGTGGCACATGGTTATTGGGGCACTGTGGATGAGATTAGCGGAGCTGGGGAACATTGTTATGGGGGCACTGTGGATGAGATTAGCGGAGCTGGGGAACATTGTTATGGGGGCACTGTAGATGAGATTAGTGGTGCTGTGGCACATTGTTATGGGGGCACTGTGGATGAGATTAGCGGTGCTGAGGTACATTGTTATGGAGGCACTGTAGATGAGATTAGTGGTGCTGTGGCACATTGTTATGGGGGCACTGTGGATGAGATTAGCGGAGCAGTGGCACATGGTTATTGGGGTACTGTGGATGAGATTAGCGGAGCTGGGGAACATTGTTATGGGGGCACTGTGGATGAGATTAGCGGAGCAGTGGCACATGGTTATTGGGGCACTGTGGATGAGATTAGCGGAGCT
Organism: Ranitomeya variabilis; assembly: GCF_051348905.1. Classification (NCBI taxonomy): domain Eukaryota; kingdom Metazoa; phylum Chordata; class Amphibia; order Anura; family Dendrobatidae; genus Ranitomeya; species Ranitomeya variabilis. The sequence continues at coordinate 252,142,403 of NC_135235.1, forward strand.
GGGGAACATTGTTATGGGGCACTGTGGATGAGATTAGCGGAGCAGTGGCACATGGTTATTGGGGCACCGTGGGTGAGATTAGCGGAGCTGGGGAACATTGTTATGGGGCACTGGCATAGTGAATGATTTGAGGGGGTCTCACCAGGCACTTCTGTGTGGTCATGGATCAGCCAGGTGAGTCTGGGGCACGGCCGCCCGCCTGATGTGGAGCAGGTAAGAAGATATTTCTCCTTCCGTCCTTTCCCAGGAATCCTGACGACTTCTATGGAGGGTGAAGATGGAGCAGCTAGAAAGGAACCACAGCCCGTTACACTGACGGCCGGACAATAGATAATAGATCATGATAATAGATCACAATAGATCATGGTCAGTTTCTTGTCACATACAGAATCCTGCACTCGTCACTTGTTACTTTGTTTTGCTTTGTAACATTCTACAACTGATTGTTGCTATGACGATTCTCTCCATTGTTCCTATTGGCAGAGGCAGAGAGGATAAAACACTGGAGCAGTGATGTCAAACTCAAATACACAGAGGCCATAACTAAAAACTTGGACAAAGTTGCGGCGACCTTGATATTTATAAAAAAAAAAAGTCTACAATTGAGGACGATTTTCCTTACCAGCAAATATAAGTGCGTCATATGTTGTGAAGGGGTTAGGTGTTGTGTGAAATCTCTCCGTATTTCCCCTGGTAATGATGTGCGGTACTTTCCGCCAGCATCATTCTTCAGGAGCTCTGTCTCTTCCGTCAGTGACTTCATGATTTTGGAAGTTCAGATGTTCCTTTGTGGCTTTTATTTACAGAACTTATTTTTTAGGAAAGTTTTGTTTCATGTTTTGAAATGTGCTGTCACAAGTGACTTGCGTGCTTTCAGTCTGCGGCCAAGGGGGAAATGTGTTCTCTTGTATCATTGTGACAGCTGCACTTACCCAACACTGAGAGCCGCACTGTCCTGGCCTGCAGGGGGGCGCTATAACACAGGCAGGAGTACACCCCCTCATCTGCCCTCGTCACGTTGGACAGACGGATTATCAGCGTCGTCTGCGAGGATCCGACTAACTGGTGTCTTCTGTCTTTTAAAACTATAACAATAAGGAAACTAATAAGAACATTGATATAATGTGAGGAACCTGAAAATAGAGGAGCAGAAGTCTGAGTTTGTAGATGAAGTTTTACGCATCAGGATGTTCTCTACATAAACTGTGACGCCCATGATGTGAGGGTTTTGTTACATGTCAGTCATGCCAACGTGTATTTTCAGCTTTTGATTGCTCAAAAACTTGACATGGCCACAGCATGGCAAATAAACTTAATGTAATTCATGTGTATATATAAATGTACAGATTCATTGTAACCACTAGGCCAGTGCCTGAGGGGGTAGTTTGCAAGTGGCGGCATCTGGTGATCCCAATTAGTAAAAAAGTGTGGGGGGGTTAACAACTCCTGTATGTCTCTACTGTACTTACAAGTAAAACCGAAGTCTTATAAATGGCGGAGGGGCACAACTGTGCAAAGTAAGGCAGAGACCTGCTCCTCCCTCTCTCTGGCGGGTGGAGCAGCAGCGGCTCCTGTATTCTGCAGTCACAGATGTCAGCACTAGATGCCCCGGAGGATTTCCAATGTCTGATCAGAGCCCTACAATGTGGAAGTGCAGCGCTGTCACATTTCTTCTGCAGTGTTAATAGTGACGTATTACTCCTGCAGCGGGAAAGGCCTGTCATATCCTTGGGGGTGAGAACACACCCACAGAAATAACATGGATCACATTGACAAGATGTGTGCTTGGGGACGAAAATAAGTCTCCACCCATGTATATATAAGGACAGTAATGTATACTCCAGATACTGAATAATTTATAGAAAAAAATGGAGTTCAATACAAGAATTAAATAGAAACAATATTTATTATAACAAGAGAATAGTTAAAAACCAATGTACAATGTACAATAAACAAGAAGCAAGGAGACCCTAGTGGACATACATCCGGATCACATGCACCAAACCATGCATGGGGATATCCAGGGTCCCTGGCACCATTGACTCCTCCATGGGTAAGAGATTTCACTCTTGATATTTGATATATATGACTGCCCTTTTCTGATGCATGGTTGCTCTATATAGCGGGGACACTTGTCCATAATAAAACCGGCATCATTTTATATCATTAGAAATGTGGCAGATATGTAACCCTTGGTGACACAATAGCTATATGGTTTGGTGCATGTGATCCGGATGTATGTCCACTAGGGTCTCCTTGCTTCTTGTTTATTGTACATATCCTTGGGGGGCAGGAACCGGCCAGGTGAGCTTCATAGGTATTCTGCCACATAAGTGATGGGAGCGGTGCCTGTTTGTGCCCCTGTCTGTAGTGCAGTATGAGCTGCCCTGGACTGCATCCTCCTGTGCACAGAGTTTGTTAAATCCCCCCGTATGTATAGAGGGGCGTGCAGATTGTGGAGGCAGCGGTGACGTACCCGATCTGCTCTTTTTTGAAGTGTGGGAGCTGATAGTTGGGTTTTCTGATCTTCAGTGGAAGGAGATGTTATAGGGCTGGATGCAAACAAACTGATAAAACACCTTTGTCCGTATTGTCATGTGTATATCATCCGTGTCACCCGCACGGCGGCTTTATAAATCCGTACGGCTTCTGTTCTTATACATTAACAGCTAATAACATGAACAAGACCAAATGGTTTCCTGTTATTAAATGCAATGTTTCCAATAAAACACAGATGTGATTCGGATAATCCGTGCCGGAAACTTTATGTGTGCAACTTTAGACGAGTAGTTAACTTTGATCAGTAAAATGGAAGAGAATAGAGGATTATTATTATTACTAGATGGTGGCCCGATTCTAACGCATCAGGTGTTCTAGAATATGCATGTCCACGTAGTATATTGCCCAGCCCACATAGTATATTGTCCAGCCATGTAGTATATTGCCCAGCCACGTAGTATATTGCCCAGCCACGTAGTATATTGCCCAGCTACGTAGTATATAGCACAGCCACGTAGTATATAGCACAGCCATGTAGTATATTGCCCAGCCATGTAGTATATTGCCCAGCCCATATAGTATATAGCACAGCCACGTAGTATATATTGCTCAGCCACGTAGTATATTGCCCAGCCACGTAGTATATTGCCCAGCCACGTAGTATATTCTCACCTTCCGTTCGCAGCTGTCACCGCCGCATGTGCTGCGCTGTTTCCTGCTGTCGCGGCCGTCATCAATGACTGCGGCCGTCATCACTGACCGTGGCCGCTAATTTAGTCCTCGGCTTTTGGCCGCGGTAGGCCCAACAGCGCCCATGATCCCGGCTGGCTCCGCCCCCTCATGGTGACTCCGCCCCCTTTGCAGCGATTCTGGCCGGGCCTGTACGGAGTGGGCGGGGACTCACTCTGCATACTTCCTGGCCTCCCCTGCCCTTTTTTCTACGCCTACTGGCTGGCCGCGACCAATGAATATCCTTGACAGAAGACGGAAGTGCCCCTTAGACAATTATATAGTAGACTAGATGGTGGCCCGATTCTAACACATCGGATATTCTAGAATATGCATGTTCACGTAGTATATTGCCCAGCCACGTAGTATATTGCCCAGCCACGTAGTATATTGCCCAGCCACGTAGTATTTTGCCCAGCCACGTAGTATATTGCCCAGCCACGTAGTATATTGCCCAGCCACGTAGTATATTGCCCAGCCACATAGTATATTGCCCAGCCACATAGTATATTGCCCAGCCACGTAGTATATTGCACAGCCACATAGTATGTAGTATATTGGTCAGCCACGTAGTATATTGCCCAGTAATGTAGTATATTGGTCAGTGAAATAAAATAAAAAATAAACATATACTCACCATAGTCCTGGCTCCTGTGTACGGTGCACGCGGCAGCTTCCGGTCCCAGGGTTGGTATGACTATCAGCGCAGGACCTGTGATGACGTCGCGGTCACATGACCGTGACGTAATGGCAGGTCCTTCACGTGCAGGCCCTGTGATGACGTCGCGGTCACATGACTGTGACGTCATGGCAGGTCCTTCTCCCATAGCATCCTTAGCACCGGAACCTGCCGGCGGACAGGACGCGACGTCGGAGGGTGTGAATAACTTTTTTTTTTTAATTATTATTTATTATTTTTTATTTATTATTATTATTATTTGTAACATTAGTAACATTGTAACATTAGATCGTTTTACTATTGATGCAGCATACGCAGCATCAATAGTAAAAACGTGGTCACACAGGGTTAATAGCTGCGTAACCGGAGTGCGTTACACTTGCGTGGCCACTGTTATATACTGCGCGGCCTGTATTAACGCATCGGGTATTCTACAATATGTATATATGTATATAGCAGCCACATAGTATATAGCACAGGCCACGTAGTATATAGGAGCCATGTAGTATATAGCAGACAAATACTACATGGCCTGTGCTATATACTATGTGGCTGCTATATACATATATACATATTGTAGAATACCCGATGCATTAATACAGGCCGCGCAGTATATAACAGTGGCCACGCAGTATATAACACAGCCCACGTACTATATAACACAGCCCACGCAGTATATAGCAGCCACGCAGTATATAACATCGGCGACGTAGTATATAACACTGGCCACGTAATATATAGCACAGCCCACGCAGTATATAGCAGCCACGCAGTATATAGCACAGCCCCCACAGTATATAACACTGGCCACGTAATGTATAACAGCCCACGCAGTATATAGCAGCCATGCAGTATATAACATAGCCACGTTAGTATATGGCACAGAGATGCAGTATGTAACACAGCCCACGTAGTATATAGCAATGTGGGCACTATATGTGTGGTTAAAAAAGACAAAATAAAAAATAAACATACTCACCTTCCGAAGGCCCCTTGAAGTCCTAGTGCCTGTGTGCGCTGCACGCGGCAGCTTCCGGTCCCAGGCTTGGTATGAGCGCAGGACCTGTGATGATGTCGCGGTCACATGACCGTGGCGTCATGGAAGGTCCTTCTCACATAGCATCCTTGGCACCGGAACCTGCTGCTTGCACTGCTGAGGACAGCCGCGACGTCGGAGGGTGAGAATAACCTTTTTTTATTATTATTCTTATTTGTAACATTAGATCTGTTTACTATTGATGCTGCATACGCAGCATCAATAGTAAAAAGTTGGTCACACAGGGTTAATAGCTGCGTTACACCGCGCTCCGGTAAAGCTGGCATTAACCCTGTGTGAGGGCTTACTGGAGGGGAGTATGGAGCGGGCACTGACTGCGGTGAGGAAAGAGCGGCCATTTTGCCGCTGGACTGTGCCCGTCGCTGATTGGTCGTGGCAATGGTCGTGGGCGTTTTGCCACGACCAATCAGCGACTTGGATTTCCATTTTCATCAATGAAATTCAGAGAGTCGCATTTAGAGCAAACTGCATTCATATCCCCACAGTAATGGTCATGAATTGTACTTTCATTGTCTGTTACGTAATGTGCAAGTTGTTGAATATTGTCCTGGTCGTGCCTTAGTTGGTAGAGCATTCGTTATTTATGAATTTGGCGATTATGTTGTTCCTGTCGTACAACAGTTTGTTGTGGTGTCTCCTGTTGGCGACGTTGTCTGTGAGATTCCACATCCTGGGCTTGTCTGGCGGCAGTTTGTTGTGGTGTCTCCTGTTCCCGATGTTGTCGTTTTCTTGCTGCTGCTGCTGCTTTTCTGTCATCCTCATTGGCGTATTTTCGTTTACGACCCATTCTAAGATAGAAACACAGGGAGATGCCGCCCATACAGGGAGACGCAGGCACACACCCTACACAATGGCGGCACTTGACAGCAGTGGAGGACAATGATGATTCCAGAATTCGTGGCAGACTGTGCCCGTCGGTGATTGGTCGAGGCTGGCTGGCCTCGACCAATCAGCAAGGCGGGATTTCCGAGACAGACAGACAATTAGACCCTTAGACAACACAATGGCGGCACTTAACAGCAGTGGAGGACAATGCCCGTCGCTGATTGGTCGAGGCCGGCTGGCCATTCTAATGCATTGGGTATTCTAGAATATGTATGTAGCTTATTTATGAAGACTTTAGAATAATACATTGAATACACAGGATTCGGCCAACCGCGACCAATAAGCGAAGCGTGGTTCAAATCCCGTGCCCATTCGCGGCCAGACTGCGCCTGTCGCTGATTGTTCGCGGCCGGCCACGTAGTATATAGCACAGCCACGTAGTATATAACAGCCCACGTAGTAAATAGCACAGCCCAGGAAGTATATAGCACAGCCCACGGAGTGTACAACAGCCCACATAGCATATAACACAGCCACGTAGTTTATAACAGCCCACGTAGCGTATAACACAGCTCACGTAGTATATAACAGCCCACACACGCAGTATAACACAATTATGATTCCAGAATTCGTGGCAGACTGCGCCTGTCGCTGATTGTTCGCGGCCGGCCACGTAGTATATAGCACAGCCACGTAGTATATAACAGCCCACGTAGTAAATAGCACAGCCCAGGAAGTATATAGCACAGCCCACGGAGTGTACAACAGCCCACATAGCATATAACACAGCCACGTAGTTTATAACAGCCCACGTAGCGTATAACACAGCTCACGTAGTATATAACAGCCCACACACGCAGTATAACACAATGATGATTCCAGAATTCGTGGCAGACTGTGCCCGTCGCTGATTGGTCGAGGCCTGGCGGCCTCGACCAATCAGAGACGTGGGATTTCCAGGACAGACAGACAATTAAACCCTTAGACAATTATATATATAGATTATTATTATTATACATTTTTATTTGGCACGATTCTTTGTTCTCACGCGGATCCTCAGTCCGGGCGATCAAACTCTCATCTGAACAACACAAGTCAATAACTGGTCCGTGAGCAGTCTGAGGTTATTGTAGCCAAAAAGAAAAGCGAAGGCATATCAAGGTCTCGTTCAGACTGAGCGTCTGCTGTTATGTGGGGAGATTGTATTAATGATTGGCAGGAAATGGCCTGTTTGTAAAGGGCTCGTTCACACAACCATATTTTTGGTCTGAGAGCTGTCTGTTCAAAAACACAACTTACTTGGACCCATGTTATACAAGGGGCAGGGCAGATGAGTGAGATTATTCACGGACCGAATCTGCGTGTGAACAAAATGGCAGCATTTACGAGATTCTTCCATAAATCGGATGAGACTCACCCATTGAAGTCTATGGGAGAGCAAAAAAAATCAGAAGCCGCACGGAGACACAGTTCGGCATCCGACTGTAACGGACACATTGCAATTCTGTAACATCAGAAACCGTCAATAAAAAAATGTATCGTACACGGAGGACGAGAAAGAAATCTCCTGACCTTTCTGGATGAGACTGATTTCTGATTCGCTCATGTGAACCTGATATAACACCATCGAGGATTATATGGCCGATTGCTCAGGATTAGTGTTTTGCTTCTCACTCAGAATGATCCGTGTTCCTGTCCGGGACTGAATACTATTCTGTAGTAGCTGATGCTGCGTTCATGTCCTGATTTGCCGGCTCTGCACCGGGTCCGGTGTAAAGTCATCAAAAGTTACAACGATTTTGCTCAACTATAAGTTGCACAAAACTTTATGCTAGTTTTCTAACAGTTTTATGCTATAATTCTTGCAAAAATGATTTGATAAATCTGGGCCGTAGATTTGTTGGCAAAAATGGAAAGGCAATTAAATGGGGGGCTTAAAGGGATTTGGTTTAAAAAGTCAGCACGGAATGACTGTTCAAACAAAGAGCGGGCGCTTGGTGCATCATGGTGCAGCCCAACATGTAACTACACCTTTCCACCTGCCCGCTTTCCCTCCATCGCCATCCTCTTCCTTGATTGACAGCTTTGGCTTCCGCAGACCTGAAAGCAGGGCTGCAATATAAATCCTGGGAGTGACCAGGCCGATGCCTGATCCCATGGGGACTTAGTGGGAGAATTTTCTGCCTGCTTCAGATTTCAATAGAGAATTTAGGTAAGCTGGAAACATTGATTTTTAGCTCAGACTTTATGGAGCAGTACTGCAGTGTAAAGCATGAAGCAATACATTAGCGATAGGGAGTGGCAGTAGGAATTTGGGGATTTCTGCAGGTGGAGTACACTGTGTTTTATATTCTACGCCATCCGTATATAGGAATATGCAGTATGTGGACACTTACATATTAACAGCAGATTTCTTACCTTTCTCTCCATTAAAGTAACTGGTGTAGCCCCTCGGTGTCACCCACTGTATGTCTGAGCCATTGCACTTCGGAAATGCACATCTCAGGATGACGTCTCTTCCTTCCTCCACAGACAGACGTGAAGTGTGAGATTCCGCTGTAAGAAATGTGGTCATGAATCCCCCACATTGTACACAGGATGTGCAGCCCCCTCTAAGCTCAGCGAGTGGTGAGTACACGGCTCCAGACCTGGGCTTCGTGTGATGATAAAGATGAATTTCCCATATTGTGAGAAATATTAGAAATTAATGACATCACTGATGATGCAGAAAAGTGCAGAAACTGTGACATCACTGATAATGCAGAAATTGTGACCTCACTGATAACGCAGAGAAGTGCAGAAACTGTGACATCACTGACACCATAGAGAGAAAAACGAGTGACATCACTGACAGCACAGAGAAGTCAGGAGCAGTGATATTACGGATACCGCAGAGTAGTCAGGAGCAGTGATCTTACTGATACCGCAGAGTAGTCAGGAGCAGTGATATTACTGATACCGCAGAGTAGTCAGGAGCAGTGATATTACGGATACCGCAGAGTAGTCAGGAGCAGTGATCTTACTGATACCGCAGAGTAGTCAGGAGCAGTGATATTACTGATACCGCAGAGAAGTCAGGAGCAGTGATATTACTGATACCGCAGAGAAGTCAGGAGCAGTGATATTACTGATACCGCAGAGTAGTCAGGAGCAGTGATATTACTGATACCGCAGAGTAGTCAGGAGCAGTGATATTACTGATACCGCAGAGTAGTCAGGAGCAGTGATATTACTGATACCGCAGAGTAGTCAGGAGCAGTGATATTATTGATACCACAGAGTAGTCAGGAGCAGTGATATTACTGATACCGCAGAGTAGTCAGGAGCAGTGATATTACGGATACCGCCGAGTAGTCAGGAGCAGTGATATTACCGATACCGCAGAGTAGTCAGGAGCAGTGATATTATTGATACCGCAGAGTAGTCAGGAGCAGTGATATTACTGATACCGCAGAGTAGTCAGGAGCAGTGATATTACGGATACCGCCGAGTAGTCAGGAGCAGTGATATTACCGATACCGCAGAGTGGTCAGGAGCAGTGATATTACTGATACCGCAGAGAAGTCAGGAGCAGTGATATTACCGATACCGCAGAGTAGTCAGGAGCAGTGATATTACCGATACCGCAGAGTAGTCAGGATAAGTGATATTACCGATACCGCAGCGTACTCAGGAGCAGTGATATTACTGATACCGCAGAGTAGTCAGGATCAGTGATATTACTGATACCGCAGAGTAGTCAGGAGCAGTGATATTACTGATACCGCAGAGTAGTCAGGATCAGTGATATTACTGATACCGCAGAGTAGTCAGGATCAGTGATATTACTGATACCGCAGAGTAGTCAGGAGCAGTGATATTACTGATACCGCAGAGAAGCTGGGGACTAGTGATGTCACTGACTGCACCTGAAGTGTCAGGAGTTTGCAGAGGGCTTTCAAGATTTCTAAACATACATTGCTTCTGTGCTTGCTTCTTTGCTAAATGTGATGATAATATGATAACTTTATTTTGTCGTAGTATTTTCATCACAATTTATTTCCTGTGCTTCTGTGTTTTTATTTTTATATATATTTTTTTGTTGTTCCTTTCCTCTGGATGTGTTTCCACAAGTGCTGCTAATATATGTGAATAAAGAAGCCCTCCTCACTGTCATTGTCCTCTTCCTCCTCCTTTTCCCATCAAAGTTTTTATTTTTATCCTCCTAGTATATTGCAGTCATCATATTATACAGCGCTGTACACTTACAATTGCTCATTTTTCCTTTCTATCCAGATGATTCTTCTCTTTTCCATTAGTTCTATGACATCACATGATTAATAACTGAGGAGCTGAATTCTTCTAAGCTCTATGTACAAACAGGAGGTCGATTTTCCCTGTATGAGTCCTCAGTCATTGCAAAGTCCCGAAGCCCGAAGTGGGGAAGGGGGCAGCTGGGTCAGGAGGTGAAGAGGGGAATGATGAATGCAGGGACAAGAGACTTCCTGTTTCTACAAAGAGCAGAGAAAAGATGAATTATCTGGGTAAAAAGGCAAAGTGAGCAATTGTAAGTGCACGGGGGAGAGGAGGAGGAGGATGAAGAGGCGGAAGGCTTTTCTACCTAAACAGGATATGTTGTTATAAACCTTATCCATGATTAATTACTTTTTTTTTTCTCTCAAACGCATAGGAACCACGTCATGCTTGGATTTATTGTGAGTGCCAACTTTAATGATGCGAAATACAAGATCAACAATCGGCTGGAAAATCTATCTGTTATTAGACTCTTATATAATTGCTAGTCGTATAATGAATAATCCTCTAGTAACACAAGAGCAGCTCAGCGCTCTCACTCGCTCTCTTTCCCTTCACCTCTCTCTCTGCCTCTCTAGCTCTCTCTCTATCTCCGACCTTCCTGATACTTTGTTACAATGTTTTCGTACAATTATAATGCCTCCTGCCCACGATCAGGAATAGTAGCTGTGAAAACACAGCATTTAATCTTAATTATCCAGACATCTATTTTCAGTAAGCCAGTGGGCATAGACTGTTATCTATATGATGACTTGAATTTATGTGTTTTTCTTTGATTGGTTCAAGAAAACACAGACTATTGCTCATATGAGCCTGTAATATTGACTTTTAAGTTGACATTTGTTGCAACCTATTATGTTGTTAACCTGGATGACAGAGACGCAGGGTAATTGAACAATAGATGTTCGATAATATATTGATTGACCTTTGTTTGGAAACCAGTGGCTTGTTGACTTGCAAAACGGAGGAGTAAAAACTATGCAAATTGATTAAATACTCAATCAATGCAAGTAAATCTCCTCACATCTTCCTCTTGACCTCTGGGTGATGGCTTGAAGGACAACCGTTGTGAACTATATAAAGGAGGTATGCCTCCCTCTGTAACAAGAGATCGAAAGGACCAGAGACTCTTTACAAAACCTCAGTCAGGGACCCTCTACAGGACATCATGGCTCCATCACGAGGGACACAGATTTGACATTCTACAGGATGACAGCTTAGGGGACCACGGCCCCAGCTGAAAGAATGCAGATCTGTTCCTTTGACCATCGCAGAAGAATGGATACATTTGGGGCAGTCAGGATTGGGACCTGCCGTTCACCTGGCTCCATGGAGATGTTCTTCTACCTGAATGGACTGTCATCTTCCTAAGCTTGTCGTTACCTCCTCGCTGTGTGCGTGCCACAGGTGGGGTAGTCGGCCCTGGAAGCTCTGAAGTCACAGCTGCTCTTATCCCGGTGAGTCAGCAGAAGGATGAGTCTGTAATTTTCTGGGACTGTTCTATGTGCTATCTACCTGTTTTGTGGTTCAATAAAGCATTGCCGCACTGTGTTACCTTCACCCTGTGTTGTCTAAGTAGTGTTATGCACACAGTGAAAGGATATTGGGTGTTCGGTGGGATGGTCCCTGTGGTCTCGGGCCAGTGGACCAGGGCACCCGCTCTCCCGTGTCTTCATAGTAGTGTTCTGGATGCAGCATTCTACATTACACACTTGTGTTTTGGGACTATACAGATTTCCCGCTTCTAATGACAGTTTATTGGGGAGAATACAGACAGGAGACAAGCGTGTGCGCTGCAGATAATTATAATAATAATAATTGACATGCTGCGGCTCGTAATCCCGCACCGCGGGGAGGGTACGCAGCGTTGCATAGAAGTGCAGTGGTCAGGAGATTCCTATAAATCCACTGTGCTTGTACTGTAGAACGCATCCTCCTGATGGGCGACAGCCGCAGGTATCTGGACTTCTGTCTTTTCTGCTTAAATCTGAATACAAATATATTTTTTCTTGCAGGAGGGTGATGTGATAAATGGCGGCTGTGTATCTGATCTTGATGATTGTGGCCGCTATCGGAAAGGAGATGATTGTTGGAGATTAAAGATCTATTAGAATTTATATTTATTTATATTTAGACGAACTGAGTATTTGCATCCAGTGGGTGACGAATGTTCCACCATGGAAGGAATAGCCGAGCTGAGTGTGTACAGGCGCATTGGACCCGATAATCGGGAATGGCGGTTTGTTGATTTTTGCCTTGTGTAAATAAGACAGAAATCGGCAACAAACTCACAATTGCTCAATGGCCGAGTAATGGAATAGTTCATGTCGGAACTAAAATCACCATTATTGGCAGCTCATTGTCCTGTGCCCGATTGCTGCAGATAACAACGACATGCTGAGCGCAGCCGTCATATTAACATGTAAGATGTTCCCCAATGTGAGAGACCGCGTCTAAGACCGAGCGGCGAGTGATTAACGGATAATGTCAGGTATAAGAGAAATGGGAAAAAGGCTGGCGCTATCAACCATGCGCTGCTGATGACGGCCCCCGATGTATAGATTAATAACATTTATTAGGGAGGTTTTAAATGTTAACGGGTTTCGAGGTCACACAGGGCCCCTTCATCAGGACAAAAACCTGCGTGACCTCGAAATGCGTTAACATTTAAAACCTGCCTAATAAAGGTTATTAATCCATACATCGGAGTCCGTCATCAGCAGCACATGGTCGATACCTCCAGCCTTTTTCCTTGTATACTTGTCTATCTCTTGACCGGTATCCTTGCAGCAGCTGTTTTACATGCCCGTTACCCAACCAGGAGAGTGTGTCCATCTTTTTTGACACCCCATTTTCAGCGCATAAGACTCTATTGCGCTGTATTGGTTCAAAGTTTTCTCAGGTATAAGAGAAAAGCAAAGCCTATGATGATGGGGACACCAACTCCAAGGTGTTACATAGGACTGCAGGTGGCATCTACTACATTCTTTACTCAGAGATATCACTGTGTTATCTGTGGTGTTACGTAGGACTGCAGGTGACACCTACTACAATATCTGTACTCAGAGAGTTATCACTGTGTTATCTGTGGCGTTACATAGGACTGCAGGTGACATTAGTAATACCCTGGTCTAAATTATCAGCTCTTTGAACCTTGCTCGTCCGTGTTTTCCGGTCTGTCTGTATGTCGGACCCCCGTCTTGTGTGGCCCAACTCTGGGTTTCTTACCTTTCACTTGGCTCATTATCAGCAGGGCATGGAGAGCGGCCACCACAATCATCAGTCTGGCTCAGGGCTTCTCTCTGGTGCGGCTTCCTGTGCACTGGCAGAGTATATGTGACATATGCGGCTTATGGGGGCGCGGAAATGATCACAGGCCGGGTCTATGTCACTCGGTTCTTTCCACTGTGAGAAAGTTACAGTTTGCGGTGTAGAGCGCCTCACCACAACGACACTACTGTATGTACCTGCGGAATACAGTCATCCTGCAAAGCTACAGCAAACCGTGTCCTGTCCTCCCACCGGGCCATGGACTCGCCATACACAAAGTACATGTACTGCCTGCACAGCCGGTCATGTATAAGGGCATCATATACTGCAACCGGAAACATTATCCTGCTGAAGCCAGAATCCCACTGACATGTTGGGGCTTTGTCTTCTACCCTTAGTGTTACCTGGTGCCAGGCCGCCTTCTTCCATTGCTTCATGGTCCAGTTCTGACGTAACATCTCCATTGCGAATGCTTTCTGTGATTGACAGGAGTCACTATGGGCACTGACTACTCTGCAGCTTCACAGCCCCATACACAGTAAGCTGCAATGCTCTGCATACTCTAATGCCTTTCTATCATAGCTGCGATATTCTGCGGGTCCTGACACCTTTCTATCTACATAACTGCGAAGCTCTGTAGGTTCTGACACCTTTTGTCATGGGGTTACCGCAGTGGAGCGGAGCCAGAAGACCGCAGCGTCTGGTTGCTCCTACTCTGCCGCTGAGAGAAGCACTTCTCCGGTTTATTAAAGAAAGTTGTCCACTACTATAACTTTTTTTTTTTTCCATAAATCTTGCTATTATGTGCCACTGAAAACATCTACTGTGTTTATTTTAGCAATATTACCTTTTATCATGCTGTAGCAGCACATCTTTAGTGCTGGATCCAGCTCTCATGGGGTTAATCGACAACTTCCTTTCTCCTGACTTACTGTGCTCTGATACTACAAGTTCCATGATGCATTTCACTCGCCTGTAACTGTGCACCAGGCACACCCACTCCAAAACACACCCCAACCCCTCCCTCCTCTCCCTCCTCTATCTTCAAAAAGATTTGTGATGTCATTTCTGGCCGACCTCCTCTTTTACATTTGTCCAACCCACACTCCATTACACACGGATAGATGGATAGATAGATAGATGGATAGATAGATAGATAACAAATAGATAGATAGATAGATAGATAGATAGATAGATGAATACATACAGATATATCTATATGTCTATTTCCATAGATATGTCCATATCCATGTTTCTAAACCCCTTCACCCCTGGAGCTTTTTTCGTTTATCGCTCCCCTTCTTTCCAGGGCCATAATGTTTCCGTCAATATGACCATGTGAGGGCTTACAGGTCCTTCTCAAAAAATTAGCATATAGTGTTAAATTTCATTATTTACCATAATGTAATGATTACAATTAAACTTTCATATATTATAGATTCATTATCCACCAACTGAAATTTGTCAGGTCTTTTATTGTTTTAATACTGATGATTTTGGCCTACAACTCCTGATAACCCAAAAAACCTGTCTCAATAAATTAGCATATTTCACCCGACCAATCAAATAAAAGTGTTTTTTAATACCAAACAAAAAAAACATCAAATAATAATGTTCAGTTATGCACTCAATACTTGGTCGGGAATCCTTTGGCAGAAATGACTGCTTCAATGCGGCGTGGCATGGAGGCAATCAGCCTGTGACACTGCTGAGATGTTATAGAGGCCCAGGATGCTTCAATAGCGGCCTTAAGCTCATCCAGAGTGTTGGGTCTTGCGTCTCTCAACTTTCTCTTCACAATATCCCACAGATTCTCTATGGGGTTCAGGTCAGGAGAGTTGGCAGGCCAATTGAGCACAGTAATACCATGGTCAGTAAACCATTTACCAGTGGTTTTGGCACTGTGAGCAGGTGCCAGGTCGTGCTGAAAAATGAAATCTTCATCTCCATAAAGCATTTCAGCCGAGGGAAGCATGAAGTGCTCCAAAATCTCCTGATAGCTAGCTGCATTGACCCTGCCCTTGATGAAACACAGTGGACCAACACCAGCAGCTGACATGGCACCCCACACCATCACTGACTGTGGGTACTTGACACTGGACTTCAGGCATTTTGGCATTTCCTTCTCCCCAGTCTTCCTCCAGACTCTGGCACCTTGATTTCCGAATGACATGCAAAATTTGCTTTCATCAGAAAAAAGTACTTGGGACCACTTAGCAACAGTCCAGTGCTGCTTCTCTGTAGCCCAGGTCAGGCGCTTCTGCCGCTGTTTATGGTTCAAAAGTGGCTTTACCTGGGGAATGCGGCACCTGTAGCCCATTTCCTGCACACGGCAGACTCAGTCCACTGCTTCCTCAGGTTCCCCAAGGTCTGGAATCGGTCCTTCTCCACAATCTTCCTCAGGGTCCGGTCACCTCTTCTCGTTGTACAGCGTTTTCTGCCACATTGTTTCCTTCCAACAGACTTACCATTGAGGTGCCTTGATACAGCACTCTGGGAACAGCCTATTTGTTGAGAAATTTCTTTCTGGGTCTTACCCTCTTGCTTGAGGGTGTCAATGATGGCCTTCTTGACATCTGTCAGGTCGCTAGTCTTACCCATGATGGGGGTTTTGAGTAATGAACCAGGCAGGGAGTTTTTAAAAGCCTCGGGTATCTTTTGCATGTGTTTAGAGTTAATTAGTTGATTCAGAAGATTAGGGTAATAGGTCATTTAGAGAACCTTTTCTTGATATGCTAATTTATTGAGACAGGTTTTTTGGGTTATCAGGAGTTGTATGCCAAAATCATCAGTATTAAAACAATAAAAGACCTGACAAATTTCAGTTGGTGGATAATGAATCTATAATATATGAAAGTTTAATTGTAATCATTACATTATGGTAAATAATGAAATTTAACACTATATGCTAATTTTTTGAGAAGGACCTGTATTTTTTGCGGGACAAGTTCTACTTTTGAACGACATCATTGGTTTTAGCATGTCGTGTAACAGAAAATATGAAAAAAATTCAAAGTGCAATGAAATTGCAAATAAAGTGCAATCCCACACTTGTTTTTTGCTTGGCTTTTTTGCTAGGTTCACTAAATGCTAAGGCTGTGTGCACACGTTGCGGATTTAATTGCAGATCCGCAGCGTTTTTTGCCGCACAGAATTGCATCAAATCCGCAGTGTAGTGCACAACCAATGTAAGTCTATGGGAGCCGCAGACTTGTTGTGCACATGCTGCGGAAAAAGCCGCACCGAAACACAGCTTTTTTTTCTCGCAGCATGTCACTTCTTTTGTGCGGAACTGCAGCGTTTCTGCACCCTTAGGGTATGTTTCCACGTTCAGGAAACGCTGCGTTTTTGACGCTGCGTTTTTCTGCTGCGTCAAAAACGCAGCGTCCAGATGTTACAGCATAGTGGATGGGATTTTATGAAATCCAGACTCCACTATGCGTTTAAAAACGCATGCGTTTTTGCCGCGAAAACGCATGCGTTGTGCGTTTTTTCAAAACGCTGCATGTTGCTACTATGAGCAAAACACGCAGGTACACCACAGGTGACCTGCCAGTGACCTCAGGTGCAGTTTTGGTCAGGATTTTACTTGCATAAAATCCTGACCAAAGACTGATGCAATCCTGAACGTGGAGACATACCCTTAGACTTTAATTGAGTCGGGCACATCCGCAGCAAAACCGCAGATGTAAAAAGATCTGCAGTTTTGCTGCGGATGTGGGTCTGAGAAACGCTGCAGTTTGGGAGGAGGGAAGTGTGTGGGCAGAATGTGGGCAGTGACTATGTGCGTGTATGTGTGTGCTGGGTCTGGGGGCTGTTCGGATGTGTGCGGGACTGTACGTGTTTGTGCGGGGCTGTTCGGCTGTGTGCGGGACTGTTCGGGTGTGTGCGGGGCTTTTCGGGTGGGTGCCTGGCTGTTCGGGTGTGTGCGGGGCTGTGCGGGGGGTCTTTTGGGGTGTGTGTGCAGGCATCATCCGATGGGACTACAAGTACGCAGCATCCAATCTGCAGCTAATTTGGATGTAATCTGGACAGTGGTCACACACCCTACGCTATCCATACATCTATCAATAGATATATCTATCCAGATATATCTATAGATAGATATAGGAATAGATAGATGTATGCATCTATAGATCTATCTATATGTAGATCTGTCTATCCATTTCATCTATCATCTATATGTCTATCTGTGTGTGTAATGGAGTGTGGGTTGGACAAATGTAAAAGAGGATGTTGGACAATAATGACATCACAAATCTTTTTTTTTTTTTGTTCAATAATACATCTTTATTTAGCTTTCAAAAATGCACCAAAAACTCCATCAAAACCGCACCAAAATCTGCATCAAAACCACACCAAGAACTGCATCAAAACCGCACCAAAACCGCACCAAAACTGCACCAGGTTTTGATGCAGTTTTTGGTGCAGTTTTGATGCAGTTTTTGGTGCAGTTTTGATGCTGCTTTTGGTGCGGTTTTTGCTCGGTTTTGATGCAGTTTTTGGACATAAATAAACGGAAAATGTGCATGATTTGAATGGAAACATGCATGAAAAAACGGATTCAGAGGCCGGATTCATCATTTCACATCTCAGTTTCATACGTTTTTTGCCGGACAGAAAAAACGTTCCTCTGTATGTGTTTTCCGTCCGGCAGAAACAGCTTTTTTGACGGATCTGGCAAAAAACGGATGAAACGTGTGGCCATCAGGCGCAATCCGGCGCTAATACAACTCTATGAGAAAAAAACGGATCCGGCGGCAAAAAATGGATCGTTTTTTTACAAAACTCGCCGGATTGTGCCTGACGGCAAAAATCTGATGTGTGGAAGCAGC
This sequence comes from Ranitomeya variabilis, assembly GCF_051348905.1. NCBI lineage: Eukaryota > Metazoa > Chordata > Amphibia > Anura > Dendrobatidae > Ranitomeya > Ranitomeya variabilis. Next base: position 252,160,590 of record NC_135235.1, read on the forward strand.
CAGATATATGGATAGATACATCTATGTATCTATAGATATATCTATCTATAAATATATCTATAGATGGATATATCCATAGATATATAATAGAAAGGTCGATGTTTCTTAGGCTACTTTCACACTTGCATTTTTAACAATCCGTCGCAATCCGTCTTTTTGGGAAAAAAACGGATCCTGCAAATGTGCTTGCAGGAAGCGTTTTTTACCCATAGACTTGTATTAGCGACGGATCGCGATGGATGGCCACACGTCGCATCCCTCGTGCAATGGATCCGTCGTGTTTTGGCGGACCGTTGGCACGAAAAAACGTTCAAGTGAACGTTTTTTGTCTGTTGCGTCCGCCATTTTCTACCGCGCATGCGCTGCCAAAACTGCGCCCCCTCCTCCCCAGACTTCAAAATTTCACAACGTGCGTCAGTACGTTGGCCCGACGCATAGCGACGGACCCGGGGGCCAATATTTGTAGCCTGCTATGAATATCAGCCCGCAGCTGTCTGCGTAGCCTTTACTGGCTATTAAAATAGGGGGACCCCCCCAAAAAAATGACGTGGGGTCCCCCTATATTTTATAGCCAGAAAGGCTACGCAGACAGCTGCGGGCTGATTTTCATAGCCTAGAGAGGGGCCATGGATATTGTTCCCCCCGGCTACAAATACCAGTCCGCAGCCGCCCCGAAAATGGCGCACCTGTAAGATGTGCTAAATCCGGCACTTAGCCCCTCTCTTCCCACTCCCGTGTAGCGGTGGGATATGGGGTAATAAGGGGTTAATGTCACCTTGCTATTGTAAGGTGACATTAAGCCGGGTTAATAACGGAGAGGCGTCAATAAGACGCCTATCCATTATTAATCCAATAGTAATAAAGGGTTAATAAAACACACACATTAGGAAAAAAGTATTTTAATATTCTTCATTTAACCATACTTACCATACTTCAGCGCCTGCAAAAAAGTAAAATAATAAACCATATACTACCTGTCCGCCGTAGTCCAATTAATAACGAGTGTCCCACAACGATCTCCCCTATAGAACAGTGACATCGGGTGATGTCACTGCTCTATAGGACCCTCAGTGACACACTGACAGGAGACAATGGCTCCTGCAGTGCATCACTGAGAGGTTACCTTAGGACAAAGTCTCACTTTATGGCAATTGCTGCCTGGGAAAATTTCTCACACAGCAATGGCATAAAGTGAGACTAGGGACTATTTTCTCACAGGGGCGAAGGAATACATTGTGAGGAATACATTGTGGAAGGATACCTTCCATCATTGTATTCTTGGAGCCCCTGGAGAGCGGTCTCATCAGCTGATGCTCCTGCTCTCCACAGGAGATCGTCGAGGGACACTCGTTTTAATTGGATTTCTGCGGATCAGGGAGTATAGTGTTTGTTTATTATTTTAATACTTTTTACAGATGACACTGGCTTCGGGGATCAAGGTGACAAGTGATGGTGAGTATGTACTCTGTTATATGTACTGTATGTCTGTATGTATGTTGTATGTATGTACTGTATGTATGTACTGTATGTGGCATGTTGCATGTCACATGTTGCATGTCGTCGCATGTCATTGCATGTCGCATGCTGCATGTCAACGCATGTTGCATGTCGCCGCATGTCACATGTTGCATGTCGTTGCATGTCATTGCATGCTGCATGTCATCGCATGTTGCATGGCATATGTCGCATGTTGCATGTCGTCGCATGGTGCATGTCGTCGCATGGTGCATGTTGGTGCATGTTGTCGCATGGTGCATGTCGTTACATGTTGCATGTCGCTACATGTTGCATGTCACATGGTGCATGCTGCATGTCATCGCATGTTGCATGTCGCATGTCACATGTTGCATGTCGGCGCATGGTGCATGTCGTCGCATGTTGCATGTCGTCGCATGTTGCATGTCGTCGCATGGTGCATGTCACCGCATGGTGCATGTCACCGCATGGTGCATGTCATCGCATGTCGTTGCATGTCACATGTTGCATGTCGTCGCATGTCATCGCATGTCACATGTCATTGCATGCTGCATCTCGCATGTCATCGCATGTTGCATGTTGTTGCATGTCGTCGCATGTTGCATGTCGTCGCATGGTGCATGTCGTCGCATGGTGCATGTCGTCGCATGGTGCATGTCGTCGCATGGTGCATGTCGTCGCATGGTGCATGTCACCGCATGGTGCATGTCACCGCATGGTGCATGTTGTCGCATGTTGTCACATGTCATCACATGGTGCATGTCACATGTCGTTGCATGTCGTATGTTGCATGTCGCCACATGTTGTCGCATGTCATCGCATGGTGCATGTCGTCGCATGTTGTCACATATCGCATGTCATCGCATGGTGCATGTCGCATGTCATTGCATGTCGTATGTTGCATGTCGCATGTTGTCGCATGGTGCATGTTGCATGTTGTCACATGTCGCATGTCATTGCATGTCGTATGTTGCATGTTGTCTCATGATGTCACATGTTACATGTCACATGGTGTGTGTTGTATGTATGTACTGTATATGTGTATGTGTTTTTGTTTTTTGGTTTTTTACATTCAACACATTAGCCGGATGATGGGACTACTATTGTCCCATCATTGGCTAATGTGACACTTACTGTCACTGTAGCAGGCAGAGCCCGATGGGACTTGTAGTCCCATCGGACAAAGCCTGCACACAGAGACACCCCCGCCGCCACCACCACTGCACCGCCCCGCAGCAGACCCCAGCACCGCCCGCACATCCCGGCGCCGGCCCGCACATACCGGCGCCGGCACGCAGACCCCCGGCACCCGCACAATCATCCCTGCCTAGCCCCGCCCGCACATCCTTGCCTAGTCCCGCCCGCCCCCAGCACAGCCCTGCAGCCCCCAGCCCCGCCCACAGCCCAGTCACTCTTGATGAGTGACTGCTGACTGTGGAGGCTGGGTCACGCCTGCTCATGACGTCACGTCAATTTCCAGAGTCTGGAAATTGACATGACGTCGGCGGAAATAAGCGGTGGCTGCAGCCTGGGGGTCATGTGACCTGGACTCAGCCGCCAGCATAGCGCCGCTCACAGGCGAAAACGGCAACGGAAGGTATTTGCACAATTCATCAGGGGCCCTGGGGGGATACATTGGGGGGTGAATTGAAAGTAGTGGACAACCCCTTTAAATATTTATTTCTTCCAGCAGAACAGGGGTTAATAGGCCATGTTGGAAATCCCTGTTCTCAGCTGTGCTCGGTTAGCCACTCCTTTTCCCTATAAAATCTAGGCTTGATTACCAAGTCCTTGTCAGAGTTAGCTCTTGCTGCATGACAATAGGAGGGAGAGGAGTTGGTATGAGAAGGAGAGCTGGAGGAGTTAGAAGAGACTGTTGCTTGGTTTCTACACTTGGTTATCCCTTATCTTTCCCTATTTTGGTTTCTTCCCCTTCCTGCACACCTTGGTGAATACCTCTGTTATATGTGAGTGAATATTTAGTGTGTATGTAATTTTCAGTTTCCCCTTTCTTTGTTGCCCCGTTTGTCGGGTTGGTGTACTGTTGTGCACAGTAGTGCCCCCTTCTTCCCTGGGTGGAGGAGGGGACAGACAAAGGGCTAATTTAGGAGATAAGGCAAGGGCGGAGGCCCCAGCGTTTTCACCATCTGAAATATCCAGGGGAACAGGGCCAGCTAGGGCGCCCCCTAGTGTTAGGGCCAGGAAAGGTGCCCGCTGGTCCCAGATCACTCGCCAGTCAAATTTTGACATTAACTCTGACCGCAATCAATTTCCTCTGATCCATGATGGATCCTATCTCTGCTCTGACAGAGCAACTGCGGCAGCTCAGTCTGGAGGTGGCGGATTTACGCACGGTTGTTTTGCAGCACCTTGATACATCTGGTGTGGGAATCTCGTCTCTCAGGCAAACTATTGTGGAGCCCAAGGTCGCGTTGCCTGACAGGTTCTCCGGGGGCCGTGACAAGTTTACTGTGTTCTGGTAGGAATGTAAACTGTACTCCAGGTTACGTCCAGTTTCCTCAGGTACAGAGGAGCAATGTGTGGGGATAGTAATCTCGCTCCTCCAGGGGGACGCCAAGCATGGGCTTGTTCTCTCCCATCTGACTCTGTGTCTCTTCAGATGGTGGAGGAATTTTTTCTGCTACTGTGCTTTTATATAAGACTAGATGGTGGCCCAATTCTAACTCATCCGGTATTCTAGAATATGCATGTCCACGTAGTATATTGCCCAGCCACATAGTATATTGGGCAGCCACATATTATATTGCCTAGCCACGTACTATATTGCCCAGCCACGTAGTATATTGGGCAGCCACGTAGTATATTGGGCAGCCACGTAGTATATTGGGCAGCCACGTAGTATATTGGGCAGCCACGTAGTATATTGGGCAGCCACGTACTATATTGCCCAGCCACGTAGTATATTGCCCAGCTACGTAGTATATTGCCCAGTCACGTAGTATATTGCCCAGTCACGTAGTATATTGCCCAGCTACGTAGTATATTGCCCAGTCACATAGTATATTGCCCAGTGATGTAGTATATTGCCCAGCCACGTAGTATATTGCCCAGCTACGTAGTATATTGCCCAGCCACATAGTATATTGCCCAGTGACGTAGTATATTGCCCAGCCACATAGTATATTGCCCAGTGACGTAGTATACCGCACAGACACGTAGTATACAGCACACACACGTAGTATACTGCCCATAAAATACTAACAACACTGATAGAGTAAATAAGATGAATGCTACTGTGTCCTGAGGTCGCAGCATGTCTGCCGTGCATACCGTGCAGCCTGGAGATGCCGCCAGGGGCGGAGCGTTCCTGGGACACGTGCTCCACACCGGGGGTCCCGGGATAACACGGCCGCACTTCCCCGTGCTGGATGAGAGGAGCGCCCCCTGCCGGTGGCTGCTGGCAGTGGAGGCTCCAGTTCAGCACATGTAGTGCTCTTACCGTTACCGGAGCGTGTATTCCTCCGCAGAAGATGGCGGGACTGTGGCCGGTGCTACAGCCGCGGCCAGCGTGACGGCGCCCTGGGCCGAGAAGTACATAGAGCACCCGGTCTGCCCTAGGGACACCGTGCAGGGCTTTGCTCTCAAGTACAGGGTGACGGTAAGCAGGGGACGGTCCTGGGAGGCTGAAGGCTGTGTGCAAGGCTGGTGGGAGTGTGGAGCCCACCACCTGAGCTGTTTGCGGGCAGGAGACTGGCACTGCCGGGGTCTGCGGGGGGAGACCGGAGGGGAGTATGCGGGCAGCGGGCAGTGACTGCAGGGGAGTAGGGAGGGACTAATCAGACTGTGTCCGTCGCTGATTGGTCGCGGCAGCCATGACAGGCAGCTGGCGCGACCAATCAGCGACTTGGATTTTATGCCAGACAGAGGCCTTGACCAATGAATATCCGGGACAGACAGACGGAAGTACCCCTTAGACAATTATATATATAGATGACCCCGATCGCGTCTCTGTAGCAGAATCCACACTGCACCAACTTCAGCAACGAGACCGGCCGGCGGAAGAATATTGCTCTGAGTTCTGGAGGTGGGCCACGGACACCAAGTGGAAAGACCCCGCACTCCGTAGTCAGTTCTGTGAGGGGCTTACAGTAAGGGTGAAGGATGCCTTAACTCTGTATGAGACTCCTGTGAGGCAGCCATGTCTTTGGTGATCCGGGTTGATCGCCATCTTCGCCAGAGACATAGGGAGTAAGCGCTGTGTGTGGGCGGTCCGGGGTCGAGGGAGGTCAGCACTGAGCCTACTGAGGAACCCATGCAGGTTGGGGTGGCACCTCACTCTGGTAAATAGTCTGTAGTCCGGCATAAGGGGGAAGTGTTTCTGTTATGGTAAAAAGGGCCACTTTGTGGACACATGTCTGTCGGGACCACACTCAGTCGGAGCAGCCTTTGGAAGTGGGGAATCACCAGAAATAATACACAAGACACGTCTCGTATAGTATATCACTGGGAAGCCTCTGAATGCACGCCTGCCTTCAAGGTGCTATCCCCTCTTTATATAGTTGTACAGGTAGTTTCAGTGGTTATACAAGTTTTGCTTGTTTAAACAAAGAGAGAAAAGAGAAGACAAAAAAACCAGTTTTGGCTATGTGATAGTTTCACAACAAACAAAACAGTACAGTTTCGCCTAAGTGGCAGTTTCACAAACAAAAAATAGGATTTCACACTATAGCTAAAATGTCCTTGAATGGACAGGTCAATATTGATCACAAATTCTTTTTGGTTTATTGAGATAACCATTTTTGTTCCGCTCTTCACAATCCCCCCTTTGACATATTCCATTCAAAACATTGTCATATAGACGATTATTTTAGTCATTCTTTTTGTGATATTACAAAAAAAAAACAACTTTATATTCTCGCATCCATTACACAAAATTTATTTGTGCATACCGAGATACCCTTGAGTACAACCTTGAATAATACATATATAATTACAATAACTATAACTGTATGTATTAGGCTTTGCATAATCCCGGTAACCCACCCACCGATCCCCCTGAACCAATTGGCCGGGTTAAGAAAAGAAAAGGTATCTGACCACCAGCTATCCTTATTTTGGTCATTGTCTTTGTCATACTGATCCCTGAGTCGTTGTACGTCTTCTAATTTAAATCTCATACTCATAGTACTATTCGGGTCTATATAATGACAGCAGGTGGGTCCGATGATTTGACACATACCCCCTTGTGAGGCAGTTAGGTAATCCAATACCAGGGTATGTTGGTTAGTGACTATTATAAGCTGATTCTGTACAGCTATACTAGTATTTAATATGTCCAATATATCCCAAATCTGGTCATCTAGATAATCCGTGGCTCTAACTAATTTATCCCACATCTGTGTTAACATAGGATAAATAAAAATGGTACTAGCAATTTTGTTGGGAATTCCCATTTGTACTATATGTGGCCTCCCCGAGGGATGTGGTGAGTTATCTGCAGCTCTTTTATACAGTGTGTGCTTGGGCACGGCTTGCATATTCACTTGTTTGTTCGAAATTATGAAAGTAGCCGGGGTTAGGCGTCCTAATGTACAAGTACCCTTTATACCTACGGGAAGCCATTTATATGCTCCTTCTCCGCATATCCAAAATGTACCCTCAGGCAGATCCCACAAAGCTGAGTGCTGCAATACCAATCTGTGAGCCAAATCCACAAAACTAGATACATTCTGAAGCATACACCAAGAGGGTTTTTGTCCCAAGGGGCTACAGTACCCGGCTGCGGGATTCCCACATACATGCATTCCGTTGAGGTTAACATTATTAACATCAATATCATGAGTCTTATACTGCTTTTTTGCAATGGCTTGCATGTATCCATGATGCCTTTCCTTCAAGCTTGACTGCTGTTGGAGTTGTTAACAGGACTTGGAAAGGTCCGTCAAATCTCGGTTCCAGAGTCTTTCTGGTGTGTCTTTTCACGTAGATTTGATCACCAGGTTCCAACTTGTGGCCTCCTTCGAGATTTTCTGGATCTGGAAGGGAAGCAAAAACTTGCGAATGCACTTTAGTTAAACGTTTTTGTAATTCTTGTACATAAGCAGTTAAAGTCTCAGTATTCAACATCAGTTGTTGTGGAAAATAACAACCCAAATTTGCTGCTCTACCAAAAAGAATCTCATGTGGTGACAGCTTAGCCTTCCCCCTTGGGGCGTTTCGGATGGAATACAGGGAAAGTGGTAGACACTCGGTCCAAGGCTTTCCTGTTTCTGCCATGGCCTTCTGGATTTTTAATTTTATTGTTCCATTTAATCTTTCCACTTTACCTGAACTCTGTGGGTGATACGGAGTGTGAAACTGGTTTTCTACTCCCAACATTTTCATAACATTCTGGAATATTTCTCCAGTAAAATGGGTACCCCTATCTGACTCGATCACCTCAGGCATGCCGTAACGGGGTATCAGTTCATGTGCTATTTTAATGGCAGTAGTTTTTGCTGAGGCTTTACGAACTGGATAAGCCTCTGGCCACCCTGAGAACATGTCCACACACACAAGCACATATTCGTATCCATTGTACCTAGGAAGCTGGATGTAGTCGATCTGGAGTCTTTGAAAGGGATACAGTGGTCTTACATGATGCTTGGTTGGGGTTTTAATGGTCTGACCTGGATTGTGTGCCAGGCATATAGCGCATGCAGCACACATGTTCCGAGCGAAATTACCAAAGCCTGGAGCCAACCACCTTTCTTTTACCTTGAGCGTCATACCGTTTGCCGATACATGCGTAGGTAGGTGGAGGTCACTCGCCACTGCGGGGTACCAGGCTCTGGGTAAACATAACAAAGTTCCTTTTTTCCATAATCCTTGCTGATCTTCTGCCCCTTTTTTCTGCCACTGCCCTCGTTCTTCGTCGTCTACCTGTTTCTGAGCTTCCTTCAATCTCTCCTCATCATCTTCAGAGCTATCTAGTGTGTGGGCATGATGTAAGGGTTTACGTGCTGCCTGTTTTGCTGCTTTGTCGGCTTTATCGTTACCCCTGGCTTCCTTGGTGTCGAGTCTCACATGTGCAGCTACCTTTATCACCGCTATTTCTTTAGTTTCTTGTGCTGCCTCCAGAATCTGTCTAATGAGGGAGGCATGTTTAACAGGTTGGCCTGAAGCAGTCATATAACCTCTGGCTCTCCATATTACGCCAAAATCGAAAATAATGCCATGTGCATATCTAGAATCAGTGTATATGTTTGCTGTCTGATCTTTGGCTATTTTTAGAGCTTCAACTAATGCCGTAAGTTCTGCTTCTTGTGCAGACTGATTAGCAGGGAGAGGTTCTGCTTTCAGCACTTCATGCTGAGTTACTACCGCATAACCTGTATGAAATTGTCCATTCATATCTGCATATCTACTGCCATCTATGAAAAGTTCAAATGTAGCATTACAGAGTGGCTTGTCACGTACATTACGTAAACCCTGAGTCTCTTGTTCCATTAATTGTACACAATCATGCATTGACTCTGATGGGTCAAAGGAGTTGGAGAGTGCAGTTTCCTCAGGTATGGTACCCCCCTCAGACTCTAAAGGGAGCAAAGACGCGAGATTAAGAGTCTGAACCCTGGCAAAGGAAATGTTGGGCGGCAGTAGTAGGGAACATTGGAGACGGAGGTGTCTGGCCATTGAAATATGTTTAGGTTGGACCTGGTTAAGAATGCCATGTACATCATGAGTGGTCTGAACTAGAAGTGGGTGATCAAGAACAATCTCAGAAGCTTTATCTAATAACAGTGAAATTGCGGCTACTACTCTTAGGGTACCGTCACACAGTACCATTTTGATCGCTACGACGGTACGATTCGTGACGTTCTAGCGATATCGTTACGATATCGCAGTGTCTGACACGCAGCAGCGATCAGGGATCCTGCTGAGAATCGTACGTCGTAGCAGATCGTATGGAACTTTCTTTCGTCGCTTGATCACCCGCTGACATCGCTGGATCGTTGTGTGTGACAGCGATCCAGCGATGTGTTCGCTTGTAACCAGGGTAAACATCGGGTAACTAAGCGCAGGGCCGCGCTTAGTAACCCGATGTTTACCGTGGTTACCAGCGTAAACGTAAAAAAAACAAACAGTGCATACTTACATTCCGGTGTCTGTCCCCGGCGTCTCAGCTTCTCTCCACTGTGTGAGCGTCTGCCAGCTGGAAAGCGAGCACAGCGGTGACGTCTGACGTCACCGCTGTGCTTTCCGGCTATGGCGCTTACACAGTGGAGAGAAGCAGAACGCCGGGGGACAGACACCGGAATGTAAGTATGCACTGTTTGTTTTTTTTACGTTTACGCTGGTAACCACGGTAAACATCGGGTTACTAAGCGCGGCCCTGCGCTTAGTTACCCGATGTTTACCCTGGTTACCGGGGACTTCGGCATCGCTCCAGCGCCGTGATTGCAACGTGTGACTGCAGTCTACGACGCTGGAGCGATAATCATACGATCGCTGCGACGTCACGGATCGTGCCGTCGTAGCGATTAAAATGGTACTGTGTGACGGTACCCTCACACAAGAAGGTGCGGCTCTAGCTACAGGGTCCAGATGAGCTGATATGTATGCCACAGGTCTCTGTTTGTTTCCATGTTTTTGTGTGAGCACCCCTGTAGCATGTGAGGATATCTCAGCTGCCATCAATTGAAAAGGTTTAGTGTAGTCTGGGAGTCCCAAGGCCGGAGCTGATACCAGTGCTGTTTTCAAAGAGGAAAATGACTGTTTAGCCTCTTCACTGAGTGAATATGGCGTGTTGGCAATACAGTCATATAAAGACTGCATGAGTTGACTTGCATGTATGATCCACTGTCTACAGTGTGAAACAATACCCAGGAAAGCACGCAGCTGTTTGTGATTCCTGGGTTCAAGCATGTTACGTATGGCTTCCGTACGTTGAGGTGTGAGGTGTCTGATGCCCTGTGATATGCAGTGACCTAAGAACACGACTGTTTGTTGACAAGCCTGGAGTTTCTGTCTATTTACTTTACAGCCTTCTTGCGCTAGGAAAATTAAGAAATTAACAGTTGAGGTAACTGCCGTCTGCTCATCAGGGCAACAAATAAGTAAGTCATCTACATACTGTAGAATGACTACTCCTGGTTCTGGGGTGAAATTTTTCAGCACGGTCTGCATTGCTTCAGAGTACAAAGTTGGTGAGTGTACCATACCTTGTGGCAATCTTGTCCATGCTAATTGTTTACCCTTGAATGTAAAGGCAAACAAATGCCAACAGTTCTTATGTAGTGGCACAGAAAAAAATGCGTTTGATAAGTCAATTACCGTAAAATATGCAGCAGTGCTGGGAATTTGAGACAGTAAGGTATGAGGATTCGGTACCACAGGGGTGACCGGTGCCAAAACCTTATTGATTTCCCGTAGGTCGTGCACCATGCGATATTTCACCATAGTTTCTTTGGAGGAAACTTTCTTTTTAACAGGATATAAGGGTGTATTGGTGGGTGACCTGATTTCTACCAAAACACCTTGTAACACATAATCCTGAATTTGTTGAGAAATCGCCAGTTCTTGCTGGGCGCTGATGGGGTATTGCCTAAGCTGAGGTAAAATAGTTCCCGGGGCAGTTTCTAACAGTATAGGAGACACTGATGAGCCTGAATTTTACCATCATACCCTTCTGCATATGTTACCTTTGAGGATATATTGTCAGGATATGGTAAAAAGTCTTGATTTAAAATGGAGGATGTTGCTCCCGTATCTATCAGAAAAGGTACATTTTTACCTTCAACCTCAACTTGTATTATTGGTCTTCTAGAAGGAAGAGAGACCTGCATAACCTTCAGTCATTCTGAGCTGTCTGTTTGATCAGGCGCTGGGTTATTTATCCTATTTTTGGGTACAAAGGTTCCTGAATCTATATCTGCTTTTCTCTTCCTACATTCCCTTTGGAAATGTCCTGGCTTCTTACAGTAATGACAAGTAAACTTTTGATTAGCAGAGCCAGTATTAGCCTGTGCAATTCTTACTGGCTTAGAATTTTCTCTTAAGTCCATTTCTATCCCTACAGCTTTCTGTCTAGCCAGGTGTGGGTCTTCCAAGGTTCTCCAATCAGGGGTTGCGGCCTTAAGCTTTTCCTTCACTTTTGGAGACAATCCATCTATAAAGGTTTTTGTAACTAACCTCATCATTCCTGAAGCGGTTAGATCCATGCCTTCATCTCTGAAATTATTTTCTACACTTAGATAATATTCGTCTACTGATTGTCCAGATTTCTGAGCCACCACTCCCGTTGTTCCTCTCTGCCTCTGTTTTTCCCTCATGAAAACCATTAAGTGATCTACAAATTGCGTACCTGATTCTATCGTTTGTAAGGCACCATCTCCTGCCTGGGGCTTATGTACCTGTAGATTTGCTAATAGCTCCTGGAAGAGTCCAGGAGTCATTTTCATTCTACATAATTCTTCTCCATCTGCCCAAACTCCAGCGTGAGTCTGCATAATTTGCTGTATATATTGTGCAAATCTAACTGGACACTGGGTGGGATCTGGTGCGTTATGCAAGAGAGACATGCCTTCAGCGGGGGACCAAGGGAAATATTGTCGAGTTTGGTGATATCTAGTTCCCATTACTCCGTCAGCACCAGGTTCCCTAAAGGGTCTTGGTACTACCCTAACAGGGGCAAGTACAGCGCCATGTCTAGGTGTACCACAGGCTAGGCAATCATTTCTCCAGTCTGGATTTTGTTGTCCACAGTGCGGACATACCCATCCTCCTGGTCCGGCTAAACTTTGAGGTGGTGTTTGGAGAAAAGATGGGGCATGTGGGTTAAGGTATGGGGGTGGGGTGTTCTTATATTCCACATTTTGTTTTTCTCCATAGCCTGCGGGTCTAATACACCACTTTTTATTCTGTTGATTATATGTCCATCCCTCTTTTTCTGCTACCCTAGAGACATCAATCAACGCTTGGATCTGATCTATCCATTTCTTGTCTCTGATTATGCCTTTTTTTTTTTCCTGAATTCCTTCCCATTTTTTTCTACTAAAGGCTTCTGCCTTAGTAACTCCAAACTTACTAAAAATCTTTCTCAGCCCCTTAGTGGCATCTTCACCACTTCTCTCCTTTATGATAGTATAGATATCTAATTCTTCTGGTTCCGACTTTGTTTGCTTATTCCCCATTTTCTTATCCTGAGCTTTTTTCTTTTCTTGCCCTAGGTGGCGTTTGGGTATGAGAATACCTCGTTACCTTCTTCCTAAGGAGCTAGGATGTTTAACGGCTTCTGCGTACCGTGTTGATGTAAGAAAATCCTGATTCCTACACCTATAGCAAACAACACAAATGCAACCAGACAGAGGATCAAAATACAACGTATCTTGTCCCAGGCTAATTTATCTGTCCTGGGCTCATACTATCATACACTTATCCGTCACCAGGTTTTCGTCAAAGACAGGATCAGAGATTGAACATAGGCGCGGAGGTCTCCCCGAAAGGACGCAACCACGTTGCCCAGTGGGACAGTCACTTCTTCTGTTTCAACACCCTGGGCGGCTTATAGGGCTATTCCCAACTTCCACACACCTTCTATTCACATTCACTCTCATTCAATGCCGTACTCCGTGAGGTGGTCAATTCCTAAGTAGTTCAAGAACCCGAGCTATAGGTATCCTCCTCTACTAGAACTACCCGCTAAAGGACACGACACAGAAAATCTTACGGACAGTGCAGGGCAGATATAAGAGATCTAACAGTGTCTCTTACCTGGCCAGGTTTTTATTCATCTGCCGTCCATTATCCCAGATTCTCTTTTTGTTCGTATTCTGCCGGTGTTCTTGAAGGAGTACACAGACCTCGGGTCCCTGTTCAGGCGCCAGGAAATGTCGGGACCACACTCAGTCGGAGCAGCCTTTGGAAGTGGGGAATCACCAGAAATAATACACAAGACACGTCTCGTATAGTATATCAATGGGAAGCCTCTGAATGCACGCCTGCCTTCAAGGTGCTATCCCCTCTTTATATAGTTGTACAGGTAGTTTCAGTGGTTATACAAGTTTTGCTTGTTTAAACAAAGAGAGAAAAGAGAAGACAAAAAAAACAGTTTCGGCTATGTGATAGTTTCACAACAAACAAAACAGTACAGTTTCGCCTAAGTGGCAGTTTCACAAACAAAAAATAGGATTTCACACTATAGCTAAAATGTCCTTGAATGGACAGGTCAATATTGATCACAAATTCTTTTTGGTTTATTGAGATAACCATTTTTGTTCCGCTCTTCACAGTGGACACATGTCCTTCCTGACCTCTATTTAAACAACCGCTGGAAAAATTAGTACGCCTGGGTTGCAGGGAGGTTGGCTACCCGGGTGTACTTATCACCTCAGTAGGTAGGACACAATTTTTTTTGCCAGCCTCAAGTTGTCTATGACTTGTGGCTTCAGGTGAGGTGTTAGACTGTTATGTGCTAGAGGATCTGCCCTCACCTGTGGTGCTGGGACTTCCTTGGCTAGGGTGGATACCCAGTCTGTGCCTAGCTACCTGTCGGATTTTGGGGAAGTGTTCTCTGAGCAGGGGAGTCAAGAACTCTCCGCCCCCCAATTGTCCATATGATTGTGCCATTAATCTCGTTCCTGATGCCAAGCTGCCAAAGAGCAGACTCTATAACATCTCAGGTCCAGAGAGACAGGCCATGAAGGACTATATTACGGAAAGTCTGTTTAAGGGTCATATCAGACCATCCTCTTCCACCATTGCCACTTGGTTCTTTTTTGTTAAGAAAAAAGATGGGGGGTTATGCTCTTGCCTAGAAATCCAGGAACTCCATACGATCATTATCTGTGATCTGTATCTGCTCCCTCTCATTCCTGACCTCTTTAACCAGATTGTAGAGGCAAAATGGTTCTCTACGATGGACCTTAGGGGGACGTATAACCTCATCCACACTAAATTGGGGGATGAGTGGAAAACAGCGTTGAATACGCCTGAAGGACACTATGAGAATCTTGTGATGCCTTTTGGGCTGACTTTCGCGCCCGCCATCTTCCAGCACTTTATAAATTACATCTTTAGTCACCTGGTAGGCAGATTAATGGTTATCTATCTGGATAACATATTAATTTATTCACCTGACCTTGAGTCACACCAAGTACATGTCAGGCAGGTCTTACAGATACTCTGAGACAATAAGGTTTATGTCAAACCCAGGAAGTGTATGTTGTCGGATGAGGAGATCCCTTTCCTTGGATATGTATTGTCTGCCACCTGTTTTCGCATGGATCTGGTGAAAGTCCAGGCTTTATTGGATTGGAATCATTCGGAGGATTTGAAGGAGTTACAAATAATTTTGGGTTTCGCCAACTACTACCGTAAGTTCATAAATAATTTTTCGGTACTGGCCAAATCTCTTACAGATATGACCAGGAAGGGGATGGACTTCTCCAAGTGGTCTAGTCCTGCCAGGGAGGCGTTTGACACATTGAAAAGGTGTTTTACTTCTGCGCCGATTCTTGTACAGCCTGACCCCTCTCAGCCTTTCATTGTGGAGGTCAATGTGTCTGAGGTGGGAGTGGGGGCTGTATTATCGCAGGGTGTGTCTCCTGGTAAATGGAAACCTTATGCTTACTTTTCTAAGAAACTGTCACCAGCTCAGAGAAATTGACATTGGTAGCAGGGAACTCTTAGCCATCAAATGGGCTTTTGAGGAGTGGCATCATGTTTTGGATGGAGCGGTTCACCGAGTTATGGTAAGCACGGTTCATAAAAATCTGGTATACTTAGAATTTGCAAAACGTCTTACACCACGACAGGCAAGATGGGCATTGTTCTTTACCAGGTTTAACTTTTTTGTTACTTTTAGGCCAGGGAACAAAAACATTAAAGGGAACCGGTCACCCCCAAAATTGAAGGTGAGCTAAACCCACCAGCAATCTGGGGCTTATCTACAGCATTCTGTAATCATATTCAAGAGAATTCTCTTGAATATGATATGGCAGATTTAAGGAAGAAAATAGGATTGTGTTGTGACGAATGGCTGTCGCAAATATGAATCTGAAAATTGTGTTATTTATAGCATTCTGTAATGCTGTAGATAAGCCCCCGATGTATCCTGAAAGATGAGAAAAAGAGGTTAGATTATACTCACCCAAGGGCGTTCCCGCTGCGGTCCGGTCCGATAGGCATCGTGGTCCGGTCCGGGGCCTCCCATCTTCTTACGATGACGTCCTCTTCTTGTCTTCCCGCTCCGGCGCAGGCATAGTTTGTCTGCCCTGTTGAGAGCAGAGCAAAGTACTGCAGTGCGCAGGCGCTGGGCCTCTCTGACCTTTCCCGGTGCCTGCGCACTGCAGTACTTTGCTCTGCCCTCAACAGGGCAGCCAAAGTACGCCTGCGCCGGAGCCGCAGCGTGTAGACAAGAAGAGGACGTCATCGTAAGAAGATGGGAGGCCCCGGACCGCGACACCCATCGTACCGGGACCGCCCCTGGGTGAGTATAATCTAACCTCTTTTTCTCATCTTTCAGGATACATCAGGGGCTTATCTACAGCATTACAGAATGCTGTAGATAAGCCCCTAATGCTGGTGGGCTTAGCTCACCTTCGATTTTGGGGGTGACAGGTTGCCTTTAAGGCGAATGCCTTGTCACGTTGCTTTCCGGGGGGAGGAGAAAAATGCAGACCTGTTCCTATTCTTCAAAAAGGGGTGGTGATGGCATCTATATGCTCCAATCTTGAAAGAGAGGTTGTTGACGCTCAGGGGGATGCCCCTGCTACCTGTCCACTTTCTAAACTATTCGTTCCAGTCAGTCTCCGACTTGAGTCCTCAGTGAACATCATGATAGTGTTGGCTGGAGATCCTGGGAATAAAACCAACATGGATCTACTCTGTGTGTGTTCTAACACCTCTCATACTCATCCGTCAGGGATTCTCCAACCACTGGAGATTCCCAGCAGACCTTGGACTCATTTGTTGGTCAATTTTATTACAGACCTACCCGTGTCAGCAGGGAACACTGTAATCTTGGTGGTGGTGGACAGGTTCAGTAAAATGTCTTATTTTATCGCTTTACCAGCTTTGCTTAACGCCTAATCCCTGGCACAAATTTTCGTCAGGGAAATGATTAGATTACGTGGATCCCGACCGATATTGTTTCTTATTTGGGGTGCAGTTTATCTCCAAATTTTGGAGCGTTTTGCACCCGTCTGGGGATCCATTTGTTTTTTTTCTACTGCTTTTCACCCGCAGTCTAACGGGCAGACTGAACAGGTTAACAAGAGACGTATCTCGGATGTTCTGTGTCTGAGAATCAGGAGAACTGGGTTACCTACTTACTGTTGGCTGAATTTGTGGTAAATAATCGTCGTTAGGAATCAACTGGTAAGACATATGGGTTTCATCCGCAGGTTAGTTCTTTCAATGGTGATCGCCCTTTTGGTTCACCGAAGGAGGAACGGTTTTCTTCTTCTCCTTCTTTTATATGGCAGGGGGTTATTAATAATTTGCAAAAGATGGGTTACAAATATGAGTGTGGCTGATCGGAGACGTGTGGTGGGTCCGGACCTGTGTGTTGGTGACTTGGTATGACTGTACTCAAGGAACATTAAGCTGAAGGTTCTGTCTTAGAAACTGGGTCCCAGGTTTATTGCTCCTTAAGATCTTAGCCGTTGTCAATCCAGTAGCATTCTGGCTTGCTCTACCACCTATCTTTAGAATCCATAATGTTTTTCATTGTTCACTTCTCAAGAAGTATGTGGCATCTGCAGTACCTTCGCCTCTACCACTTTCTCCTGTCATTATCTATGGTAATCTGGAGTTCAAGATTTCAAAGGTCTTAGACTCTCATCTTGTTCGTAGGTCGCTTCTATATATGGCACATTGGAAGGGGGGTACGGTCCTGAGGAGAGGATGAGGGTACCACCTTCTGATGTCCATGCGGCCAGACTGGTTTGGGCCTTTCATGTGGCACACCTGGATAAACCTGGCCCTGAGGTTCCAGAGGTCCCTCGCAGAAGAAGGGGTACTGTCACAGGGGTACCTCGACAGAGAGGAGCCAGAAGACCGCAACGGCTGGTTGCTCTTACTTTACCGCTGAGAAGAACTTCTCCAGTGTATTAAACGTGTTTATTTCTTCCAGCAGAACAGGGGTTAATCGGCCATGTTGGAAATGCATGCAGCTGTGCTCGGTTATCCACTCCTTTCCCCTATAAAATCTGGGCTCGATTACCAAGTCCTCGTCTGAGTTAGCAATTGCTGCAAGACATAGGAGTGGGGGAATTTGATTTTGAGAAGGAGAGCTGGAGGAGTTAGAAGCGACTGTTTTCTGGTTTGTACACTAGGTAATTCCTTATCCTTCCCTGTTTTGCTCTCTTTCTGCACAACCTGGTGGTTTCCTCTGTTACATGTGAGTGAATATTTTCTGTGTGTGTGTTTTCAGTTTTCCCCTTGTCTTTCATGCCCTGTGTGTCAGGTTGGTGTACTGCTGTGCACAGTAGCACCCCCTCTTCCCCGGGTGAGGGAAGCTGACAGATGGGGCTAACTAAAGAGATAGGGCGGAGGCCCCGGCATCTTCGCCATCTGAAGTATTTCGGGGAACACCGTGAGTTAGTGCGCCCCCTAGGGTTAGGGCCACAAAAGGAGCCCCTGGTCCCAGGTCACTAGACAGCTATGTTGTGACACATTTCTATCATAGCTGCAATGCTCTGGTGTCCTGACACCTTTCTATCACAGCTGTGATGCTCTGCGGGTCCTGACTCCTTTCTATCATAGCTGCGATGCTCTGTGTGTCCTGACACCTTTTGATCATAGTTGCAATTCTCTGCGTGTCCTGACACTTTCTATCATAGCTGCGATGCTCTGCGTGTCCTGACACCTTTCTATCACAGCTGTGATGCTCTGCGGGTCCTGACACCTTTCTATCATAGCTGCGATGCTCTGTGTGTCCTGACACCTATTGATTATAGTTTTAATGCTCTGCGTGTCCTGACAATTTCTATCATAGCTGCGATGCAATGCGAGTCCTGACTCCTTTTGATCATAGTTGTGATGCTCTCTGGGTCCTGACATCTTTCTATCATAACTGCGATGCTCTGCGGGTCCTGACACCTTTCTATCACAGCTGCGATGCTCTGCAGGTCCTGACTCCTTTCTATCATAGTTGCGATGCTCTGTGTGTCCTGACATCTTTTGATCATAGTTGCAATGCTCTGCATGTCCTGACACCTTTCTATCATAACTGCGATGCTCTGCGGGTCCTGACACCTTTGTATCATAGCTGAGATGCTCTGTGGGTCCTGACTCCTTTCTATCATAGCTGCAATGCTCTGCATTTCCTGACACCTTTCTATCATAGCTGTGATGCTCTGCGTTTCCTGACACCTTTCTATCACAGCTGTAATGCTCTGCGTGTCCTGACACCTTTCTATCACAGCTGCGATGCTCTGCGTGTCCTGACACCTTTCTATCATAGCTGCGATGCTCTGCGTTTCCTGGCACCTTTCTATAACAGCTGCGATGCTATGCGGGTCCTGACTCCATTTCATCATAGTTGCGATGCTCTCTGGGTCCTGACACCTTTCTATCATAACTGCGAAGCTCTGCGTGTCCTGACACCTTTCTATCACAGCTGTGATGCTCTGCGGGTCCTGACACCTTTCTATCGTAGCTGCGATGCTCTGTGGGTCCTGACTCCTTTCTGTCATCGCTGCAATGCTCTGCGTTTCCTGACACCTTTCTATCATAGCTGTGATACTCTGCGTGTCCTGACACCTTTCTATCACAGCTGCGATGCTCTGCAGGTCCTGACTCCTTTCTATCATAGTTGCGATGCTCTGTGTGTCCTGACATCTTTTGATCATAGTTGCAATGCTCTGCATGTCCTGACACCTTTCTATCATAACTGCGATGCTCTGCGGGTCCTGACACCTTTCTATCATAGCTGCGATGCTCTGTGCGTCCTGACACCTATAGATTATAGTTTCAATGCTCTGCGTGTCCTGACACTTTCTATCATAGCTGCGATGCTATGCAAGTCCTGACTCCTTTTCATCATAGTTGCGATGCTCTCTGGGTCCTGACATCTTTCTATCATAACTGCGATGCTCTGTGTGTCCTGACACCTTTCTATCATAACTGCGATGCTCTGTGTGTCTTGACACCTTTCTATCACAGCTGCGATGCTCTGCGTTTCCTGACACCTTTCTATCACAGCTGCGATGCTCTGCGTTTCCTGACACCTTTCTATAACAGCTGCGATGCTCTGTGGGTCCTGACTCCTTTCTATCATAGCTGCGATGCTCTGTGTGTCCTGACACCTTTTGATCATACTTGCAATGCTCTGCGTGTCCTGACACCTTTGTATCATAACTGCGATGCTCTGCTTTTCCTGACACCTTTTCTATAACAGCTGCGATGCTCTGTGTGTCCTGACACCTACACTGTGTTCCAAATTATTATGCACAAAGAGTTTAGGAGTGATAAGGTTAGAATTTTTTTGTTTGTCATTTAAACTCATTGATGGTGATGTGTATCAGGGATCTTTATATCACTGAAAGCAATTGCAGATACCTGTGCAAATTAGTTTGGCAGGTGTGTCCAAATAAAGGCAAGACTACTTAAGAAGGCTGTTCCACATTATTAAGCAGCCTACATTTTTTGCCAAAATGGGAAAGAAAAAGGATGTGTCGGCTGCTGAGAAGCAACAAATTGTGGAGTATTTAGGTCAAGGCATGACTACAATCAACATTGCCAAGACACTTCATCGTGATCATCGCACAATCAAGAAGTATGTAGCTGATTCCCAGGACACACGTGTGTGTGCTGATAAGGAAAAATTGAGGACTCTTTCCAACAGGCAATTGCGTAAGGTTAAAAGAGCAGCTGCAAAAATGCCTTGTCATAGCAGAAGACAAGTTTTTGAAGCTGCTGGTGCCTCCAACGTCCCCAGAACAACAAGATGCAGGGTCCTTCAGAGGTTTGCAGCTGTGCGTTAGGGTACTGTCACACTCTGCAACTTTCCAACGATCACGACCAGCGATACGACCTGGCCGTGATCGTTGGTAAGTCGTTGTGTGGTCGCTGGGGAGCTGTCACACAGACCGCTCTCAAGCGACCAACGATGCCGAAGGCCCCGGGTAACCAGGGTAAACATCGGGTTACTAAGCGCAGGGCCGCGCTTAGTAACCCGATGTTTACCCTGGTTACCAGCGTAAAAGTAAAAAAAAACAAAACCGTACATACTCACATTCCGGTGTCCTTCAGGTCCCTTGCAGTCTGCTTCCCGCTCTGACTGAGTCAGCCGTAAAGTGAAAGCAGATCACAGCGGTGACGTCACCGCTGTGCTCTGTACTGCCTTACGGCTGGGAGTCAGTCAGAGAGGGAAGCAGACTGCAAGGGACCTGAAGGACACCGGAATGTGAGTATGTACGTTTTTGTTTTTTTTTACTTTTACGCTGGTAACCAGGGTAAACATCGGGTTACTAAGCGTGGCCCTGCGCTTAGTAACCCGATGTTTACCCTGGTTACAAGCGAACGCATCGCTGGATCGCTGTCACACACAACGATCCAGCGATGACAGCGGGAGATCCAGCGACGAAATAAAGTTCCAAACGATCTGCTACGACGTACGATTCTCAGCAGGGTCCCTGATCGCTGCTGCGTGTCAGACACAGCGATATCGTATGGATATCGCTGGAACGTCACAGATCGTACCGTCGTAGCGATCAAAGTGCCACTGTGTGACAGTACCCTAAGCCATCCTGTCGACCACCTCTATCCACTGCACACAAGCAGAAACGGCTCCAGTGGGCCAAACAATACATGAAGACTGACTTCCAAACTGTTTTGTTCACCGATGAGTGCTGTGCAACGCTCAATGGTCCAGATGGATGGATGGAGTGGAGGATGGCTGGTTGATGGACACCCCATGAAAACACGGCTAAGGCGCCAACAAGGAGGAGGTGGAGTAATGTTTTGGGCTGGAATCATTGGGGGAGAGGTTGTCGGCCCCTTTATGATCCCTGAAGGAGTAAAGATGAACTCCATAATCTATGTGGAGTTTCTAAAACAACACTTCCTGCCATGGTTCAAGAGGAAGAACCGTGCTTTCTGCAGCAAGATCATTTTCATGCATGATAATGCACCGTCTCATGCTGCAAAAAACACATCTGCATCTCTGGCTGCTATGGGGATAAAAGAGGACAAACTTATGGTGTGGCCACCATCTTCCCCTGACCTCAACCCCATTGAGAACCTCTGGAGCATCATCAAAAGGAGTGTCTATGATGGCGGGAGGCAGTTCACATCTAAGCAATAGCTCTGGGAGGGTATTCTGTCCACATGCAAAACAATTGAAGCAGAAACCATCCAAAAACTGACAAATTCAATGGACGAGAGAGTTCAGAAGCTTCTTTCGAACAAGGGGTCCTATGTGCAAATGTAACATCACCTAGTAATAAGCTGATAATGCTTGTAACTTCACAATTGACCATTTTTTTGTTCAAAATAAAAAAAAGGTTGAAAACTGCTGTGCATAATAATTTGGAACATGCATTTTGAGTGTTTTTTTTTATTTATTTTTTTTTTTTTAAAGGATACTGTTTTCATAGGCAGTTTGTTCCAAAACATTGCAATTATACTAGAATAGTAGATGACTGGAAAATAGCAATGACTGCAATTCAGATAGGTAATTTAGAGAAAATATGAGGAAATATTCTTTGCATAATAATTTGGAACACAGTGTATTGATTATAGTTTCAATGCTCTGCGTGTCCTGACACTTTCTATCATAGCTGAGATGCTATGCGAGTCCTGACTCCTTTTGATCATAGTTGCGATGCTCTCTGGGTCCTGACATCTTTCTATCATAACTGCAATGCTCTGCATGTCCTGACACCTTTCTATCATAAATAACTTTTTTTGGTTATTCTACTGAATAGTAAAACTCCCAAACAGGTGGTACTTCAGGAATAAAATATTTTTTATTTCAACAAAAGTTTAAAACCTAATGAACATTTAACATCAATAAAACAAAAAAAGTGCAGTTCCGTTAAAAGAGGGACTGAACAACCATAGGTAAGCCAACAATATTTTCTAATGCCGTGGTAGAATGGTGTGCACAATGGTTTAAACTGCATTAAGAGTAAATTGACTGTCTGTTCTAATACAAAAAAAGGGATAATCCCCTTAACCTATGCTGACAATGTAATAAACCTATGTCTAACATGTAGACTAAAGAAATAGCAAATGCTGTAAGCTTAGGTGAGATGTTTTAGCTGATTGCTGGAACAGTTTGTTTGAAAGGCAGATAAACAATAACCAATAACCAATTGCCAAATAAACTAAATAAACTAAAGGTACCGTCACACTAGGCGATATCGCCAGCGATCCGTGACGTTGCAGCGACCTGGATAGCGATATCGCTGTATTTGACACGCAGCAGCGATCTGGATCCCGCTGTGAAATTGCTGGTCGCTGCTAGAAGGTCTGCACTTTATTTGGTCGCTAGGTCGCCGTGTATCGCCGTGTTTGACAGCAAAAGCAAGGATACCAGCGATATTTTACACTGGTAACCAGGGTAAACATCGGGTTACTAAGCGCAGGGCCGCGCTTAGTAACCCGATGTTTACCCTGGTTACCAGCGTAAAAGTTAAAAAAACAAACAGTACATACTCACCAGCGCGTCCCTCAGCCTCTGCTTCCTGACACTGACTGAGCGCCGGCCCTAAACTGAAAGTGAAAGCACAGCGGTGACGTCACCGCTGTGCTGTTAGGGCCGGAGCTCAGTCAGTGTCAGGAAGCAGAGGCTGAGGGACGCGCTGGTGAGTATGTACTGTTTGTTTTTTTAACTTTTACGCTGGTAACCAGGGTAAACATCGGGTTACTAAGCGCGGCCCTGCCCTTAGCAACCCGATGCTTACCCTGGTTACCCGGGGACCTCGGCATCGTTGGTCGCTGGAGAGCGGTCTGTGTGACAGCTCTCCAGCGACCAAACAGCGACGCTGCAGCGATCGGCATCGCTGTCGCTATCGCTGCAGCGTCGCTTAATGTGACGGTACCTTTAGCACTTTACCAGGGCAATGTGATATGGCGCCTCCTGAAGAAGCGGACTGTGAAACGTGCGTAGAGGCAGAGGGACGCCGAGGTTAAGCCATATCACAGTGCCCTGGTAAAGTGCTTAGTTTATTTAGTTTATTTGGCAATTGGTTATTGTTTATCTGCCTTTCAAACAAACTGTTCCAGCAATCAGCTAAAACATCTCACCTAAGCTTACAGCATTTGCTATTTCTTTAGTCTACATGTTAGACATAGGTTTATTACATTGTCAGCATAGGTTAAGGGGATTATCCCTTTTTTTGTATTAGAACAGACAGTCAATTTACTCTTAATGCAGTTTAAACCATTGTGCACACCATTCTACCACGGCATTAGAAAATATTGTTGGCTTACCTATGGTTGTTCAGTCCCTCTTTTAACGGAACTGCACTTTTTTTGTTTTATTGATGTTAAATGTTCATTAGGTTTTAAACTTTTGTTGAAATAAAAAATATTTTATTCCTGAAGTACCACCTGTTTGGGAGTTTTACTATTCAGTAGAATAACCAAAAAAAGTTATTTATGTATTGCATATTTAGTGGTACTTGTCTCCCCGGCTAAGGGATAGTACACTGAGGGCAAAAAAATTTTTTGTGAGACCTTTCTATCATAGCTGTGATGCTCTGTGTTTCCTGGCACCTTTCTATAACAGCTGCGATGCTCTGCGTTTCCTGACACCTTTCTATCACAGCTGCGATGCTCTGTGTTTCCTGGCACCTTTCTATAACAGCTGCGATGCTCTGTGGGTCCTGACTCCTTTCTATCATAGCTGTGACGTTCTGTGTGTCCTGACACCTTTTGATCATAGTTGCAATGCTCTTCGTGTCCTGACACCTTTCTATCATAACTGCGTTTCCTGACACCTTTCTATCATAGCTGCAATGCTCTGTGTGTCCTGGCACCTATTGATTATAGTTTCAATGCTCTGCGTGTCCTGACACCTTTCTATCATAGCTGCGATGCTCTGCATGTCCTGACACTTTCTATCATAGCTGCGATGCTCTGTGGGTCCTGACTCCTTTCTCTCACAGCTGCGGTAATCTGCCTGTTCTCACAATATGTGGATAGCAATAGATTGATAATGGCGGCCGGATCCTGTTCCGCCTGCTGGTGTGCATTGCTGTATAGTGCATGTGCTGATACCGCAGTACGGGCCACTATATACCGTACACAATGTATCAATGTGTGATTGCTATAAATACTGCTGTTATGTCACTGTTCTTTCCCCCGGGGGTGCCGCAGTCAGGGTGTAATACCACAACAGTAGGATCTGGTCGCGGCTTAGCGTGGACACTGACAACAAATGAAGGTCAGAAAAGTTTTATGCGTCACTTTCCTCTCCAGAACGGTGAAAACAAGTCATCATTCTGACTCCTGCCGACAACGGCCGCCATGACTATTATGGCAGGAGACAGAATAGGGGCCCGATGGGAAGGACCCGTCACCGCTGCTGTACATTGCCTCACATCTGTCACAGGAAATGCCGCTGATCTCTTATACTAAGATCTAAAGAGTAAAACCCTGACCAGCACAGAATAAAAGCAAGTGTGAACAGGTGCAAGAGGATGTGACTGCACAACGCACAATCCAAACAACACAGCCGCCTCTGGCAGCGCCGAGATGTCTGCAAACACCGAATATAACGACTATGATCTGCATCACTACTATACAAAATATAACTATAAAATAAAGGTTGGGTGCAGATTAGCAAATTCAGGAGAGCCCGCCGGCCACAACAAGGCGAGGAGTCAATGGATGGAGCCTGAACCTAATATGGGTCAAACTTTTGCCTCCCGAGCTAGAAGGTGATAGAAAAGAAGGTGAGTGTGATCCAGCACTGATCTTGCCCGAAAGCGGAAACATTGATAAATATTAGGTTTAGGGTCCTACTAGAGAAAGGTGCTCTGTCACGGCAGGTGGGCTCTCGTGAATAAGCCAAAGAGTACACTGAGCCCCCTTATGTTATGACCTGCAGTCATGCAGGTGATATTCCATATATTCAGGGTCTTCGGACATCTCGGCGCTCACATAGGCGGCCGGGCTGTTGTGCTTGTATAGTAAGCCATAGGTGCAGCACTCGACTTCATCAGTTTGGTTTTCCAATTTGTCAACAAAAAAATAACAGCCATGTAAGACCGCCTGTCTCCAGGCCCTCGCCGCCACCCGTTTCTGGTACTTCTCTGCCACCTGTCTCCAGGCCCTCGCCGCCACCCGTTTCTGGTACTTCTCTGCCACCTGTCTCCAGGCCTTCTCTGCTGCCCGTTTCTGGTACTTCTCTGCCGTCTGTCTCCAGGTCTTCTCCTCTGCCCGTTTCTGGTACTTCTCTGCCGTCTGTCTCCAGGTCTTCTCCTCTGCCCGTTTCTGGTACTTCTCTGCCGCCTGTCTCCAGGCCTTCTCTGCCGCCTGTCTCCAGTCCTTCTCCGCTGCCCGTTTCTGGTACTTCTCTGCCGTCTGTCTCCAGGCCTTCTCCTCTGCCCGTTTCTGGTACTTCTCTGCCGCCTGTCTCCAGGCCTTCTCTGCTGCCTGTCTCCAGGCCTTCTACTCTGCCCGTTTCTGGTACTTCTCTGCCGCCTGTCTCCAGGCCTTCTCCGCTGCCCGTTTCTGGTACTTCTCTGCCGCCTGTCTCCAGGCCTTCTCCTCTGCCCGTTTCTGGTACTTCTCTGCCGCCTGTCTCCAGGTCTTCTCTGCCGCCTGTCTCCAGGCCTTCTCCGCTGCCCGTTTCTGGTACTTCTCTGCCGCCTGTCTCCAGGCCTTCTCCGCTGCCCGTTTCTGGTACTTCTCTGCCGCCTGTCTCCAGGCCTTCTCCGCTGCCCGTTTCTGGTACTTCTCTGCCGTCTGTCTCCAGGCCTTTTCCTCTGCCCGTTTCTGGTACTTCTCTGCCGCCTGTCTCGAGGCCTTCTCTGCCGCCTGTCTCCAGGCCTTCTCCGCTGCCCGTTTCTGGTACTTCTCTGCCGCCTGTCTCCAGGCCTTCTCCGCTGCCCGTTTCTGGTACTTCTCTGCCGCCTGTCTCCAGGCCTTCTCCGCTGCCCGTTTGTGGTACTTCTCTGCCGCCTGTCTCCGCCGCCCGTTTCTGGTACTTCTCTGCCGCCTGTCTCCAGGCCTTCTCCACCGCCCGTTTCTGGTACTTCTCTGCCGCCTGTCTCCAGGCCTTCTCCGCCGCCCGTTTCTGGTACTTCTCTGCCGCCTGTCTCCAGGCCTTCTCCGCCGCCCGTTTCTGGTACTTCTCTGCCGCCTGTCTCCAGGCCTTCTCCGACGCCCGTTTCTGGTACTTCTCTGCCGCCTGTTTCCAGGCCTTCTCCGCCACCCGTTTCTGGTACTTCTCTGCCACCTGTCTCCAGGCCTTCTCTGCCGCCCGTTTCCGGTATTTCTCCTTTGCCGTTTGTGATGACACCGTTTTGTTTTTTTTGGGCGGGTCGAGACATAGGCCATTGTTCATATGATAAATTAGCAAGGTGTCCACTAACTTATAGTAATAGCATTTCAAATCAAACATAGCCACGCATTATGGTACCTAGTAATACCAGAAATTATGAAGAGCTCCACGATAAACGTTAAAAAAATGAATGAAACTTTATTAACAATTATTATTAAATGGCAAAAAACACAAGTTTTTTAAAAAAGCAGAGAGACCCATAGGGGAGAACCACGAAAATAGGAAATCAATAAGCTCAACTGCTAAGAAGTGAATAGCTATAAACTGAGGTAATTCCACACAGATAACAAATAATGGGGGGAGAGGTGAAATAAATCCTACATCTCATTCAACATGTCCATGTAACACCTCTTATGAAAATCATAAGTGAGAACCCTCCTCACCCCGCCACTGTACAAGGCCTGAGGTAGAACAATGTCCACAGCCGAGGGCCCTGAGCACGGGGGGAGGGTAACTGGAGACCAGTGAGGAGGAGAGGTAAGGCTCACACAGGAGTCTGCACGATGCTGAAGTTGGTTTCTTATTCAGCAGTTTCTTATTCGGGCTGAAGTTGGTTTCTTATTCAGCAGTTTCTTATTCGGCTATTTTTTATTTTCTGTTTTTTTCAGGTTTTTCAATAAAAATAAACCATTCTAAGTATATAATATTATGCGGTCATGTGCCCTCTTGTGAATACACTTAAAAACAGATAAAAATATTAGAAGGCTGGCACAAAAATGGGCATCAAAGTGGGCACTGAGGTATGGTATTAAAGGTGTTAAATGGCTTTGTGCCACTGATCTGACACCTGACTTGCATACCTTGTGATGCCACACATCAAGTTCCTGTCAATCCAGCCTGGCACAAATGGGTACTGGGCATCAGAACTGGCATCAAAGTGGGCAGAGAACCAATTTTCACACATGCGAATAAGTAACAGCTATTTTTAAGGGGTTAAATGCCTTTGTGCCACTTATTAAACACCTGACTTACATACCTACTGATGCCCCACATGAAATCCATGTCACTCCAGCCTGGCACAAATGTGTTCTGGGCATCAAAACTGGCATCAAATGGGGCAAATCGCCCATTTTCACTGATTTGAATAAGTAACAGCAATTTTTAAGGGGTTAAATGCCTTTGTGCCACTAATCTAACACCTGATTTACATACCTAGTGATGCCCCACATCAAAGTCAAATCACTTCAGCCTGGCACAAATGGGTTCTGGGCATCAAAACTGGCATCAAAGGGGGCAAATCGCCCATTTTCACAGATTTGAATAAGTAACAGCTATTTTTAAGGGGTTAAATAGCTTTGTGCCACTGATCTAACACCTGATTTACATACCTACTGATGCCCCACATGAAATCCATGTCACTTCAGCCTGGCACAAATGGGTTCTGGGCATCAGAACTGGCATCAAAGGGGGCAAATAGCACATTTTCACAGATTTGAATAAGTAACAGCAATTTTTAAGGGGTTAAATGCCTTTGTGCCACTAATCTAACACCTGATTTACATACCTAGTGATGCCCCACATCAAAGTCAAATCACTTCAGCCTGGCACAAATGGGTTCTGGGCATCAAAACTGGCATCAAAGGGGGCAAATCGCCCATTTTCACAGATTTGAATAAGTAACAGCTATTTTTAAGGGGTTAAATAGCTTTGTGCCACTGATCTAACACCTGATTTACATAACTACTGATGCCCCACATGAAATCCAAGTCACTGCAGCCTGGCACAAATCGGTTCGGGGCATCAAAACTGGCATCAAAGTGGGCAAATCACCCATTTTCACAGATTTGAATAAGTAACAGCTATTTTTAAGGGGTTAAATAGCTTTGTGCCACTGATCTAACACCTGATTTACATACCTACTGATGCCCCACATGAAATCCATGTCACTTCAGCCTGGCACAAATGGGTTCTGGGCATCAGAACTGGCATCAAAGGGGGCAAATAGCACATTTTCACAGATTTGAATAAGTAACAGCAATTTTTAAGGGGTTAAATGCCTTTGTGCCACTAATCTAACACCTGATTTACATACCTAGTGATGCCCCACATCAAAGTCAAATCACTTCAGCCTGGCACAAATGGGTTCTGGGCATCAAAACTGGCATCAAAGGGGGCAAATCGCCCATTTTCACAGATTTGAATAAGTAACAGCTATTTTTAAGGGGTTAAATAGCTTTGTGCCACTGATCTAACACCTGATTTACATAACTACTGATGCCCCACATGAAATCCAAGTCACTGCAGCCTGGCACAAATCGGTTCGGGGCATCAAAACTGGCATCAAAGTGGGCAAATCACCCATTTTCACAGATTTGAATAAGTAACAGCTATTTTTAAGGGGTTAAATAGCTTTGTGCCACTGATCTAACACCTGATTTACATACCTACTGATGCCCCACATGAAATACATGTCACTCCAGCCTGGCACAAATGGGTTCTGGGCATCAGAACTGGCATCAAAGTGGGCAAATCACCCATTTTCACAGATTTGAATAAGTAACAGCTATTTTTAAGGGGTTAAATAGCTTTGTGCCACTGATCTAACACCTGATTTACATACCTACTGATGCCCCACATGAAATCCATGTCACTTCAGCCTGGCACAAATGGGTTCTGGGCATCAGAACTGGCATCAAAGGGGGCAAATAGCACATTTTCACAGATTTGAATAAGTAACAGCAATTTTTAAGGGGTTAAATGCCTTTGTGCCACTAATCTAACACCTGATTTACATACCTAGTGATGCCCCACATCAAAGTCAAATCACTTCAGCCTGGCACAAATGGGTTCTGGGCATCAAAACTGGCATCAAAGGGGGCAAATCGCCCATTTTCACAGATTTGAATAAGTAACAGCTATTTTTAAGGGGTTAAATAGCTTTGTGCCACTGATCTAACACCTGATTTACATAACTACCGATGCCCCACATGAAATCCAAGTCACTGCAGCCTGGCACAAATCGGTTCGGGGCATCAAAACTGGCATCAAAGTGGGCAAATCACCCATTTTCACAGATTTGAATAAGTAACAGCTATTTTTAAGGGGTTAAATAGCTTTGTGCCACTGATCTAACACCTGATTTACATACCTACTGATGCCCCACATGAAATACATGTCACTCCAGCCTGGCACAAATGGGTTCTGGGCATCAGAACTGGCATCAAAATGGTCAAATCGCCCATTTTCACAGATTTGAATAAGTAACAGCTATTTTTGAGGGGTTAAATGCCTTTGTGCCACTGATCTAACACCTGATTTACATACCTACTGATGCCCCACATGAAATCCATGTCACCTCAGCCTGGCACAAATGGGTTCTGGGCATCAGAACTGGCATCAAAGGGGGCAAATAGCACATTTTCACAGATTTGAATAAGTAACAGCAATTTTTAAGGGGTTAAATGCCTTTGTGCCACTAATCTAACACCTGATTTACATACCTAGTGATGCCCCACATCAAAGTCAAATCACTTCAGCCTGGCACAAATGGGTTCTGGGCATCAAAACTGGCATCAAAGGGGGCAATTCGCCCATTTTCACAGATTTGAATAAGTAACAGCTATTTTTAAGGGGTTAAATAGCTTTGTGCCACTGATCTAACACCTGATTTACATAACTACTGATGCCCCACATGAAATCCAAGTCACTGCAGCCTGGCACAAATCGGTTCGGGGCATCAAAACTGGCATCAAAGTGGGCAAATCACCCATTTTCACAGATTTGAATAAGTAACAGCTATTTTTAAGGGGTTAAATAGCTTTGTGCCACTGATCTAACACCTGATTTACATACCTACTGATGCCCCACATGAAATACATGTCACTCCAGCCTGGCACAAATGGGTTCTGGGCATCAGAACTGGCATCAAAATGGTCAAATCGCCCATTTTCACAGATTTGAATAAGTAACAGCTATTTTTGAGGGGTTAAATGCCTTTGTGCCACTGATCTAACACCTGATTTACATACCTACTGATGCCCCACATAAAATCCATGTCACTGCAGCCTGGCACAAATGGGTTCTGGGCATCAGAACTGGCATCAAAGTGGGCAAATCGTACATTTTCACAGATTTGAATAAGTAACAGCAATTTTTAAGGGGTTAAATGCCTTTGTGCCACTAATCTAACACCTGATTTACATACCTACTGATGCTCCACATCAAAGTCAAATCACTTCAGCCTGGCACAAATGGGTTCTGGGCATCAAAACTGGCATCAAAGGGGGCAAATTGCCCATTTTCACAGATTTGAATAAGTAACAGCTATTTTTAAGGGGTTAAATAGCTTTGTGCCACTGATCTAACACCTGATTTACATAACTACTGATGCTCCACATGAAATCCAAGTCACTGCAGCCTGGCACAAATCGGTTCGGGGCATCAAAACTGGCATCAAAGTGGGCAAATCACCCATTTTCACAGATTTGAATAAGTAACAGCTATTTTTAAGGGGTTAAATAGCTTTGTGCCACTGATCTAACACCTGATTTACATACCTACTGATGCCCCACATGAAATCCATGTCACTGCAGCCTGGCACAAATGGGTACTGGGCATCAGAACTGGCATCAAAGTGGGCAGAGAACCAATTTTCACACATGCGAATAAGTAATAGCTATTTTTAAGGGGTTAAATGCCTTTGTGCCACTTATTAAACACCTGATTTACATACCTACTGATGCCCCACATGAAATCCATGTCACTCCAGCCTGGCACAAATGTGTTCTGGGCATCAAAACTGGCATCAAATGGGGCAAATCGCCCATTTTCACTGATTTGAATAAGTAACAGCTATTTTTAAGGGGTTAAATGCCTTTGTGCCACTGATCTAACACCTGATTTACATACCTACTGATGCCCCACATGAAATCCAAGTCAATCCAGCCTGGCACAAATGGGTTCTGGGCATCAGAACTGGCATCAAAGGGGGCAAATAGCACATTTTCACAGATTTGAATAAGTAACAGCAATTTTTAAGGGGTTAAATGCCTTTGTGCCACTAATCTAACACCTGATTTACATACCTAGTGATGCCCCACATCAAAGTCAAATCACTTCAGCCTGGCACAAATGGGTTCTGGGCATCAAAACTGGCATCAAAGGGGGCAAATCGCCCATTTTCACAGATTTGAATAAGTAACAGCTATTTTTAAGGGGTTAAATAGCTTTGTGCCACTGATCTAACACCTGATTTACATAACTACTGATGCCCCACATGAAATCCAAGTCACTGCAGCCTGGCACAAATCGGTTCGGGGCATCAAAACTGGCATCAAAGTGGGCAAATCACCCATTTTCACAGATTTGAATAAGTAACAGCTATTTTTAAGGGGTTAAATAGCTTTGTGCCACTGATCTAACACCTGATTTACATACCTACTGATGCCCCACATGAAATACATGTCACTCCAGCCTGGCACAAATGGGTTCTGGGCATCAGAACTGGCATCAAAGTGGGCAAATCGTACATTTTCACAGATTTGAATAAGTAACAGCAATTTTTAAGGGGTTAAATGCCTTTGTGCCACTAATCTAACACCTGATTTACATACCTAGTGATGCCCCACATCAAAGTCAAATCACTTCAGCCTGGCACAAATGGGTTCTGGGCATCAAAACTGGCATCAAAGGGGGCAAATCGCCCATTTTCACAGATTTGAATATGTAACAGCTATTTTTAAGGGGTTAAATAGCTTTGTGCCACTGATCTAACACCTGATTTACATAACTACTGATGCCCCACATGAAA
Organism: Ranitomeya variabilis; assembly: GCF_051348905.1. Taxonomy (NCBI): domain Eukaryota; kingdom Metazoa; phylum Chordata; class Amphibia; order Anura; family Dendrobatidae; genus Ranitomeya; species Ranitomeya variabilis. The sequence goes on from NC_135235.1 coordinate 252,193,280, forward strand.
TCCAAGTCACTGCAGCCTGGCACAAATCGGTTCGGGGCATCAAAACTGGCATCAAAGTGGGCAAATCACCCATTTTCACAGATTTGAATAAGTAACAGCTATTTTTAAGGGGTTAAATAGCTTTGTGCCACTGATCTAACACCTGATTTACATACCTACTGATGCCCCACATGAAATCCATGTCACTGCAGCCTGGCACAAATGGGTTCTGGGCATCAGAACTGGCATCAAAGTGGGCAAATCGTACATTTTCACAGATTTGAATAAGTAACAGCTATTTTTAAGGGGTTAAATGCCTTTGTGCCACTGATTTAACACCTGATTTACATACCTACTGATGCCCCACATGAAATCCATGTCACTCCAGCCTGGCACAAATCGGTTCGGGGCATCAAAACTGGCATCAAAGTGGGCAAATCACCCATTTTCACAGATTTGAATAAGTAACAGCTATTTTTAAGGGGTTAAATGCCTTTGTGCCACTGATTTAACACCTGATTTACATATTTAATGATGCCCCACATGAAATCCATGTCACTCCAGCCTGGCACAAATGGGTTCTGGGCATCAAAACTGGCATCAAAGTGGACAAATCACCCATTTTCACAGATTTGAATAAGTAACAGCTATTTTTAAGAGGTTAAATGCCTTTGTGCCACTGATTTAACACCTGATTAACATACCTAATGATGCCCCACATGAAATGCATGTCAATACAGCCTGGCACAAATGGGTTCTGGGCATCAAAACTGGCATCAAAGTACTCAAATCACCCATTTTCACAGATTTGAATAAGTAACAGCTATTTTTAAGGGGTTAAATAGCTTTGTGCCACTGATCTAACACCTGATTTACATACCTACTGATGCCCCACATGAAATCCATGTCACTGCAGCCTGGCACAAATGGGTTCTGGGCATCAGAACTGGCATCAAAGTGGGCAAATCGTACATTTTCACAGATTTGAATAAGTAACAGCTATTTTTAAGGGGTTAAATGCCTTTGTGCCACTGATTTAACACCTGATTTACATACCTACTGATGCCCCACATGAAATCCATGTCACTCCAGCCTGGCACAAATCGGTTCGGGGCATCAAAACTGGCATCAAAGTGGGCAAATCACCCATTTTCACAGATTTGAATAAGTAACAGCTATTTTTAAGGGGTTAAATGCCTTTGTGCCACTGATTTAACACCTGATTTACAGACCTACTGATGCCCCACATGAAATCCATGTCACTCCAGCCTGGCACAAATGGGTTCTGGGCATCAGAACTGGCATCAAAGTGGGCAAATTGCACATTTTCACAGATTTGAATAAGTAACAGCTATTTTTAAGGGGTTAAATGCCTTTGTGCCACTAATCTAACACCTGATTTACATACCTAGTGATGCCCCACATCAAAGTCAAATCACTTCAGCCTGGCACAAATGGGTTCTGGGCATCAAAACTGGCATCAAAGGGGGCAAATCGCCCATTTTCACAGATTTGAATAAGTAACAGCTATTTTTAAGGGGTTAAATAGCTTTGTGCCACTGATCTAACACCTGATTTACATAACTACTGATGCCCCACATGAAATCCAAGTCACTGCAGCCTGGCACAAATCGGTTCGGGGCATCAAAACTGGCATCAAAGTGGGCAAATCACCCATTTTCACAGATTTGAATAAGTAACAGCTATTTTTAAGGGGTTAAATAGCTTTGTGCCACTGATCTAACACCTGATTTACATACCTACTGATGCCCCACATGAAATACATGTCACTCCAGCCTGGCACAAATGGGTTCTTGGCATCAGAACTGGCATCAAAGTGGGCAAATCACCCATTTTCACAGATTTGAATAAGTAACAGCTATTTTTAAGGGGTTAAATAGCTTTGTGCCACTGATCTAACACCTGATTTACATACCTACTGATGCCCCACATGAAATCCATGTCACTTCAGCCTGGCACAAATGGGTTCTGGGCATCAGAACTGGCATCAAAGGGGGCAAATAGCACATTTTCACAGATTTGAATAAGTAACAGCAATTTTTAAGGGGTTAAATGCCTTTGTGCCACTAATCTAACACCTGATTTACATACCTAGTGATGCCCCACATCAAAGTCAAATCACTTCAGCCTGGCACAAATGGGTTCTGGGCATCAAAACTGGCATCAAAGGGGGCAAATCGCCCATTTTCACAGATTTGAATAAGTAACAGCTATTTTTAAGGGGTTAAATAGCTTTGTGCCACTGATCTAACACCTGATTTACATAACTACTGATGCCCCACATGAAATCCAAGTCACTGCAGCCTGGCACAAATCGGTTCGGGGCATCAAAACTGGCATCAAAGTGGGCAAATCACCCATTTTCACAGATTTGAATAAGTAACAGCTATTTTTAAGGGGTTAAATAGCTTTGTGCCACTGATCTAACACCTGATTTACATACCTACTGATGCCCCACATGAAATCCATGTCACTGCAGCCTGGCACAAATGGGTACTGGGCATCAGAACTGGCATCAAAGTGGGCAGAGAACCAATTTTCACACATGCGAATAAGTAATAGCTATTTTTAAGGGGTTAAATGCCTTTGTGCCACTGATCTAACACCTGATTTACATACCTACTGATGCCCCACATGAAATCCATGTCACTCCAGCCTGGCACAAATGTGTTCTGGGCATCAAAACTGGCATCAAATGGGGCAAATCGCCCATTTTCACTGATTTGAATAAGTAACAGCTATTTTTAAGGGGTTAAATGCCTTTGTGCCACTGATCTAACACCTGATTTACATACCTACTGATGCCCCACATGAAATCCAAGTCAATCCAGCCTGGCACAAATGGGTTCTGGGCATCAGAACTGGCATCAAAGGGGGCAAATAGCACATTTTCACAGATTTGAATAAGTAACAGCAATTTTTAAGGGGTTAAATGCCTTTGTGCCACTAATCTAACACCTGATTTACATACCTAGTGATGCCCCACATCAAAGTCAAATCACTTCAGCCTGGCACAAATGGGTTCTGGGCATCAAAACTGGCATCAAAGGGGGCAAATCGCCCATTTTCACAGATTTGAATAAGTAACAGCTATTTTTAAGGGGTTAAATAGCTTTGTGCCACTGATCTAACACCTGATTTACATAACTACTGATGCCCCACATGAAATCCAAGTCACTGCAGCCTGGCACAAATCGGTTCGGGGCATCAAAACTGGCATCAAAGTGGGCAAATCACCCATTTTCACAGATTTGAATAAGTAACAGCTATTTTTAAGGGGTTAAATAGCTTTGTGCCACTGATCTAACACCTGATTTACATACCTACTGATGCCCCACATGAAATACATGTCACTCCAGCCTGGCACAAATGGGTTCTGGGCATCAGAACTGGCATCAAAATGGTCAAATCGCCCATTTTCACAGATTTGAATAAGTAACAGCTATTTTTGAGGGGTTAAATGCCTTTGTGCCACTGATCTAACACCTGATTTACATACCTACTGATGCCCCACATGAAATCCATGTCACTGCAGCCTGGCACAAATGGGTTCTGGGCATCAGAACTGGCATCAAAGTGGGCAAATCGTACATTTTCACAGATTTGAATAAGTAACAGCAATTTTTAAGGGGTTAAATGCCTTTGTGCCACTAATCTAACACCTGATTTACATACCTAGTGATGCCCCACATCAAAGTCAAATCACTTCAGCCTGGCACAAATGGGTTCTGGGCATCAAAACTGGCATCAAAGGGGGCAAATCGCCCATTTTCACAGATTTGAATATGTAACAGCTATTTTTAAGGGGTTAAATAGCTTTGTGCCACTGATCTAACACCTGATTTACATAACTACTGATGCCCCACATGAAATCCAAGTCACTGCAGCCTGGCACAAATCGGTTCGGGGCATCAAAACTGGCATCAAAGTGGGCAAATCACCCATTTTCACAGATTTGAATAAGTAACAGCTATTTTTAAGGGGTTAAATAGCTTTGTGCCACTGATCTAACACCTGATTTACATACCTACTGATGCCCCACATGAAATCCATGTCACTGCAGCCTGGCACAAATGGGTTCTGGGCATCAGAACTGGCATCAAAGTGGGCAAATCGTACATTTTCACAGATTTGAATAAGTAACAGCTATTTTTAAGGGGTTAAATGCCTTTGTGCCACTGATTTAACACCTGATTTACATACCTACTGATGCCCCACATGAAATCCATGTCACTCCAGCCTGGCACAAATCGGTTCGGGGCATCAAAACTGGCATCAAAGTGGGCAAATCACCCATTTTCACAGATTTGAATAAGTAACAGCTATTTTTAAGGGGTTAAATGCCTTTGTGCCACTGATTTAACACCTGATTTACATATTTAATGATGCCCCACATGAAATCCATGTCACTCCAGCCTGGCACAAATGGGTTCTGGGCATCAAAACTGGCATCAAAGTGGTCAAATCGCCCATTTTCACAGATTTGAATAAGTAACAGCTATTTTTAAGGGGTTAAATGCCTTTGTGCCACTAATCTAACACCTGATTTACATACCTACTGATGCCCCACATGAAATCCATGTCACTCCAGCCTGGCACAAATGGGTTCTGGGCATCAAAACTGGCATCAAAGTGGACAAATCACCCATTTTCACAGATTTGAATAAGTAACAGCTATTTTTAAGAGGTTAAATGCCTTTGTGCCACTGATTTAACACCTGATTAACATACCTAATGATGCCCCACATGAAATGCATGTCAATACAGCCTGGCACAAATGGGTTCTGGGCATCAAAACTGGCATCAAAGTACTCAAATCACCCATTTTCACAGATTTGAATAAGTAACAGCTATTTTTAAGGGGTTAAATAGCTTTGTGCCACTGATCTAACACCTGATTTACATACCTACTGATGCCCCACATGAAATCCATGTCACTCCAGCCTTGCACAAATGGGTTCTGGGCATCAAAACTGGCATCAAAGTGGGCAAATCGCCCATTTTCACAGATTTGAATAAGTAACAGCTATTTTTAAGGGGTTAAATGCCTTTGTGCCACTGATATAACACCTGATTTACAGACCTACTGATGCCCCACATGAAATCCATGTCACTCCAGCCTGGCACAAATGGGTTCTGGGCATCAGAACTGGCATCAAAGTGGGCAAATTGCACATTTTCACAGATTTGAATAAGTAACAGCTATTTTTAAGGGGTTAAATGCCTTTGTGCCACTAATCTAACACCTGATTTACATACCTACTGATGCCCCACATGAAATCCATGTCACTCCAGCCTGGCACAAATGGGTTCTGGGCATCAAAACTGGCATCAAAGTGGACAAATCACCCATTTTCACAGATTTGAATAAGTAACAGCTATTTTGAAGAGGTTAAATGCCTTTGTGCCACTGATTTAACACCTGATTAACATACCTACTGACGCCCCACATGAAATGCATGTCACTCCAGCCTGGCACAAATGGGTTCTGGGCATCAAAACTGGCATCAAAGTACTCAAATCACCAATTTTCATAGATTTGAATAAGTAACAGCTATTTTTGAGGGGTTAAATGCCTTTGTGCCACTGATATAACACCTGATTTACATACCTACTGATGCCCCACATGAAATCCATGTCACTCCAGCCTGGCACAAATGGGTTCTGGGCATCAGAACTGGCATCAAAGTGGGCAAACAGCCCATTTTCACAGATTTGAATAAGTAAGTGATTTTTTAAGAGTTTAAATGACTTTGGGCCACTGATCTGACACCATTATTACATGCATTTTGATGCCCTGCATGAAATTTATGTCACTTTAGCTTTTCCCAAATGGGTTCTGGCCGTGAGAATTGGCATCAAAGTTGGCATTGATTTTAATGATTTGAATAAGTAACTGAATTTTAAGGGGTTAAATGACCTTGGCCACTGATCTCACACCACTATTACATACACAGACTGGAGACACACTAGCGATTTAAAAATCGGTCCTATTTATTGCAGGAAAGTCTGACGAGTGCAATGCAAGTGTCATGTGAGTGTCAGGCGTTTTTTGTGCGAGTACAATCTGACTTTTCACACCTAACACCCGATCTACATCCGACTGCAGTGCGATTTTAACATGAGATTTTACATACAGAAATGTTATTAATCATTTACACATAGTTTTAAAACGTAATATTCTTCAAAATGTATATATATATTCTAGATAGATAGATAGATTAAAAGCCGGCAAATGATCAGCCACGTACATTTTAATCAGAGTGACAGGTTAGATTACGATAGAATAGAGATATACACATAGAATAAATGTGTGGTGTGTGTGTGTATACAAATATATATATATACAGTATATATATATATATATTATAACGCTGATAGCGTCACTCTGTCCAAAGCCTTTATAGACTGCGCAAGCGCGACGCGTCTGCACAGTCTGGACCCCACAGTGTGATGCATCTGGGGAGGAGGATTGTGGCCCAGGAGATCGCAGTATGAGTAAGCACTGAACGCATACCGCGATCTCCGACGGAGAAGCAGAAACGCACCAGGAGGGTGAGTATGAAGGGGGAGGGTGAGCCATGCTATATTCACCTGTCCCCGTTCCACCGCTGGGTCTTCCGCATCCTCTGGCTGTGACGTTCAGGTCATAGGGCGTGATGACGTGGTCATTGCGCGCCCCCTGCCTCAACAGTCACAGCCAGAGGACACGGATGACAGAGTGGCGCGCGGCGGTGGAACAGGGACAGGTGAATATCGCAAGTGCCGGGTGTGACGGGGCATGCGACAGAGCAGGAAGAGACACCACGCCAGTAATCAATCCAATAAAATTTATTGGAACAGGGAACTGGGACAACACAAATCAAAGTAATTCTGCAGCGTCCGTAATTAGTCTACAATGAGTCCACACAAAGGGAGCAGATCCGGGGGCGCCACCTGGCAATCCGAAGCCAGGGAAAAGAAAAATAATCCTGGGATGAGTTTACTGGATCCAACAGATGAGGGACACAACACCATTCCACGTGGCAGCTTTTAACCCTCCACACACGGGCACCAGGATCTCGCCTCAGCATACGATCCCAGCCCTTCGCAAGTCACCACACAATTGAATCAGCCAACACATGAGTCTATTGTTCTGTGTCCTGGGATCCATCCCTCCATGAGGGAAAGCTCCCCCTTCTGGTTGTTGACTCAAGCCTGATTACATAGCAGTCCAGGGACACAGGCCGGGGGAGGGACACGCTGTTACACCGGGGGCCTTAGCCAGCGGCGACTCCAGCACCTGACCCCCATAGTGCGCTGGTGTTCCCGCCTGCTTAGGCACTCGGCGCCCAGCGACGAGAGGTGAGTCTGTCTTTTTTTTTTTTTAAATCGCAGCAGCAGCATACGGGGCATATTATGCTATGGAGCATCTTATGGGGGCCATCAACGATGGGAGCAGCACATGACAGAATGGGGGCGCAGAATGGGTGCAGCACATTACAGAATGGGGCGCAGGATGGGAGCAGCACATGACAGAATGGGGGCGCAGAATGGTTGCAGCACATGACAGAATGGGGGCGCAGGATGGGAGTAGCACATGACAGAATGGGGGCGCAGGATGGGAGTAGCATATGACAGAATGGGGGCGCAGGATGGGAGCAGCACATTACAGAATGGGGGCGCAGGATGGGAGCAGCACATGACAGGATGGGGCGCAGGATGAAAGCAGCACATGACAGGATGGGGGCGCAGGATGGGAGCAGCACATGACAGGATGAGGGCACAGGAAAAGAGTAGCACATGACAAGATGGAGGCGCACAAAACAGGATGAGGGTGCAGGATGGGGCTGCACATGACAGGAAGGGGGTGCAGGATGGGAGCAGCGTATGACAGGATGGGGGTGCAAGATGGTAGCAGCACATGACAAGATTAGGGGGCAGGATGGAAGAGGCGCATACCAGGATGGAGACCATATACCAATATAAATGCTCACCACCCGGGCGTAGAACAGGTTCAATAGCTAGTGTGTGTGTGTATATATATATATATATATATATATATATCTAACGCCAAGAAGACCAAAAACGAACGGCACTGTCTGTGAAACGAGGTTATCCAAAAATTTCGGGTTCAGGTATTAATGAATAATAGTCCTAGCATCAGCCATGCATCAAGATCATAGGTGCTCTTCTGAAAATACACGAAAATCCATGACCATATGCAAGAAGAAAGAGAAGGCACTCACCGATCTAAAATTCCCAACTTTCTTTCATCTTCATGTTAAAAAAATACTGACCCGTGGAAGCGCAAGCACAAACGGCCGTCGTCTATCCCTGCTCACAAGAACTCCGCTCCTCACTCCCCCGGCCATGGAATTTTTTTAACATTAAGATGAAATAAAGTTGGGAAATTTAGATCGGTGAGTGCCTTCTCTTTCTTCTTGCATATGGTTATATATATATATATTGTCACGATATGGTATGAAATATCATATAAGTAGTTTCTCTTGCTAGCAAGCTGTGGGCTAAAAAAGCCCCCCTTCCCTTTCACTCAGCCAAGAGCTGCCTTGCCAATGTACATGGGGGAAGAGCGTTTTATTGCCTTAAGGAATTTTTACAACCAGGTTAGAATCTTCCTCCAGCAAGAACTGGATTGTAAGTCTCTAGAACACATGGAAGTTCTTTGTTTTGTTTTTGTAAGATATTACGCAAACCGTTTACGTTAAGAACACGAGAATATATATTCTTAATCCCCCTCGATAGATCTATCCGCCACACTAAACATGAGCGTCTAACTCCATCTAGTAAAGAAGTAGGGATTTTTCTGTAAATATGTATTCCAGATAGGACATATTTGATCTCATTAGAATGTCCACGTTAATCCGAGATGAATGCTGGGTTGGTTACGACTATGACATGTTTTGTAGCGAAGTTATAGAAAGTAGATAAATTTAAGGTTGAAGTAATCAGAATGTAGAGAGAGGAGGGTCTGGATAAGCCAGCCTTTCTGTGATGTCACTAGTGTCATGATATGTACTTTTGCTCTGTCCTGTATTTGAATAATATGCCATTTGATGTATGTAACTGTTCTCTGGTTTCTATTAGCTGTAATTTATGTATTTTCTTGTGCTGGGAGTCACCTGTAACAATGTCTCCTTCCCCCAATACTTGCAGCCCTAAGCTTTAATGTAATTAAGCTTTGTCAACTAGTGAAGGAATAGCCATTCTTCCTCACAGCAGGTGGCTAGTCAAATGTACATACTACGTAGACTAAGCGGAGCCGACCAGAATAGAATCTTCTGATGGACCCAACCATTGAATAGAAGGTGTGACCCCTGTTGTGAATTCCGTTCTCGGGCTCCCTCCTGTGGTCATGAGTGGTACTGTGTGAGTTTGTTCTTGGGCTCCCTCTGGTGGCCTTTAGCGATATGGCTGGTCTTGGCTGGGCTCAGCTGCTTCATTTCCTGCTATGCTTGGCCTATTTAACTCACCTGGACCTTCATTTGTTGCCTGCTGTCGGTGTATTCAGTCCTGATTCTGAGCTGGTTAGTTCTGGGGTGCAGAGTGCGCCCCTCACATCGTGAGTCGGTGTGGGGGTTCTTGTATTCTCTGCGTGGTTTATTTTTGATAGCTTTTGTACTGACCGCACAGATTCCTATCTATTTTCTGTCTATCTAGTATTAGCGGGCCTCATTTGCTAAACCTGTTTCATTTCTACGTTTGTATTTTCCCCTTAACTCACCGTTATTATATGTGGGGGGCTGTCTAAAACTTTGGGGTTATTTCTCTGAGGCAAGTGAGGTCTTTGCTTTCTCTCTAGGGGCAGTCAGTTTCTCAGGCTGTGAAGAGGCGTCTAGGTTTTTAGGTAACGCTCCACGGCTGCCTTTAGTGTGTTTGGATAGGATCAGGATTGCGGTCAGTATAGCTTCCACATTCCCAGAACTTGTCCTAACATTCTGGTTATATGTATCAGGTCAGTTTTGAGATCCTACCACCGGATCATAACAGACCCCTACCCCCTTCATGTGCAGATCCCAGGAGCTCAGACAAGCCATTCTTATTTTTGAGATCAGATGTGAGTTGATCCTTGAAGGAGGAGTGGGGATTCTTAGCTGAGGCAAGACCCCACGTCCATCTGTGACTGCGGAAGCGAACGGGGCGAGACTTGAGCTGAGGACATATCTCGTCGTTCGTGAGATTGTTTTGGGATCCTTTGGACTCGTGTGGACTATTGCTTTGTTAGCGGGCACAAGGATTATCGGGAGGTGCCCCGAACCTGTTCCGTGGACTAATTGTGGACTCTGTAGATCTACCTGCATGCGTTGTTCCAGCGTTCTTGATAATAAATCTGTGGAATCATCCCTTGGCCTGTTGTCCCTTCTTGCTCTGCCGTACACCCCGTCACAACTAGCTGCAGGTTTTAAGTTTGTGGCAGGCTCCCCAGCAGGATTTCTTGTTTTTTTCCTGGAGAGCCCTGAGCACGTCCAATGAGCTGGGACGTATGGTTGCCTGCAATGCAATGAACTGAGAATATGTGAGTGTTATCTTTTCTCTTTTAATCCCCTTTATGTTATAATTACCTTGTACATATTTGCAATTGTCTCATTTGTAACATCTTTGTAAAATATTTTGATAAAGCACTGCCTACATTTTGTGGGGTATATTATTTCATGCCAGTTCTTTCTCCATGCTCTAAAAACATACCCTAAGTCTTCTGAAGGGAATTTACGCTACTGTTTTGGGTTAGCTTCGGACCCGTTTAATCGAAGCTGGTGGCAGTAATACCGTGTACTGTGCAGGCCTTTGGGTGTTGTAGCGACTGCGGCATTGATAATTATTGTTCCTGCCTGAGTGGGAGTAGTTTATCGCGTCGCTGCAGCGTGCCCAATAGCCAGTACAAAGCAGGCAGCCTTTCTGGCGACTAATTACCCTAGGTGCAGTACCTAACCTGACCTGATAGAAAGGGGGGCGCCAGAGAGCTGCAAGGTTTAAGGGGAACTGTAAGCGGGATACACAAAAATCCCTGCAGTTCGTGGTATATTGAAGAGCAGTGGGATACCTAAAATAAGCCCCTGCTGTAAACTAAGAGGTCCCTAGCCTCGTGTGTGTTTTTTCATCACATTGTGGCAGTGGAGGGATAACTAAGATAAGCCCCCTGCACATGTGATAGCCGTCTGTTGGTCTAAAGTCACCCCAATCCGTGACATATTGTTGACAGTGGTCAGGAATCCCTGTGGATTTCGTGACCAATTGGTGGCAGCGGCTAAGGGATCGTGACATATATATATATATATATATATATATATATATATATACACTGTATATATATAGTCTTTATATTGCAGAGAGAGATACATAGAAGAATAGCTGGTAATTCATTTGTCAGCCTCTCTAAAATCACTGCTGGAGCCGACAGGATAGAAGACATGGATTACATACACTAAGTAGATGCAGAATAGTTAGATATGTACTGTATATGTCAGTGATCAATACAATTACTATAGTGTGTGTGCAAATTAGAGGACATGTATGTAATTAATAAAAGATTATTTTGGGGGGAAAAAATGTTGCGGGCTCCCGCGTAATTTTCCAATCCAGAGAGGGAAAGCCAGCGACTGGAGGCCAATGTTTATAGCCTAAGAAGGGGTTAATACCCATGGATCTCCCCAGGCTATGAATATGAGCCCACAGCTGTATTTTTAGTGTTTACTGGCTATTAAAATAGGGTGGCCCCCCAAAAATGACATGGGGTACCCTTATAATTAAATTCCAGAAAAAGCTATGCAGACAGCTGCGGGCTGATATTCATAGCCTAGGAAGGGGCCATGGATATTGACCCCTCATGGCTACAAACACTAGCTCTCAGCCTCCCCAGAAATGTCGCATTTTTAAGATTCACCAATTTCAGCACTTAGCCTCTCCCTTCCCGCTGCCCTGTATCGGTGGTATATGGGGTAATAGTTTGGGGGTTGATGTGACCTTTATATTGTAAGGTCACATCAAGCCCGGCTTAGTAATGGAGAAGTGTCAAGAAGACACCTATCCATTGCTAATCCTATAGTTTTTACAGGTTCAATAAAGACGCAGCCAGGATAAAGTCTTTTAATGAAATAAAACACTAAACACAGTTTTTCATCCTTATTATCCAGCTAATACATACAACGCCCTTGTTCTCCTGTAATTAAAAAACAAAAAAAAACAAAACAATATACCATACCTGTCAGTCGTTCTGTCCCACGCAGTGATCAATATCTGGGGAAAATACAGTTTGCAACTAGGAGCGGTGCTGAAATGCAACCGCCATGGCTGCAAACTACTGGGGAATGAGGAGATGCTGCCAGCGCAGCTACAGAGACTAGCGCTGATGTCCTCCCTTCCGGCTTGAACTGCAATGAACTCTGCAGCGTGGGAAAATGAACTGGCATTTTCCCACGCTCCAGAGTTCAGCGCGGGTCAGGCAAGCAGGGAGGGTAGACTCAGTGACTTCACCGCTAGTCACTGAGGGTACGCTGGCAGCATCTCCTCATTCCCCAGTAGTTTGCAGCTGGGCTGGTAGCATCTTAGCACAGTCCTGGTTGCAAACTGTATTTTCCCCAGATATGGATTACTGCGTGGGACAGAACGACGGACAGGTATATTGTTTTTTTTATTCATTACAGGAGATCGAGGGCGTCTCATGGATTAGCTGAATAATAAAGATGGCAAAATGTGTTTATTGTTTTATTTAATTAAAAGACTTTATTCTGGCTGTGTCTTTATTGAACCTCTAACAACTATAGGATTAGTAATGGATAGCTGTCTTATTGACACCTCTCCATTACTAAGCCGGGCTTGATGTGACCTTACAATTCAAAGGTCACATCAACCACCCAACTATTACCCCATTGCCACCGCTACAGGGCAGTGGGAAGAGAGAGGCTAAGTGCCATAATTGCCATAAATCATGCAGCTGCGTCAACAAAAACTAAATCTCTGAGCAGTCACAAATACTCGGAGATTTCCCGAGCAACAAGTATATTCGCTCATCACTATTAACTACCTGCAAAAAACACTTGAACTTTCGATAGTAGTTTGCAAACCCCAAGAAGCGTTGCAAATAGCGATGAGCGAGTATACTCGTTGCTCGGGCTTTCCCGAGCACGCTCGGGTGGTCTCCCGAGTATTTGTGACTGCTCAGAGATTTAGTTTTTGTTGATGCAGCTGCATAATGTATGGCTGCTAGCCAGCCTGAGTACATGTGGGGGTTGCCTGTTTGCCAGGGAATCCCCACATGTAATCAAGCTGTCTAGTAGCTGTAAATCATGCAGCTGCGGCAAGGAAAACTAAATCTCTGATCAGACATAAATACTTGGAGACCACCCGAGTGTGCTCGGGAAAACCCAAGTAACGAGTATACTCGCTCATCACTAGTTGCAAACCCTTCAAGTCACGGGGCTGAACCCAATCACTAATAGCCTGCACCTTCTTGAGATCCATGCGAAACCCCTCATTGGAAACAATCAAACCCAAAAGTGATAACTCCTGTACAAAAAATTAACATTTCAAATTTTGAAAAAAGTAGTTTTTCCCTGAGTCTATGAAGGACAGTACGCGAATAGTGAAAATGGGTTTCACTGTCAGGGGAGTAAACCAAGATGTCGTCAAGGTAAATAATCGCAAAGTGACCGATCAGATCAGCAAACACAATATTAATACAATTTTGAAAAATGGCCAGGGGTGTTTGTTAGCCCGAAGGACGTAAAGAGATTCTCAAAAAGAACTTCTCACGTGAGAAACGCGGTCTTCCACTCGTCTCCCTCTCAAACACTTATCCAAGTATAGGCTCCCCACAAATCGAACTTTGAAAATCATTTGGCCCCAGACAACTAGTTACACAAGTCAGGAATGAGAGGAAGTGGGTAAGTTTTTCTCACAGTGATTTTGTTGAGTTCAAGAAAGTCGAGGCAAGGACTCAAACCACCATCTTTTTTCTTTACAAAGAAAAAGCCAGCTGCCACAGGAGAAACATAAGGGCGGACATGCCCCTTACGAAGACTCTCGGCAATATACTCCTTCATGGCCAGCCGCTCAGGACAAGACAGATTAAATTGATGGCACAATTAAAAGATGGATGTGGCGGTAGAACCTCAGCCTCGCTTTCAGAGAACACGTCTTCAAAGACCTTCAGATACTCCGGAATAGCTTCCAGACCGACAGACAACACAGATACAGACTTCAAGGACTTAGATAAGGACCATTGAACAATTTCCTCAGTAACCCAGTTAATAACAGGGTTTTGATGCTGTAACCAAGGCATTCCTGACACCAACCCACTATATTTGCCCACTTTGATGCTAATTCTGGTGCTCAGAACCCATTTGGGCTAGGCTGGAGGGACCTGGGTTTGATGCAGGGCATCACTATTTGTGTATTTTAAGTGTCAGATCAGTGGCCCAAAACCATTTAACCCCTTAAAAACAGCAGGTCCCTATTCAAATCTGTTAAAATTGGCTGTTTGCCCAGTTTGATGACAGTTCTGATGCCCAGAACTAATTTGGGCCAGGCTGAAGAGACCTGGTTTTATTGTGGGGCTCCCTGTTCTATATGTATGCACTCTGGTATCAGTGGCACAAAGGAATTTAACCCCTTAAAAACACCAGTTACTTATTCAAATCTGTGAAAATGGGCTGTTTGCCCACTGATGCCAGTTCTGGTGCCCAGAACCCATTTGGGCCAGGCTGGAGAGACCAGGGTTTGATGCAGGGCATCACTGTCTGTGTATTTTAAGTGTCGTATTAGTGGCCCAAAGGCATTTAACCCCTTAAAAACATCAGTTACTTATTCAAATCTGTGAAAATGGGCTGTTTGCCCACTTTGATGCCAGTTCTTGTGCCCAGAACCCATTTGGGACAGGCTGAAGGGACCTGGGTTTGATGCAGGGCATCACTTTATGTGTATTTTAAGTGTCAGATCAGTGGCCCAAAGGCATTTAACCCCTTAAAAACATCAGTTACTTATTCAAATCTGTGAAAATGGGCTGTTTGCCCACTTTGATGCCAGTTCTGGTGCCCAGAACCTATTTGGGCCAGGCTGGAAAGACCTGGGTTTGATGCAGGGCATCACTGTCTGTGTATTTTAAGTGTCGTATTAGTGGCCCAAAGGCATTTAACCCCTTAAAAACATCAGTTACTTATTCAAATCTGTGAAAATGGGCTGTTTGCCCACTTTGATGCCAGTTCTGGTGCCCAGAACCCATTTGGGCCAGGCTGGAGAGACCTGGGTTTGATGCAGGGCATCACTTTCTGTGTATTTTAAGTGTCAGATCAGTGGCCCAAAGGCATTTAACCCCTTAAAAACATCAGTTACTTATTCAAATATGTGAAAATGGGCTGTTTGCCCACTTTGATGCCAGTTCTGGTGCCCAGAACCCATTTGGGCCAGGCTGGAGAGACCGGGGTTTGATGCAGGGCATCACTGTCTGTGTATTTTAAGTGTCGTATCAGTGGCCCAAAGGCATTTAACCCCTTCAAAACATCAGTTACTTATTCAAATCTGTGAAAATGGGCTGTTTGCCCACTTTGATGCTAATTCTGGTGCCCAGAACCCATTTGGGCTAGGCTGGAGGGACCTGGGTTTGATGCAGGGCATCACTATTTGTGTATTTTAAGTGTCAGATCAGTGGCCCAAAACCATTTAACCCCTTAAAAACAGCAGGTCCCTATTCAAATCTGTTAAAATTGGCTGTTTGCCCAGTTTGATGACAGTTCTGATGCCCAGAACTAATTTGGGCCAGGCTGAAGAGACCTGGTTTTATTGTGGGGCTCCCTGTTCTATATGTATGCACTCTGGTATCAGTGGCACAAAGGAATTTAACCCCTTAAAAACACCAGTTACTTATTCAAATCTGTGAAAATGGGCTGTTTGCCCACTGATGCCAGTTCTGTTGCCCAGAACCCATTTGGGCCAGGCTGGAGAGACCAGGGTTTGATGCAGGGCATCACTGTCTGTGTATTTTAAGTGTCGTATTAGTGGCCCAAAGGCATTTAACCCCTTAAAAACATCAGTTACTTATTCAAATCTGTGAAAATGGGCTGTTTGCCCACTTTGATGCCAGTTCTTGTGCCCAGAACCCATTTGGGACAGGCTGAAGGGACCTGGGTTTGATGCAGGGCATCACTTTATGTGTATTTTAAGTGTCAGATCAGTGGCCCAAAGGCATTTAACCCCTTAAAAACATCAGTTACTTATTCAAATCTGTGAAAATGGGCTGTTTGCCCACTTTGATGCCAGTTCTGGTGCCCAGAACCCATTTGGGCCAGGCTGGAGAGACCTGGGTTTGATGCAGGGCATGACTGTCTGTGTATTTTAAGTGTCGTATTAGTGGCCCAAAGGCATTTAACCCCTTAAAAACATCAGTTACTTATTCAAATCTGTGAAAATGGGCTGTTTGCCCACTTTGATGCCAGTTCTGGTGCCCAGAACCCATTTGGGCCAGGCTGGAGAGACCTGGGTTTGATACAGGGCATCACTTTCTGTGTATTTTAAGTGTCAGATCAGTGGCCCAAAGGCATTTAACCCCTTAGAAACATCAGTTACTTATTCAAATCTGTGAAAATGGGCTGTTTGCCCACTTTGATGCCAGTTCTGGTGCCCAGAATCCATTTGGGCCAGGCTGGAGAGACCTGGGTTTGATGCAGGGCATCACTGTCTGTGTATTTTAAGTGTCGTATCAGTGGCCCAAAGGCATTTAACCCCTTAAAAACATCAGTTACTTATTCAAATCTGTGAAAATGGGCTGTTTCCCCACTTTGATGCCAGTTCTGGTGCCCAGAACCCATTTGGGCCAGGCTGGAGAGACCTGGGTTTGATGCAGGGCATCACTTTCTGTGTATTTTAAGTGTCGTATCAGTGGCCCAAAGGCATTTAACCCCTTAAAAACATCAGTTACTTATTCAAATCTGTGAAAATGGGCGATTTGACCACTTTGATGCCAGTTTTGATGCCCAGAACCCATTTGTGCCAGGCTGGAGTGACATGGATTTCATGTGGGGCATCATTAAATATGTAAATCAGGTGTTAAATCAGTGGCACAAAGGCATTTAACCCCTTAAAAATAGCTGTTACTTATTCAAATCTGTGAAAATGTGCAATTTGCCCATTTTGATGCCAGTTCTGATGCCCAGAACCCATTTGTGCCAGGCTGCAGTGACATGGATTTCATGTGGGGCATCAGTAGGTATGTAAATCAGGTGTTAGATCAGTGGCACAAAGCTATTTAACCCCTTAAAAATAGCTGTTACTTATTCAAATCTGTGAAAATGGGTGATTTGCCCATTTTGATGCCAGTTTTGATGCCCCGAACCGATTTGTGCCAGGCTGCAGTGACTTGGATTTCATGTGGGGCATCAGTAGTTATGTAAATCAGGTGTTAGATCAGTGGCACAAAGCTATTTAACCCCTTAAAAATAGCTGTTACTTATTCAAATCTGTGAAAATGGGTGATTTGAGTACTTTGATGCCAGTTTTGATGCCCAGAACCCATTTGTGCCAGGCTGGAGTGACATGGATTTCATGTGGGGCATCAGTAGGTATGTAAATCAGGTGTTAGATCAGTGGCACAAAGGCATCTAACCCCCTCAAAATAGCTGTTACTTATTCAAATCTGTGAAAATGTGCAATTTGCCCCCTTTGATGCCAGTTCTGATGCCCAGAACCCATTTGTGCCAGGCTGCAGTGACATGGATTTCATGTGGGGTACCAGTAGGTATGTAAATCAGGTGTTAGATTAGTGGCACAAAGGCATTTAACCCCTTAAAAATAGCTGTTACTTATTCAAATCTGTGAAAATGGGCGATTTGACCACTTTGATGCCAGTTTTGATGCCCAGAACCCATTTGTGCCAGGCTGCAGTGACATGGATTTCATGTGGGGTACCAGTAGGTATGTAAATCAGGTGTTAGATTAGTGGCACAAAGGCATTTAACCCCTTAAAAATAGCTGTTACTTATTCAAATCTGTGAAAATGGGCGATTTGCCCACTTTGATGCCAGTTCTGATGCCCAGAACCCATTTGTGCCAGGCTGCAGTGACATGGATTTCATGTGGGGCATCAGTAGGTATGTAAATCAGGTGTTAGATCAGTGGCACAAAGCTATTTAACCCCTTAAAAATAGCTGTTACTTATTCAAATCTGTGAAAATGGGTGATTTGCCCACTTTGATGCCAGTTTTGATGCCCCGAACCGATTTGTGCCAGGCTGCAGTGACTTGGATTTCATGTGCGGCATCAGTAGTTATGTAAATCAGGTGTTAGATCAGTGGCACAAAGCTATTTAACCCCTTAAAAATAGCTGTTACTTTTTCAAATCTGTGAAAATGGGTGATTTGAGTACTTTGATGCCAGTTTTGATGCCCAGAACCCATTTGTGCCAGGCTGTATTGACATGCATTTCATGTGGGGCATCATTAGGTATGTTAATCAGGTGTTAAATCAGTGGCACAAAGGCATTTAACCTCTTAAAAATAGCTGTTACTTATTCAAATCTGTGAAAATGGGTGATTTGTCCACTTTGGTGCCAGTTTTGATGCCCAGAACCCATTTGTGCCAGGCTGGAGTGACATGGATTTCATGTGGGGCATCAGTAGGTATGTAAATAAGGTGTTAGATCAGTGGCACAAAGGCATCTAACCCCCTCAAAATAGCTGTTACTTATTCAAATCTGTGAAAATGTGCAATTTGCCCCCTTTGATGCCAGTTCTGATGCCCAGAACCCATTTGTGCCAGGCTGCAGTGACATGGATTTCATGTGGGGTACCAGTAGGTATGTAAATCAGGTGTTAGATTGGTGGCACAAAGGCATTTAACCCCTTAAAAATAGCTGTTACTTATTCAAATCTGTGAAAATGGGCGATTTGACCACTTTGATGCCAGTTTTGATGCCCAGAACCCATTTGTGCCAGGCTGCAGTGACATGGATTTCATGTGGGGTACCAGTAGGTATGTAAATCAGGTGTTAGATTAGTGGCACAAAGGCATTTAACCCCTTAAAAATAGCTGTTACTTATTCAAATCTGTGAAAATGGGCGATTTGCCCACTTTGATGCCAGTTCTGATGCCCAGAACCCATTTGTGCCAGGCTGCAGTGACATGGATTTCATGTGGGGCATCAGTAGGTATGTAAATCAGGTGTTAGATCAGTGGCACAAAGCTATTTAACCCCTGAAAAATAGCTGTTACTTATTCAAATCTGTGAAAATGGGTGATTTGCCCACTTTGATGCCAGTTTTGATGCCCCGAACCGATTTGTGCCAGGCTGCAGTGACTTGGATTTCATGTGGGGCATCAGTAGTTATGTAAATCAGGTGTTAGATCAGTGGCACAAAGCTATTTAACCCCTTAAAAATAGCTGTTACTTATTCAAATCTGTGAAAATGGGTGATTTGAGTACTTTGATGCCAGTTTTGATGCCCAGAACCCATTTGTGCCAGGCTGAAGTGATCTGACTTTGATGTGGGGCATCACTAGGTATGTAAATCAGGTGTTAGATTAGTGGCACAAAGGCATTTAACCCCTTAAAAATAGCTGTTACTTTTTCAAATCTGTGAAAATGGGTGATTTGAGTACTTTGATGCCAGTTTTGATGCCCAGAACCCATTTGTGCCAGGCTGTATTGACATGCATTTCATGTGGGGCATCATTAGGTATGTTAATCAGGTGTTAAATCAGTGGCACAAAGGCATTTAACCTCTTAAAAATAGCTGTTACTTATTCAAATCTGTGAAAATGGGTGATTTGTCCACTTTGATGCCAGTTTTGATGCCAGTTTTGATGCCCAGAACCCATTTGTGCCAGACTGGAGTGACATGGATTTCATGTGGGGCATCAGTAGGTATGTAAATCAGGTGTTAGATCAGTGGCACAAAGGCATTTAACCCCTCAAAAATAGCTGTTACTTATTCAAATCTGTGAAAATGGGCGATTTGACCATTTTGATGCCAGTTCTGATGCCCAGAACCCATTTGTGCCAGACTGGAGTGACATGTATTTCATGTGGGGCATCAGTAGGTATGTAAATCAGGTGTTAGATCAGTGGCACAAAGCTATTTAACCCCTTAAAAATAGCTGTTACTTATTCAAATCTGTGAAAATGGGTGATTTGCCCACTTTGATGCCAGTTTTGATGCCCCGAACCGATTTGTGCCAGGCTGCAGTGACTTGGATTTCATGTGGGGCATCAGTAGTTATGTAAATCAGGTGTTAGATCAGTGGCACAAAGCTATTTAACCCCTTAAAAATAGCTGTTACTTATTCAAATCTGTGAAAATGGGCGATTTGCCCCCTTTGATGCCAGTTTTGATGCCCAGAACCCATTTGTGCCAGGCTGAAGTGATTTGACTTTGATGTGGGGCATCACTAGGTAAGTAAATCAGGTGTTAGATTAGTGGCACAAAGGCATTTAACCCCTTAAAAATTGCTGTTACTTATTCAAATCTGTGAAAATGTGCTATTTGCCCCCTTTGATGCCAGTTCTGATGCCCAGAACCCATTTGTGCCAGGCTGGATTGACTTGGATTTCATGTGGGGCATCAGTAGGTATGTAAATCAGGTGTTAGATCAGTGGCACAAAGGCATTTATCCCCTTAAAAATAGCTGTTACTTATTCAAATCAGTGAAAATGGGCGATTTGCCCCATTTGATGCCAGTTTTGATGCCCAGAACACATTTGTGCCAGGCTGGAGTGACATGGATTTCATGTGGGGCATCAGTAGGTATGTAAATCAGGTGTTAGATCAGTGGCACAAAGGCATCTAACCCCCTCAAAATAGCTGTTACTTATTCAAATCTGTGAAAATGTGCAATTTGCCCCCTTTGATGCCAGTTCTGATGCCCAGAACCCATTTGTGCCAGGCTGCAGTGACATGGATTTCATGTGGGGTACCAGTAGGTATGTAAATCAGGTGTTAGATTAGTGGCACAAAGGCATTTAACCCCTTAAAAATAGCTGTTACTTATTCAAATCTGTGAAAATGGGCGATTTGACCACTTTGATGCCAGTTTTGATGCCCAGAACCCATTTGTGCCAGGCTGCAGTGACATGGATTTCATGTGGGGTACCAGTAGGTATGTAAATCAGGTGTTAGATTAGTGGCACAAAGGCATTTAACCCCTTAAAAATAGCTGTTACTTATTCAAATCTGTGAAAATGGGCGATTTGCCCACTTTGATGCCAGTTCTGATGCCCAGAACCCATTTGTGCCAGGCTGCAGTGACATGGATTTCATGTGGGGCATCAGTAGGTATGTAAATCAGGTGTTAGATCAGTGGCACAAAGCTATTTAACCCCTTAAAAATAGCTGTTACTTATTCAAATCTGTGAAAATGGGTGATTTGCCCATTTTGATGCCAGTTTTGATGCCCCGAACCGATTTGTGCCAGGCTGCAGTGACTTGGATTTCATGTGGGGCATCAGTAGTTATGTAAATCAGGTGTTAGATCAGTGGCACAAAGCTATTTAACCCCTTAAAAATAGCTGTTACTTATTCAAATCTGTGAAAATGGGTGATTTGAGTACTTTGATGCCAGTTTTGATGCCCAGAACCCATTTGTGCCAGGCTGTATTGACATGCATTTCATGTGGGGCATCATTAGGTATGTTAATCAGGTGTTAAATCAGTGGCACAAAGGCATTTAACCTCTTAAAAATAGCTGTTACTTATTCAAATCTGTGAAAATGGGTGATTTGTCCACTTTGGTGCCAGTTTTGATGCCCAGAACCCATTTGTGCCAGGCTGGAGTGACATGGATTTCATGTGGGGCATCAGTAGGTATGTAAATCAGGTGTTAGATCAGTGGCACAAAGGCATCTAACCCCCTCAAAATAGCTGTTACTTATTCAAATCTGTGAAAATGTGCAATTTGCCCCCTTTGATGCCAGTTCTGATGCCCAGAACCCATTTGTGCCAGGCTGCAGTGACATGGATTTCATGTGGGGTACCAGTAGGTATGTAAATCAGGTGTTAGATTGGTGGCACAAAGGCATTTAACCCCTTAAAAATAGCTGTTACTTATTCAAATCTGTGAAAATGGGCGATTTGACCACTTTGATGCCAGTTTTGATGCCCAGAACCCATTTGTGCCAGGCTGCAGTGACATGGATTTCATGTGGGGTACCAGTAGGTATGTAAATCAGGTGTTAGATTAGTGGCACAAAGGCATTTAACCCCTTAAAAATAGCTGTTACTTATTCAAATCTGTGAAAATGGGCGATTTGCCCACTTTGATGCCAGTTCTGATGCCCAGAACCCATTTGTGCCAGGCTGCAGTGACATGGATTTCATGTGGGGCATCAGTAGGTATGTAAATCAGGTGTTAGATCAGTGGCACAAAGCTATTTAACCCCTTAAAAATAGCTGTTACTTATTCAAATCTGTGAAAATGGGTGATTTGCCCACTTTGATGCCAGTTTTGATGCCCCGAACCGATTTGTGCCAGGCTGCAGTGACTTGGATTTCATGTGGGGCATCAGTAGTTATGTAAATCAGGTGTTAGATCAGTGGCACAAAGCTATTTAACCCCTTAAAAATAGCTGTTACTTATTCAAATCTGTGAAAATGGGTGATTTGAGTACTTTGATGCCAGTTTTGATGCCCAGAACCCATTTGTGCCAGGCTGAAGTGATTTGACTTTGATGTGGGGCATCACTAGGTATGTAAATCAGGTGTTAGATTAGTGGCACAAAGGCATTTAACCCCTTAAAAATAGCTGTTACTTTTTCAAATCTGTGAAAATGGGTGATTTGAGTACTTTGATGCCAGTTTTGATGCCCAGAACCCATTTGTGCCAGGCTGTATTGACTTGCATTTCATGTGGGGCATCATTAGGTATGTTAATCAGGTGTTAAATCAGTGGCACAAAGGCATTTAACCTCTTAAAAATAGCTGTTACTTATTCAAATCTGTGAAAATGGGTGATTTGTCCACTTTGATGCCAGTTTTGATGCCCAGAACCCATTTGTGCCAGACTGGAGTGACATGGATTTCATGTGGGGCATCAGTAGGTATGTAAATCAGGTGTTAGATCAGTGGCACAAAGGCATTTAACCCCTCAAAAACAGCTGTTACTTATTCAAATCTGTGAAAATGGGCGATTTGACCATTTTGATGCCAGTTCTGATGCCCAGAACCCATTTGTGCCAGACTGGAGTGACTTGGATTTCATGTGGGGCATCAGTAGTTATGTAAATCAGGTGTTAGATCAGTGGCACAAAGCTATTTAACCCCTTAAAAATAGCTGTTACTTATTCAAATCTGTGAAAATGGGCGATTTGCCCCCTTTGATGCCAGTTTTGATGCCCAGAACCCATTTGTGCCAGGCTGAAGTGATTTGACTTTGATGTGGGGCATCACTAGGTATGTAAATCAGGTGTTAGATTAGTGGCACAAAGGCATTTAACCCCTTAAAAATTGCTGTTACTTATTCAAATCTGTGAAAATGTGCTATTTGCCCCCTTTGATGCCAGTTCTGATGCCCAGAACCCATTTGTGCCAGGCTGAAGTGACATGGATTTCATGTGGGGCATCAGTAGGTATGTAAATCAGGTGTTAGATCAGTGGCACAAAGGCATTTAACCCCTTAAAAATAGCTGTTACTTATTCAAATCAGTGAAAATGGGCGATTTGACCATTTTGATGCCAGTTCTGATGCCCAGAACCCATTTGTGCCAGGCTGGATTGACTTGGATTTCATGTGGGGCATCAGTAGGTATGTAAATCAGGTGTTAGATCAGTGGCACAAAGGCATTTAACCCCTTAAAAATAGCTGTTACTTATTCAAATCAGTGAAAATGGGCGATTTGCCCCATTTGATGCCAGTTTTGATGCCCAGAACACATTTGTGCCAGGCTGGAGTGACATGGATTTCATGTGGGGCATCAGTAGGTATGTAAGTCAGGTGTTTAATAAGTGGCACAAAGGCATTTAACCCCTTAAAAATAGCTGTTACTTATTCGCATGTGTGAAAATTGGTTCTCTGCCCACTTTGATGCCAGTTCTGATGCCCAGTACCCATTTGTGCCAGGCTGGATTGACAGGAACTTGATGTGTGGCATCACAAGGTATGCAAGTCAGGTGTCAGATCAGTGGCACAAAGCCATTTAACACCTTTAATACCATACCTCAGTGCCCACTTTGATGCCCATTTTTGTGCCAGCCTTCTAATATTTTTATCTGTTTTTAAGTGTATTCACAAGAGGGCACATGACCGCATAATATTATATACTTAGAATGGTTTATTTTTATTGAAAAACCTGAAAAAAACAGAAAATAAAAAATAGCCGAATAAGAAACTGCTGAATAAGAAACCAACTTCAGCCCGAATAAGAAACTGAACGAATAAGAAACCAACTTCAGCATCGTGGAGTCTGCGCACTGCCGCCGCCGCCCCTCCCCCAGTCACCGTACAGGGGCGGGAACAGGATTGTGGGAGAACCCCGGAGGCGGGGCGTGAGGCGTCCTGGGGGCGGAGCCAGGTCGGTGCTTGCTCGGTGCTGCAGCCGTCGTCCGCTCGGTATGATCTGTGTGCTGCTGGTGGCCGGACATGGCGCCCTGCTGGAGAGCCACATCAAGGTGTGCAGCGTCACTGATGATTTTCCCGTTCTATAGTGCGGGGGATGGAGCGGCTGCTGGGACTTGTGGTTGTAGCTGCGGACAAGCTGTAAATCCGCAGCGAAATCTCCCAGGAAACGTGTGTAAAATCAGTGACAGGAATGACGGCTGTAATGTCAGGAAGGGAAACGGGAGGGGGCGCTGTGCAGCACGGAGGCGGCTGGTGTGCGGGGAGGGCAAGTGCAGGATGTCAGGGGGAAGACATGGTGAGACGTGGCGGGCGGCGGCGGGACCGACGGACACGGGGGCAGCGATCACTGATCACAGTGACTGCACAAGCAGAATAGTGAGTGCAGCTCTGGAGTATAATACAGGATGTAACTCAGGATCAGTAATGTATGTACACAGTGACTGCACCAGCAGAATAGTGAGTGCAGCTCTGGAGTATAATACAGGAGGTAACTCAGGATCAGTAATGTAATGTATGTACACAGTGACTGCACCAGCAGAATAGTGAGTGCAGCTCTAGAGTATAATACAGGATGTAACTCAGGATCAGTAATGTATGTACACTGTGACTGCACCAGCAGAATAGTGAGTGCAGCTCTGGGGTATAATACATGATGTAACTCAGGATCAGTAATGTAATCTATGTACACAGTGACTGCACCAGCAGAATAGTGAGTGCAGCTCTGGGGTATAATACAGGAGGTAACTCAGGATCAGTAATGTAATGTATGTACACAGTGACTGCACCAGCAGAATAGGGAGTGCAGCTCTGGAGTATAATACAGGAGGTAACTCAGGAACAGTAATGCATGTACACAGTGACTGCACCAGCAGAATAGGGAGTGCAGCTCTGGGGTATAATACAGGAGGTAACTCAGGATCAGTAATGTAATGTATGTACACAGTGACTGCACCAGCGGAATAGTGAGTGCAGCTCTGGAGTATAATACAGGAGGTAACTCAGGATCAGTAATGTAATGTATGTACACAGTGACTGCACCAGCAGAATAGGGAGTGCAGCTCTGGGGTATAATACAGGAGGTAACTCAGGATCAGTAATGTAATATATGTACACAGTGACTGCACCAGCAGAATAGTGAGTGCAGCTCTGGAGTATAATACAGGAGGTAACTCAGGATCAGTAATGTAATGTATGTACACAGTGATTGCACCAGCAGAATAGTGAGTGCAGCTCTGGAGTATAATACAGGATATAACTCAGGATCAGTAATGTAATGTATGTACACAGTGACTGCACCAGCAGCATAGTGAGTGCAGCTCTGGAGTATAATACAGGAGGTAACTCAGGATCAGTAATGTATGTACACAGTGATTGCACCAGCAGAATAGTGAGTGCAGCTCTGGAGTATAATACACGATGTTACTCAGGATCAGTAATGTAATGTATGTACACAGTGACTGCACCAGCAGAATAGTGAGTGCAGCTCTGGGGTATAATACAGGATGTAACTCAGGATCAGTAATGTAATGTATGTACACAGTGACTGCACCAGCAGAATAGTGAGTGCAGCTCTGGAGTATAATACAGGATGTAACTCAGGATCAGTAATGTAATGTATGTACACAGTGACTGCACCAGCAGAATAGTGAGTGCAGCTCTGGAGTATAATACAGGATGTAACTCAGGATCAGTAATGTATGTACACAGTGACTGCACCAGCAGAATAGTGAGTGCAGCTCTGGGGTATAATACAGGATGTAACTCAGGATCAGTAATGAAACTCATGTAATGTCGGATAAGTAATATTTCTACTTGAGAGCAGAATGTTGGTGTAAGGAGACTTGTAGGCCATGCACTGGGAATATAAATATGCAAATAGCCTGTTCATAAAGATAGAGTAGAACTCTAGCTTTCCGTTTTGGATGTAGCAATAAGGGTCAAAATGGACCCTTTAAGAAGCCTTGTCACATGACTTAGGATGTGCGCCAAACCAGAAGCTCCATCTGCAGACACTTGTTTCGGGGGTGCGCTGTTGCCCCTCATTGTGCGATGTTGGAGATTTGTGCAGGTTGGATAGTGACTTAGGATTGCGACTTCCAGTAGGTGGCACTAGAGCTCCTGCCCGCTGGCTTTATGTGAAGTGCGCCCCCATGTGGTCGGCCCCCCTCTTATGCCGCTGTGATATCCTGTGTGCGCTGTGCCTGTAATGTGACATTTAATCCGGTGAATATTACTCAATGGTTTCTGTCTCTTCTGATCCCGTGTAGAATGATCAGAGCGGATTGTACAGATTTCTGGAGGATGTTCCCAAGGCTCTGCTGCCTGGTGTGGGGGGGAAGAAGATTCTGGACTTCTGGTGGAAAGCTGTGAACACGTAAGATCACGATGGGGCTTCAGGATTGTGCCAATCAGGTTACACCGAGCGTTCACAGCAGCACAGAGTAAGAGAGGAGGGCGATCACCATGTGAGAGGTGCATGCTGGGAGTTATACGCTGGAGAGAGCCCCGTCCGCGGAGGACACACACTGCAAAGGGAGCCTGTCCTGATTAATGCTGCCCAGACCCCGGACAACGTGAATCCAGGCAGGGGAGCGGCCACAGGCGAGGGGGCACGGCCGCAGGTGGGGGGCACGGCCACAGGCGAGAGGCACGGCCGCAGCTGGGTATATTAATATAGTTAGAGGATCCGGCTGGCGACCAGAGTCGGAGAGCAGACAAGTCCGGCACCGCCTGAGTCCTAGGTGATTGACAGGTGTCTCTCTATTAGTGCACATGGGAGAGGCCTGTCAGTCACCCGTGGCAGGGCAAGGAGAAGCTGGGCGGGTCGGCTTGATCACCATGACGTGAGTGGCAGGTTCCCTTTATGGACGTCATCAGGACCCTAAAATCACAAGGTCGAGATGTCTGACGATCACTACTGATATGAAATGTAAGTAACGTTTTATATTCTGCACTATAATATTATATCCTTTATTTCAGGAGGCAGCTCTTCAGTGAGGTTTACCTGGTGACGAACGCAGACAAGTACGAACCCTGACTGCAACAAGTGTAAACGTAAAGTGGAGATCCAGCGGAGTCAATGTGTTCATACATTACTGATCCTGAGTTACATCCTGTATTATACCCCATAGCTGCACTCACTATTCTGCTGGTGCAGTCACTGTGTACATACATTACTGATCCCGAGTTATATCCTGTATTATACTCCAGAGCTGCACTCACTATTCTGCTGGTGCTGTCACTGTGTTCATACATTACTGATCCCGAGTTATATCCTGTATTATACTCCAGAGCTGCACTCACTATTCTGCTGGTGCATTCACTGTGTACATACATTACATTACTGATCCTGAGTTACATCCTGTATTATACCCCAGAGCTGCACTCACTATTCTGCTGGTGCTGTCACTGTGTACATAAATTACAGATCCTGAGTTACATCCTGTATTATACTCCAGAGCTGCACTCACTATTCTGCTAGTGCAGTCAGTGTACATACATTACATTACTGATCCAGAGTTACAACTTGTATTATTCTCCAGAGCTGCACTCACTATTCTGCTGGTGCATTCACTGTGTACATATATTACATTACAGATCCTGAGTTACATCCTGTATTATACCCCAGAGCTGCACTCACTATTCTGCTGGTGCATTCACTGTGTACATAAATTACAGATCCTGAGTTACATCCTGTATTATACTCCAGAGCTGCACTCACTATTCTGCTGGTGCAGTCACTGTGTACATACATTACTGATCCCGAGTTATATCCTGTATTATACTCCAGAGCTGCACTCACTATTCTGCTGGTGCAGTCACTGTGTACATACATTACATTACTGATCCTGAGTTATATCCTGTATTATACCCCAGAGCTGCACTCACTATTCTGCTGGTGCTGTCACTGTGTTCATACATTACTGATCCCGAGTTATATCCTGTATTATACTCCAGAGCTGCACTCACTATTCTGCTGGTGCATTCACTGTGTACATACATTACATTACTGATCCTGAGTTACATCCTGTATTATACCCCAGAGCTGCACTCACTATTCTGCTGGTGCTGTCACTGTGTACATAAATTACAGATCCTGAGTTACATCCTGTATTATACTCCAGAGCTGCACTCACTATTCTGCTAGTGCAGTCAGTGTACATACATTACATTACTGATCCAGAGTTACAACTTGTATTATTCTCCAGAGCTGCACTCACTATTCTGCTGGTGCATTCACTGTGTACATACATTACATTACAGATCCTGAGTTACATCCTGTATTATACCCCAGAGCTGCACTCACTATTCTGCTGGTGCAGTCACTGTGTACATACGTTACTGATCCCGAGTTATATCCTGTATTATACTCCAGAGCTGCACTCACTATTCTGCTGGTGCAGTCAGTGTACATACATTACTTTGCTGATCCTGAGTTACAACCTGTATTATTCTCCAGAGCTGCACTCACTGTTCTACTTGTGCAGTCACTGTGTACATACATTACATCACATCACTGATCCTGAGTTACATCCTGTATTGTACCCCAGAGCTGCACTCACTATTCTGCTGGTGCAGTCACTGTGTACATACATTACAGATCCTGAGTTACATCCTGTATTATACTCCAGAGCTGCACTCACTATTCTGCTGGTGCTGTCACTGTGTTCATACATTACTGATCCCAAATTATATCCTGTATTATACTCCAGAGCTGCACTCACTATTCTGCTGGTGCAGTCAGTGTACATACATTACATTACTGATCCAGAGTTACAACCTGTATTATACTCCAGAGCTGCACTCACTATTCTGCTGGTGCAGTCACTGTGTACATACATTACATTACTGATCCTGAGTTACCTCCTGTATTATACCCCAGAGCTGCACTCACTATTCTGCTGGTGCAGTCACTGTGTACATACATTACTGATCCTGAGTTACATCCTGTATTATTCTCCAGAGCTGCACTCACTATTCTGCTGGTGCAGTCACTGTGTACATACATTACATTACTGATCCTGAGTTACATCCTGTATTATTCTCCAGAGCTGCACTCACTATTCTGCTGGGGCAGTCACTGTGTACATACATTACATTACTGATCCTGAGTTACCTCCTGTATTATACCCCAGAGCTGCACTCACTATTCTGCTGGTGCAGTCACTGTGTACATACATTACAGATCCTGAGTTACATCCTGTATTATACTCCAGAGCTGCACTCACTATTCTGCTGGTGCAGTCACTGTGTTCATACATTACTGATCCCAAGTTATATCCTGTATTATACTCCAGAGCTGCACTCACTATTCTGCTGGTGCAGTCACTGTGTACATACATTACATTACTGACCCTGAGTTACATCCTGTATTATTCTCCAGAGCTGCAATCACTATTCTGCTGGTGCAGTCACTGTGTACATACATTACATTACTGATCCTGAGTTGCATCCTGTATTATTCTCCAGAGCTGCACTCACTATTCTGCTGGTGCAGTCACTGTGTACATACATTACATTACTGATCCTGAGTTACATCCTGTATTATTCTCCAGAGCTGCACTCACTATTCTGCTGGTGCAGTCACTGTGTACATACATTACATTACTGATCCTGAGTTACATCCTGTATTATACTCCAGAGCTGCACTCACTATTCTGCTGGTGCAGTCACTGTGTTCATACATTACTGATCCCAAGTTATATCCTGTATTATACTCCAGAGCTGCACTCACTATTCTGCTGGTGCAGTCACTGTGTTCATACATTACTGATCCTGAGTTACCTCCTGTATTATACCCCAGAGCTGCACTCACTATTCTGCTGGTGCAGTCACTGTGTACATACATTACATTACTGATCCTGAGTTACATCCTGTATTATTCTCCAGAGCGGCACTCACTATTCTGCTGGTGCAGTCACTGTGTTCACACATTACATTACTGATTTTGAGTTATATCCTGTATTATACACCAGAGATGCACTCACTATTCTGCTGGTGCAGTCACTGTGCACATACATTACATTGCTGGTCCTGTATTATTCTCCAGAGCTGCACTCTTCACACCGTGACTCCGCTGTCTGTCTAACGGGGGATCTCCTGTGTGTGACTCTCAGACCCTCCTTTTCCATCAGATACAAACACTATGAACGTTGGGCGACGGCCAATGACTTCCCAGTGGACAATATCATTAATGATGGGACAACCACCTATGACTCGCGGCTTGGAGCAGTTGTTGACTTGGAGCTCGCAATATCCAGCAGGAAACTGAATGATGATATCATGGTGGTGAGTGTCATCGTCTAGAGGGCGGAATGTCTGCAGCTGTTGCTGTACAGGTTTGAGGGGCATTTATCTGTTACAAAGAAGCAAATACCCTGTGTAACCATGGAGTCATATGATAAAATTCTCTGCATTCACCACCACAAGAGGGCGCTCATGATGCGACATCAGATGGTTGTATTATGGGATTCCAAAGTTGGCTGCAGACAGAATCTTATCATGTATCTCTGTATACAGGGAGCTCCCCCTAGTGGTGACTGCAGACAGGATCTTATCATGTATCTCTGTATACACGGAGCTCCCCCTAGTGGTGGCTGCAGACAGGATCTTATCATGTATCTCTGTATACAGGGAGCTCCCCCTAGTGGTGGGTGCAGACAGGATCTCATCATGTATCTCTGTATACAGTGAGCTCTCCCTAGTGGTGACTGCAGACAGAATGTTATCATGTATCTCTGTATACAGGGAGCTCCCTCTAGTGGTGACTGCAGAAAGGATCTTATCATGTATATCTGTATACAGGGAGCTCCCTCTAGTGGTGACTGCAGACAGGATCTTATCATGTATCTCAGTATACAGGGAGCTCCCCCTAGTGGTGACTGCAGACAGGATCTTATCATGTATATTTGTATACAGGGAGCTCCCTCTAGTGGTGGCTGCAGACAGAATCTTATCATGTATCTCTGTATACAGGGAGCTCCCCCTAGTGGTGGGTGCAGACAGGATCTCATCATGTATCTCTGTATACAGTGAGCTCTCCCTAGTGGTGACTGCAGACAGAATGTTATCATGTATCTCTGTATACAGGGAGCTCCCTCTAGTGGTGACTGCAGACAGGATCTTATCGTATCTCTGTATACAGGGAGCTCCGTCTAGTGGTGGCTGCAGACAGGATCTTATCATGTATCTCAGTATACAGGGAGCTCCCCCTAGTGGTGACTGCAGACAGGATCTTATCATGTATATTTGTATACAGGGAGCTCCCTCTAGTGGTGGCTGCAGACAGAATCCTATTATGTAAGTCTATGTTTGTGAGGGATTTTAGACTCTGTAGCAGAAATTATGACTAAGGTAACGATGTAATATAAAATTAGTTAACACTGATAATAAACGGTTGGGATTTTCCCTGTGTGAACTCTGACATATAACAGACTAATAAGGACCTGAGTTATACTTGTAGTGGGTGCACACTGCCCTCTGGTGGTCAGGGCATTAGTGACATGTTGCACGTCTGTGTCCTGCTCTTTTCCTCCACGACGTTCCCATGTGTTATTATTTCTCCATAATTGAGGCTCATGTATGATATTGCATCGGCGCGGCGCAGTGAATGCACAATGACCCTCGATGTGGCCACGGCGTCTCCAGGGTCTTGTGATCTGGATTCCTCCGTGGTCCTCGGTAATAAGTGTCTTCTCCTGATGTAATGAGTGCTGGGACTCCGCGGGTTACAGCTTAGCCTTGGATATAGATTTATTTGGCCGCCGTCTCTTTTAATATTTGCAGTGTTTGTCCTTTTTGGGGGTGTGGGGGGACATCATGGCTGAACATGTTATTGTCCAATCAAAGGCAGTTGGAGATTAGTCGGTGTCAGCGGCGGCGCTGCGCTGTCTCCCGGCGTCTCCTCCGCTCTAATCAGCCTCTCGCAGCTTTTCGTCCTCCGCTCCTCTGTAATTGCTGGTGATAACGCTGTGCGCTCGATGCCGCGGCACACGCCGGCCGCTGCTGCAGAATCCAAATTCACTGACACCGGAGATGTGTCCTTATGTAGCGGAGGGGGAGGGGATGCGTCCGGCCGCCATTGTTCTGCTGCTTACTTTATTGTCTGACTTCCTCCGCTCAGATCGCTGCTGACATGTTATGTGCCGACCAGAACTTTGACATGGCCCAAGTGCAGAAGTTTTTCAGGCTGAAGGTAAAGTGTCCGGCCCTCGCTCTGGTGCCGCTGCGGGTGTTTATTGTTTTTTGGGGTTTTATTATTTCTCTGGTAGATGACAGCGGTGTCAGATATAATGGTTATGACTGGCAACACCATGCGTGAGTGGCGGAGAGGCCACTTGTGACTGGTGGAGGCTTGGGGGGCCACACATGACTGCCGGAGGCTGGGGGGTGGTGACGCACGTGACTGGCGGAGGCTGGTGGGGGCCACATGTGACTGCCGGAGGCTGGATGAGGGGATGGTGACAGACAGACGGGTTGGACAAAATAATGGAAACACCTGGAAATATCAACAAAAGTTAGTTTAATCTGGTGTAGGTCCACCTTTTGCGTCGATTACAGCCTCAATTCTCCGAGGTATGGATTCATACAAGGTGTGAATTATTTCCAAAGGAATTTTAGCCCATTCTCCAGTTCTTTGAGCGACGATGGCGGCGGAAATCGACGTCTAACTTGAATCTCTAAAATCGACCATAAATGCTCAATGTTGAGGTCTGGGGATTGTGGGGGCCAGATGAGATGCTCAACTTCACTAGAATGTTCCTAGTGCCATGCTTTAACAAATCTAGCTGTATGAATTGGTGCATTATCATCCTGAAAGATGGCGTTCCCCTCCGGGAACAGTGCTTGAACCATTAGATGCACTTGGTCGCCCAAAATGCCTAAATAATCTCAGCTGTTAATTCTTCCATGAAGGGACATCATTGGCCCAGCGGATCTCCATGAAATAGCACCCCAGATCATCACAGAACCTCCGCCATGATTTACGGTTGGGAGAAGGCAGTCTGAATGGAATGCTTCCTTCGGCTGTCTCCAAACGTACACTCGGCCGCAGGTCGGAAATAGGGTAAACGATGATTCGTCTGAGAATATCACATGTTTCCACTGCTCGAGGGACCAATTCTGGAGGTTTCTACACCACTCTAAACGCTTGGAAACATTTGTCATTGAGAGCAGCGGTTTTCTAATTGCAGCTCTTCCGTGGAATCCAGATTTGTGCAGCTCCCGGCGAACAGTTTTTGTGGAAACTGGTTTCTGTAGGTGTTCATTGAGCTCAGCAGTGATTTTCGGAGCCATGGTCTTGCGATCCTCTCTCACAATTCGCTTTAGAGTCTGACGGTCTCTCTCAGTCAACTTTGACTTTCGGCCGGACCTGTGCTTTGCTGCGGACGTTTTTCCTTCTCTTTCAAACACAGTCATTACTTTGGAGACAGTACCTCTTGACACGCCAAGCATTCGGGCACTTTCTGTTACACTAGCGCCTGCCATACGAGCACCAACAATTTGGCCTCTTTGAAAATCCGAGAGGTCTGCCATTGGTATCAGGTTCTCATCAATGTTCTTACAATTATGCAAAACAAACAGTTAATTTACATACACATGTCACATAACATAAATAATCAACTACAAAACATTACCATATGTCACGGTTTGCATGTTTATCACATGTTCGAAGATTATGATGCCAAAACGTTAGGTGTTTCCATTATTTTGTCCAACCCCTGTATGTGACTGGCGGAGGGGGGGGTGGTGACACACGTGACTGGCGGAGGCTGGGAGGTGGTGACACATGTGACTGGTGGAGGCTGGGAGGTTGTGACACATGTGACTGGTGGAGACTGGGAGGGCCACTTGTGACTGGTAGAGGCTGCGGTGGCACAACTTGTGACTGGTGGAGGCTGGGGGAGGTGGTGCCACACATGACTGCCGGAGGCTGGGGGGGCTGGTGATACATGTGACTGGCGGAGGTGCCACACGTGACTGGCGGAGGCTGCGGAGGTGCCACACATGACTGCTGGAGACTGGGGGGGGTGACACACGTGACTGGGGGGGCACACGTGACTGCCGGAGGCTGGGGGGGGTGACACACGTGACTGGGGGGGGGGGGCACACGGGACTGCTGGAGGCTGGGGGGTGACACACGTGACTGGGGGGGGGCACGTGACTGCCGGAGGCTGCGGAGGGGAGGTGGTGACACATGTGGCTGGCGGAGGCTGGGGGGTGACACACGTGACTGGGGGGGGGCACACGTGACTGCCGCAGGCTGGGGGGTGACGCACATGACTGGGGTGCCACATGTGACTGCCGGAGGCTGGGTGGGGGGGATGGTGACACACGTGACTGGCGGAGGCTGGGGGGCCACACGTGACTGCCGGTAGGATTATGGTGATGCCTCACGCTGTGTAGGAGGTGATGGTTTTGGTCGCCATAGTGGTTATCATGGGCGTGGGAGAGTCCATTGTTGTGGAGTCCGTGGCTCTGATGGCTGTGGAGCGGGTGACGTTGTTGTGGCCTCTTCCTGTGGCTCCAGGTTTCTCCGTCTTTATCGTTTCCTCGTCTTGTTTTAGGGCGGAGAGCTGGCAATCTATTATGAGATGGAAGAAGGTGAATGTCCATCTTCCCGGGGGATAGTAGAAGTCTGTCCAGACACTCACCGGTGAGACCCCAATATACCGTGAGCTGATATACGGACTATAAGCCGCCATACAGCACAGGCTCACCCACAGACCATGCAGACCCCCGCAGAGAGCGGCCTCCAAACCACGAATTGAGTGATGCCCCCAATGTCATCCATGAGTCGCCTCGGATTCAGTTCGGTCACAGATAAGACCCCCAGCATTGGCCTGCAGTATATTAATGCATGGAAGGGGGGCTACAGTGAGGACTGACACAGGTGGAGCAGAATCCAGTGAAGGGGCAGATAATTGTCATTCGGGGTCTGTGGAAAGCTGAGTGACCCTTCCCCCCAGGACTGTAATATTGACCCTAGTGTGACGGATACTATGAGGTTCCTCAGTTCCGAGTTATCGTCTCTCTATAGAATTACACGTTTTTTGGAGAAGCCCCCACAAGGCGAGACCCTCTCGAGACTGGCCAGCGTGGTCTTCTACTGCTTCCAGAGGCAAACGCTGCCGACCCTCGAAACCTTTCTAAGCCGCTTCCCAAAGACTGAAAACCGAGTGCTGGGCAGATACATGGTAACAACGTATCAATGTTCTAGATCTCTGCATTCTGTCACCTGCTACATTGTAACCGATCTCTGCTCCTGACCAGGAATGGCTGATAAACTCCGCCGCCGTCCCCGTGTACGGCATGAAGCTGCCCACCGGCTTCCAGCTCATAGGACAAGTGGTGAGTGTGTGCAGCCAATCAGCAGCCAGATATGTGGTGACCGGGAGCACGCTGGTATAACCTGGGCATGTCCTGTATAGAATTCTATATGTACAGCCGGTATAACTTGGGCATCTCCTGTATATAATTCTATATGTACAGCTGGTATAACCTGGGCATCTCCTGTATATAATTATATATGTACAGCCGGTATAACCTGGGCATCTCTTGTATATAATTATATATGTACAGCTGGTATAACCTGGGTATCTCCTGTATATAATTATATATGTACAGCTGATATATAATTATATACAGGAGATGCCAGGTTATATGTACAGCTGGTTATAACCTGGGCATCTCCTGTATATAATTATATATGTACAGCCGGTATAACCTAGGTATCTCCTGTATATAATTATATATGTACAGCTGATATAACCTGGGTATCTCCTGTATATAATTATATATGTACAGCCGGTATAACCTAGGTATCTCCTGTATATAATTATATATGTACAGCTGATATAACCTGGGTATCTCCTGTATATAATTATAAAAGCACAGCTGGTATAACCTGGGAATCTCCTGTATATAATTATATATTCACAGCTGGTATAACCTAAGTGTTAACCTAAGTGTTTTTCTTGTGTGCTGCCATCCTGTATTTCCTAGGGATTGCCGGATTACACTAAGTGGTTGGCTCTCTACTCTGCGGTGAAGAATCAGCCACGGGTGAAGGCGATCACCTGCAGATCATATGCCAGGTAGGGAGCACACTCCCCCGGGATCAGTGGCGCCCTCTCCTGGGAATGCTGATGATCTTCCAGTTTGTTTGACCTGTTTTCTTGTTTCCCCTCAGAATAGGGATTATTGGGAACCCATCGGACGGATATTATGGGAAGACTATTTCTATGACGATTTCTAACTTTTGGGCTGAGGTCACGATCTCCGAGAGTAAGAAGCTGGTAAGAGGCGCTGGGGCGTCCATCATCCCCCGTGTTCATGGGGCTGTCTGTGGGAATAACTTTACCTTTAATCTTCTGTCCATGAGATAAGTGTCAGGAGAGGAGAAGGCCGCCTGTGCTCCTCCTCCGCCGCCTGTGCTCCTCCTCCGCCGCCTGTGCTCCTCCTCCGCCGCCTGTGCTCCTCCTCCGCCGCCTGTGCTCCTCCTCCGCCGCCTGTGCTCCTCCTCCGCCGCCTGTGCTCCTCCTCCGCCGCCTGTGCTCCTCCTCCGCCGCCTGTGCTCCTCCTCCGCCGCCTGTGCTCCTCCTCCGCCGCCTGTGCTCCTCCTCCGCCGCCTGTGCTCCTCC
This sequence comes from Ranitomeya variabilis, assembly GCF_051348905.1. Taxonomy (NCBI): domain Eukaryota; kingdom Metazoa; phylum Chordata; class Amphibia; order Anura; family Dendrobatidae; genus Ranitomeya; species Ranitomeya variabilis. The sequence goes on from NC_135235.1 coordinate 252,230,455, forward strand.
TCCGCCGCCTGTGCTCCTCCTCCGCCGCCCGTGCTCCTCCTTCGCCGCTCCTCCGCCGTCCGCGCTTCTCCACCACCCGCGCTGCTCCTCCTCCGTCCGCGCTGCTCCTCCGCCGCCTGTGCTCCTCCTCCGCCGCCTGTGCTCCTCCTCCGCCGCCTGTGCTCCTCCGCCGCCTGTGCTCCTCCTCCGCCGCCTGTGCTCCTCCTCCGCCGCCTGTGCTCCTCCTCCGCCGCCTGTGCTCCTCCTCCGCCGCCTGTGCTCCTCCTCCGCCGCCTGTGCTCCTCCTCCGCCGCCTGTGCTCCTCCTTCGCCGCCCGTGCTCCTCCTTCGCCGCTCCTCCGCCGTCCGCGCTTCTCCACCACCCGCGCTGCTCCTCCTCCGTCCGCGCTGCTCCTCCGCCGCCTGTGCCCCTCCTCGGCCGCCCGCGCTGCTCCTCCTCCACCTGCGCTCCTCCCTTCGCTCTCATTATTTGGAGGTTTTTAGACTAATAAGCATCCGCTAAGTGCAAAATATGTAAATGTGCCCTTTATCTGAGTCCCCGCAAGCGACCTCCCGGGGAGGGGGATGAGGACGCCTGGTTGACAGTGCCGCATTCCGGTATCCGGTGTGGCGGGCTGGGACTTGTAGTCGTCCTCATTTTCCGTTTGCTTTCAGCCCGGTTCAAAGCTTATGGCTTAAAGTGTCTGAAAATGTAATGAGCGGAAAGGGTCTGACATGATGACAGGACTGTAATTAGCGGTAATGGCCTCTTCTCCGCTCCGCGCCGCTCTGAGCCGCATCGATCACACGATTTATTGTCTTTTGTAAAATGCTTCTTCCAGGCGGCAGGTTTCATCTCCTTCTGACAACCAGGGCTCCATTATTAGTTTTCAGCTGTTTTTCTCGGTCTTCGGACCCCCAACAGCTCCCGTATTTGATTCGTCATACCCAGACTGTGACCTTCTAAAACGATCTGCATTGTCGCCTCCTGAAATCCTCTGTGCTGCTGGATTATGTTACATCCTCACATTCTATTACCCGTGTCACCTGCTGATAATGACGCAGCCCCTGTAACTCTGTGCTGTTATCTCAGGATCAGCAAACTCTTCTCCTGACGTCCTCTGTGCTGCTGACAATCCTGCCAGCTCTGTCTCTGATCTCACTCCTCCTAACATCCTCTGTGCTGCTGTAACCTTGCCTATCTCGCTATGTAGTCCTTAGTCTCTGACCTTCCATGCTATAACCATACTACGTTCCTGAGATCCTCTGTGCTGCTGCTGGACTCCCACGGTCTATATTCTCCTCTGTAAATCATGACCGTGGGAGGAGGTTAGGGAACTGCTACCCTGAAACTGCTGGGATGAGTGTGGTCGTCTCCTAAAGTTCTCTGCAGCCGAGGATCATGTTCCCTCTGTCGCCTCCTTTCCTGACATCCTCTGTGCTGCTGGGGTTGATAGTTCTCTGCAGCTGAGGACCATGTTCCCTCCTTTCCTGACATCCTCTGTGCTGCAGGATGATCCTGTAGGTGCCGCAGAGTAATCGAGTCTTGTCTGCTTCATCCAATCAGGTTTTGGTTCCTCATCCATTAAATGACCCAACAGAGTTCGGGAGTTTGCTGGATCTCCATTATATCAGCAGAAAAGAGGGGTGAGTGGGGGAGGGGAGATATGACCAGATCTGTGCTGAGTCGGGATCTGTTAACCCTTAAGGCCCCGTCTCACATAGCGAGATCGCTAGCGAGATCGCTGCTGAGTCACTAGTTTTGTGACGCAACAGCGACCTCAGTAGCGATCTCGCTATGTGTGACACGTACCAGCGATCAGGCCCCTGCTGTGAGATCGCTGGTCGTGTCGGAATGGCCTGGACCTTTTTTTGGTCGTTGAGGTCCCGCTGACATCGCTGAATCGGTGTGTGTGACACCGATCCAGCGATGTCTTCACTGGTAACCAGGGTAAACATCGGGTTACTAAGCGCAGGGCCGCGCTTAGTAACCCGATGTTTACCCTGGTTACCAAAAAAAACAAACAGTACATACTCACCATCTGATGTCCGTCAGGTCCCTTGCCGTCTGCTTCCTGCTCTGACTGAGCCGCCGTACAGTGAGAGCAGAGCGCAGCGGTGACGTCACTGCTGTGATCTGCTCTCACTGTACGGCGGCTCAGTCAGAGCAGGAAGCAGACGGCAAGGGACACCGAAAGGCGAGTATGTACTGTTTGGTTTTTTTGGTAACCAGGGTAAACATCGGGTTACTAAGCGCGGCCCTGCACTTAGTAACCCGATGTTTACCCTGGTTACCCGGGTGCTGCAGGGGGACTTCAGCATCGTTGAAGACAGTTTCAACGATGCCGAAGTGTTTCCCCTGATCGTTGGTCGCTGGAGAGAGCTGTCTGTGTGACAGCTCCCCAGCGACCACACAACGACTTACCAACGATCACGGCCAGGTCATATCGCTGGTCGTGATCGTTGGTAAATCGCTATGTGAGACGGGGCCTTTAGCTGTAGAACCACACTGCGGAGGGGTAAGACAGGACAGATGGAGGGTGGTCTGCAGACAGAACATTGAGTGAGCCCCCGATGTCAAACCGAGCCGCACGGGATCAGCAGCACAAAACTCCGTCTGGGCCGTTCACTGACAGCAAGCAGAGAGCTGGAGATGGTGAAGAATCTGAGCACAATGGGGATCGTTAATGATCTTCATAATTAAAGTTGTGACAAAGGGGCATGGCCTCAACAACGGGGCGTGGCTTGATATAAGAGACACTGCATTTAAAAGAAAAATGCTGCAGAATTGTGGCAAAAAGTAAGATGACTGATAGGTGAGGTCTAAGCTTAGACTAGGAGGCGTCACATTGCATTTATTACGCAGCACGAGGTGTTTATTTTACTCACTTATATAGCGCCATTAATTCCACAGCTTTACAGACTTCATCGCTGTCCCCACTGGGGCGAGTTCTGATGAGCTCGGTGCTCGCGAGACCGTAAGACCTCAGTATTGCTTGGTGCCGTCTGGCCTCTATTGCTCGGCACTGCCTGGTCTCGGTATTGCTCGGCACTGTCTGGTCTCGGTATTGGTCGGCACTGTCTGGCCTCGGTATTGCTCGGCACTGTCTGGTCTCGGTACTGCTCGGCACTGTCTGGTCTCGGTATTGCTCGGCCCTGTCTGGTCTCGGTATTGCTCGGCCCTGTCTGGTCTCGGTATTGCTCGGCCCTGTCTGGTCTCGGTATTGCTCGGCCCTGTCTGGTCTCGGTATTGCTCGGTGCTGTCTGGCCTCGGTATTGCTCGGCGCTGTCTGGCCTCGGTATTGCTCGGCGCTGTCTGGCCTCGGTATTGCTCGGCACTGTCTGGTCTCGGTATTGCTCGGCACTGTCTGGTCTCGGTATTGGTCGGCACTGTCTGGCCTCGGTATTGCTCGGCACTGTCTGGTCTCGGTATTGCTCGGCACTGTCTGGTCTCGGTATTGCTCGGCACTGTCTGGTCTCGGTATTGCTCGGCGCTCTCTGGTCTCGGTATTGCTCGGCGCTGTCTGGTCTCAGTATTGCTTGACCTTCATACATCCGCCACAAAATGTATAGAAAGTTGCAGAATTTCTCATTTTACAATGATTGAGCTGTATTTACATAGGACTGCAGAAATCCTTCAGTGTTTTCTCCCCTAAATCGAAAAACAGTAATTTTTGCTTTCGCTCCTTGTAATTACATTGACACTTTGTACCTTGTGCCGTTTTATCCTCCTCGCGTCCTTCTGACTGGCAGATACCTGGGAGGGCTGAGACTCCTACAAGCCACCTGCAAGAAGTTCTACCAGTACTGCTCCGAGAAGGGGTGAGCGTCTTTACCTCCGAGGCGTCAGCAGCAGGGCACGGAGCAGAAGGGGTTAAATCTGTTGTGATGTTTTTCAGAATCGCTCTGTCCAAGCAGAACTTCACCCTGAAATATAACGTGAATATTCCGCGCCAAGTGGTAAGTGCAAATCACTGGCGCCAGCTCTGTATATCAGAGGTGTGAGAGCGCTCCGTCCGGGGACCGTGACCAGATGGGACCAGCGCCCCCAGTGATGAGGACGACCGGGGACAGGGCCTGAGGGGGAGCGGCTCGGACCACCGCGGCTCGGACCACCGCGGCTCGGACCACCGCGGCTCGGACCACCGCGGCTCGGACCACCACGGTTCGGACCACCACGGTTCGTACCACCACAGTTCGGACCACCGAGGCTGCTGGGCTTTATCAGAGTCTTTTAGTCTCAATGCTTTAACATACTGAAATGTTTGTTCAGTCCTCTCCCCACGCATGATATAACATGTCCTGGGCACAAAACGCAAATTACAGAAATGCAAGAAAAAAATATTCTCTGCTAAATCTACAACATCTGCGGAAAGTAACAAATCTACAAGATACAGTAATGGAACTTCTGATCTTTTACAGGGATTAGCCGGAAGCAGGTAATGGATATTATTACTTATCTATTATGTCTAATATGTACTATATCTGCAGGTGACCCCCATATATACGAGTACATAGGGTCAGTATTATAGTAGTCATATTCTTGTACATAGGGGTAGTATTATAGTAGTTATATTCTTGTACATAGGGGCAGTATTATAGTAGTTATATTCTTGTACATAGGAGCAGTATTATAGTAGTTATATTCCTGTACATAGGGGCAGTATTATAGTAGTTATATTCTTGTACATAGGGGTAGTATTATAGTAGTTATATTCTTGTACATAGGGGCAGTATTATAGTAGTTATATTCTTGTACATAGGGGCAGTATTATAGTAGTTATATTCTTGTACATAGGGGTAGTATTATAGTAGTTATATTCTTGTACATAGGAGCAGTATTATAGTAGTTATAATACTGCCCCTATGTACAAGAATATAACTACTATAATACTGCCCCTATGTACAAGAATATAGTAGTTATATTCTTGTACATAGGGGAGCAGTATTATAGTAGTTATATTCTTGTACATAGGGGCAGTATTATAGTAGTTATATTCTTGTACATAGGGGCAGTATTATAGTAGTTATATTCTTGTACATAGGGGCAGTATTATAGTAGTTATATTCTTGTACATAGGGGTAGTATTATAGTAGTTATATTCTTGTACATAGGGGCAGTATTATAGTAGTTATATTCTTGTACATAGGGGCAGTATTATAGTAGTTATATTCTTGTACATGGGGGCAGTATTATAGTAGTTATATTCTTGTACACAGGAGCAGTATTATAGTATGTCACGCTCGCGCTGAGACTGGCGCGGGCGTGCGGGGGTGTGGCCCCACTGGACCACAGACCAAACTACCCTGGAAGGGGCGTAACTAAGTAGCTTCCTAGGTGTTCACTGGAGCCTCTGATGGTGAGGTCAGACTTGTGCAATAGGAAGCTACCAGGTACTACTCCAGGGTGGTGTCTGGCTGTGGCTGCTGATCCCACCGGGGAACGGAACATAGACAGGCAAGCTGGCACGGCAGGCACTCTGGCAGACAGGCGGGCACGGCTGGGACGCAGGTAGACAGACGGGTACAACAGAGACACTGGCAGACAGACGGGCACGGCTGGCTCTCTGGTAGGCAGGCAGGTACGCCTGGCTCTCTGGCAGGACAGGCGGACAAGGCTGGTACACTGGAAGAACCGGTAGGGATCGGTCTGCAGGCAGGTATGTAAAACAGGTAAGAACCTGTTCAGACAGGAGGACTTAAGAATAGGTAGAGAAAGACCGCAAGAGCGGATGCAGAGCGAAAGCACAGGAGCTAGAGCCAGGAACAGAAACACAGGAGGCGGAACCAAGAGCAGGAGCCAAGCACAGAAACGCAAGAAGCGGAGCCAAGAGTTGGAGGCGGAGCCAAGTGCAGGAGGCAGGGCCAAGAGCTGGAGGCAGAGCCAAGTGCAGAAACGCAGGAGGCAGGGCCAAGAGCTGGAGGCGAAGCCAAGTGCAGAAACGCAGGAGGCGGAGCCAAGAGCGGGAGAAGTAGAACCGCAAGGAGCGGAGCCAGGTAGAACCGCAAGGAGCGGAGCAAAGTAGAACTGCAAGAAGCGGAGCCGCAGAGTGAGAGCTGAGCGGAGCCGCAGAGCAGGGCAACAGAGTGCAGAGCAAAGCCAGAGTACAGAGCAAAGTGCAGAGGAAAGCTACAGAGCGCAGAGCTGAGAGCAAAACCACAGAGTGCAGAGCAAGGTCACAGAATGCAGAGCAAGGAGCAAAGCAAGGTCGCAGAGAGCGGAGCCGAAAGCAGAGCAAAGCTAGACACAGAGTGCAAAGCAGAGTAAAGCAAGACACAGAGTACACACAGCAGAGAAGGCAAACTAAGACAGGGATATAAACTGACACAGGAACAGGACTAGACTAAGACAGAGTCAGGAACTAGACAATGCACAGAGACATGGATACAAGCCAGGGTACGACGCCCCTCTGGGTAGCGGACATAGGCCAGGGTACTAAGCCCCACTGGGTGGATAAACAGGAAACAGACCAGGGTACAATGCCCCCCTGGGTGGCAGACACGAGAGTAAGCGAGACAGGGCCTGGCACCTCAGCAGCTAAGAACTGACTGAGGGAGTAAGTTGCACAGGCCCCCACCAATGGTTGGGGATGTCTTAAATACAGGAAGCCTCATGGCGATTGGCCAGGGACACCTTAGCAAGGTGCACACAATCTCTATAAGAAACAGGAGTTGCCGGCGCCGCCCCCCTATGCACACTGACAGAGCATGCACAGAGCAAACAGCAGACATGAGGCACACAGCATGGATCTGGCAGCAGAGAGAAGTCACAAGATGACCCAGAGAAGTGAGCGAGTTGAGTGTAATCCGGGTGGGGGATGGGAGGCCATGCAGTGATGCCAGCAGAGTTGTTACATAGTAGTTATATTGTATATCTTGTACATAGGGGAGCAGAATTATAGTAGTTATATTCTTGTACATAGGGAGCAGTATTATAGTAGTTATATTCCTGTACATAGGGAGCAGTATTATAGTAGTTATATTCTTGTACATAGGAGCAGTATTATAGTAGTTATATTCTTGTACATAGGAGCAGTATTATAGTAGTTATATTCTTGTACATAGGGGCAGTATTATAGTAGTTATATTCTTGTACATAGGGGAGCAGTATTATAGTAGTTATATTCTTGTACATAGGAGCAGTATTATAGTAGTTGTATTCTTGTACATAAGAGCAGTATTATAGTAGTTATATTCTTGTACATAGGAGCAGTATTATAGTTATATTCTTGTATATAGGGGGCAGTATTATAGTAGTTATATTCTTCTACATAGGAGCAGTATTATAGTAGTTATATTCTGGTATATAGGGGGCAGTATTATAGTAGTTATATTCTTGTACATAGGAGCAGTATTATAGTAGTTATATTCTTGTACATAGCAGCAGTATTATAGTAGTTATATTCTTGCATATAGCAGCAGTATTATAGTAGTTATATTCTTGTACATAGCAGCAGTATTATAGTGGTTATATTCTTGTACATAGGAGCAGTATTTTAGTAGTTATATTCTTGTACATAGGGGCAGTATTATAGTAGTTATATTCTTGTACATAGGGGCAGTATTATAGTAGTTATATTCTTGTACATAGGGGAGCAGTATTATACTAGTTATATTCTTGTACATAGGAGCAGTATTATAGTAGTTATATTCTTGTATATAGAAGCAGTATTATAGTAGTTATATTCTTGTGTATAGGGAGCAGTATTATAGTAGTTATATTCTTGTACATAGGGGCAGTATTATAGTAGTTATATTCTTGTACATAGAGGCAGTATTATAGTAGTTATATTCTTGTACATAGGGGCAGTATTATAGTAGTTATATTCTTGTACATAGGGGCAGTATTATAGTAGTTATATTCTTGTACATAGGGGAGCAGTATTATAGTAGTTATATTCTTGTACATAGGAGCAGTATTATAGTAGTTATATTCTTGTATATAGAAGCAGTATTATAGTAGTTATATTCTTGTGTATAGGGAGCAGTATTATAGTAGTTATATGCTTGTACATAGGGAGCAGTATTATAGGTGTTATATTCTTGTACATAGGGGCAGTATTATAGTAGGTATGTTTTTTCTCCTGTGGTAATTTCTGGGATTTGTGGTGCTTCTTGCTCTGATTATTCACTGTAATAGGTTTTTTTTTCCTATTATTGTTTCTCTTTTCTATAATTGGATATTTTGTATCTCTTGGATGGAGAAGTTTGTGTTTCTGTCTCATTTTCCTGCTTCTTATTCATTGTACTTTTTCTATTTTCATGTAAAATAATCTGATTCCATTTTTTCTTCTTTACAATTTGACAATTTTCTTCCCATTTTCTGTGTAAATGAAGCAGTGGCCATCGGTCTCCGCTCGTCTCCTCTGCACATTATGAGGGAGTTTATGGCGGCTGCAGATGGAGGATTGTAAATTGGTGTTTATCATACAATGCGACGTCCTCCGGCAGCGATGTGCTGCGCCGTCACCGCGGTTCTGCCTCTCCGGCCCCTTCTCTGTGTGTTCAGAGCCGCTCGGAGTAATTTACTGACACTTCTACAAATGGCAGCAACACATTCATGAGCGCTCGCACTGTCAAAGGGTATTTAATTTTAATAGTGCGCAGATTGTCTCATTTCCGGGGATGGAGCCGTCACTTACACTGCACGTCCAGCAGATGGCGCCTGTTACCGGGACTCGGATCCAGCGCAGTTATCCACCAATATTTCTGCTTTATTTCTCTCAGCGCCATCGTGTCCGCGACGCTGAAATGTCTGATGGCGTTCTACAATCTCACCGAGGATGTAAGTGGCTGCAGCAGACAGTATCACACAGGAGAGGATTAGATACACGGCTCAGCCGACGGTATCACACAGGAGAGGATTAGATACACGGCTCAGCCGACGGTATCACAGGAGAGGATTAGATGCACGGCTCAGCCGACGGTATCACGCAGGAGAGAGGATTAGATGCACGTCTCAGTCGACGGTATCACGCAGGAGAGGGTTAGATACACGGCTCAGCCGACGGTATCACACAGGAGAGGATTAGATACACGGCTCAGCCGACGGTATCACACAGGAAAGGATTAGATACATGGCTCAGCTGATGGTATCACACAGGAGAGGCTTAGATGCACTGTTCAGACATTATCACTTGGGCTTAGACCCTTCGTATGTAAGCGTGGGTGTGGCTTCATTGCTCGGGGGCGGGGCTTTACTGCTCGGGGACGGGACTCTTTTTTGATCATTGGTTACAATCAGTCAGGGGCCGTTCTCTGTTGTAGGATCTTCCAAAGACGATGCAGCCAAATTTCATTCTGGATGTTGAGAAAGAAGAACTGTTTATAACGGCCGGACTTCAGGACCGCGTGGTACAGGTGATATATAAAGGTAGCGGCGGTGGAGGTGCCATGGTGGTGCATCACGGGACCCTCCGCTCTGTATACCGTGCACAGTGTCTGCGCCCCCACATGGTGCCGGACGGCAGTGCGTCCCTTATATTGGAGCTGAATGAGTTTGTCTTTTATTAAGGTCTATGAGGGTCTCATCTACATGGACTTCAGCCGACCCATCATGGAGGAGCAGGGATACGGTGAGTGCCGCCATTTATATTGCTGGCCCCTCCGGTCATGTATCACCCGGTCTCCAGTACACGAGGTCTGCAGAGTATTGCACCCACTTCCCTGCAGGATCAGTTCTGTGCATTACATGACTTACATTGTTGCCGTCCATCTGATTCATTGTATCCGATTATTTGTGTCTGGATGTTTCACAGGAAACTATGTTCACATGGATGCGAGTTCTGCACCGCCGTTCTGGCTCGCGTATCTGCGGGATCCCAGCGACTCCGGCGTCATCCACAATAATGTGCGACAACGCTGGCAGAATGGTGAGAAAACCCAGTGTGCTCCAGTCACTGTATCCAATCCTGTCCTGTGTGATACTGTGTGCTTAGCCGTGTATCCAATCCTGTCCTGTGTGATACTGTGTGCTGAGCCATGTATCTAATCCTATCCTGTGATACTGACTGCTGAGCTGTATCTAATCCTATCCTGTGTGATACTGACTTCTGAGCCATGTATCTAATCCTCTCCTGTGTGATACTGTCTGCTGAGCCGTGTATCTAATCCTATCCTGTGTGATACTGACTGCTGAGCCGTGTATCTAATCCTATCCTGTGTGATACTGACTGCTGAGCCGTGTATCTAATCCTCTCCTGTGTGATACTGACTGCTGAGCCGTGTATCTAATCATATCCTGTGTGATACTGTCTGCTGAGCCGTGTATCTAATCCTATCCTGTGTGATACTGACTGCTGAGCCGTGTATCTAATCCTATCCTGTGTGATACTGACTGCTGAGCCGTGTATCTAATCCTATCCTGTGTGATACTGACTGCTGAGCCTTGTATCTAATCCTATCCTGTGTGATACTGTCTGCTGAGCCGTGTATCTAATCCTATCCTGTGTGATACTGACTGCTGAGCCGTGTATCTAATCCTATCCTGTGTGATACTGACTGCTGAGCCCTATATCTAAGCCTCCATTTTCTTGCAGGTGACCCTGAGGTTGTTGAGGCCATGGCGATATTTGCTGAGCTGACTGATAAAGCAATGTAAGCTTTGGCCGTCGTCCCCGCTTCCCCTGCCGTTCCGCGGCCCCCCGTTTCCCCTGCTGTTCCACCCCCCCCCCACTTCCCCTGCCGTCCCTCGGCCCCCCGCTTCCCCTGTTGTCCACACGGCCCCCACTGCTGATGTAGGAGGTTGAGCCCCTAATTTGGCTGATTGCGTTAGTTCCTGCTGTTGATGGAGGTGACATGTCCATTCGTCCTTTCTTCCAGGGCGGCCATAGAGGAGAAGAACTGGGAGGAACTGGCCGAGCTGATGAAGAGGAATCTGTCTCTGAGGAGGTAATGAACCCTGAGGCGGCCGAATACTGGAGCCCCCGCGTGTGTATAGGTCCCGCAGGGTCTGCGATTGCCGGGCTTCAGCTGTCGGGCCTACGTGTGCTGTACATAATGTAACCTCTAGTGCTCTCTGTTATCAGCGCCTCCTGTCACACCCGTCTCTGCAGGGGGACCATCGGCACATCTGCGCTGTGAGCAGAGCGCTACTCTTCATTGTTCTGCCTTCCATCCTTCTCTCATAGATCGGTCTTCACTGACGCCTGCCTGGGTCCGGGGAACCTAAAGATGATAGAAATCGCCCAACAGGTAATGGACAGAGAGTGGCGCAATGCTGGCGCTGTCGCCTCATGTATTGGACTTTCCTGCCACCTTGTGGCCAGTTCTGATCATTACAACCATTAGTCCCTTATGCCGTTACTTTGCAGCACGGGTGCGCAGTGAAGTTACCGGGGAGTGGCGGCGCAGTTATCGGATTGTGCTGTGACCCCAAAAAACTGGTGCGTCTTATTGATATGTCGTAATTGTGCCGCGTGATCATCTTATCGCTCGGCTGCTGGAAACTGAACCTTTTCTCTGCCTCAAGGTTGAACTAAAGAAATCTTATCAGGAGGCCGGATTTGTGTTTTGTGCAATTGTCCCCTATTGCCCAGAAAATACGGGAAGAAGCAGTGTGGCTGCAGCCATTAAAGAGTGAACCTGGGATATGGCGGATACAGTAGGACATGGCGGATTGTGCGAGACGTGACGTTGTGAGGGGCTTCTGTAAAATAAAGACCCTTGTCGGTGAGAATAGACCGCGTGCACCTGTAATATGGTCACCCTGCGTTCCCAAAGTTCTATTTCCCCCATGTCAGCACTATCTTTGTGATTTTGTCCTATTACTTTACGAGCCCTCGCACATACAGGGCTGTCCCCGCCGGCCCACCAGACTCTCGATGACAAATCCTGCAGGACCTTCTCAAAACCTCCTCATCATAATGCACCAAAGATCACGGCTGTTCCTCAACTTTATAAAAAGTCAAGAAACCGCAGATGGTTGGAGCTTGTGTTGTTTTCTACATCCCCCTCCCCAAAATGCACAGTGTTCAGGGAAAATCTATTGGGCCATTTCCTCAGCTCTGATGAATCCTCCTTTATGAGTTCCGCGACTGTGATCTCCTCAAAATATTCACAGCAAATGAGAACAGCCTATGGAGGACGGGGTCCGCGGTGTGTTGTTCTAAGGGCTTTCCCTTAGGCCATGTGCACACGTTCAGGATTTTTCGCGTTTTTTTCACGTTTTTTCGCTATAAAAACGTGATAAAAACGCGAAAAAAACGCTTACATATGCCTCCTATTATTTACAGGGTGTTCCTCATTTTTTGTGCAAATGTTGCGATTTTTTCCGCAAAAAAATCGCATCGCGGAAAAAAAAGCAACATGTTCATTAAAAATGCGGAATTGCGGGGATTCCGCACACCTAGGATTGCATTGATCTGCTTACTTCCCGCACGGTGCTGTGCACACCATGCGGGAAGTAAGCAGATTATGTGCGGTTTGTACCCAGGGTGGAGGAGAGGAGACTCTCCTCCACGGACTGGGCACCATATAATTGGTCAAAAAAAAAGAATTAAAATAAAAAATAGTCCTATACTCACCCTCTGATGGCCCCCGAAGTGTTCCCGCCTCTCCGGTGCATGCTCTCTCTTCGGTTCCTATAGATGCCGGTGTGGTTCAGGACCTGTGATGACGTCACTGTCTTGTGATTGGTCGCGTGACCGCCACGACCAATCACAAGCTGCGACGTCATCACAGGTCCTGAACCACACCGGCATCTATAGGAACGGACGCCGCTGAGGAGATCGTCTGGGTGAGTATAACCATTTTTTATTTTTTTAATTATTTTTAAACATTCTATCTTTTACTATAGATGCTGCATAAGCAGCATCTATAGTAACAAGTTGGTCACACTTGTCAAACAGTATGTTTGACAAGTGTGACCAACTTGTCAGTCAGTTTTCCAAGCGATGCTACAGATCGCTTGGAAAACTTTAGCATTCTGCAAGCTAATTACGCTTGCAGAATGCTAAAAAAAAACGGGAAAAAAACGCAAAAAAAAATGCGGATTTCTTGCAGAAAATTTCCGGTTTTCTTCAGGAAATTTCTGCAAGAAATCCGGATGTGTGCACATACCCTTAATGTGACCTGTAAGTGAAGATAGCGGTGGTGAGCAGACATGTGCCGGCAGTGGCTACACTGATACCAGCCTACATTACAGATACAGTCCCCTGCCACCGGCCGGACCCTGCTGTTACACACTGTAGTGCCCAGTGTTACAGGTGACCCCGTGGAGATAAGTTGTCGTGTTACTGTATAATTATCATAGTAATAAAGGAGCTTAGACAAGTGCAGACTAGCAGCCTGGCCAGAGGCCGAGGAGAAGCAGAACCCAGCAGGCATCATCGAAACCAGTAAGTAAAGGGTGAATGATACTTGCCAATTGGGGTGATGGTCACAGAGTCTCTGAAGACTGCAGCACGGTTGTTATCAATTGACTCACACTTGCAGCACTTTGGTACTTGCAACATTGTGTTGGCAAATGCCTCAGCAGCACTTCCTTCACACAGCACAATCATTTTTTAGATCCTTGCGGTACTTATCGTGGCCGTTCCTCATGGTCACCTCTCCTTGGTATCCGTGCCCCGCAATAGCTGTTCTTACAATTTCCGCCCTCCAGCAATCTAATCACACAGTTGCCTACTGTTATTGATGTGGCACTCCGCTGCAGACTCCCATCATCGACGACTGGTGTTTATCCATCACTACTGGAACAGAGTTTTATTCTTTACTGTAAGAGTCCTCTCCAGGACCGGACTGCTCATCTGCCTCATCGGGCAAATGCCCGGCGGGCTGCTCTGTTAGGTCATAAGATGGTCCCTGGTTGCTGTCGTCAGCGCACTGTTGTGCAGCAGCGAGTCCTGCATGTGAGGAGTCTCTTATCTGTTTGTCTTTATGGTAGAAAAATAAACAAATGTCTGGATAATGCTGCGCTACCGTCTCACAGTGGCACTTTGATCGCTACGACGGCACGATCCGTGACGTTCCAGCGATATCCATACGATCTCGCTGTGTCTGACACGCAGCAGCGATCAGGGACCCTGCTGAGAATCGTACGTCGTAGCAGATCGTTTGAAACTTTCTTTCGTAGCTGGATCTCCCGCTGTCATCGCTGGATCGGTGTGTGTGACACCGATCCAGCGATGTGTTCGCTTGTAACCAGGGTAAACATCGGGTTACTAAGCGCAGGGCCTTGCTTAGTAACCCGATGTTTACCCTGGTTACCATTGTAAATGTAAAAAAAAATAAACACTACATACTCACCTTCTGATGTCTGTCACGTCCCTCGCCATCTGCTTCCCACACTGACTGTGAGCGCCGGCCGTAAAGTAAAAGCAGAGCACAGCGGTGACGTCACCGCTGTGCTGTGCTTTACGGCCGGCAGTGCGGGAAGCCGCCGGCGGTGGACGTGACAGACATCAGAAGGTGAGTATGTAGTGTTTCGGTTTTTTTACATTTACAATGGTAACCAGGGTAAACATCGGGTTACTAAGCAAGGCCCTGCGCTTAGTAACCCGATGTTTACCCTGGTTACCCGGGGACTTCGGCATCGTTGGTCGCTGGAGAGCTGTCAGTGTGACAGCTCTCCAGCGACCACACAACGACTTACCAACGATCACGGCCAGGTCGTATCGCTGGTCGTGATCGTTGGTAAATCGTTTAGTGTAACGGTACCCTAAGCGTTTAGGAAGGTCCACAAAGCTTCTGGACACAGATTTGACAAGTCGGCCTCCTATATCCTGCACTAATTAGCAGCTTCTAGTGCTCCTGACTGCAGTTTGCTCTGAGTGTCATTGTCTGGACAGTCATTCACACAGGTACATACAGTCATGGCCAAAAGTATTCACACCCCTGCAATTTTGTCAGAAAATACTCAGTTTCTTACTGATAATGATTGCAAACACAAATTCTTTGGTATTATTATCTTCATTTAATTTGTCTTAAATGAAAAAACACAAAAGAGAATGAAGCAAAAAGCAAAACATTGATCATTTCACACAAAACTCCAAAAATGGGCCAGACAAAAGTACTGGCACCCTCAGCCTAATACTTGGTTGCATAACCTTTAGCCAAAATAACTGCGACCAACCGCTTCCGGTAACCATCAATGAGTTTCTCCAGCTTTGATGAGTTTTTCCAGCTCTGCTGGAATTTTAGACCATTCTTCTTTGGCAAACTGCTCCAGGTCCCTGATATTTGAAGGGTGCCTTCTCCAAACTGCCATTTTTAGATCTCTCCACAGGTGTTCTATGGGATTCAGGTCTGGACTCATTGCTGGCCACCTTAGAAGTCTCCAGTGCTTTCTCTCAAACCATTTTCTAGTGCTTTTTGAAGTGTGTTTTGGGTCATTGTCCTGCTGGAAGACCCATGACCTCTGAGGGAGACCCAGCTTTCTCACACTGGGCCCTACATTATGCTGTAAAATTTGTTGGTAGTCTTCAGACTTCATAATGCCATGCACACGGTCAAGCAGTCCAGTGCCTGAGGCAGCAAAGCAACCCCCAAACATCAGGGAACCTCCACCATGTTTGACTGTAGGGACCGTGTTCTTTTCTTTGAATGCCTCTTTTTTTCTCCTGTAAACTCTATGTTGATGCCTTTGCCCAAAAAGCTCTACTTTTGTCTCATCTGACCAGAGAACATTCTTCCAAAACGGTTTAGGCTTTTTCAGGTATGTTTTGGCAAACTCCAGCCTGGCTTTTTTATGTCTCGGGGTAAGAAGTGGGGTCTTCCTGGGTTTCCTACCATACAGTCCCTTTTCATTCAGACGCCGACAGATAGTAAGGGTTGACACTGTTGTACCCTCGGACTGCAGGGCAGCTTGAACTTGTTTGGATGTTAGTCGAGGTTCTTTATCCAACATCCGCACAATCTTGTGTTGAAATCTCTTGTCAATTTTTCTTTTCCGTCCACATCTAGGGAGGTTAGCCACAGTGACATGGGCTTTAAACTTCTTGATGACACTGCGCACGGTAGACACAGGAACATTCAGGTCTCTGGAGATGGACTTGTAGCCTTGAGATTGCTCATGCTTCCTCACAATTTGGTTTCTCAAGTTCTCAGACAGTTCTTTGGTCTTCTTTCTTTTCTCCATGCTTAATGTGGTACACACAAGGACACAGGACAGAGGTTGAGTCAACTTTAATCCATGTCAACTGGCTGCAAGTGTGATTTAGTTATTGCCAACACCTGTTAGGTGCCACAGGTAAGTTACAGGTGCTGTTAATTACACAAATTAGAGAAGCATCACATGATTTTTCGAACAGTGCCAATACTTTTGTCCACCCCCTTTTTTATGTTTGGTGTGGAATTTTATCCAATTTGGCTTTAGGACAATTCTTTTTGTGTTATTTTCATTTAAGACAAATTAAATCAAGATAATAGTACCAAATAATTTGTGTTTGCAATCATTTTCAGGAAGAAACTGAGTATTATCTGACAGAATTGCAGGGGTGTGAATACTTTTGGCCATGACTGTAGGTGCCAGCCTCGTTTCGGTGCCAGCCTCCTATAGGTGCCATCATCCTCCAGTATTTACCAGGAAAATACTGAGGTGGTCACAATGACAGTGTTTGTGAAGCAGAGCTGGGCAATGTTCAGGGGTACCAGAAGTGACAAGGTGGCGGGCTGAGATGCTCCTATTGGCCGTTTCATTTTGTGGATAATGGGCTCCGAAATTAGGTGATGTTCACGTCAAGCTAGTGGTCTTCACTTAGGAGTTTATTTGGCATACAAGCTATCAACCACACTAAATGTATCCATAGAGACAGTGATATAACTTGAAGTTCAGGGACCCAATACAAAATCTCCAGCAGGACCCCCAACAACAATGGGCCTGTAATAGTATTGGTCTTCTCATATGGCTTTAAAGGACCATTTGGGCCCCTGTGGCTCCAGGGCCTGCATGAGACTACAACCCCTGAAGCAACCGTAGTTACACCCCTGCCTAGGGATCCACTCCAAGCTGAGACCTACAAAGATGGACTTTTGTCCCATTTTTTTGGTTTACTTTATTCTATTTTTTTTCTTGTGTTTGTAATAGCATATAGTAGTCTTTCTTACAAAGATAAAGGCACAAATGACTCAATAGCTCTGCATTCACAATTAGTTTTAGTTCACGTTCTCACATTCAGTATTTGGTCAGCATTTTCCATCAGTATTTGTAAACGAAAACCAGGAGTATACATTATAATGTAGCCACAGTACAATGCAGCACCCCCTAGTTTAATGCAGCCTCTATAGCAGGGGTGGGGAATCTTTTTTTCTACCAAGGGCCATTTGGATATTTATACCGTCCTTCGGGGGGCGTACAAACTCCGCCCACAAAGTCCATCATGACCCTGGCGCTGGTTTCAGGACGTAATCTTTCATTGAATGCCCTTCAGCGTTCAGTAGTGAATACTGCGTGTGTGCTAACAGAGCAAGAAGAAATTAATGAGCTGGTGGCAATCAAAATACACCTCCCTGCCCAAGAATGTGGTCCCTGAAAATCTGCCCGGGGGCCTGATAAAAGGTCATCGAGGACCATAAATGGACCTTGGCCTGAGGCTCCCCACCCCTGCTCTATTGAGCATAATGCATTTAATGCAGCCCCCATGTACAATTAGGCTCCCATAGAGTATAATGCAACCTCAGTATAATACAGCCCCCATACATACTGTGCATGGAGCTGTGGGGGGAGAGAGACCTGTCTCGCAGGCGCTGGGAAAGGTCAGAGAGGCCTGGCGCTTGCGCACTTCAGGAATTTGCTCTGCCCTCAACAGGGCAGATAAGTACAGAGCAAATAAGTGCGCCTGTGCAGGAGCACAATGCCGGGGAGCCATGAAGCAAACAGGAGGACAGCGATCGTAAGAAGATGGGAGGCGCAGACCTGTTACACCCATCGGACCAGATCGCCCCCCGAGTGAGTATAATAAAAGTTTATTTTTCTTCTCTTGCAGGTCAGATTGAGGGCTTATCTACAGCATTATATAATGCTGTATATCAGCCCTGATAGGTGGTAGACATAACTCGTATCGGCCAAACCTGGTGACAGGTTCCCTTTAAGCTTGCCGGGAGAGGAACTGCCACATGGGAGTCTTGTGGTCCCCTCCCTGAAGGTTTGGAGATAAATCTCCCAAATCCTATGAAAGTTCATAATTCCTTTCTGGGGAGTCCTAGGGCAGCGGTTCTGGCGCCATTGGATCCGAGCGGGCCCCTGCTGCTCATAGAACAGTCACTAGCAGCTAGGTAGCAAAATTGTGTTTAGTCTATGTATCTCCCTTCCCATGCATGTTAGAATAACTTGAGACCCACTTGTCCTGCCGGTTATGGGGATCTCGGAAATATACACGATGTACTGCTAGGAAGTATAGCATTTCCATAACTCCTTAATGAAATCCAGCTGGCTGAATAAAGGACTCAGGCCGCATGGCTTGGATCCACAGGGGTTCTTCCTGTAGAAAGTTGCATACCAGTTAGCTCGTGGGGGGTGAATCCTTTTGCTTGAAGCTGGCCAGGTGTCATGTTCCAACAGCACATGCTGAAGGTTTCTTTTTATTCTATGCAATAGGATACAGATGATTGACATAGAATTGTCTCCAATATTCTTCACAAGGATTCATACTGTGCGGTGGTGTGGTGGGACAGCATATTCTGTATGGGGCTGTGGGGAGACGGCCTACTGTGTATGGGGCTGTGGGGGGGGGGATGGGCTACTGTGTATGGGGCTGTGGGGAGACGGCCTACTGTGTATGGGGCTGTGGGGGGGGGGGATGGCCTACTGTGTATGGGGCTGTGGGGGGGGGGGGGATGGCCTACTGTGTATGGGGCTGTGGGAGGGATGGCCTACTGTGTATGGGGCTGTGGGAGGGATGGCCTACTGTGTATGGGGCTGTGGGAGGGATGGCCTACTGTGTATGGGGCTGTGGGGGGGGATGGCCTACTGTGTATGGGGCTGTGGGCATGGCCTACTGTGTATGGGGCTGTGGGGGGGGGATGGCCTACTGTGTATGGGGCTGTGGGGGGGGGGATGGCCTACTGTGTATGGGGCTGTGGGGGGGGGGGGATGGCCTACTGTGTATGGGGCTGTAGGAGACGGCCTACTGTGTATGGGGCTGCAGGGAGACGGCCTACTGTGTATGGGGCTGTAGGGGACGACCTACTGTGTATGGGGCAGTGGGGGGGATGGCCTACTGTGTATGGGGCTGTGGGTGGGATGGCCTACTGTGTATGGGGCTGTGGGTTTGATGGCCTACTGTGTGTGTGTGGGGCTGTGGGAGGGATGGCCTACTGTGTGTGGGGCTGTGTGTGGGATGGCCTACTGTGTGTGGGGCTGTGGGTTTGATGGCCTACTGTGTGTGTGGTGCTGTGGGAGGGATGGCCTACTGTGTGTGTGGGGCTGTGGGAGGGATGGCCTACTGTGTGTGGGGCTGTGGGAGGGATGGCCTACTGTGTGTGTGGGGCTGTGGGGAGACGGCCTACTGTGTGTGGGGCTGGCCTACTGTGTGGGGAGACATCCTACTGTGTATGGGGCTGTGGGGAGGATGGCCTACTGTGTGTGGGGCTGTGGGGAGACGGCCTACTGTGTGTGGGGCTGTGGGGAGGATGGCCTACTGTGTGTGGGGCTGTAGGGGGGATGGCCTTCTGTGTGTGGGGCTGTAGGGGGGATGGCCTTCTATGTGTGGGGCTGTAGGGGGGATGGCCTACTGTGTGTGGGGCTGTAGGGGGGATGGCCTACTGTGTGTGGGGCTGTAGGAGACGATCCTCCTGATGTAGTGTTGTTCGTTTTCCTATTTATCACCCTGTGTATTCTGGCGGATAGGTAAAAGCATCTGATTAGCGACCATTAAATGAATCCATACAATGTATCCACCTGATTTCCTTAACAATGTAACAACCTGTGACACACAAGTTATTGACCCGTTACTGGTACATGATAGCGGGGCCCCTGGCAGTGATGGCCCTGGACCCCAAAACTACCCAGAGACTCGAAGATCACAGCTTATTTCATATCCCAGCTCCAGTTTTTCTCTGTAATCCGCTCATTGCATGCACAATGGAAGATATCAGGGCAGGGTTACACAACCTTTGCAATAAGGCGTCAGGTGGCTTGAGGTGTCGTTCAGTGTCCGGCGATTTGCGGCCTCACAGAAGTGACATTCAGTCAATTCTCCAAGCCGATTGTTAAACTGAAAGCTGGATGTAGATGTGAGCGTAGTATTTGATGGACATTATGCTGGGGGAAAAGTGAGAGTGGGGAAGTGGTGGACAGTGTGAGGGTACAGTATAGAGAGAGGGCACAATGAGAAGAGGGCAGTATGGTGGACAATGTGAGGGCACAGTATAGAGTGGGCATTATGGTGGAAAGTGTAAGGTTACAGTATAGAGAGGGCACAATGTGAAGAGGGCAGTATGGTGGACATGTGAGGGTACGGTATAGAGAGGCAGTATGAGGGCACAATGTGAAGAGGGCAGTGTGAGGGCACAGTATAGAGAGGGCCGTGTGAGGGCACAATGTGAAGAGGGCAGTATGGTGAACAGTGTGAGGGCACAGTATAGAGTGGGCAGTATGGTGGACACGGCAGAGTGTGAAGAGGGCAGTATGGTGGAAAGTGTGAGGGCACAGTATAGTGAGAGTGTAGCATGAAGGCATAGTGTGAAGAGGGCATCATGCAGAAGGGGAAAAGTGAATGGGGATGGAGTGGAGGCCATAGTTCATCAGCGTGTCAGTTGAGGTTCATAAAGGAGGTTAGTATGGCGGTTATAGTTCATATGGGGGACAGTGTGGAGATCATATCTTGTATAGGAATCACAATGTAGTACAATTATTTATTGAGGGGCACAAGATGGGTGGATATTTTAATTCAAGGGGGATCATAAAAACAGTTTTTTGTTTAAGGGCACAACGGCGGGATGTGTTGCAGAAAACTGGAGAAAAGAGAAGTCTGCAGAGGTGACCATTGGCTGTCAAAATTCATAATGGCGTCTGGAACATTGAGTTGAAAGGAATGAGAACTCCAATCAGTGAAGTCATCAGCGATAAGATACCTGGATGTGAGTGGGATACTGTCTGCATCTACACCATACTGTTGTTCATGAATATTCCACAGGCTAATGATGGCTGGTAACAACTCCCATTATCTCCTTATCAGTTTTAAGGATATACTAGATGTATGTTCATGTGACACAGATATATATGACTTGACATTGCAATTGATCGCTGTACTAAGCTTTGTTTCATATTCTAGTGCTGTATTCATGTACGGACAGTGGTTCTGGTGCTGTATTGGTGTACTGACGTTGGTTTTGGTGCTGTATTTCTTTACCAATGGAGGCGGTGTTCTGATGCTAGCAGAAAAAAAGTTGAAGTCCAGCTCACCTAGTTGAAATGCAGTTCATGGACATTGTTCTAGAGCAGTGTAGGGATGGAGGCTGTGTCAGCAGCAGGTAAAGATGCAAATATTGAGTGTACCCAGCATTACACCCACAGTGGTTCTGGTGCTGTATTCTTGCACATGTATATTATGTACATGTAGAAGTTTGCACAAATCCCTGTGTGATCTTATGTGATGTCTCCTCCAGGGAATAAGCACTGCCCCCCCCCCCCCCTACAGGACACCAGAAGGACTGCAGCTCAGAGACACATTGTCACATTTATTTCAGGAGACCAAAGCATGAAAGACACAATACAGAATGGGCACGTGGACTGAAAGTGGTACGGTTTTAATGTCTTTTCCTTTCAGTGGTTGCAAATTGGTCACATTCCATATTAATGCTACAATGATCCTCCAAGCAGATTAGCAGCCGGCAAAGCAAAGTGCAACATTTAGAAGGTGCTCTCCGGTCGCAGGGAAGGTCAGCGGATCCACAAGACCGTCCCCGGATCAGCTAAGATATTAATCACTACTTTTCTTTGATCTTCCAATCAGGTACAAAGGTAATGTCCATGATCAGTGCAGACCTCTCAGGGGCTGACGGGCAGCCGTAATGTGTCATTGCATGTATCACCTCATCGGGTACAACACGGACATAATAAGACAGAAGATAAAGCAATGTGACCGGGAAGCTTCACCCACTGATGACTTTAGCACCCGGGACCTTTATGCAAATTTTACTAAAAAAAATAAATAATTAAGAATTTATTATTTTTTTTTTTTAAAGTTTAAACCCGAGTTCACAACACTTTGCTTTACCCTGACGTGACATCTGACCACAGCTGCAGTCACCCCCAGAGCTGCACTCGGCATTTGTTCCTTTCACCTTGTTCATATATTTGCAAATACTTAACGTCAATGCAAAAAAAGAAAAAAAAAAAAAAGGTAAGTTCCATGTAATGACCTAATGGCGAAAGCGATCAAGTACCGAACATTCCATAAATAATTCACCTGTACGTGAGCGAGAATTCTGGACTTTTCTAGAAATCTCCCACAATGCAGTGTGGCATACTGCGGGCAGACCCTGAACCAGCAGGGAGCTGCTGCACAAAGAGGTGACCGCCCCCTCCCCCCCAAGCAGAAGACTGAGGTGTAAGACCGGAGGTACGGCAGGTTCAGAGCGCCCCATCCCGCCTCGTCCTGCTCACACAGCTGACAGGTTGTTGCACTGTGTCAGCGCAGATGTCGCTGCGGCGATGGTCAATAATGTCCCCCCATATGGAAAAACTGGGAATTCGTTTCACCCCCTGATCACATCGCCCCATTACTGCAGTCGTTCCCCCTGTACAATAATCTGAGAAACATCAAACATTTCACAAAGTCAGAATATTTGGTTTTTGATTGTCGTCCTTTAAATAAAAATATACGATATACTCTGTAATACAGTGCAAAAGTGCCCAGCTCCCCGCAGCGCCACCAGTAGGACATGCTGGGAGTTCTGGTTCTTCCACTGGTGGCCAACCACTATTCTTATGGCCTGGGCTACATGGCTGCTTCATAGGCGGCACCTGAGGGGCAGAGCGCGGGCTGGGCCCCGAGAAGGCGCAGGGGGGGCTTGGAGTGAGAAATACGATATGTACAAAGTCAGATCTCTCACAGAACATGGTGCGGTCTCCTGAGCCCCCTCTGTCGAGACCCCCTTCATTTATACCAAATCTACTGCGCCAGAGGTTACACCAAAGGGCCTGTGCTTCTGGCAGAAATGGGGTCACACTAAAATCCCCCAAGTTACCAAGACTGTGGGTGACTTTATGAAGCCCCTTTGCTTCCCTTGTAGCCCCCCTACAATAGTCCACCCAAAGCCCCAGGTAGTACTACAGTGGGTGCAGGGACCGCAGTCGCACACAAGCTGCAGTGCCCCACAAGGTCCATAGGAGACCACCAATATTATTCTATTCCTGCCATAGTGGGGGCCCTATTGGAGAAAGTGTATCGGGGCCCACGCGCTTCAGGTTATGCCGCAGCCTCATCCAGTGCCCCCTTCTGTAGAGGGCAGACATGTCACCGGTGTGGGCACAAGGAGCCACTGTCTATTAGAAAGAATAAGGGACAATGAATACCGAAGGGGCAGATTGTGAGGGAAGCTAGGGGGGGCCAAAATGGACCCCAATCTGAGAAAATCAGCTGTGCAGAGCAGCACATGGGCCTCGATGCTGTCTTCACTTGCGCCTCGTCCACAGCATCCCCCCATAGTAGCTGCTGACCTTACTCCTCCTTGTAGCCCACCAGAAGCCCCCTCTTCTTTTAAGCCCACTTTATAACTTTTCAGCACATCCAGAGGCTCTGTGCCCGCTGCTCGGATTAATACCGGACCCCCGACATTATTATTCTGCTGCTCATTATGAAATTTCCAGTTCTAATTAAGGACATAACAGAAAAAAATGTTTGAAGTAAATAATCCCCCCCCAAAGATGAAGAAATCTGCGGCCGCCCTCTTCTGCCGGGTGAGAGACCACCAGTCTAATGGCGGCCACGAGAGTCGTCACCCAACTCTCCTGGGAGCAGAGATCGCGGACAGGTTACTGGAGGCGATGGCTCCGGGAAACAGTCAAAAAGCAGAGGGGTCTCACTGGGCGCAACAAATGGTTTGTGTTGCTGTCAGTCCGGCTCTGTGTAAGGGGGGATTTGCATGGGCCGGCTCTGTGTAAGGGGGGATCTGCACAGGCCAGCTCTGTGTAAGGGGGGATTCTCGGGGGCCGGCTCTGTGTAAGGGGGGGATTCTCAGGAGTAGTTTTTGGTTTTTAGACACTGGAAGTTTTCGGATCTCAGAAACTATGTAACAACAACAAAAAACAAGTAAGGTTGTTCATTAACCCTTAGCTGCCACAAAGAATTGAAGCCCCCCTGCCTGTAGCGCACCATCAGACTGTCACATTATGTCGCTATCTGCAGCGACCACAGACACTTTGCTACATTCGGGAATTGCATTACGAGCAGTTGTCCAGGACAATGTTATTCCTGAGTTTGTGAGGGGAGAACAGCGCAGACCGCAATGATAGTGCTCAGCGCAGTGTCCTGTGGGGGCAGCGGTGGGAATCCCCCCCCTGCACAGACCTGCAGGATTATCTGAAAACTCGGCCCATATCAGTGATAACACGATATTAGACAATTCCTTATAGTGCAACTCCCTCATAAATACTTTGTGGCTGCACATCGGAGCTTCGCTCTGGACCTGTTCCCTGGGGGGCTCTGCAGCACTTAGTTGCCCCCTCTGCCCCTTTCATTGGTATAACTTGTACCCCCCAGGGCTTGTGCCTTAGAACGTACGGAGGTGGGCATGGTTTAGCAACACCTCACACTTTACTGCAGCCCTCCTCCTGGATAGCTTAAATGGAGACGTCAGTGGAAATGGAGCATATGAAGTGGCCAGTTCTGGTGGCACCGGGGTCCGGGGGCTTGATGGCAGAAACAGAAGGTTGTCTAGTGCCACCTCAGACACCTCTAGTGGGGGCAGCACAGAGTATTTCAGGAGAAGGTTCTGCCGGCTCTAGAGCTCATGTCTGAGGTTGTTTGCAGTGTTAGGCTACTTTCACACTAGCGTCGGTACAGGGCCGTCGCGCTGCGTCGGCCAGACGTACCGACAGATACTGTGCAAGCGCCGCACAACGGGGGCAGCGGATGCTGTTTTTCCACGCATCCGCTGCCCCATTGTGAGGTGCGGGGAGGTGGGGGCGGAGTTCCAGCCGCGCATGCGCGGTCAGAAATGGTGGACCGTCGGCACAAAAAAACGTTACATGTAACGTTTTTTGCTGCCGGCGGTCCGCCACAACACGACGCAACCATCGCACGACGGTTGAGACGTGTGTCAATACGTCGCAATGCGTCGCTAATGTTAGTCTATGGGGAAAAAACGCATCCTGCAGACGACTTTGCAGGATGTGTTTTTTCGCCAAAACGACGCATTGCGATGTATGCAAAAAACGCTAGTGTGAAAGTAGCCTTAGGCCGGGGTCACACTTGCGAGTTCAATGCGAGAAAATCGTGCGAGTCTGTGGCATCAATACCCGACACTGCGGACTGGAGCATGCGGCTGCATAGAAATACATGTATCCGCACACTCCGGTCCCCAGTGCCGGCGGCAGTGCCGGGTATTGATGCCAGAGACTCGGCTGAGTTTTTCGCATTGAACTCGCAAGTGTGACCCCGGCCTACCAGTGTGAGGAGCAGAACAGAGACCAGCGAGAGTGAGAGGAGTCCACAGCAGCACAGAGTAGGAAACTGTGAGAAAAGAAACAGACAGTGGAAATAGCGAGGGCCCAGCAGCACAGAGGATTTCAGGAGAAGAGACGTGCATTGTAAAGGAGACAGACACAGTATTATGAGCTACGGGAATGAAGAATAAGTGAAGGAAAAGCAGCGAAGAGGATGATGACCGGGGTCTGATCGGCCGTCTCCCCATCATTCAGAGCAATGGACGACCCCTGATAGACTTCTCTGTGCTACACAAGTCCCGGACCGCCGCACACATCAGTGATATCGAGGGGCTCCGCCACACGCATCAGTGATATCGAGGGGCTCCGCCACACGCATCAGTGATATCGAGGGGCTCCGCCGCACGCATCAGTGATATCGAGGGGCTCCGCCGCACGCATCAGTGATATCGAGGGGCTCCGCAGCTCACATCAGTGATATCGAGGGGCTCCGCAGCTCACATCAGTGATATCAGTGACAGACGCATCATATGAAATGAAGACCCAGAAGACGCTACCGGTGTCCGCTCAATGCCAGGAGGCCGCGCACGGGACTGAGGCCGCTAACGGAACCAAGGCCGTGAACAGCAGAGGCTGCACACGGGACCAAGGCCGAGAACAGGACCGAGGCCGAGCATGGACTCGCCGACACCGGACCTGAGGTCACACTGGTATAAAGTGGCTGCAGATTCCTGCCCTCCAGGACAATATACAACAAAAATATCTATTAGAAACCTGACAGACTCATATTTATATATATATAGTAGGCAAATCCTGGAATACATTGGTACAGTGGGCGCTGCGCCTGGAGGGGCGGCATCGGCTCATTCCTGCAGTAAAGTCTCTCTCCAGTTAAATCCACCTGTAGGTCCGTGAGTTAGAGGAAGAATTGGAGGGTCCGTCAGCTGCCAGAGGCCAGCGTCCCCCAGCTCCTCGCAGCAGCAGAAGCCCAGGTACGGGATCTGTAACGAGAAGAGGACATGTGTCAGAACTGCCGGCGCAGAGCACAAGGGAGCGATAGGTGTGACCGACATCAATGGCTCCAGGGTCTCTGCACTGTGTATAGGGGTCTGAGGTGCTCAGAAATCTACTGCTGATGAGGGGCTTAGATCTGCCCCTACATGGTGCTTTACACTGCAGCTCTGCTTGCTCAGATCTGAAGTTTTTAAAAATCCTCTAAACTTCTTCAGTCGGCAATCAAATGTTGACAACCAGGGCAAAGTCACAACATTACCGAGGCCTGGTAAAAGCGAGAGGAGGCCAAGACCTAAAAATCTTTCTGCTGATCTCTGACTTTCTGCTCAACACAGCGCCACCTCTGTCTACAGGTTGTGTGTGGTACTGCAGCAAGACGGCACCACCCACAAATAGGGACGGCGCTGGTGGTGGAAGGCGACAGCCGTGGTTTTCTGGGGGTGGACAACGCTTTTACTTTTATCATAAGTTTAACTAATGCAGAACAGAAGAGCTGCTGACAGAGAGGCTCCAGCGTCTGTGGAACCACAACTCCCAGCAGGCACTGACACCATATAAAGGTCCCCCCTCTGTATGAAGCACAGCTGATGTGACTAATCTGTTATGTCCTCCTGCAGTGTAACAATGTAACGACACTCCAGCTCTGATAGTGACAGCGTGACTCCTGACGTCTTTCTCCCCATTCCTTGTGACGGGCGAGCGGGGTCGGGGGCCTGTCGGTATCTTTAGGATTGGACGATCCCTACCGGCCCCGAGTACATGCAGGAATTCTTACAATGGCTGAGAGCCTTAACAGCCCCGACCGGTGAGGAGGACAGTGAGCGCAATCGCTCACATTATTACCTTTCTGACAACCTGCACAAAATCCTTGGAGTTCTGCTGCGTGAGCCCCTGTAGTTGTCGGGTGCAGGCTTCCAGGGACGAGGCGTGGGCCACGATGAGGATGTTATTACCTGGGAGACAGGGAATGTCTGAAAAAGGTTTAATGTCTGCACTATAAAAAAACAGTCAATAATGTGTGGTGCATGTGCAGAGTATGGTGTTTGTTGTATGCAGTGTGCGTGTGCAGAGTATAGTGCGTGTGCAAGCAGCGTGCGTGTGCAGAGTATAGTGCGTGCGGTGTGTAAGCAGCGTACGTGTGCAGAATATAGTGCGTGTGGTGTAAGCAGCGTGCGTGTGCAGAATAGTGCGTGCGGTGTGTAAGCAGCGTATGTGCAAAGTATAGTGCGTGCGGTGTGTAAGCAGCGTGTGTGTAGAATATAGTGCGTGCGGTGTGTAAGCAGCGTGCGTGTGCAGAGTATAGAGCGTGTGGTGTAAGCAGCGTGCGTGTGCAGAGTATAGAGTGTGCGGTGTAAGCAGCTGCGTGTGTAGAATATAGTGCGTGCGGTGTGTAAGCAGTGTGCGCATGCAGAGTATAGTGCGTGTGGTGTGTAAGCAGCAGGTGTGCAGAGTGTAAGCCGCGTGCGTGTGCAGAGTATAGTGCGTGCGGTGTGTAAGCAGTGTGCGTGTGCAGAGTATAGTGTGGGGTGTAAGCAGCGTGTGTGCAGAGTGTAAACAGCATGGGTGTGCAGAGTATAGTGCGTGCGGTGTGTAAGCAGCGTGTGTGCAGAGTATAGTGCGTGCGGTGTGTAAGCAACGTGCGTGCAAAGTATAGTGCGTGCGCATAGTGCGTGCGGTGTAAGCAGTGTTCGTGTGCAAAATAGAGTGCGTGTGGTGTGTAAGCAACATGCGTGCAAAGTATAGTGCGTGCGTGTGCAGAGTATAGTACGTGCGGTGTGTAAGCGTGCATGTGCAGAGTATAGTGCGTGCGGTGTGTAAGCAGCGTGCGTGTGCAGAGTATAGTGCGTGTGGTGTAAGCAGCGTGCGTGTGCAGAGTATAGAGTGTGCGGTGTAAGCAGCGTGCGTGTGCAGAGTATAGAGTGTGCGGTGTAAGCAGCGTGCGTGTGTAGAATATAGTGCGTGCGGTGTGTAAGCAGTGTGCGCATGCAGAGTATAGTGCGTGTGGTGTGTAAGCAGCAGGTGTGCAGAGTATAGTGCGTGTGGTGTGTAAGCAGTGTAAGTGTGGAGAGTATAGTGTGTGGGGTGTAAGCAGCGTGTGTGCAGAGTATAGTGCGTGTCCAGAGTGTAAGCAGCGTGCGTGTGCAGAGTATAGTGCGTGTGCAGAATATAGTGCGTGTGTGCAGAGTGTAAACAGCATGCGTGTGCAGAGTATAGTGTGTGGGGTGTAAGCAGCGTGTGTGCAGAGTATAGTGCGTGTGTGCAGAGTGTAAACAGCATGTGTGTGCAGAGTATAGTGTGGGGTGTATGCAGCGTGCGTGTGCAGAGTATAGTGCGTGCAGTGTGTTAGCAGTGTGCAGAATATAGTGTATGCGCTGTGAGTGTGCAGAATGCGGTGTGCTTGTATCACACAGTGTGTGCTTGTATCACACAGTATGAGACTCACTGTGTGGCGTTTGTGTGACCTATGGTGTGTGCGTCATCCACATTTACACATGCCGGCGCTGCAGACAATCACCCAACAAATGTGCTGAATGCTCCTTTATCAGGTGAAGGATTGTTTACGCCGGGACATAAATCATGGTTGTCGGCAGCACGTCGCCCGCTGTACACAGGACACGTGCTGCCGATCACATCAGTATGGGCCGCTGCAGCGCTAGTGATCGCGCAGCCTCCATCATTGCTCGTCAGTCGGTGTAAAGAGGCCGATAAGCAGAGAACGGCTTCATGTCACGCCCGGCCCTGTGATGTGCGATGTGTTGGCAGTTGGGGCCCCACTGTTCACGTTGTTCGGGCCACACTTCGGGGAGGGCGTCACACTGGCCTCCCTGTCCGGGATCTCACCTTTACTTCTGCATTCTCCCAGAATGTCCTTGGTGACCTGGAAGCTGCGGCTCATGTACGTCTCGTACGTCTCGGACACAACCAGCTTACTGCTCGGTATGTGAGGTCTGCGGGGAGACGGCAGCGGTCAGCACAGAGGTCTCCTACACACCGACACTGCTAATGGCCGCCATATTTGTCACCCAGCTTTCCACAGGCCCTGAATAACGTACATGAATCTTCCTCATGTCATAACAATTGCTCCAAGTGTCAGTCGTCACTGCTGGTCTTGGATCCTGTGCTGTGGTGCTGAGCAGCAAAACGGGATCTGGTTAATTAACGAGTCATTTCCAGGACGGTGTCTAGGACTTTTATTTTTTTTAATAGATGTCACATCGGTAAAAGATTTACAGAACACTCGAAAGACTTTGTCCCCCCCCCCATCCGCAGGCCGCGCCAACGTCTCCCCCCCCCCGTCCGCAGGCCGCGCCAAAGTCTCCCCCCCCCCGTCCGCAGGCCGCGCCAACGTCCCCCCCCCCCCGTCCGCAGGCCGCACCAACATCTCCCCCCCCCGTCCACAGGTCGTACCAACGTCTCCCCCAGTCCACAGGCCGTGCCAACGTCTCCCCCCTGTCTGCGGGCCAAACCAACATCTCCCCCCTGTCCACAGGCCGTACCAATGTCTCCCCCCCCGTCCACGGGCTGTACCAACGTGTTCCCCCATCCCTGGGCCGCAGTAACGTCTTCTCTGTCCCTGGGCCATAGTAACATCTCCCACCCCTCCGTGGGCCGCAGTAACGTCTCCCCTGTCCGTGGGCCGCAGAAACATCTCCCCCCCCCCCCCCCCCTGCGGGCCACAGTAACGTCTCCCCTGTCCGTGGGCCGCAGTAACATCTCCACCCCCCGTCCCCTCTGCGGGCCGCAGTAACATCTTCCCCCATCCCTGGGCCGCAGTAACGTCTTCTCTGTCCCTGGGCCGCAGTAACGTCTCCCCTGTCCGTGGGCCGCAGTAACATCTCCCCCCCCCTCTGCGGGCCATGGTAACGTCTCCCCCAGTCCCTGGGCCGCAGTAAAATCTCCCCCCCCCCATCCCTGGGCCGCAGTAACATCTTCCCCCCCCCAATCCCTGGGCCACAGTAACATCTCCCCCCCCCCTGCGGGCCACAGTAACGTCTCCCCCTCCCCCCCCCCCTGGGCCGCAGTAACGTCTCCCCCCTCTGCGGGCCGCAGTAACGTCTCCCCCCCCCATCC
This sequence comes from Ranitomeya variabilis, assembly GCF_051348905.1. Lineage (NCBI taxonomy): Eukaryota > Metazoa > Chordata > Amphibia > Anura > Dendrobatidae > Ranitomeya > Ranitomeya variabilis. The sequence goes on from NC_135235.1 coordinate 252,261,067, forward strand.
CTGGGCCGCAGTAACATCTTCCCCTGTCCCTGGGCCGCAGTAACGTCTCCCTCCCGTCCCTGGGCCGCAGTAACATCTCTCCCCCCCCCGCCCCCCCCGTCCCTGGGCCACAGTAACATCTCCCCCCCCCTCTGCGGGCCACAGTAACGTCTCCCCCCTCTGCGGGCCGCAGTAACGTCTCCCCCCCCTGTCCCTGGGCCGCAGTAACGTCTCCCCCCCATCCCTGGGCCGCAGTAACGTCTCCCCCCCATCCCTGGGCCGCGGTAACATCTCCCCCCCTCTGCGGGCCACAGTAACGTCTCCCCCCGTCCCTGGGCCACAGTAACGTCTCCCCCCTCTGCGGGCCGCAGTAAACATCGGGGTGGCGTCCCGGACCACCAGTCTGTACACTGTCCTACATTAGTGCCACAACCATTTGCCCTTTTACCTGTACGTTGTATCAACGCTGAGGTTTGCAGCCGCCAGCTCGGCCGGGGTGAGCCAGGCGGGCAGGGTCGTGCCTGACACCCACTTGGTCCACTCAAATAACCCGGGCTCTATGCGGATTTTGCACTTATTTTCTTGATTGAGTCCTGGACAACAAGAGACGAGATCAGATCAGATTGGGCAAAAACGAAACATAATCACTCTTCCTCTAGTCACAGCCAGAGCTGCATGAAATGTCTGCTGCTTCCTTGTGTACGGAGTGCTGCTGTATGAGGATGAAGCTTTTACAGCCGCCATTGTCTACACAGCTCCATCCCGGACAGGACGCCGGAGTGACGCGTGCATTACGGGAACTATTACACTTGTCAGAGACCGGCAGAAGTTTGCTTGCAGCTCTGGATGTGAGCAGAATATAAGACCTGATGAGACACACAGAGGGGTCGCCCTGGGGTCCACACATGAGACGCCCTATAATGAGCTGGAAAGGATGGTTGGTTTCCGAACTGTATAAATGGGAGTCGGTGATTGTAGATTTCCTCTGTAGCAACTGACTGACATTTGTAAGAGCAGCCAGACGCCCGGGGGGCTCAGATCTGGGACGTGTGGGCGCTGGGAGCCTCTTTCTGGGATCAGTCATTGGTGCCCACCTGGAGGCACAGCCGCCATCTGGATATTGTGCCGCTGCGCTGTGAACTCAACCCAAGAGGCGGCCCCCAATGTCCGGACAGTTACACATGTGCCGGGGTCTCACCTCTCAGTATGCTGTGTGCCGTCTGGACACAGCGCAGCGATGGGGAACAATATACGAAGTCTACCGTCGTGTTACTCTCCAGCAAAGCTTCTCCTATAATTAGAAAACCACCCATTACCCGTGGAAGAAGCGTCAGCAAGTGGACGAGGTCCCACTGTGGACTTAGTGGTCCGCGCGGTCCCTGCAGGGCAACACACCCAATAACGATGGTGACACATAATGCAGCACGGAGTCTATGGTGCTGAGAAACGGACCCCTAAAACTCACCAACAAGTTTTGCTTGAGTGCATCCGAAGACGGTTATGGGGGCGTCCTTCTCATAGTCCCGGCACCCGCCGCTCCTCTGCGGTAAGCTGGGCGGCATATTCAGGTTTGTCCGGATGTAGCGGCCTGAACCAAAACCAGGAAAATACAAGAAAAGAATTATAACAACAATGTATCAAAGTTCTGCAACCCGGAAACATTGGTCCTGAATGTCTGAAGTCTCAACAGTCCACACCGCCCGGCCCCCTACACTGTTACAGACACTGCAGGGACTCGGCTACCAACAGCCGCCAATACAGAGCCCGAAGGGTTGTTCCCAGCCGCCCACGGCGCCTCCATGTGGTACAAAGCGGCACTGCGATCTGCAGTCAGAATAGGTCAGTGATCGCTCTGCAGTGTCAGTGCTCACCGTCCATCTGGCATTATAGCCATGACCCTATATAATAATAATAAATATAATATTAAGAATAATGACCCATTATCCCAGGTCACTATATGTCCGCACCAGACCGGAGCCGAGACGAGCGTTAGACTCTGGAAGACGACGGCTTTGCTTTTTACCTTTAGCATCAAAACACTGCGACAGCCAATACTTCCCGAACACCACGTCCATCCGCTCCCCGTGCCGGCACACGAACAGGCAGCGCTTCTTAGGGCCCGGGTGGCTGTTAATCCGCAGAGGCTGCAAGAGGAGGTAGAAAGGTGGGTTATAGAAGGACTCCCCCATCCGTGCGCTGCAGTAATGTCTCCCCCATCTGTATACAGGCCGGGGGTTATAGACGGACCCCGCACACAGACGTCTCCCATCTTCCTCCTGGATGCCGGTGTCAACCAGCTCTGTGCGGCACCAGCAACAATGTAACAGAGAAACATTGTTTATATTTAGAAAATTTGGTGAAGACAGAAACAAACAGTAAAAAGAACAATAAAAGGCGATTTATCATCTGAGGTTTCTGACCAGATGGTTCTCGCTCAGAGATGTCGGAACGTTTCCTTTTTCTGACATGACGGGCGAGTGACACCCAGAAACCACGTCTGCCTTTATCTCATGTCGCCCACATGTTGGTATTTAGTGATATTTCCTCTCCGCCCCCTCGTGGCTCCTGACCTGCAACGGCTGAGGGCGATCAAAGCGACTGCACGAAGAAGCCAGTGCATTATAATTTACACTAATACCCCACTTTCTCGCCCCGCAGAACGCCGCCCCTCCCGCCCCGCAGAACGCCGACCCTCGCACACCGCAGAACGCCGACCCTCCCGGCCCACAGAACGCCGACCCTCCCGCCTCACAGAACGCCGACCCTCCCGCCTCGCGGAACGCCGACCCTCCCGCCTCGCGGAACGCCGACCCTCCCGCCCCGCGGAACGCCGACCCTCCCGCCCCGCGGAAAGCCGACCCTCCCGCCCCGCGGAGCGCCGACCCTCCCGCCCCGCGGAACGCCGACCCTCCCGCCCCGCGGAACGCCGACCCTCCCGCCCCCCTGAGCGCCGACCCTTCCGCCCCGCAGAGCGCCGACCCTCCCGCCCCGCAGAGCGCCGACCCTCCCGCCCCGCAGAACGCTGACCCTCATGCCTCGCAGAGCGCAGACCCCTCCCGCACCGCTCCGACCCCCCCCGCACCGCAGAGCTCTGACCCCTCCCGCACCGCAGAGCTCCGACCCCTCCCGCACCGCAGAGCGCCGACCCCTCCCGCCTCGCAGAACGCTGACCCTCATGCCTCGCAGAGCGCAGACCCCTCCCGCACCGCAGAGCGCAGACCCCCCCGCACCGCAGAGCTCCAACCCTCCCGCCCCGCAGAGCTCTGCTTTTGGGGATTTCATCGTTTCTCCTTTGCAGGGGACATGCTGAACTGTCTCTCATCCGTTTATCTAATATATAAAGCTGAATGTGTGTATGTATGTGTGTATGTATGTCTGTCTGTCCGGGATTGGCATCTGAACCGTCGCAGCTACAGCCACAAAATTTTGCACAGTCACACGTCTGGACCCCGAGAGCGTCATAGGCTATGTTGTGAGGTGAAATTTTAACCCCGCGCTTTTCAATTCACCAAACAATTTTGCCCCTATCTACATAATGGGGAAAAAGTGAAAGGAAAAGTGGTGGAGGCGTCGCAGCTACAGGCACAAAATTTTTCACAGTCACACGTCTGGACCCTGAGAGCGTCAAAGCTATGTTGTGAGGTGAAATTTTAACCCCGCGCTTTCCAATTCACCAAACAATTTTGCCCCTATCTACATAAAGGGGAAAAAATGAAAGGAAAAGTGTTGGAGGCAAATTGACAGCTGCCAGATGTGAACAAGGGGGACTTAAAGAATGAGAGCGATGGCGCCAAAGAGTATATACTGTACAGTTGCTAAGGTGGGGCCCCGACATGGGATAATCACCACACCACCACGGGGATATGAACACACACACAAAATGCGCCACACACTACCACGTGCTCAAACACATATACCACCCTCAGCGCACATTTCACCACACATACACCAACCTCGCCACATAAAAGTAGAAACACAAAAGTCGCAGCTCAAAACTCGCCACACGCAAAACTCTCCACATGCAAAACTCGCCACACGTGCAAAACTCACCTCATGGAAAACTCGCCACACGCAAAACTTGCACACGCGGAAAAATTGCCACATGCACAAAAGTTGCAACACATGCAAAAGTTGCCTCACACAAAACTTGCACATACTCAAAAGGCACCACACATAAAACTCGCCACGCGCAAAACTCGCCACGCGCAAAACTTGCTGCACACAACTTGCTACACTAACCTGTCACATGCAACTCGACACACAAAAAGTTGCTACACGCATGTCGCCACACAAAACTCATCTCACAAAAGTCGCTACATGCATGTCGCCACACGCAACTCAACACACACAACTTGACACACGAAACTCGCCCTAAAACACACACAAGTCTGGTATTATCCTTCAAAAATAAAAATCTGATTAATAAGCTGAAAAACTACAAGAGCAACAAATGTACCATATAGGAATCCGGCAGCTGTCAGTCACATGACCAGTCTATTATGTGTATGTGTGAGCTAATATATACTGCCAGGGGGTGGGCTTACTGTTGGCTGGAGATTTATCAGGCTGCCAATTTAGCTTACAAATACTGAGGTAAAAATACTGACCAAATAACGTGTGAACGAGGTCTAATACAGGAGGAGATGACATACAGATATATACTATATACAGGAGGAGATGACACACAGGTATATACTATTTACAGGGGAGATGACACACAGGTATATACTATATGCAGGAGGAGATGACACACAGGTATATACTATATACAGGAGAGATGACACACAGGTATATACTATATAGAGGAGGAGATGACATACAGGTACATACTACATACAGCAGGAGATGACATACAGGTATATACTATATACAGAAGGAGATGACACATAGGTATATACTATATACAGGAGCAGATTACCTACAGGTATATAGTATATACAGGAGGAGATGACATACAGGTATATACTATATACAGGAGGAGATGACACACAGATATATACTATATATAGGTGAGATGACACACAGGTATATACTATATACAGGAGGAGATTACATACAGGTATATACTATATATCATAATAATAATAATAATAATATACTATATATAGGAGGAGATGACATACAGGTATATACTATATACAGGGGAGATGACACACAGCAGGTATATACTATATAAAGGGGAGATGACATACAGGTATATACTATATACAGGAGATGACATACAGGTGTATACTATATATAAGGGAGATGACAAACATGTATATACTGAGGTGAAAATGAGAGGTGTGAGGTGAAAATGAAAAGGTGTGAGTGCAAAATGAGAGGAGTGAGGGAAAATAGTGGAGTGATCGGAAAATGACAGATGTGAGGTCGAAATGACAAGTGTTAGGGGGGAATGAGAGGAGTGAGGGGGAAAATAAGAGGAGTGAGGGGGAAAATGAGAGGTGTGAGGGAGAAAATGAGAGATGTGAGGGGGAAAATGAAAGATGTGATGGGGAAAATGAGAGGCGTGATGGGAAAATAAGAGAAGTGAGGTGCTATAACTAACCACAGATATTTACTATGCCCAGGCAACGCCGGGCTCTTCAGCTAGCTTAGATTTACAATCTCCATGCTTTTCTCATGGTCAACTTTATGTGGCCTGTTCAAGAGTTGGAACAGCCAAAAATCTGTTTGTCTTTGCACCTGAAGGAAAAACTAAGAATGTCATTTATCAAAAGGCTCTCGAATAAGTAGTAGAAGATTACTTCACATTACTTGGCCAATTTAGTTAAATCTGTGTGGAATATCTCTGGTGTTGAAATATATGTTGTAAAATGCTTCTATTAGCTTAGTTTTTGCCTTTTAATAATTACATCTATTTGTTTTGTGTTTTTTTTGTGCAGAATAAATTTTTGTTAACACATTCTATTTTGCTAACAGCAGTTATTACCCCGGGCGAAGCCGGGTAGTACAGCTAGTCTCTCTATAAATGCACTGATAATACTGTAAATGCATGAGAAAAAAAAGCAAAAAAATATTTGTATAGCAGTAACAAATTCCACAGAACTTAACACTTGGTGGAAGAAGAACAACAGTCACAAAAGAAAAGCTACGAATAGACGATAATAACTATTAATAATGGCTGGCTGCGTTTTGTGCTGCACATAGTCGCAGCTCCTCATCCTGCCGTGTTCAGGTCAGAACTGGCTCCACGCCCCTTGGGGGAGAACTAAAAAGTAAAGTAAAAAAGTAAAAGTAAAAAAAAAAGTTTAAATATTGAAAAAATAAAAACTTTTCCAAGAAAAAAGTAAATGCTGAAAAGTAAGAAAAAACAAAATCAAAATGTCAGAATTGTCTGGTTGTAAATTAATGCTCCTCCCAGAAATGTAATAAACGCGATCAAATTATCGCACATTTCCCACATAGATAGCAATAAAAATGACATATCAAAACATAAAACACAATCAATGGAAAAATAAAAAGTCGTGGGTCGCAGAACGCGGTGACAAGGTTTGTCCTTTTTTTCTGCTGTGACAGAGATGAATTTGGGGCCTTGAGTCTTTATCCATCAGCAGCCACTAGGGGGCAGTAACGTCCAATAGTAAAAAGCAACGACGGCAATGAACTGCGGCGCAGTGTGAAACTCTGCATGAGACGCTGCATGAGACGCTGTGCGAAACGCCGCATGAGACACTGTGCGAAACGCCGCATGAGACGCTGTGCGAAACGCCGCATGAGACGCTGCATGAGACGCTGTGCGAAACGCCGCATGAGACGCCCTGTGAAACTCTGCATGAGACGCTGTGCGAAACGCCGCATGAGACGCCCTATGAAACACCGCATGAGACGCTGTGCGAGACGCTGCATGAGACGCCCTGTGAAACGCCGCATGAGACGCCCTGTGAAACTCTGCATGAGACGCTGCATGAGACGCCCTGTGAAACGCCGCATGAGATGCCCTGTGAAACACCGCATGAGATGCTGCATGAGACGCTGTGCGAAACGCCGCATGAGACGCCCTGTGAAACGCCGCACGAGACGCCCTATGAAACGCCGCATGAGACGCTGTGCGAGACACTGCATGAGACGCCCTGTGAAACGCCGCATGAGACGCTGCATGAGACGCTGTGCGAAACGCAGCATGAGATGCCCCCGGGAAAAACGCTGCATGAGACGCCCTATGAAACGCCGCATGAGACGCTGTGCGAGACGCTGCATGAGACGCCCTGTGAAACGCCGCATGAGACGCTGTGCGAGACGCCCTGTGAAACGCCGCGTGAGACACCCTGTGAAACGCAGCATGAGACGCCGTGCGAGACGCCGCATGAGACGCTGTGCGAAACGCCGCATGAGACGCCCTATGAAACGCCGCATGAGACACTGTGCGAGACGCTGCATGAGACGCCCTGTGAAACGCCGCATGAGACGCTGTGCGAGACGCCCTGTGAAACGCCGCGTGAGACACCCTGTGAAACGCAGCATGAGACGCCGTGCGAGACGCCGCATGAGACGCTGTGCGAGACGCCCTGTGAACGCCGCGTGAGACACCCTGTGAAACGCAGCATGAGACGCCGTGCGAGACGCCGCATGAGACGCTGTGCGAAACGCCGCATGAGACGCCCTATGAAACGCCGCATGAGACACTGTGCGAGACGCTGTGTGAGACGCCCTGTGAAACGCCGCATGAGACGCCCTATGAAACGCCGTGCGAGACGCTGCATGAGACGCCCTATGAAACGCCGCATGAGACGCCCTATGAAACGCCGCATGAGACGCTGCATGAGACGCCCTGTGAAACGCCGCATGAGACGCCCTGTGAAACGCCGCATGAGATGCTGCATGAGACGCTGTGCGAAACGCCGCATGAGACGCCCTGTGAAACGCCGCACGAGACGCCCTATGAAACGCCGCATGGGATGCTGTGCGAGACACTGCATGAGACGCCCTGTGAAACGCTGCATGAGACGCTGTGCGAAACGCAGCATGAGACGCCCCCGGGAAAAACGCTGCATGAGACGCCCTATGAAACGCCGCATGAGACGCTGTGCGAGACGCTGCATGAGACGCCCTGTGAAACGCCGCGAGAGACACCCTGTGAAACGCAGCATGAGACGCCGTGCGAGACATAGTATGAGGCGCCGCATGAGACGCTGTGCGAAACGCCGCATGAGACGCCCTATGAAACGCCGCATGAGACGCTGTGCGAGACGCTGCATGAGACGCCCTATGAAACGCCGCATGAGACGCTGTGCGAGACGCTGCATGAGACGCCCTGTGAAACGCCGCATGAGATGCTGCATGAGACGCTGTGCGAAACGCCGCATGAGACGCCCTGTGAAACGACGCATGAGATGCCCTATGAAACGCCGCATGAGACGCCCTGCGATACGCCCTGTGAAACGCTGCGTGAGACGCCGCATGAGACGCCCTGTGAAACTCTGCATGACACGCTGCATGAGACGCTGTGCGAAACGCCGCATGAGACGCCCTGTGAAACTCTGCATGAGACGCCGCATGAGACGCTGTGCGAAACGCCGCATGAGATGCCCTGTGAAACGCCGCATGAGACGCTGTGCGAGACACCCTGTGAAACGCCGCATGAGACGCCGTGCGAGACATAGTATGAGGCGCCGCATGAGACGCTGTGCGAAACGCCACATGAGACGCCCTATGAAACGCCGCATGAGACGCTGTGCGAGACGCTGTGTGAGACGCCCTGTGAAACGCCGCATGAGACGCCCTGTGAAATGCCGCATGAGACACAGTATGAAACGCCGTGTGAGACACAGTATGAGACACAGTATGAGACCCCACGTGAGACGCCATGTGAGACACAGTATGAGACATGGTATGAGATGCTGCGTCCACGGCTGCGATAGATTAAAAAAAAGTGATGAATGCACAAAATGCAGCGTCCGGTGTCGTGCGATGGATGGACGGATGGATGGACGGACCGCCGCCTGCGGCACAATGCAGACAAATGAGAACCAGAACTGATTTGGAGAAGAAGTGCGCGGTAACAAGGCGGCGCCATCGCTTCCCGCTGATCCGGAATCTTCTACTTGTTTATTTTCAGCCTCATCTAAAAAGTCAAATCCTGGTTGTAATTAATATAGGAGGACGCCCCAAAAAAGTCTCACACCAAAAGACGCCCCCAAAAATGCCCCAAAACTTCCCACCCAGACACAGAATCTGCTGTAAACCAACGAGGACTGATAATATTGCAGAGGCGACGGCCAGGGTCATGTGACTCGTGTGCAACAATGTATCTGCCAGCAGATGAGCTTGTGGGGTCTCCGCCAGGTGCAAGTGCCCAACAGTGGCCTCAGGAAATAGTCCCGAGACCCCAATGTGACACTGAGATTGTATGATCCATCTGCATAAGGGGATAACAGAGGGAAGACCACCAGGGAGGAGCGCCCCCCCAAAAAAATACCACAAGGCTCTGTCCTGGCCCCAGTGTTACAAGTGGGGACCACAAGGCTCTGTACTGGCCCCAGTGTTGTCCTCCCTTTTTATAAATGATCTAGATAAGGGAAGTGAAGGTAAACTGATCACATTTGAAAACAATGCAAAGCCAGGAGGGCTAGCTAAAGGTACCTTCACACTAAGCGATACAGACAACGATGCCGATCGCTGCAGCGTCGCTGTTTAGTCGTTGTGTGGTCGCTGGAGAGCTGTCACACAGACGGCTTTCCAGCGACCAAGGATGCCGAAGTCCCCTGGTAACCAGGGTAAACATCGGGTTACTAAGCGCAGGGCCGCGCTTAGTAACCCGATGTTTACCCTGGTTACCATTGTAAAAGTAAAAAAAAAAAAAAAAAACACATACTCACATTCCGGTGCCCGGCGTCCGCTTCCCTGCACTCCTCCTGCATCCTGTGTCAGCGCCGAACATCTCCGGCATCTCCCACAGAGCAGAGCGGTGACGCTCTGCTTTACGGCCGGCACTTACACAGGATGCAGGAGGAGTGCAGGGAAGCGGACGCCGGGCACCGGAATGTGAGTATGTGGTTTTTTTTTTTACTTTTACAATGGTAACCAGGGTAAACATCGGGTTACTAAGCGCGGCCCTGCGCTTAGTAACCCGATTTTACCCTGGTTACCAGTGAAGACATCGCTGGATCGGTGTCACACACACCGATTCAGCGATGTCTACGGGAGATCCAGCGACGAAATAAAGTTCTGGACTTTCAGCAACGACCAGCGATCTCACAGCGGGATCCTGATCGCTGCTGCGTGTCAAACACAACGATATCGCTATCCAGGACGCTGCAACGTCACGGATCGCTAGCGATATCGTTGTAAAGTCGCTTAGTGTGAAGGTACCTTAACACTAGAGAAGACCGAGAAAGGATTCAGAAGGATCTAGATAAACTGGAACAATAGCCAGAGACTAAGGGTACCGTTACACTAAACGATTTACCAACGATCACGACCAGCGATACGACCTGGCCGTGATCGTTGGTAAAGGTACCGTCACATTAAGCGACGCTGCAGCGATCTAGACAACGATGCCGATCGCTGCAGCGTCGCTGTTTGGTCGCTGGAGAGCTGTCACACAGACAGCTCTCCAGCGACCAACGATCCCGAAGTCCCCGGGTAACCAGGGTAAACATCGGGTTACTAAGCGCAGGGCCGCGCTTAGTAACCCGATGTTTTCCCTGGTTACCATTGTAAAAGGAAAAAAAAAAAACACTACATACTTACATTCCGGTGACTGTCACGTCCCTCGCCGTCAGCTTCCCGCACTGACTGTGTCAGTGCCGGCCATAAAGCACAGCACAGCGGTGACGTCACCGCTGTGCTCTGCTTTTACTTTACGGCCGGCGCTCACAGTCAGTGCGGGAAGCTGACGACGAGGGACGTGGCAGTCACCGGAATGTAAGTATGTAGTGTTTTTTTTTTTTTACATTTACAATGGTAACCAGGGTAAACATCGGGTTACTAAGCGCGGCCCTGCACTTAGTAACCCGATATTTACCCTGGTTACAAGCGAACACATCGCTGGATCGGTGTCACACACACCGATCCAGCGATGACAGCGGGTTATCCAGCGACGAAAGAAAGTTTCAAACGATCTGCTACGACGTACGATTCTCAGCGGGGTCCCTGATCGCAGTAGCGTGTCAGACACAGCGAGATCGTATGTATATCGCTGGAACGTCACGGATCGTGCCGTCGTAGCGACCAAAGTGCCACTGTGAGACGGTAATCTAACAGAATGGTATTTAACAGGGAGAAATGCAAGATTCTACATCTTGGCAAGAAAAACTAAAATTACAGCTATAGAATGGGAGGAATAGAACTAAGTAACGGCACGTGTGAAAAAGTCTTGGGTATACTAATAGATCACAGACTTCACATACATCAACAGTGTGATGCAGCAGCAAAAAGGCAAACACAGTTCTAGGATGTATTAAGTGAAGCATACAGTCTAGATCACGTGAAGTAATTATCCCCCTCTACTCTTCCTTGGTCAGGCCTCATCTGGATACTGGGTCCAGTTCTGGGCTCCACATTATAAAAAAAGACATTGAAGAACTGGAGCAAGTTCAGAGAAGCGCGACCAGAATGGTGAGCGGACTGCAAAGTATGTCCTACATGCTAAGATACTGTGATGATGCACAGTACGACGTGCAGAGCGGGTCACTACGTCTCTCAGGATGTAGCAGTGCCGTATGCAGCGTATGTGCAGCGCTGGTCGATCATTGTTCCTAGTATCGATCATTTCTTAATGCTCGCCTGGTGAAAACAGGCTGAAAATCACTTGATGACAGAGCAAAGTGCTCATATGTGGGGTGAAATGATTTTTAAGCTATATTAAAAAGAAAAAAATCTGTGCAACCATAATGTGCTGATGAGGATAATAACAGGTCTACGTGCACAAAACGGTGGATTACTGATCATCCTGTGAGCGAGGTCTGAACAGGCTGCAAACCCCTGCCCATCGGATCGGTGCTCACCTGCATGGGTGGGCAGATAATGGTGAGCGTCGCCGTGTCCACCAGTCCCTGGTCATCCTGCCGTCTGTCCAGCACGCCATCACTGAGCGGATACGAGACAGAGCTCACCGTGTTCAGCAGAGAGTACGACCTGCGGGCACAAGAGGACAGCAGCTCAATCATAGGATCTGGTGATGTCAGGAGCCGGGTACAACGGGCAGGTAGGTAGGTGGCAGAGAGGTAGCAGGTAGGTAGGGGGCAGATCGATAAATGACAGGTAGGTGGCAGATAGGTGACAGGAAGGGTAGGTAGGTGACAGATAAGTGGCAGAGAGGTAGCAGGTAGGTAGGGGGCAGATAGACAAGTGACCGGTAGGGTAGGTAGGGGGCAGATAGACAAGTGACCGGTAGGGTAGGTAGGGGGCAGATAGATAAGTGACCGATAGGGTAGGTAGGGGGCAGATAGACAAGTGACCGGTAGGGTAGGTAGGGGGCAGATAGATAAGTGACCGGTAGGGTAGGTAGGGGGCAGATAGACAAGTGACCAGTAGGGTAGGTAGGTGACAGGTAGGTAGGTGGCCGGTAGGTAGGTGACAGGTAGATGCGCTCACCCATGGAACACCCAGGTGCCACATTCATCGGCTTTGGAGACGTAGTTTTCAGGTAAGAGGCCGGAGCAGCCGGTGGCCAGAGACGAGCCGAAGATCCAACCTTCGCTGGTGTTGGTCTGTTCTACGGGGGACATGAAGAGGAAATCTCCAGGCACCAGCTCCAGCTCGTCGTCGTTCTGCGGCAGATACGGGTACAGAACCTGCAACGTCTGAAACGCAAGAGAACACGACGCACTGGAGACCGAGGGTGAATGCAGCCAATGAGGACATCATATGTATGGACTGTGCACAGCTGAGGGTTTGTTACAGTTGTGTACAATGCTCTGTGCACTCCAGACTGATACATTATAACAAATATTAGAAAATAGCCGACAGCACAACTGATATAGGGATGCCCGTCCTAGTTCCACTGGACCCAAATAGAAATCTACATACCGCAGCAAAGTGAAGGACAGCATCCAATCCAGGTGAAGCATAAAAAGTCCTTTATTGTGCCAAATGCAATGTTTCAACCATATAGGTCGTTTTCAAGCTTTTTCATGCTTGAAAAAGACCTATATGGTTGAAACGTTGCATTTGGCACAATAAAGGACTTTTTATACTTCACCTGGATTGGATGCTGTCCTTCACTTTGCTGTGATACATTATAACAAACTATCAGCAGTGGAGATAGATTTGTGCTGTGTTCTGCTCACTGTCCAGAACATACTGTAAAAACCCCCAGCTGTGGAGCAGCATCAAAAAAAAAAAAAAAAAAAGGTTTTCATTCACACGCAGCAAGCAGAGGACTTAGAGGTGTTAATGTAAAATGCTCAATGTGTCATTGTCCTATTCATTATAGAAATGAAAGTAACCTTTGACTCAGGCTGCCGTCACACTAGCAGTATTTGGTCAGTATTTTATATCAGTATTTGTAAGCCAAAACCAGGAGTGGAACAATTAGAGGAAAAGTATAATAGAAACATTTGCACCACTTCTGCATTTATCACCCACTCCTGGTTTTGGCTACAGACAATGATGTAAAATACTGACCAAATACTGCTAGTGTGACGGCAGCCTTACTGTTATCAGCCACTGTGTGTCAAAAGCCGTTATAGGGGCGATCTGTGGTCTGTAAGATAAGATTCAGGAAGCGAGCGCTGCCCCCGCAGTCAGACTTTCCACCAACATCTCCGGCTCTGAGGAACCTGCGGACGCTGCATCTGCCGACTCCAGTGTCACATTATTTGTGTGTACTATATACTATACCGACATACATATACAGTATATATTATATATACACATATATACACACACACACACACATTATATATATTATTAAATATGTTATATATTTTCTGCAGAGAAAAGCACAACCGTGCTGGTGAAAGCGCAATTATTCATCATCCACCTCATGTTCTGAGGAAGGCCGATTAGGCTGAAACGTCAACGCTGTTTTTTTTTTATGTGGATCTTTCTGTTTTTTTCTATTTGTGCAATAAGTATATTATTATTTCAGCAGTGAAAAGGAGTGCCAAGTTCTATTTTATTTATTTATATTTATATATACACACACACATACATATATACACATCCATCCGTGTGTTACCTCGTGATTGATGTACCGGATGTCTCTGGAGAAGATGGTGGCCACCCAGTCACAGCCCAGGTTCAGGTCGATGTTCTGCGCCAGCTTCTCCAGGGTGGGCAGGTGATTGGCCTGGAAGTGATATGCCAGCGTCACGTGTAGCTGCTTCTTGTGCGGCTCCACCCGGACGTCTGAAATCAGATGGGGCGGACGGTCACTCTCATATTGCTCCTCTTTATACCGTCCAAGCAGGAATTAGAGGCCCTAATCGCTGAATTTGCTAGGACCCCTCCTGGAGTATGAAGGCGTTCTGCGCAGACGTAACTTGTTTTTTGATTATTATTATTATGCTTTTGCTTATATAGCGCCATTAACTCCATAGCGCTTTACAGTTATCATCATCACTGTCCACAATGGGGCTCATAATCTACATCCCCTATCAGTCTTTGGAGTGTGGTGGAAACCGGAGAACCCAGAGGAAACCCACGAAACACGGGGAGAACCTACAAACGCCTTGCAGAAGTCCTCATCGGGGGGATTTGAACCCAAGACTCCAGCGCTGCAAAGCAACAGTGCTAACCACTGAGCCACTGTACAGCGCTAAACCACTGAGCCACTGTACAGCGCTAACCACTGAGCCACTGTACAGCGCTAACCACTGAGCCACTGTACAGCGCTAACCACTGAGCCACTGTACAGCGCTAACCACTGAGCCACTGTAAAGCGCTAACCACTGAGCCACTGTACAGCGCTAACCACTGAGCCACTGTACAGCGCTAACCACTGAGCCACTGTACAGCGCTAACCACTGAGCCACTGTACAGCGCTAACTACTGAGCCACTGTACAGTGCTAACCACTGAGCCATCGTGCTGCCCCTGTTACAGAAGACTTGGAAGGTTGGGGCAGTAAGGAGCCCCCCGGTGTTCAGGGCAGGGCATAATGCGGCTGCCATTGAAGGTCCCAGCAGAGGAGACTACATATTGGGGTGGGGGAAAGCTGTGGGACATTCTGATTACACCTTGTGCCCCTCTCAAACGCCCGTCTCTCCCCTCACCTGTTTTCATCAGCGCTTCTTCAGCGAAGTCTGCAGCGAATTTCTTCAGCCCCTCGGCGCAGTCCTCGTTCACGAAGAGGCCGATGAAATTGGAGGAGGTGTAGAGCTCCAGGGGCAGCGGATTAGGGAATTTGGATTTCCAGCGGGCGACGGTGGTCTGTAAAGCTTCGCACAGCGCGTCCACGTTCTTATCTTCACACTGGACGGGATAAAGCAGAAATATCAGCACAAAGTAATCGCGTTACCGGCTCCGCCACTTCAGATCCAATTACCCAGGCGCGAGGTCAATGGAAACCAGGCGCCCTTCTCAAATCCCAGGCTGTGCCCACATCAGCCGAGCACGTCCTACCGGCCAGGGACAAATGTGTGGCCAATGCCAGCAGAGATCTCAACCGGGCCCCAGACGCTCAGGGACCCAGGAAAAAGCTGGAGAATAAGGAAGGTGACAACAATGTGCGATCGATACAATGTAACAGCGCAGGGATGAGTCCGGCCTGCACTGATACACTGTAACAAGGCACCAGAGCCGGACACTGCAAGGTTTGAAGATCTTGGATGTCATCAAAGGATTTCTCCATTTCTTGACAACAAGCAGAGATTTTGTGAATGGGGAAAATCAAAGCACAAAGTTTATTAGACTTGAGGAAATTATCGTGTTCCCGGGGGTTCCCCTCCAATGTTAATGGAGGTGGGGGGCGGTCACTTGGCTATGGGACCCCCTGTACGTGACCTACCATGAAGAACTGGCAGAGCGTGATGTGCGGGAATATATTGTGCGCCTTGTTCTTCCCGCAGAGCTGCTTGGATTGTTGCCAGAAGTCGGAGAGTTTCTGGGCCAGAGGGCCCATCGGTCGTAGGTATAGGACATATTCTCGAGGCAGCGGGTCATCCAAAAACGGATCGTCTACGTGTGAGAACAGCCTGGAAAATAAGAATGACCACTGAAAACCTGCACAAACCATGTCAGGGGTCGTCAGGGGTTGGGCACAAGCTGAAATGGGAGGGGTTTAATCTGGTGGGTGGAGCTTAAAATGCAGTCTTCAGAATAAATCTAATACCCACCAATCACAAGCAGCTTGGACACTTCTCCCTCCTGTGGAAGCCAACGCTTTCAGCCTAAAAATGCAAATAAAGGAAAAGTAAAAACTGAGTAAATAAAAACGCCTATAAAAGGGTCGTGACTGTAAAACATGGCTGCTCCTGATCATGGGCTGTATGGTAGAGGAGCTTCATTAGCGAACAGAGCTGAGCTGCAGAACCAACCTGTGCACAGAGGAGGCGCTGTTTATGGATGAGGTCAGCCATGATTTTGCTCAACCATTTAGTAAGGCAATAAAAGGATTCAATCATGAAGGAGGAGCAGCATCCATTACAAAGACCTATCCAAAGATCACTAAACTGCAGAATCAGAAATGCATCCAAGACTGTGTCCCACCAAGACTACTGCAACCCAGCAGCTTCCCATGGTCAGGACTTCTCCGCCCGTATCTATTGAGTGTAAGCTCCTAAGGAAAGGAGTCCTGACCACAGGAGGAGGAGGAGTCCTGACCACAGGAGGAGGAGGAGTCCTGACCACAGGAGGAGGAGGAGTCCTGACCACAGGAGGAGGAGGAGTCCTGACCACAGGAGGAGGAGGAGTCCTGACCACAGGAGGAGGAGGAGTCCTGACCACAGGAGGAGGAGGAGTCCTGACCACAGGAGGAGGAGGAGTCCTGACCACAGGAGGAGGAGGAGTCCTGACCACAGGAGGAGGAGGAGTCCTGACCACAGGAAGAGGAGGAGTCCTGACCACAGGAAGAGGAGGAGTCCTGACCACAGGAAGAGGAGGAGTCCTGACCACAGGAAGAGGAGGAATCTTGGCCACAGGAGGAGGAATCCTGACCACAGGAGCTTACACTCTATAGATACAGGAGGAGGAGGAGTCCTGACCACAGGAGCTTACACTCTATAGATACAAGAGGAGGAGGAGGGGTCCTGACCACAGGAGCTTACACTCTATAGATACAGGAGGAGGAGGAGTCCTGACCACAGGAGCTTACACTCTATAGAGAAGGAGGAGTCCTGACCACAGGAGCTTACACTCTATAGATACAGGAGGAGTCCTGACCACAGGAGCTTACACTCTATAGAGGAGGAGGAGGAGTCCTGACCACAGGAGCTTACACTCTATAGATAGAGGAGGAGGAGGAGTCCTGACCACAGGAGCTTACACTCTATAGATACAGGAGGAGGAGTCCTGACCACAGGAGCTTACTCTCTGTAGATACAGGAGGAGGAGTCCTGACCACAGGAGCTTACTCTCTGTAGATACAGGAGGAGTCCTGACCACAGGAGCTTACACTCTGTAGATACAGGAGGAGTCCTGACCACAGGAGCTTACACTCTATAGATTGCAGGGTCCGGTACCCGACGATTTACGTTGTGCTCCTCTGTGCTCCTATACTCTGCCCTGGAGATCTCGAACCACCACTTCCTGACATTTTCCTCTTGTCACCATCTTTCTCTTGTCTGTATCTCCATTAATACATTTGTTACATATTCAGCAGACGGCTGCATCTTCCCATCAGGACAGTAAAATATTTCACCGGGAAACTAGGTCAAGCAGAAACTAACAAGTGAAACTGAAAATATTGAGACAGCAGAGAAAAGCGTGAGAACGAAGACCCCGCATCGAGGAGACAGCGGCCGAAGGGCGACAGAATATCGGGAATTGCCCAAAATAAGGATTCACTAATTGTATCGGAGCAACGAATCTGGAGGATGAACGGCCGACAGATCGTATCACAGCGAGCGAGGGGTTAACCCAACGCTGCACAGCACTATACTGTCAGTAATGATATTATGTATCAGGAAAAGGAAATAATAATTAGGAGATGTTGTGATGTGACCAAGGTGTGCCACAGGACAGAATATAATAGGACGTCCGGATGGAGCGCGACACAGAGGTGACGTCACACAATTTACGGAGAAAACGACAAGATGGAGCAGAAATACAGACGCTAATAATAACGACACCGCACAGCGCCCGCGCAAAACCGGCAGCTACGAGGCAGCCATGGAGACAGAAGAGAATTATGTGCCCCCTCTGCTCAAGTATCAGAGACCCCCGGCGAAAGAAGGAGAAAGTTACTGCAACAGACAAGAAAAGTCTCCAACGTTCCCTTTAGGGTTAAACTGTTCCACGATATTTCATATATTTGGCGCAAATTTTCATTTAACATTTCAGTAGGAAAATCTGTAAAATTGGTGATAAATCTTCAAGTGAGAGTTGCAACTTTGTATCTACAGGAGTTTCTCACAAAATTAGATCATCATCAAAAAGTGACTTTATTTCAGTTCTTCATATATTCTATAGAATTATTACACAGAGTGATCTATTCCAAGTGTTTATTTCTGTTAATGTTGATGATTATGGCTTACAGCCAATGAAAATCCAAAAGTCATTATCTCAGTCAATTAGAATACTTCATAACACAAGCTTGAAAAATGACTGTAAAATCCAAAATATTGGCCAAGTGAAGGTGCCAAGTCCTGCTGGAGAATGACATTTCCATCTCCAGAAAGCTTGTCAGCAGAGGGAAGCATGAAGGGCGCTAACATGTCCTGGTAGACGGCTGCGCTGACTTTCATAAAACACAGTGGACCTACATACACCAGCAGATGACATGGCTCTCAAACCATCACTGATTGTGGAGACCTCACACCAGACCTTGAAAATCAAGGTCCCAGAGTCTGGAGGAAGAGTGGAGAGGCCACAATCCAAGCTGCTGGAGGTCTAGTGTGAAGTCTCCACAATCAGTGATGGTTTGGGGAGCCATGTCATCTGCTGGTGTAGGTCCACTGGGTTTAAAGGGGCACAACAAACCCCTCCCCCCACGGATAATAGATGGGTCACGTGGAGATGCTCTTCTCGGTCTTCTGAGCTTCACATTAGTAAAGTGAAAGATACACGAGGACTCATTTTAGGACGTCGCCATCATCCGTGATCCCACGTCTCCGACGCTTTCACTGAACTTTACTACTGTGAAGGCTACAAAATGGAGAATTCTAGAAACTCAGGACCCATCACCGACAACATATATGCGATCACAAGAATTAGGACTGTGGGTTTGTTACAATGTATCAGTGCAGGCCATGGATTAGTTCAAAGAGTATTGACATAGCCATCTGGACACGTGGTCTGAAGAAGTAAAAATGCAGGCGATGGTTAACGGTCAACAAGCAGAGAAAGTGAAAATCATGCACCGGCCCTTTAACTCCTCCTGTAGTACATTTCATTAAGACATATTAGGCACCCCAGGGGTTAAACGGAGGAGTCCAGTGCGGACAATCATGTTTCCATGGAAACCACAAGAAAAAAAGTTTCAAACTTAAATGTTTTATAAGCAAAAAAACAGCTACGACGTCCACGGAAAGCGCAAGAAAGTGGCGCAGTTACCGGGGAGACGCCGCACTGGAAGGTCAACAGCCCCGAGGGTCGGCCATTATCACCGGTGACTGCCCGCACGGTTAGCTGGGGGATGGGAGCAAAGCCGAGAAAAAGCGAAACATTGTCCGCTAGTATCAAAATCACAGAAAGACAGAAAAGAGTCACGGACTCAAATTGGGCCATGAGGGAGCGCAAATCAATCATTGGGGTCCAGACACAGCGTTACCACACAGCGACACGGCGTTACCACACAGCGACACGGCGTTACCACACAGCGACACGTCACACCGGTCACTGCTCCACACACATCGTCACATATCGATACATCACACCGGTCACTGCTCCACACACACCGTCACATATCGATACATCGCACGTCACACCGGTCACTGCTCCACACACACCGTCACATATCGATACATCACACCTGTCACTGCTCCACACACACCGTCACATATCGATACATCACACCGGTCACTGCTCCACACACACCGTCACATATCGATACATCGCACGTCACACCGGTCACTGCTCCACACACATCGTCACATATCGATACATCACACCTGTCACTGCTCCACACACACCGTCACATATCGATACATCACACTGGTCACTGCTCCACACACACCGTCACATATCGATACATCGCACGTCACACCGGTCACTGCTCCACACACATCGTCACATATCGATACATCACACCTGTCACTGCTCCACACACACCGTCACATATCGATACATCACACCGGTCACTGCTCCACACACACCGTCACATATCGATACATCGCACGTCACACCGGTCACTGCTCCACACACACACCGTCACATATCGATACATCACACCGGTCACTGCTCCACACACACCGTCACATATCGATACATCACACTGGTCACTGCTCCACACACACCGTCACATATCGATACATCACACTGGTCACTGCTCCACACACACCGTCACATATCGATACATCGCACCGGTCACTGCTCCACACACACCGTCACATATCGATACATCGCACGTCACACCGGTCACTGCTCCACACACACCGTCACATATCGATACATCACACCGGTCACTGCTCCACACACATCGTCACATATCGATACATCACACTGGTCACTGCTCCACACACACCGTCACATATCGATACATCACACTGGTCACTGCTCCACACACACCGTCACATATCGATACATCGCACCGGTCACTGCTCCACACACACCGTCACATATCGATACATCGCACGTCACACCGGTCACTGCTCCACACACACCGTCACATATCGATACATCGCACGTCACACCGGTCACTGCTCCACACACACCGTCACATATCGATACATCGCACGTCACACCGGTCACTGCTCCACACACACCGTCACATATCGATACATCACACCGGTCACTGCTCCACACATACCGTCACATATCGATACATCACACCGGTCACTGCTCCACACACACCGTCACATATCGATACATCACACTGGTCACTGCTCCACACACACCGTCACATATCGATACATCGCACCGGTCACTGCTCCACACACACCGTCACATATCGATACATCGCACGTCACACCGGTCACTGCTCCACACACACCGTCACATATCGATACATCGCACGTCACACCGGTCACTGCTCCACACACACCGTCACATATCGATACATCGCACCGGTCACTGCTCCACACACACCGTCACATATCGATACATCGCACCGGTCACTGCTCCACACACACCGTCACATATCGATACATCGCACCGGTCACTGCTCCACACACACCGTCACATATCGATACATCGCACGTCACACCGGTCACTGCTCCACACACACCGTCACATATCGATACATCGCACGTCACACCGGTCACTGCTCCACACACACCGTCACATATCGATACATCGCACGTCACACCGGTCACTGCTCCACACACACCGTCACATATCGATACATCGCACCGGTCACTGCTCCACACACACCGTCACATATCGATACATCGCACCGGTCACTGCTCCACACACACCGTCACATATCGATACATCGCACCGGTCACTGCTCCACACACACCGTCACATATCGATACATCGCACGTCACACCGGTCACTGCTCCACACACACCGTCACATATCGATACATCGCACGTCACACCGGTCACTGCTCCACACACACCGTCACATATCGATACATCGCACGTCACACCGGTCACTGCTCCACACACACCGTCACATATCGATACATCGCACGTCACACCGGTCACTGCTCCACACACACCGTCACATATCGATACATCGCACCGGTCACTGCTCCACACACACCGTCACATATCGATACATCGCACCGGTCACTGCTCCACACACACCGTCACATATCGATACATCGCACGTCACACCGGTCACTGCTCCACACACACCGTCACATATCGATACATCGCACGTCACACCGGTCACTGCTCCACACACACCGTCACATATCGATACATCGCACCGGTCACTGCTCCACACACACCGTCACATATCGATACATCGCACGTCACACCGGTCACTGCTCCACACACACCGTCACATATCGATACATCGCACCGGTCACTGCTCCACACACACCGTCACATATCGATACATCGCACCGGTCACTGCTCCACACACACCGTCACATATCGATACATCGCACGTCACACCGGTCACTGCTCCACACACACCGTCACATATCGATACATCGCACGTCACACCGGTCACTGCTCCACACACACCGTCACATATCGATACATCGCACCGGTCACTGCTCCACACACACCGTCACATATCGATACATCGCACGTCACACCGGTCACTGCTCCACACACACCGTCACATATCGATACATCGCACGTCACACCGGTCACTGCTCCACACACACCGTCACATATCGATACATCGCACCGGTCACTGCTCCACACACACCGTCACATATCGATACATTTTCTCACACTGAATGATCGCGTCAATAGATAAAAAGGAAAGTATCAACCTAAACAGAATGCAAATAAAAACGTAGTAAAATGTTCTGAAAAGATTTACAACTGTCTGGCGGCTTTATGTACGGTGTGTGCCCCCCATCTAGTCTATCGGGGGTCCGGTCCCGGCTTCGTCCACTGTTCCTGCAGCTATTCTGCAGCTCTCAGCCACATAAGTGGAGCAGAGACGTTTCCCCATCACCCGATGCTCTGACAATGAGATCTGATTGCATTATGCTCACAGGCGGCAGGAAGCTTTGTGTTCCCAGACATCAAACCGCCAATAAATCATCCGCAAAAGAGGAGATTGAGCAATAATGTGCAGATAAAGAGGCAGACAGCATGGAGCAGAGGGGTCCGCAGCTCACACAGGTGCAGTCAATCAGAAGAAGCCCCTGTGCAGGAATAATATATGGGCCCTTAGTGGCCCAATTCCTTCTCTTACCTCCTGGGCCCCTGTGTGGTCGCACCAATGTGACGTCCGCCCCTAAGTGCTATGCGCCTGCACCATGGATTTAGGGGGTTAATGCTGCTGCCTCTGTGCCACAGTGAAGCAGAGGGATGGTAGAATTGTTCAGTGTGCTGCAAAAGGATGCGGTCTACTGGAAGCCCCCCTCAGGGGGAATGGAACCTAATAAGACATTTCCCAGCCCTTCAAGCCAGAAGTCCGCAGCAAGGCTCAGGGTTCATTTAGTTATCCCTCCAGAGACGGGGGAACCGGTCCTCATCCCGGCCTCTACCCCAGACTCCGTCAGGAGCCAACAAATGTGCTCACACCCGCCGAGCCCCCGTGCACACGCCGAGACTCCGCGCACCCACCGAACCCCCAGTACCTGCCGAGCCCCCAGCACTCACCGAACCCTCACGCACCCGAGCCCCCACGCACCCGAGCCGAGCACCCACCAAGCCCCCACGCATACGCCAAGCCCCCACCCAGCCCCCGTGCACATGCCGAGCCCCCGTGCACATGCCGAGCCCCCGTGCACATGCCGAGCCCCCGTGCACACGCCGAGCCCCCACGCACACGCCGAGCCCCCACGCACACGCCGAGCCCCCACGCACACGCCGAGCCCCCACGCACACGCCAAGCCCCCACGCACAGGTCACCTCTCCTGGAGCAATACTGAGCAACCCGGTCCATAAATTCCCCCCTAGGGTCTGGGACATCTACAAGTAGCTGGAAAGCCAACCTGAAGACCCCCCAGAACCTAACAGTCCCAGAGCATTAATGTATCCGAGTAATACACCCCCCATATTACATGTAGAGCAGAGACGCAGGAAGCTCAGACACCTCCACACAGGAGGAGCGACCGCAGGAAGAGAGTGCAAGAGACGTCACTAGAAAGAGTTGCATGTAGGAAACCTGCACCCACAATCTGACACGGGGACACGGGGACACTGGTCGGCTGCGGTCTCTCCTGACTCAATTCACGAGTAATGATGACTCTAAAGGATCTGGAGACAGCGTGCAAAAAACGTGAGACATGAAGAAACCCCCGAGGGTCGGCAGCCATGTCACCACAAGGGATTCCCAGCAGAAAGTTCGTCACTGACAGCATCACCTGAACGAGGGAAAGCCGGCGAAACCCACCCCCTGCAGATCATTACACTACTGACTAATCCACAGTGGGCGACTAAAGGGAGAAGACACCCGGAATTGCCCCCCACAGGCCATAAGTGTACTGTCTGCACCAGCAGAATAGTGAGTGCAGCTCTGGAGTATAATACAGGATGTAACTCAGGATCAGTAATGTAATGTATGTACACAGGGACTGCACCAGCAGAATAGTGAGTGCAGCTCTGGGGTATAATCGAGGATGTAACTCGGGATCAGTAATGTAATGTATGTACACAGTGATTTCACCAGCAGAATAGTGAGTGCAGCTCTGGAGTATAATACAGGATGTAACTCAGGATGTATGCTCAGGTATGTACACAGTGGTTGCACCAGCAGAATACTAAGTGCAGCTCTGGAGTATAATACAGGATGTAACTCAGGATCAGTAATGAAAATATGCTTCTATTGGGGGGGGGGGGGGAGGAGATTTGCCTAAACTTCCTATTAATAAGGAACCTTCTCAAATTACGTGTTCCCCCCCTTCTCCATTATGCTGATTTCCTCAGTCTGTGCTCCTGGTGTGGGAGAATTTCTTGCCTTATGATTAGAACAGACAGAGCTGGGAATATCCAGAAATGTCCTCCAATAGACATAGCTAAACACTAATTACATCCCTCTCCTGCTAATTACTCTGCACTGTTTATTGAGGATGCAGCTAATGAGGCAGCAGATAACGAGTTATTGGAGAGACTCTGTTTATCTCACATAATTATAAGTCAATACCAGTCAAAGCCAAAAATACAGTCACTGATTACCACAATCTCATTTATCTCATGTGTGATACAGTCTGCTAAGAATCTAAAGCTGCCCATATACAGGTCCTTCTCAAAAAATTAGCATATAGTGTTACATTTTATTATTTACCATAATGTAATGATTACAATTAAACTTTCATATACTATAGATTCATTATCCACCAACTGAAATTTGTCAGGTCTTTTATTGTTTTAACCCCTTAGTGACAGAGCCAATTTGGTACTTAATGACCGAGCCAATTTTTACAATTCTGACCAGTGTCACTTTATGAGGTTATAACTCTGGAACGCTTTATCGGATCCCGCTGATTCTGAGATTGTTTTTTCGTGACATGTTGTACTTCAAGTTAGTGGTAACATTTCTTCGATATTACTTGCGATTATTTATGAAAAAAAATGGAAATATGGCGAAAATTTTTAAAATTTTGCAATTTTCAAACTTTGTATTTTTATGCCCTTAAATCAGAGAGATATGTCACAAAAAATAGTTAATAAATAACATTTCTCACATGTCTACTTTACATCAGCACAATTTTGGAAACAATTTTTTTTTTTGTTAGGGAGTTATAAGGGTTAAAAGTTGACCAGCAATTTCTCATTTTTACAACACCATGTTTTTTTAGGGACCACATCACCTTTGAAGTGATTTTGAGGGGTCTATATGATAGAAAATAACCAAGTGTGACACCATTCTAAAAACTGCACCCCTCAAGCTGCTCAAAACCACATTCAAGAAGTTTATTAACCCTTTACGTACTTCACAGGAACTAAAACAATGTGGAAGAAAAAAATTAACATTTTACTTTTTTTTGCAAACATTTTACTTCAGAACCATTTTTTTTAATTTTCACAAGTGTAAAAACAGAAATTTAACCACAAATTTTGTTGTGCAATTTTTCCTGAGTACGCCGATACCCCATATGTGGAGGTAAACCACTGTTTGGGCGCACCGCAGAGCTTGGAAGTGAAGGAGCACCGTTTGACTGTTTCAATGCAGAATTGGCTGGAATTGAGATCGGACGCCATGTCGCGTTTGGAGAGCCCCTAATGTGCCTAAACAGTGGAAACCCCCCACAAGTGACACCATTTTGGAAACTAGACCCCCCAAGGAACTTATCTAGATGTGTGGTGAGCACTTTGAACCCCCAAGTGCTTCACAGAAGTTTATAACGTAGAGCCGTGAAAATAAAAAATCTCATTTTTTCTACAAAAATGATCTTTTTGCCCCCAAATTTTTATTTTCACAAGGGTAACAGGAGAAATTAGACCACAAAAGTTGTTGTGCAATTTCTCCTGAGTACGTCGATACCCCATATATGGGGGTAAACCACTGTTTGGGCGCACCGCAGACCTTGGAAGAGAAGGAGTGTCGTTTTACTTTTTCAATGTAGAATTGGCTGGAATTGAGATCGGACGCCATGTCACGTTTGGAGAGCCGCTGATGTGCCTAAACAGTAGAGACCCCCCACATATGACACCATTTTGGAAACTAGACCCCTTAAGGAACTTATCTAGATGTGTGGTGAGCACTTTAAACCCCCAGGTGCTTCACAGAAGTTTATAACGTAGAGCCGTGAAAATAAAAAAATCGCATTTTTTCTACAAAAATGATCTTTTTGCCTCCAAATTTTTATTTTACCAAGGGTAACAGGAGAAAATGGACCCCAGAAGCTGTTGTACAATTTGTCTTGAGTACGCCGACACCCCATATGTGGGGGTAAACCACTGTTTGGGCGCATGGCTGAGCTCGGAAGCAAAGGAGCGCCATTTGACTTTTCAATGCAAAATTGACTGGAATTGAGATCGGACGCCATGTCGCGTTTGGAGAGCCCCTGATGTGCCTAAACAGCAGAAACCCCCCCAAAAGTGACCCCATTTTGGAAACTAGACCCCCCATGGAACTTATCTAGATGTGTAGTGAGAACTTTGAATGCCCAAGTGCATCACAGAAGTTTATAATGCAGAGTCGTGAAAATAAAAAATATATATTTTTTAACAATAAAGATTTTTTAGCCCCCAAGTTTTTATTTTCACAAGGGTAACAAGAGAAATTGGACCCCAAAAGTTGTTGTCCAATTTGTCCTGAGTATGCTGGTACCCCATATGTGGGGGTAAACCACTGTTTGGGCGCATGGCAGAGCTCGGAAGGGAAGGAGTGCCATTTTGAAATGCAGACTTTGATAGAATTGTCTGCGGGCGTTATGTTGCCTTTGCAGACCCCTAATGTAACAAAACAGTAGAAACCCCCAACAAGTGACCCCATTTTGGAAAATAGACCCCCCAAGGAACTTATCTAGATATGTGGTGAGAACTTTGAATGCCCAAGTGCTTCACAGAAGTTTATAATGCAGAGTAGTGAAAATAAAAAATATTTTTTTTCCCACAAAAAAGATTTTTTTAGCCCCAAAATTTTTATTTTCACAAGGGTAACAAGAGAAATTGGACCCCAAAAGTTGTTGTCCAATTTGTCCTGAGTATGCTGGTACCCCATATGTGGGGGTAAACCACTGTTTGGGCGCACGGCAGAGCTCGGAAGGGAAGGAGCGCCATTTTGCAATGCAGACTTTGATAGAATTGTCTGCGGGCGTTATGTTGCGTTTGCAGACCCCTAATGTACCTAAACAGTAGAAACCCCCACAAGTGACCAAATTTTGGAAACTAGACCCCCTAAGGAACTTATCTAGATATGTGGTGAGAACTTTGAAAGCTCAAGTGCTTCACAGAAATTTATAATGCAGAGTAGTGAAAATAAAAAAATATATTTTTTTCCAACAAAAAAGATTTTTAGCCCCCAAGTTTTTATTTTCACAAGGGTAACAGGAGAAATTGGACCCCAAAAGTTGTTGTCCAATTTATCCCGAGTACGCTGATGCCCCATATGTGGGGGTAAACCACTGTTTGGGCGCACGGCAGAGCTCAGAAGGGAGGGAGTACCATTTGACTTTTTTAGCGCAAAATTGGCTGTCGTGTTTGGAGACCCCCTGATGTACCTAAACAGTGGAAACCCCCCAATTCTAACTCCAACCCTAACCCCAACACAGCCCTAACCCTAATCTCAACCCGATCCATAATCCTAATCACAACCCTAACGATAATCACAACCCTAAACCCAAAACAGCCCTAATCTCAACCATAACCATAACCCTAATCAAAACCCTAAATCCAACACACCCCTAACCCTAATCCCAACCCTAACCCTAATCCCAACCCTAATCCCAAACGTAACACTAATCCCAACCCTAATCCAAACCCTAACCCTAATCCCAACTCTAACCCTAACTTTAGCCCCAACCCTAACTTTAGCCCCAACCCTAACCATAACTTTAGCCCCCGTCGTCACAAAAAAAGTTCAATGTAACCTTTTTTTTGTACGTCGCGTCCGCCATTTCCGCGGATGCATGGCCGTAACTCTGCCCCCTCCTCCCCAGGACATAGACTGGGCAGCGGATGCGTTGAAAAACTGCATCCGCTGCCCACGTTGTGCACAATTTTCACAACGTGCGTCGGTACATCGGGCCGACGCATTGCGACCGCCCCGTACCGACGCAAGTGTGAAAGAAGCCTTAGGCTACTTTCAGACATAGCGCATTTTTGAGCGCTATTTTGCGGGCGCTTTTCAAAAATGCGCAATGTCATTTTCGTCTGCCGGCAAAGTGAATGAGAAATTCACTTTGCCGTTCAGACACACCGCAAAAAAACGCGGCGCTTTTGTCTGCAAACATGCCGGCGTAAAAAGAATTGACGTGTCAATTCTTTACGCAGCGGCGTGTCTGCGTATCCCCCTAGGGCCCCATATTACCTTCCACACACAGCGCCTTTGTCCTGGGTGTCGGCGTCTTTGTACGGAGGGGTTGACACCCAGGACCGGACGTGACGTCGGACAGGAAGAGGGAAGCCCCCGCCCCCCAGTGAAGCAGCATGGAGTCCTTCTGTGTGTGTGTGTGTGTGTGTGCGCGTGTGTGTGCGTGTGTGTGCGTGTGTGTGTCCCCATGCGACGCTAGTGCCACCATTGTGCTAAGTCGCCGTATGGGACTACTACTCCCATCCGGTATTAGGATGGGAGAGTTGTCCCTGTGTCCGGCGACTTAGCACAATTGTAAAGTTACACAAAACACCTACACACAATACACATACATGACACACAGTACATACAACATATAACACAGAGTATATACTCACCAACAGCACACTTGTAGGCGAAGCCCTCGATCCTCCAGGAAAAAATCCAAAAATAATAAACCAAATTCATACTCCCTGTCCGCAGAATCCATAAAACGAGTGTCCCACGCCGATCGGCTGCTCTCCGGCGATACACTGCCAGGAGCGAAGCTCCTAGCAGTGTATCGCGTACTGTTCCGGAGTTCAATGACTCCGGCGTCTCGGTTAACAGCAGTACAGCTGCGTTGAACTTTCCCACGCAGCACTGCCGTTAAGCGAGAGTGCCGGGGTCAATGACCGCCGGTAAACTCGCTCGCGCATGCGCAGTGACACACCGACAGGAACTATGGCTCCTGTCAGTGTGTTGCTGCAGCCGTGGAGAGCAGACATATCTCTGGATGTGTCTGTTCTCCATGGAAAATCTTGATACGTGGCACTTAAATATGTGGCAATTAAATACGTGACACGTGGCACTTATACGTGATACGTGTCACTTAAATACGTGGCACTGAAATACGTGATACGTGGCACTTTGATACGTGGCATGTGTCACTTAAATACGTGGCACTGAAAGATGTGGCACGTGGCACTTTGATACGTGGCACGTGGCACTTTGATACGTGGCACTGAAATATGTGGCACGTGGCACTTTGATACGTGGCACGTGGCACTTTGATACGTGGCACGTGGCACTTTGATACGTGGCACGTGGCACTGAAATATGTGGCACGTGGCACTTTGATACGTGGCACGTGTCACTTAAATACGTGGCACGTGGCACTGAAATGTGGCACGTGGCACTTTGATACGTGGCACGTGTCTCTTAAATACGTGGCACGTGGCACTGAAAGATGTGGCACGTGGCACTTTGATACGTGGCACTTTGATACGTGGCACGTGGCACTGAAATATGTGGCACGTGGCACTTTGATACGTGGCACGTGGCACTTTGATACGTGGCACGTGGCACTTTGATACGTGGCACTGAAATATGTGGCACGTGGCACTTTGATACGTGGCACGTGTCACTTAAATACGTGGCACGTGGCACTGAAATATGTAGGACACGTCGCACAAAAAAGTTACATGTAGTTTTTTTTGTGTCGACGGTCCGCTGAAGCACGACGCATCCGTCGCACGACGGATGCGACATGTGGCAATCCGTCGCAATGCGTCGCTAATGCAAGCCAATGGAGAAAAAACGCATCCTGCAAGCACTTTTGCAGGATGCGTTTTTTCTCCAACGACGCATTGTGACGGAAGCCAAAAAACGCTAGTGTGAAAGTAGCCTAACCCTAACCCTAGCCCTAACCCTAACCCTAAATTTAGCCCCAACCCTAACCCTAACTCTAACCCTAACCCTAACCCTAACCCTAATTTTAGCCCCAACTTGTCTTCTCCTGCCGGCCGGCAGATGGCAGCAGATGGCGGGCGCACTGCGCATGCGCCCGCCATGATGAAAAAGCCGGCTGGCAGGAGAAGACAGAAGAGGACCCAGGGACCCCGGGTGAGTATGATAGGGTCCCCGAATCCCCCTATTTCTCTGTCCTCTGATGTGCGATCACATCAGAGGACAGAGAAATAACTGATCGCTTTTTTTTTTTTTTGCGGTCGCCGGTAAACTGTTAATTACCGGCGATCGCAAAGCAGGGGTCGGTGCAAATCGACCCCGATCATGTTCTTTGGGGTCTCGGCTACCCCCGGCAGCCGAGACCCCAAAGAACATCCGGGTGCCGGGCGGCGGGCGTACTGCGCGTGCGCCCGCCATTTTTTCCCGGAAAAAAGATGGCGGCGCCCATGGGGAGACACGAGGAGCACCGGGGGAGGTAGGTAAGTATTGGGGGGCTATTGGGGGCCATCGGGGACCACATTTCTCTGTCCTCCGATGTGCGATCACATCGGAGGACAGAGAAATTAAACGGCAAATCGCGTTTTTTTTTTTTTTTTGCGACCGCCGGTAAACGGTTAATTACCGGCGATCGCAACTCGGGGGTCGGTAAAAACCCCCCGAATCATGTTCTCTGGGGTCTCGGCTACCCTCGGCAACCGAGACCCCAGAGAAAATCCGACTCTGGGGGGCGCTATTCACTTTTTCCACAGCGCCGTTAATTAACGGCGCTGTGGTTTAAGTACCCTTAGCGGCCGCCGTTAAAAGGCGTATCGGCGGTCGTTAAGGGGTTAATACTGATGATTTTGGCATACAACTCCTGATAACCCAAAAAACCTGTCTCAATAAATTAGCATATTTCACCCGTCCAATCAAATAAAAGTGTTTTTTAATAACAAACAAAAAAACCATCAAATAATAATGTTCAGTTATGCACTCAATACTTGGTCGGGAATCCTTTGGCAGAAATGACTGCTTCAATGCGGCGTGGCATGGAGGCAATCAGCCTGTGACACTGCTGAGATGTTATGGAGGCCCAGGATGCTTCAATAGCGGCCTTAAGCTCATCCAGAGTGTTGGGTCTTGCGTCCCTCAACTTTCTCTTCACAATATCCCACAGATTCTCTATGGGGTTCAGGTCAGGAGAGTTGGCAGGCCAATTGAGCACAGTAATACCATGGTCAGTAAACCATTTACCAGTGGTTTTGGCACTGTGAGCAGGTGCCAGGTCGTGCTGAAAAATGAAATCTTCATCTCCATAAAGCATTTCAGCCGATGGAAGCATGAAGTGCTCCAAAATCTCCTGATAGCTAGCTGAATTGACCCTGCCCTTGATGAAACACAGTGGACCAACACCAGCAGCTGACATGGCACCCCACACCATCACTGACTGTGGGTACTTGACACTGGACTTCAGGCATTTTGGCATTTCCTTCTCCCCAGTCTTCCTTCAGACTCTGGCACCTTGATTTCCGAATGACATGCAAAATTTGCTTTCATCAGAAAAAAGTACTTGGGACCACTTAGCAACAGTCCAGTGCTGCTTCTCTGTAGCCCAGGTCAGGCACTTCTGCCGCTGTTTATGGTTCAAAAGTGGCTTTACCTGGGGAATGCGGCACCTGTAGCCCATTTCCTGCACACGCCTGTGCACGGTGGCTCTGGATGTTTCCACACCAGACTCAGTCCACTGCTTCCTCAGGTTCCGGTCACCTCTTCTCGTTGTACAGCGTTTTCTGCCACATTGTTTCCTTCCAACAGACTTACCATTGAGGTGCCTTGATACAGCACTCTGGGAACAGCCTATTTGTTGAGAAATTTCTTTCTGGGTCTTACCCTCTTGCTTGAGGGTGTCAATGATGGCCTTCTTGACATCTGTCAGGTCGCTAGTCTTACCCATGATGGGGGTTTTGAGTAATGAACCAGGCAGGGAGTTTTTAAAAGCCTCAGGTATCTTTTGCATGTGTTTAGAGTTAATTAGTTGATTCAGAAGATTAGGGTAATAGGTCATTTAGAGAACCTTTTCTTGATATGCTAATTTATTGAGACAGGTTTTTTGGGTTATCAGGAGTTGTATGCCAAAATCATCAGTATTAAAACAATAAAAGACCTGACAAATTTCAGTTGGTGGATAATGAATCTATAGTATATGAAAGTTTAATTGTAATCATTACATTATGGTAAATAATGAAATTTAACACTATATGCTAATTTTTTGAGAAGGACCTGTATACCCTGGAGGGTTCAACCATAACTCCCAAGCAGCATGGCCGCTGTCTTGGGGTCAGATTCGACACCGATCTTTCCTTTACTCCCTATATCCGATCACTCACTCGCTCTTGTCACCTGCATCTTAAAATCATCTCCAGAATCCGACCTTTTCTCACCTTTGAAACTGCTAAGACTCTCACTGTCGCTCTTATTCATTCTCGTCTGGACTACTGCAACTCTCTTCTGATCGGTCTCCCTTTTAACAAACTTTCTCCTCTCCAATCCATATTGAATGCGGCAGCCAGGGTCATATTTCTGTCCAGCCGCTTCACCGATGCCTCCGTCTTGTGCCAGTCATTACACTGGCTACCCATTCGCTACAGGGTCCAGTATAAACTCATCTCTCACACCCACAAATCTCTCCACAGTTCTGCACTGCCTTATATCTCCTCTCTCATCTCTGTATATCGCCCTACACGTGCCCTCTATTCTACAAATGACCTAAGACTAACATCCCCCGTAATCCGAACCTCGCACCTCCGTCTCCAAGACTTCTCTCGTGCTGCTCCAGCTCTCTGGAATGCACTTCCCCAGACGATCAGACTGATACCTAGCCCCGACCTATTCAAGCGCGCTCTAAAAACCCATCTCTTCAAACAAGCCTACCACATCAACTACTCAGTAAACTAACTTTGCCCTGTTCCCTGCTTCCAAATATTACTCTGAATCTGCACCCTACTATTCATCTGTCTCCACACCCTCCATGCACATGATAACTGCACTTGAAACTTGACTATTGCACTTGAACATACGGGCTGATGACCGGATCATGCAGCTTTATATGAAAATCCCTATTTATTATAATTGCCAGACCTGAAATAATCACTTTTCACCTATTGTGTCCCCCCATTTCCTTGTAGATTGTAAGCTTGCGAGCAGGGACCTCACCCCTAATGTCACTGTTTAAATTGTCTTAACTTGTATTGAATTTGTCTGTATATGTCCCCGCTTAATTGTAAAGTGCTGCGGAATATGTTGGCGCTATATAAATAAAGATTATTATTATTATATATTTAGAGAGCTGCTATCTTCCCATTTTCTGCATGCACACTTACTTTCTGTATTATACCCCAGAGCAGCACTCACTATTCTGCTGGAGCAGTCACTGTGTACATACATTACATTACTGATCCTGAGTTACATTCTGTATTATATTCCAGAGCTGCACTCACTATTCTGCTGGTGCAGTCACTGTGTACATACATTACATTACTGATCCTGACTTACATCCTGTATTATACTCCAGAGCTACACTCACTGTTCTGCTGGTGCAGTCACTGTGTACATACATGAGCATACATCCTGAGTTACATCCTGTAGATCTTTTATTATAAAAATGAAAAACATAACAACAATAATAGCAGAAAACATAACAAAAATATTAGCCAGAAAATAATCAGTATACTGAACACTGGTCCAGCCGCTCATTCTCTCCTCTCACACATATTATACAGTATATACAGAACAATAACTTCAGGTCCGGTCACCAAACAAAATAATAATAACAAATAAAATAAACAATGGAAAACAAAGACTATATACATGAACTTTTTTTTTTTTTTTTTTTAGTTTTAAATAAAATAACTACAAATTAAACAAATATATACAATACTACAAGCTATCCTCCATTCCCAACCCCCTGCACTGACCTGAGAGCTGGTCCTGCATCTCATGCCTCAGTCCATGTCCAACGTCCATAGGCCAGATCAGGCAGTGCCAGTTTTTCCCCCAAACAACCCGGTGTCCCATAGTCCCACAAGATAATCCCACCTCCCCCCTTTTCCCACCACCCAACCTAACACCTACACCCAAATCTATATCCCCATATACAATATATACATTATATACAGCAGCACACACCACAATAATTACAAAACACGAAGCCCAAGTTCGGCGCCTGCAGCCCTACATCACTGTATAATGATCAAACAAAACAAAAATCTACAGTGTCAGCAGCAGCCCACCACCAGGAAAGGAGATGACCAGACTAGGGCACACTAAAAGAAAAGCCCCTCCAGAGGAGCGCGGCCCTCCGTGCGCCCAGTCTCCCATACTCCAGAGAGCGCACCTTCACCAGGTCACCGAGTATGGTCCTAAACACATCGTCCACTGGGAGGATTTTTCGTTGCGTCGATACTAAGCACCGTGCGTTCCACGTGTGATACCTAACCACTGCGCTAACTAGAAATAAGGTGCAGCGGTCCCGACCACCCAGGTCTCCGAATGCTCCATAGGCCCATTCCGCATAGGAGAGACCGGCCAGCCGAGACCAGCCAATGAAGGCGCCCACCCTGTTGTACACCTCTGTGTTGAAGGGACAATGAAGCAGGAAGTGGTCCATGCTTTCCAGCAAGGTACCACAATGCTCCCGAGGACAATTCCTGTCCTCAGAGCTCCTACACTTCAGATTGTCCCTCACACACAGTTTCCCATGGAAGCAGCGCCAAGCCAAGTCCCAAAACTTCGAGGGGATCCTGATAGAATTCAAAAGATGCAAACCCACCCCAAGATCCCGACTTGGGCAGTCCCTGAGCGCCAGAGGCCTCTGGAAATGGGTCAACAGAACCCTACTGTCAAGTAGTTTCCTTGGCAGAGTCCTGATCTCCCACATTCCCAGACCCCACCGACGAATTACCTTCAGAACCAAGGTAGCGTAAGCCGGAAGATGTCCATGCGGTGTGCGAAGATCCTTCACTTGCCCTCCTGTCTCCCATTCCTGGAAGAAAGGCTGAAACCATCCCCTACAGGAGAATACCCACGGAGGAGCCCTCTCTTTCCAGAGGTTTGCGATATTGATCTTAATGAAGGTATCCACAAGGAATACCACAGGGTTGACCATACCCAACCCTCCTAGTCTCCTCGTACGGTAAGTAACCTCCCTCTTGACCAGGTTCAGTCTATTCCCCCATAACAGTTGGAAGAACAAACTGTAGACCCGAGTCCAGAGAGATTCCGGCAAGATGCACACACTGCCCAGATAAATCAGTAAAGGGAGCAGGTAAGTTTTGCTCAGGTTTACCCTTTCCCTTAGGGTCAAAGACCAACCCTTCCATTGGTTCACCTTCTGAGTGGCGATCTCTAGCCTGCTGTCCCAATTTTGTTTGGGGTAATCCCCCTGGCCAAATTCGATGCCAAGGACTTTTGCAGAGACTTTGGGTCCTGGAAGGGTGTCCGGGAGATCAAAACCAGGATCTCCTCCTCCCAGCCAGAGACTCTCACACTTATCCCGGTTGATCTTGGACCCGGATGCCTCCGAGTAGCGATCTACCTCTGACATCAGCCACCCTGCCTCCTCGTGAGAGGAAGCAAACACAGTGACATCATCGGCATACGCCACCACCCTCAGAGTGGCTTCCGGTGCTGCCTGATCCATCCCGATCCCGGCCAACGGTCCACGCTCCACCCTCCTAAGAAGAGGGTCAATCGCAAACACGTACAGCAGCGGGCTCAAGGGACAACCCTGGCGAACACCGGACCCAACCTCAAAAGAGCTACCAATCCAACCATTCACAAGCGGGAAACTCTCTGCCCCACTGTACAAGGTCTTAAGCCAATCAACAAACCCCCCCGGCAGGCCATATCTCAGAAGGACGGACCAGAGGTTCTCGTGATTAACCCGATCAAACGCTTTTGCCTGGTCCAGTGACAGCATGTACCCCTTCCAGTGACCAGCCCTACCCTGCTCCACTGCCTCTCGGACACCGAGCACAGCACTAAATGTGCTGCGGCCTGGAACAGAGCAATGCTGGGCCCCCGAAAGGAGTCGGGGTGCAAATTTCACCAGCCGATTAAACAGCACCTTTGCCAGAACCTTCCTGTCTGCATTGAGAAGCGCTATGGGACGCCAATTCTCAATGCAAGACGGGTCCTTACCCTTTGACAAGATGATCAGAGCAGACCTCCTCATTGACTTCGGCAGAGTGCCCGAGGAAAGACACTCATTGAATACCTCAGTCAAGAGGGGAACCAAAACGTCCTTAAAGGTCTTATAGAATTCAGATGTTAAGCCATCTGGACCAGGCGATTTTTTGGGAGCAAGCCCTTCAATCGCCAACTGAACTTCCTCTTCCCTGATCATTTCTATCAAAACGTCAAGAGAGGGGTCTACCCCTGGTTCGGGGACAGCTTCTGCCAGGAAAGCCGACATCTCATCCCAATCAAGATCCCTCTTCCCCAAGAGGTGCGAGTAGAAGGATCTGACAACCTCCAGGATCCCTGATCTGGATCGCCTCAGGGACCCCGTAGTGTCGACCAGTCCTGTAACCACTTTACTATTCACTGACATCTTGCAGTTTCTGTAAGGGTCGGGCGAGCGGTACTTCCCGTAATCCCTCTCAAAAACCAAAGATGCGTGTCTATCGTACTGACACCTCATAAGCAAAGATTTCACTCTGGAGATCTCCTCGCGGCTACCTCCAGTTGAGACAAGATGCTCGAGTTTCCTCCTCAGACCCTGATACAGGCGGTACCTGCTCAGACTCCTGAGGCTCGAGAGCTGGCGGAAGAATCTCGCCACCCTTTCCTTGAACATCTCCCACCACTCTGACCTACTACTACAAAGATCCAGTAAGGGTACCTGGCTCTGAAGAAAATCCTCAAAGGACTGTCTTATCTCCGCTTCTTCCAAGAGAGACGAATTGAGCCTCCAAAAGCCTCTTCCCATCCGGAGGGTCTCTGCAACATTCAGAGAAAACAAAATTAAACAGTGGTCGGAGAACTCCACCTCAACAACAGACACTGCTGAAGAGACAGCTTCTTCCTTTAAATAAAACCTATCTATTCTGGACCTACAGTTACCTCTATGATAGGTGAACCCCTCGTGGCCTGGGGTGTGCCGAATGTGGACATCCACCAGGCGAGCCTCACTAGCTATACTATTAAGGGCGACGCTATCATAAGTCAGCTTGTCTCTGGAACCTCCTCTATCTCGGGGCCTCGTGACAGCATTGAAGTCCCCTCCAAAGACAACCTGCCGACTTGTAAAAAGGTAGGGCTTGATCCTCATAAAGAGACACTTCCGGTCCCACTTAGATTGGGGACCATAGATGTTAATGAGCCGGAGCTCTTGTCCCTTC
Organism: Ranitomeya variabilis; assembly: GCF_051348905.1. NCBI lineage: Eukaryota > Metazoa > Chordata > Amphibia > Anura > Dendrobatidae > Ranitomeya > Ranitomeya variabilis. Next base: position 252,298,892 of record NC_135235.1, read on the forward strand.
ATGAGGACATCTAAGATCAGGCACCTCCCCATTTCTAACTCAATAACCCGTCGGCATTCCACCGGTGCGGTAAAAAGGACCGCCACTCCGCTATACGGCTCGGCCGCAAGAGACCAATAGGAGGGCCCGAGTCTCCACTCCCTCTTAGCTTTAAACACATCTGCCATGTTTGGCAGCCTGGTCTCTTGCAAAAAGAAAATGTCAGCTTCAACCCGGCTGAGAAAATCAAAGGCCGCAAATCTAGCTGTATTTGACTTTATGCTGGCGACATTAATGGACGCCAGCGTCAACGGAGTGGGTTCCGCCATCATTGGTGATTGAGTTAGATGGCTTTCTTTTTCCCACTCCCCTTATCCTCTGCCTCAGAGGAGGAATCCTTCCCCCTCTTTAATGACATGGAGGTATCCATTTCCACGCGTTTTTTATTTTTTTCGTCCTCGTCTCCGGACTCTGGGCCAGTCCCTCCCTCCAAGGATCTTACGTTCCCAGAAGGAGGAGACTCGGCGCCCCCTGTGAGCCCCGCCGAAGCCAGAACCTCACCCTCAGCTTCCTCCTCAGAGGAAGAGATGTTTTCAAGGGCTTGGAACCGGTTAGAAAGACCAACCAGAGGGGAGTCGGTTTTTCCTTCCTTAGGTACCTTGGTCAGAGCGGGAGAAGATTTTTTATCTCCCTTCTTTCTTTTCTTTTTGGTGCCGAGCTTACGCTTGTCCTCTAGCCACTGCCTATTATCCTCATCCATACTTTCATAATGGGAGGACTCTGAGGCAGTGGCACTCTCCTCCCTGTGGATCCTCCTGACCTCCTCATCCAACTCATCATCCCTTGGGGCCTCAGCAGCAAGACTGGCATCCAGGACAGGGGCCGCCCCAGTAGCCCGAGGCTCGCCCAGCTCCCTATCCTGTCTGCGCTTGTCTAGACGCCTTAGCTGGGCAGGCGTCTTTTTATTGCTTTTCTTCCTTGGCCCCTCAGCTCCCTCACCCTTGCTAGTCCCTTCCCCAGCAGAATAAGCCTCACGGCTTTCTCCCACCGGGGTCACGACTGCGTTAGCGAAGGAGCGAGGACAACGGCTGAATGGGTGACCTAACTCACCACACAGGTGGCACCTAATCTCCACACAAGATGCAGCAAGATGGCCGACATCCCCACACAATGCACACTTCTGCACAGTGCAGTTTGCGCTGAAGTGTGTGGGGTCGCCGCACCTGTGACAGAGCTTCGGTTGCCCCTGGTAGAAGACCAGGATACGATCCCTACCCAGGAAGGCAGATGATGGTATGTGGGCAACCGTACCACCTGAACGCTTAAGTTATACCATAAACGTCCAGGCCCCTGACTAGATACCAAACTCGTCACGGTTTTTCTTTGGCATCTCCACTACCTCTCCATACCGGCCAAGCCACGTCATGATGTCATAACAAGAAAGCGACTCGTTACATGTCATCACGGTCACTTTCTTGACTTGATTTTGGCGAGACACCGCCTGAACGGCAAAGTCTCGCCAGCCGGGCTCATTTTTTGCCAACTCATAGTTCGACCAGAAAAGTTCAAGCCCCTCCGGCCGAACAAAGCTGACATCAAACTCAGGTGTGGAATAGGGATGTATCAAGGCGTAGATATCAATCGCCTTGAAGCCCATCCTCAGCAGGAGCTCCACAACCTTCGACCTTGGAGGACACGCATCACTGCCCCTCCACCGAAGACGGACCACATTCCTACGCACACTACCCGGCCCGGCTGTTGGGAGGGACCACACTGTATCCCCCCCTCTTTGCTCTCGGAAGGCCCCGAGGCCATGCCTCTCTATCCAGAAGGATAGATCAACCTCTCGACCCTCTACCATTAGTGATCTCTCTCCCTTCTTTAGAGCTTCCAGGAGACGCCGTTGCAACATGCCGTCCCCAGAGCCCAGAGACGAGGAGGACGCCCTATTTCCCCCGGAGGTGACAGCGGCATAACTCCTGACAGGTGCTGCCACCACCGGGGGGGCAACCGGACCAGTGACCACATCCACACCAACAGCATCACCTTTACCCACCTCCATAACCTCCTCACCCTCCACCAAACCAGCAACCACACCACTAGACAAAGAGTTTTTCTCATCCATACCCACCACCACATTCACTCCTGCTGGACCAGTGACAACAGGGGGTGACATTTTGGCCTCCGCATCATCAGGCACAAGGGGCTGAGTCTCCTCCACAGAACTGGAGGTGACCTCACCCCTGGTTTTATGTGTGCCCTCCGCATCATCAGTTGATATTTTCCGCTGCTTCATGGTTGCTACCAGGCGCCGTTGATCTTTAGCTCCTGTGAGGCACCGCTGATCCTTAGCATCAGGATCTTGTTGACCAGCGGTGCCAACACAGAACAGGACTTTGGAGGGAGGACCGGAACGCCCAGCCCCGGTAACCCCCTCACACTGCCGCCGCTTCTCAACTAAGTGATCAGCGGCAACAGCATTCAGGGGCACCGAGGCCACCGGAGCTGCCCCTGACACCGGGCTGCTCCCCCCTCCCACTGGGGAGCGCACCACAGTATCGTGGCCTGATTTTTCGCCCGCCGCCGGGCCGCCCTCACTGTCCAGCCTCTCGGCTGATGCACCTGCTGCTACGTCCCTGCTACTACAAGCAGAAACGGAGCTCTGCGCCTCACTACATTGCTTTGTAGTCTCCCCGCGCCTTTGCACCGGATCCACAGCAGAACCCGGGCTGGGCTGGGCAACGGGGCTTATACAGCGAGCTGACCCTGCAGCCGACTCAGGGGGTACAGGGAGGGGGGCATACACATAGCTTACCGCTTCCTGGAGCTTAGGTTTGATCTTCTTCACCTTTTTTTTCCGGCCCCCAGGTGCCTCCTCTGGCAAATCATCACCAAGATGGAAGTTCTGAAGGCACACTGGGGACTCCAGGAGCTTGATCTCTGCCATTAGTGCCCCGCCCTGGTCGATGTCACTGTCCTCCCCAGAGCCAGCAGAACTGCGACGAGATGTCATTGTCGCCTGTCCAGCAGGGAGCTCGCTGCACGTGGCCTGTGAGTGACTAAGCAGGCTGCCAGGTGGGGCTTTCTGCTGGTCATCATCCTCCTCCTCATCATCATCATCCACCTGGCACTCAGGCTGCAGCCCCATCTGCCTTTGCTCTCTGTTATCAGCCATTTCTCTGAATCGATCTTCATTAATAAGTTTTTCCTTAAATGGTCCACTTTTTTCTCTAATGAAAGCTTTTCTGACTTCAAGCTCATTGATGTCATCCTTCAGTCTCCTTACCTCCGCCTGGAGCTGATTCTTCCTCGGTTTGGAGGAACCTGCAGCTTTGTTGCTTGTGCAGCGCAGCTCCTCTCGGAGCCTCGTGATGGTCTTGCTTGCGTCTTCATACTCACGGAGGTGGCTCATGACCCGGGAGGCATAGGTGGACACAGACTCCCGGGGGCTCTGCAGCGCCCAACCCTCTTCAGTGAGGTCGGCTTCACCTCCGTGAGCACTCAGCTTTCCTCCAGAAGGACCGCCATCTTGCACACTAGCAGGCTTCTCCTCCATGGAAGCCTTGCGGCTTCTCTGGGTCTCTGCAGACCTGGGGGGAGTAGGAGCCACATTGCTGCGACTCCTGGTGGAGCGTCTCACCCCCGAATCCTCTGATGTGCAGGCTGGTTGCTGGTTCCTTCTGCCCCCCGCCAGCCTGGTCCGGGAAGCAGAAGCCTGGGACTTGGCTCCTTCACTCATCCCAGGAAACCCACTCCCTCCCTGGGTAAGAGAGAGAGCAGGTCCCCGGGTGGAGAGGTGGTGGTTCTCAGGAGCACACTGCAGGTTCAGCAGCGACCGCACCCACAATCAGCACAGTGAGTAGCAGCTGAGCAGAGCTGCACCCACTATCCTGCTGGTGCAGTCACTGTGTACATACATTACTGATCCCGAGTTACATCCTGTATTATACTCCAGAGCTGCAATCACTATTCTGCTGGTGCAGTCACTGTGTACATACATTACTGATCCCGAGTTACATCCTGTATTATACCCCAGAGCTGCACTCACTATTCTGCTGGTGCAGTCACTGTGTACATACATTACATTACTGATCACGAGTTACATCCTATATTATACCCCAGAGCTGCACTCACTATTCTGCTGGTGCAGTCACTGTGTACATACATTACATTACTGATCCTGAGTTACATCCTGTATTATACTCCAGAGCTGCACTCACTATTCTGCTGGTGGAATCACTGTGTACATACATTACATTACTGATCCCGAGTTACATCCTGTATTATACTCCAGAGCTGCACTCACTATTCTGCTGGTGCAGTCACTGTGTACATACATGAGCATACATCCTGAGTTACATCCTGTATTATACTCCAGAGCTGCACTCACTATTCTGCTGGTGAAATCACTGTGTACATACATTACATTACTGATCCTGAGTTACATCCTGTATTATACTCCAGAGCTGCACTCACTATTCTGCTGGTGCAGTCACTGTGTACATACATTACATTACTGATCCTGAGTTACATCCTGTATTATACCCCAGAGCTGCACTCACTATTCTGCTGGTGCAGTCACTGTGTACATACATTACTGATCCCGAGTTACATCCTGTATTATACCCCAGAGCTGCACTCACTATTCTGCTGGTGCAGTCACTGTGTACATACATTACATTACTGATCACGAGTTACATCCTATATTATACCCCAGAGCTGCACTCACTATTCTGCTGGTGCAGTCACTGTGTACATACATTAAATTACTGATCCTGAGTTACATCTTGTATTATACTCCAGAGCTGCACTCTCGAGGCTTCAGAGCTAAAATGTCCCCATGTCCTGCTTGTTCAGTGTCTGCACATAGCACGTCTCTTTATACCAACCTTCACCTGCACACACTGTCTGCATAGGAGCACAGTTGGGCAGTAAGCTGTCTGACCAGACACTTGCTGACTGTTTTCTGCCAGATGAATGATGACAGCTGCTTAGATAATTTAATGATCCCTTATCCCAAACAGTGGATTCTCAGATCTCGCCGAGGTGCGGATACACACTGTATAACGCTGGATGGATCCAGTCACCCGGCTCTTAGTATTGTTCACTGGGTCTCTGCGGTCAGTAAAGCGGCTCAGTGACAATCCCGACTACAGATCCACGGCTCTGCACTCTGGTGATATTTCCACAGAGGAGTGGGAGCAGCGATACTGTTCAGAGGGTACAGGATAGAAGGGTCTCCCAGCAGCCGATCACAGGTGGTCACTATGTAACCAGCGCAGATCAGAGGCCGCAGTCACCGACATCAGAGTGAGCAATAAATAGACCCAAAGAGCCAACAGGAAGACGACATTCATTAATGGGCTTCGGTACATAATTCATGAGGCTACAACAAGACTCCGGTGTAATATAACCGCCATTTCCTGCACCGACTAATGTCACTGAGGAATCTGTCCAATATTCCAAAGTTTGTATTAAGTAACACAGGAGAAAACTTTGGCAGAGATCAAAGAGAAGAGTCCATCCAACCAACTGCACTGCCGGCTCAAGCCCATATCCCTGTCTATAGCGGGGGTTTTTAGTAGTTAAATTCCTGTACATAGGAGCAGTAATATAGTAGTTATATTCTTGTACATAGGAGGCAGTATTATAGTAGTTATATTCTTGTACATAGGGGCAGTATTATTGTAGTTATATTCCTGTATATTGGGGCAGTATTATAGTAGTTATATTCTTGTACATAGGGGCAGTATTATAGTAGTTATATTCTTGTACATAGGAGCAATATTATAGGAGTTATATTCTTGTACATAGCAGCATTATAGTAGTCATATTCCTGTACATAGGAGCAGTATTATAGTAGTTATATTCTTGTACATAGGAGCAGTATTATAGTAGTTATATTCTTGTACATAGGAGCAGTATTATAGTAGTTATATTCTTGTACATAGGGGCAGTATTATCTATCTACTATATAATTGTCTAAAGGTCACTTCCGTCTGTCCTTCTGTTTGTCTGTCTGTCACGGATATTCATTGGTCGCGGCCTCTGTCTGTCATGGAAATCCAAGTCGCTGATTGGTTGCGGCAAAACGGTCACGACCAATCAGCGACAGGCACAGTTCGGCGGCAAAATGGCCGCTCCTTCCTCCCCGCAGTCAGCGCCCGCTCCATACTCACACAGGGTTAAAGGTCAACGCTCACACATAGTTAATGGCAGCGGTAACGGACCACGTTATGCCGCGGTGTAATGCACTCCGTTACCGCTGCTATTAACACTGTGTGGCCAACTTTTGACTATTGATGCTGCCTATGCGGCATCAATAGTTAAAAGATCTAATGTTAAAAATAATTAAAAAAAAAAAAATCGTTATATACTCACCGTTCGTCGGCCCCCGGATCAGGAACAGGCCTTCCCCGCTCCTCGCGACGCTCCGGTGACCGCTCCATGCATTGCGGTCTCGCGAGATGATGACGTAGCGCTCTCGTGAGACCGCTACGTCATCATCTCGCGAGACCGCAATGCACTCTTGGGACCGGAGCGTGTGAGGAGCGTCGGTAACCGCTTCGCCTGCATCCGGGGGCCAACGGAAGGTGAGTATATAACTATTTTTTCTTTTCTTTTTTTTTTTTTCTTTTAAACAGGGATATGATGCCCACATTGCTATATACTACATGGGCTGTGCAATATACTATGTGGGCTGTGCAATATACTACGTGGGCCGTGCAATATAATACGTGGGCCGTGCAATATACTACGTGGGCTGTGCAATATAATACGTGGGCTGTGCAATATAATACGTGGGCTGTGCAATATACTGCGTGGGCTGTGCATTATACTGCGTGGGCCGTGCAATATACTAAGTGTGCTGTGCATTGTACTATGTGGGCTGTGCAATGTACTACGTGGGCTGTGCAATATACTGCGTGGGCTGTGCAATATACTGCGTGGGCTGTGCAATATACTACGAGGACTGCAATAGACTGCGTGGGCTGTGCAATATACTGCGTGGGCTGTGCAATATACTGCGTGGGCTGTGCAATATACTGCGTGGGCTGTGCAATATACTGCGTGGACTGTGCTATATACGTGGGCTGTGCAATATACTACGTGCCCTTTGTTATACACTACGTGGCCTGTGTTATACACTACGTGGGCTGTGTTATACACTACGTGGGCTGTGTTATACACTACGTGCGTGGGCTGTTATATACTACGTGAGCTGTGTTATATGCTACTTGGGCTGTTATACACTCCGTGGGCTGTGCTATATACTACGTGGCTGTGCTATAAACTCCGTGGGCTGTGTTATCTACTACGTGGCTGTGCTATATACTCCGTGGGCTGTGCTATATACTACGTGGCTTTGCTATATACTACGTGGGGTGTTATATACTACATGGCCGGCCGCGAACAATCAGCGAGAGGTGCAGTCCGGCTGCTAATTGGCGCGGGATTTGAACCACGCTTCGCTAATTGGTTGCGGCCAGCCGAATCCTGTGTATTCAATGTATTATTCTAAAATCTTCATAAATAAACTACATACATATTCTAGAATACCCGATGCGTTAGAATCGGGCCACCATCTAGTCTACTATATAATTGTCTAAGGGTCACTTCCATCTTTCTGTCTTTCTTTCTGTCACGGATATTCATTGGTCGCGGCCTCTGTCTGTCATGGAATCCAAGTCGCTGATTGGTCTCGCCAGCTGCCTGTCATGGCTGCCGCGACCAATCAGCGACGGCCATAGTCCGATTAGTCCTTCCCTACTCCCCTGCATATATTATAATATTCAGGCCTATACTATTGCTATTTTTTGGTTATTCTCGGTCAGCTCTAGAATATTATATGTATAACATCTTATATAGACTGTGCAATGTGTATTTGACTATTTAACTCATATTTTGTATGGACCCTAAACCTTCCAGTGTGTTCATGGAGGTTTTTTAATTGCTTTTAATACGGTCTTTAGTGTGGTGTTGTTTACCAATAAAAACTTTTTGTATTTTTTGTAATATAACTACTGGTGTGGTGATCCCATTATTCTTGGTGCATGTACTTTCTCTTTCTTGTACATGGTTGCTTTAAACATGCATCAGGTGATTCCCCCCCCTGCTTTATATGTTTAGGTGGATGGTGCCCGCCCAAATCTGTGTGTTAACGGACCGCATTATGCCGCGGGTAACGCACTCCATTATCGCTGCTGTTAACCTTGTGTGTCCCCAACTTTTTACTACTGATGCTGCCTATGCAGCATCAATAGTAAAAAGATGTAATGTTAAAAATAATAAAAAAAAAAAAAAAACCCCTGCTATTCTCACCTTCCGTCGAGGCGCGGGCGGCTGCCGCCAGCTTCCGTTCCCAGAGATGCATTGCGAAATTACCCAGAAGACTTAGCGGTCTCGCGAGACCGCTAAGTCATCTGGGTAATTTCGCAATGCATCTCTGGGAACGGAAGATGGCGGCAGCCGCGCGCGCATCGCCAGAGCTTCGCTGGATCCCTGCAGGTGAGTATATAACTATTTTTTATAATAATAATTTTTTTTTAACAGGGATATGGTGCCCACACTGCTGTATACTACGTGGGCTGTGTTATATACCGTGTGGCTGCTGTATACTACGTGGCCAGTGTTAGATACTATGTGGCCTGTGTTTTGTACTGCGTGGGCTGTGCTATATATTACGTGGGCAGTGTTATATACTGCGTGGCCAGTGTTATATACTGCATGGCTGCTATATACTGCGTGGCCTGTGTTATATAGTACGTTGGCTGTGTTATATACTGTTTGGGCTGTGTTATATACTGCGTGGCCACTGTTATATATTGCGTGGCCTGTATTAACGCATCGGGTATTCTACAATATGTATGTATGTATGTATGTATGTATGTATGTATGTATGTATGTATGTATGTATGTATATAGCAGCCACATAGTATATAGCACAGGCCACGTACTGTGTGTCTGCTATATACTACATGGCTCCTATATACTACGTGGACTGTGCTATATACTATGTGGCTGCTATATACATACATACATACATATTCTAGAATACCCGATGCGTTAGAATCGGGCCACCATCTAGTAGTAGTTATATTCTTGTACATAGGAGCAGTATTATAGTAGTTATATTCTTATACATAGGGGCAGTATTATAGTAGTTATATTCTTGTACATAGGGTCAGTATTATAGTAGTCATATTGCTGTACATAGGAGCAGTATTATAGTAGTTATATTCTTGTACATAGGAGCAGTATTATAGTAGTTATATTCTTGTATATAGGGAGCAGTATTATAGTAGTCATATTGCTGTACATAGGAGCAGTATATAGTAGTTATATTCTTGTACATAGGGGCAGTATTATAGTAGTTATATTCTTGTACATAGGAGGCAGTATTATAGTAGTTATATTCTTGTACATAGGAACATTATTATAGTAGTTATATTCTTGTACATAGGAGCAGTATATAGTAGTTATATTCTTGTACATAGGGGCAGTATTATAGTAGTTATATTCTTGTACATAGGAGGCAGTATTATAGTAGTTATATTCTTGTACATAGGGGCAGTATTATAGTAGTTATATTCTTGTACATAGGAGCAGTATTATAGTATTTATATTCTTGTAAATAGGGGCAGTATTATAGTAGTTATATTCCTGTACATAGGAGCAGTATTATAGCAGTTATATTCTTGTACATAGGGGCAGTATTATAGTAGTTATATTCTTGTACATGGGGGGCAGTATTATAGTTCTCCCACTTTCATGCAATCTGACAGAAAGCAGACACGTAGAAATAGACGGGATTGTAGCGCTGTACAATGGTTGGTCACAGGACGATTGTGCTTTTTACAGAGCAACAGAGATGTGTGGTTTGTGCACATCGGTGGGTTCGGTTCTCACAGCCACGCAGACCCTCGTACACACATCTGATCCTGCATCGGTGATGTCCTATCACTGACTCATAGCTCAGATACCGATGAACTAATGAATAAAACAAATGTAAAAATAAAGTATAAATAATTCACGGATGATGATGGGAAGAAAGATCCTGCACATCCCGAGGAGGGGGCTTCCTGCAGACATTGCGGAGTTAATGGATTCTTGCTGTTTAACTGTGGCTGGTTCTACTTGAGGACAAATATTCAGCAAACTATTTGCACGTGGAGGGCGGGGGAGGGGGGGAAAGAGGCTTCTGTTTATAAATATTTCACCAGTTTCCTGGTTTATTATGTCAGAAGAAAAGGCCTTTATGTCTGTAGTTGATGCAATAGAGAGAAGAGGAGAGGGAAAAAGAGAGCAGAGGAGAGGGAAAAAGAGCGGAGAGGAGAGGAAAAAAGAGCGGAGAGGAGAGGAAAAAAGAGCGGAGAGGAGAGGGAAAAAGAGCGGAGAGGAGAGGGAAAAAGAGCGGAGAGGAGAGGGAAAAAGAGCGGAGAGGAGAGGGAAAAAGAGCAGAGAGGAGAGGGAAAAAGAGCAGAGAGGAGAGGGAAAAAGAGCAGAGAGGAGAGGGAAAAAGAGCAGAGAGGAGAGGGAAAAAGAGCAGAGAGGAGAGGGAAAAAGAGCAGAGAGGAGAGGGAAAAAGAGCAGAGAGGAGAGGGAAAAAGAGCAGAGAGGAGAGGGAAAAAGAGCAGAGAGGAGAGGGAAAAAGAGCAGAGAGGAGAGGGAAAAAGAGCAGAGAGGAGAGGGAAAAAGAGCAGAGAGGAGAGGGAAAAAGAGGAGAGAGGAGAGGGAAAAAGAGGAGAGGAGAGAGAAAAAGAGGAGAGAGGAGAGGGAAAAAGAGGAGAGAGGAGAGGGAAAAAGAGGAGAGAGGAGAGGGAAAAAGAGGAGAGAGGAGAGGGAAAAAGAGCGGAGAGGAGAGGGAAAAAGAGCAGAGAGGAGAGGGAAAAAGAGCGGAGAGGAGAGGGAAAAAGAGCGGAGAGGAGAGGGAAAAAGAGGAGAGAGGAGAGGGAAAAAGAGGAGAGAGGAGAGGGAAAAAGAGGAGAGAGGAGAGGGAAAAAGAGCAGAGAGGAGAGGGAAAAAGAGCGGAGAGGAGAGGGAAAAAGAGCGGAGAGGAGAGGGAAAAAGAGGAGAGAGGAGAGGGAAAAAGAGGAGAGAGGAGAGGGAAAAAGAGGAGAGAGGAGAGGGAAAAAGAGGAGAGAGGAGAGGGAAAAAGAGCGGAGAGGAGAGGGAAAAAGAGCGGAGAGGAGAGGGAAAAAGAGCGGAGAGGAGAGGGAAAAAGAGCGGAGAGGAGAGGGGAAAAAAAAAGAGGAGATGAGAGGGAAAAAGAGGAGATGAGAGGGAAAAAAAGAGGAGATGAGAGGGAAAAAAAGAGGAGATGAGAGGGAAAAAAAGAGGAGATGAGAGGGAAAAAGAGGAGAGAGGAGAGGGAAAAAGAGCGGAGAGGAGAGGGAAAAAGAGCAGAGAGGAGAGGGAAAAAGAGCGGAGAGGAGAGGGAAAAAGAGCGGAGAGGAGAGGGAAAAAGAGGAGAGAGGAGAGGGAAAAAGAGGAGAGAGGAGAGGGAAAAAGAGGAGAGAGGAGAGGGAAAAAGAGGAGAGAGGAGAGGGAAAAAGAGGAGAGAGGAGAGGGAAAAAGAGGAGAGAGGAGAGGGAAAAAGAGGAGAGAGGAGAGGGAAAAAGAGCGGAGAGGAGAGGGAAAAAGAGCGGAGAGGAGAGGGAAAAAGAGCGGAGAGGAGAGGGGAAAAAAAAAGAGGAGATGAGAGGGAAAAAAAGAGGAGATGAGAGGGAAAAAAAGAGGAGATGAGAGGGAAAAAAAGAGGAGATGAGAGGGAAAAAGAGGAGAGGCGAGGGAAAAAGAGGAGAGAAAAAGAGGAAAGGAGAGAGTAAGGCGGAAAGGAGAGAGAAAAAAGAGGAGGGAAAAAGGGGGGGGGGGGGGGAAGAGAAGGGGAAAAAAGAAGGGGGAAAAAAGCATGAGAAGCAAAATAGAAGAGTGCGAGCGGTTTTGTGACGTGCAGCTTCTTAGCCCCAACACAAAATCTCCAAACTGAACTTCTTCGGACTGTAATAGTATTGGTCTTATCTGAGCCACAAGGGCCCTTCAGCCATCTCCACCCCCCCACTAACCCCCCCTGAGGCTCCAAAAGCGATTGTGGCCCCTGGACTCTCTATAGTTTTGCCTGTGAGGGAGACAGAGCCGATATCAGATCACAAGCGCAGCCTCCAGTGCCACCTACTGGAAGCAGCAATTCTAGAGCTCTGTTCGCTGCTGCTGTGAAGTCTGTTTGCATATTGTATTTCCCAGGGAGCACTGCAAGGCCTAAAAGTCTCCCTACGCTATCATGGTGGTCTCCTCATGGAGAAACTATCCCTTAGATGGCAAGTAAGGAAGAAGGGAATAAACAGGGAGAGAGAAAAAAAAACTTTATACAAAAAAGAAAGCAGAAAAGAGAAAAAAGGAAGAAAAGTAACTACAGGGGCACAGATTGGGCACTCCGCCCCCGCTGTGTAAAGGGACCCAAAGACTCTTGCGCCCCAACAGACGATGTCACTAATGATTGGTAGATGGGGATGATTTTCCATTGGGGTCAAGAGGCTCTAATCTCTATTTTTGGGAAGAGCGAGGAGAACGTGTTCTGCAGCACAGAGGATGTCAGCCGCGATCACCACATCCTCCTGCTGGCAGATTATGGGATTGCTAGTTATGCTCTTCCCCATATTAGTCGCGTGAGTCAGGCTGTCTGGATCCCCCTGAAAGTTCTTCTGCTCGGACCACCGATGCCACTTCTATCACAGGCAAAGTCAATGGCACAAAGAAGGAAGTAAAGATTCCCCAAATGACCTCAACTGTGACATCGCAGCACGTGACAGCAACAAGAGACAGGGAGAAGAGACAGCGAGAAGAGACAGCGAGGAGAGACGGCAACAAGAGACTGCGAGGAGAGACAGCAAGGAGACAGGGAGGAGAGACAGCGAGGAGAGACAGCGAGGAGAGACAGCCACAAGAGACAGCGAGAAGAGACAGCGAGAAGAGACAGCCACAAGAGACAGCGAGAAGGGTCAGCGAGAAGAGACAGTGAGGAGAGACAGCGAGAAGAGAGAGGAGAGACAGCGGGAAGAGACAACGAGGAGAGACAGCGAGAAGAGACAGCGAGAAGAGACAGCCACAAGAGACAGCGAGAAGGGTCAGCGAGAAGAGACAGTGAGGAGAGACAGCGAGAAGAGAGAGAGGAGAGACAGCGGGAAGAGACAACGAGGAGAGACAGCAAGAGGAGACAGTCCTGAAGAGACAGCCACAAGAGACAGTGAGAAGAGACAGCGAGAAGAGTCAGCGAGAAGAGACAGCGAGGACAGCCTGAAGAGACAGCCACAAGAGACAGCGAGGAGAGACAGCGAGAAGAGACAGCAACAAGAGACAGCAAAAAGAGACAGCAAAAAGAGACAGCAAAAAGAGACAGAAGGAAGAGACAGCCAACAATGGTCGGAGTTGAGGGGCAGAGGGTTCGGGGTTTCGTTCATTTTCCTTCACCTGCCAGGTAAACAGATTTCCCAATACTTGTCACAGCTGACTGTTTGTTACACTTGGGCCGTGTGCACACAAGGTCTTAGACTCGCTGTCACCTTTTGTCCTGAAGCGTCGCTATTATTTGGAATTGTCTTTGCTGTCGACAGGTTTTATATAAAGTAGTGATCGGCCCCCGAGCTGCAGCCCCTGAAATGCGGAGCGGACCCTCTCTGCATTTCATCCTGTGTCTTTCACAGTCGGACGCGGGGAGAAGGAGCAGGAGAACCGCGGGGGCTCTTATACTGCCTCACGTTCCTTCTTTTTAGCGCTGTTTTAGGTGGATTTTCGAGTGGGACCCGCCTGAAAAAGTGGTTGTGTGCACAGACCCCAAAAATCCATTCCTGACAATGTAACAACCGGCCAGAACAGGAGGGAGAACTGTGCAGCTGTGATTATCTCAGAGGATGCAACTGCACCAAACAGTCAGCAGTGAACAGGGTTTCATACACTGACAGCAAGCAGATCTCCTGAGAAAATAACACACGACATCTCCGCATCCTGGACACTACACTGTACATGGGGAGGACTACAATCCCGCTGAAGGCGAGGAGAATCCGCGGAAAACAGATGGAAGACGCCGCGTTATTCGCCTCCTGCTCTATTAAAAGCATAAATACAAATATCAGGGCTGGGAGGATTGCAGAAATGTTGGCGCGCGCGGTATACAGCATGAATGTCACAAAGAGAGGAAGCAAACACCACTCCCTGTGAAGACCGTCCTTCCCTCCATCCTCGCAGACTGTTCCCATCCATTATCCATTCTGTCTGCTATGCCTGGAAATACCCCCCAATAACACTACAATACCCCCCCCAATAACACTACAATATCCCCCCCCAACAACACTACAGTATCCCCCGAATAACACTACAATAACCCCCCAATAACACTACAGTATCCCCCCAATAACACTACAGTATCCCCCCAATAACACTACAGTATCCCCCCCAACACTACAGTATCCCCCCAATAACACTACAGTATCCCCCCCAATAACACTACAGTATCCCCCCAATAACACTACAGTATCCCCCCCATAATAGCACAATAACCCCCCAAGAACAATACAATATCCCCCCCAATAATAGCACAACAACCCCCAATAACACTACAGTATCCCCACAATAACACTAAAGTAGCCCCCCAATAACACTACAGTATCCCCCCAATAATAGCACAATAACCCCCCAATAACACTACAATATCCCCCCAATAACACTACAATATCCCCCCCAATAACACTACAATATCCCCCAACAACAATACAATATCCCCCCAATAACTACAATACCCCCCAATAACACTACAATATCCCCCATAACACAATATCCCCCAAAAAACAGTACAATAACCCCCCCAATAACAATACAATATCCACCCCAATAACAATACAATATCCCCCCAATAACACTACAATATCCCCCCATAATAGCACAATAACCCCCAATAACACTACAATATCCCCCCAATAACACTACAATATCCCCCCCAATAACACAATATCTCCCCAATAATAGCACAATAACCCCCAATAACACTACAATATCCCCCCAATAACACTACAATATCCCCCCAATAATAGCACAATAATGCCCCAATAACACTACAATATCCCCCCCAATAACAAAACAATATCCCCTCAATAACACTACAGTATCCCCCATAATAGCACAATAACCCCCAAACAACACTACAGTATCCCCCAATAACACTACAATATCCCCCCAATAACACTACAATATCCCCCCAATAATAGCACAATAATGCCCCAATAACACTACAATATCCCCCCCAATAATACAATATCCCCCCCAATAACACTACAATATCCCCCCCAATAACACTACAATATCCCCCCCAATAACACTACAGTATCCCCCCAATAACACTACAATACCCCCCAACACTACAATATCCCCCCAATAATAGCACAATAACCCCCCAAAAACAATACAATATCCCCCCCAGCACTACAATATCCCCCCAACACTACAATATCCCCCCAATAACACTGCAGTATCCCCCCAATAGCAATACAATATCCCCTCAATAACACTACAATATCCCCCCCAATAATACAATATCCCCCCCAATAACACTACAATATTCCACCCAATAACACTACAATATCCCCCCATAACACTACAATATCCCCCCATAACACTACAATATCCCCCCCATAACACTATAATATCCCCCCAATAACACTACAATATCCCCCCAATAATAGCACAATAACCTCCCAAAAACAATACAATATCCCCCCCAATAACACTACAATATCCCCCAATAACACTACAATATCCCCACCAACAACAAAACAATATCCCCTCAATAACACTACAGTATCGCCCCATAATAGCACAATAACCCCCCAATAACACTACAATATCCCCCCAATAACACTACAATATCCCCCCAATAACACTACAATATCCCCCCAATAATAGCACAATAACCCCCAATAACACTACAATATCCCCCCAATAACACTACAATATCCCCCCAATAACACTACAATATCCCCCCAATAATAGCACAATAACCCCCAATAACACTACAATATCCCCCCAATAACACTACAATATCACCCCCAATAACACTACAATATCCCCCCCAATAATACAATATCCCCCCCAATAACACTACAATATTCCACCCAATAACACTACAATATCCCCCCCAATAACACTACAGTATCCCCGCATAATAGCAAAATAACCCCCCCAACAACAATACAATATCCCCCACAATAATAGCACAATAACCCCCCAATAACAATACATCTCCCCCATAATAGCACAATAACCCCCCCAATAACAATACAATATCCCCCCCAATAATAGCACAATAACCCCCCAATAACACTACAATATCCCACCAATAACAATACAATATCCGCCCAATAACACTATAGTATCCCCCCAATAACACTACAGTATCCCCCAACACTACAGTATCCCCCAATAACACTACAGTATCCCCCAACACTACAGTATCCCCCAATAACACTACAGTATCCCCCCAATAACACTACAGTATCCCTCCAATAACAATACAATATCCGCCCAACAACACTTCAATATCCCAATAATAGCACAATAACCCCCCAACACTACAGTATCCCCCCAATAATAATACATTATCCCAACAATACAGTATCCCCCCCAATAACACTACAGTATCCCCCCCAATAACACTACAGTATCCCCCCATAATAGCACAACAACCCCCAATAACACTACAGTATCCCCCACAATAACACTAAAGTAGCCCCCCAATAACACTACAGTAGCGCCCCAATAATAGCACAATAACCCCCCAATAACACTACAATACCCCCCAATAACACTACAATATCCCCCATAACACAATATCCCCCAAAAAACAGTACAATAACCCCCCCAATAACAATACAATATCCACCCCAATAACACTACAATATCCCCCCATAATAGCACAATAACCCCCAATAACACTACAATATCCCCCCCAATAAAACTACAATAACCCCCCAATAACAATACAATATCCCCCCCAATAAAACTACAATAACCCCCCAATAACAATACAATATCCCCTCAATAACACTACAGGTTCCCCCCCATAATAGCACAATAACCCCCAATAACACTACAATATCCCCCCAATAACACTACAATATCCCCCCAATAATAGCACAATAACCCCCAATAACACTACAATATCCCCCCAACAACACTACAATATCCCCCCCAATAACAAAACAATATCCCCTCAATAACACTACAGTATCCCCCCATAATAGCACAATAACCCCCAAACAACACTACAGTATCCCCCCAATAACACTACAATATCCCCCCCCAATAACACTACAATATCCCCCCAATAATAGCACAATAACCCCCAATAACACTACAATATCCCCCCAATAACACTACAATATCCCCCCAATAACAGCACAATAATGCCCCAATAACACTACAATATCCCCCCCAATAACAAAACAATATCCCCTCAATAACACTACAGTATCCCCCATAATAGCACAATAACCCCCAAATAACACTACAGTATCCCCCCAATAACACTACAATATCCCCCCAATAACACTACAATATCCCCCCAATAATAGCACAATAATGCCCCAATAACACTACAATATCCCCCCCAATAACAATACAATATCCCCCCCAACAACACTACAATATCCCCCCCAATAACACTACAGTATCCCCCCAATAACACTACAATACCCCCCAACACTACAATATCCCCCCAATAATAGCACAATAACCCCCCAAAAACAATACAATATCCCCCCAGCACTACAATATCCCCCCAACACTACAATATCCCCCCAATAACACTGCAGTATCCCCCCAATAGCAATACAATATCCCCTCAATAACACTACAATATC
This sequence comes from Ranitomeya variabilis, assembly GCF_051348905.1. Taxonomy (NCBI): domain Eukaryota; kingdom Metazoa; phylum Chordata; class Amphibia; order Anura; family Dendrobatidae; genus Ranitomeya; species Ranitomeya variabilis. The sequence goes on from NC_135235.1 coordinate 252,316,777, forward strand.
CCCCCCAACAACACTACAATATTCCACCCAATAACACTACAATATCCCCCCATAACACTACAATATCCCCCCATAACACTACAATATCCCCCCCATAACACTATAATATCCCCCCAATAATAGCACAATAACCCCCCAATAACACTACAATATCCCCCCCAATAACACTACAATATCCCCCCAATAATAGCACAATAACCTCCCAAAAACAATACAATATCCCCCCCAATAACACTACAATATCCCCACCAACAACAAAACAATATCCCCTCAATAACACTACAGTATCGCCCCATAATAGCACAATAACCCCCAACACTACAGTATCCCCCCAATAACACTACAATATCCCCCCAATAATAGCACAATAACACTACAATATCCCCCCAATAACACTACAATATCCCCCCAATAACACTACAATATCACCCCCAATAACACTACAATATCCCCCCCAATAATACAATATCCCCCCCAATAACACTACAATATTCTACCCAATAACACTACAATATCCCCCCAATAACACTACAATATCCCCCCCAATAACACTACAGTATCCCCGCATAATAGCAAAATAACCCCCCCAACAACAATACAATATCCCCCACAATAATAGCACAATAACCCCCCAATAACAATACATCTCCCCCATAATAGCACAATAACCCCCCAATAACAATACAATATCCGCCCAATAACACTATAGTATCCCCCAATAACACTACAGTATCCCCCAATAACACTACAGTATCCCCCAATAACACTACAGTATCCCCCCAATAACACTACAGTATCCCTCCAAAAACAATACAATATCCGCCCAACAACACTACAATATCCCAATAATAGCACAATAACCCCCCAACACTACAGTATCCCCCCAATAATACATTATCCCCCCAACAATACAGTATCCCCCCAATAACACTACAGTATCCCTCACAACACTACAGTATCCCCCCCAATAACACTACAGTATCCCCAATAACACTACAGTATCCCCCCATAATAGCACAATAACCCCCCAAGAACAATACAATATCCCCCCCAATAATAGCACAACAACCCCCAATAACACTACAGTATCCCCCACAATAACACTAAAGTAGCCCCCCAATAACACTACAGTATCCCCCCAATAATAGCACAATAACCCCCCAATAACACTACAATATCCCCCATAACACAATATCCCCCAAAAAACAGTACAATAACCCCCCAATAACAATACAATATCCACCCCAATAACAATACAATATCCCCCCCAATAACACTACAATATCCCCCCATAATAGCACAATAACCCCCAATAACACTACAATATCCCCCCCAATAAAACTACAATAACCCCCCAATAACAATACAATATCCCCTCAATAACACTACAGGTTCCCCCCCATAATAGCACAATAACCCCCAATAACACTACAATATCCCCCCAATAACACTACAATATCCCCCCCAATAACACTACAATATCCCCCCCAATAATAGCACAATATCCCCCAATAACACTACAATATCCCCCCAATAACACTACAATATCCCCCCCAATAATAGCACAATAACCCCCAAAAACAATACAATATCCCCCCAATAACACTACAATATCCCCCCCAATAACACTACAATATCCCCCCAATAATAGCACAATAACCCCCAATAACACTACAATATCCCCCCCAATAACACTACAATATCCCCCCAATAATAGCACAATAACCCCCAATAACACTACAATATCCCCCCAATAACACTACAATATCCCCCCCAATAACAAAACAATATCCCCTCAATAACACTATAGTATCCCCCCCATAATAGCACAATAACCCCCAAATAACACTACAGTATCCCCCCAATAACACTACAATATCCCCCCAATAACACTACAATATCCCCCCAATAACACTACAATATCCCCCCCAATAACACTACAATATCCCCCCCAATAACACTACAATATCCCCCCAATAACACTACAATATCCCCCCAATAACACTACAATACCCCCCAACACTACAATATCCCCCAAAAACAATACAATATCCCCCCCAGCACTACAATATCCCCCCAACACTACAATATCCCCCCAATAGCAATACAATATCCCCTCAATAACACTACAGTATCCCCCCATAATAGCACAATAACCCCCCAATAACACTACAGTATCCCCCAATAACACTACAATATCCCCCCAATAACACTACAATATCCCCCCAATAACACTACAATATCTCCCCAATAATAGCACAATAACCCCCCAATAACACTACAATATCCCCCCCAATAACACTACAATATTCCACCCAATAACACTACAATATCCCCCCCAATAACACTACAATATCCCCCCCAATAACACTACAGTATCCCCCGCATAATAGCAAAATAACCCCCCAATAACAATACAATATCCCCCCCAATAGCACAATAACCCCCCAATAACAATACATCTCCCCCATAATAGCACAATAACCCCCCAATAACAATACAATATCCCCCCCAATAATAGCACAATAACCCCCCAATAACACTACAATATCCCCCCAATAACACTATAGTATCCCCCAATAACACTACAGTATCCGCCAACAACACTACAGTATCCCCCAATAACACTACAGTATCCCTCCAATAACAATACAATATCCGCCCAACAACACTACAATATCCCAATAATAGCACAATAACCCCCCAACACTACAGTATCCCCCCCCAATAATAATACATTATCCCCCCAACAATACAGTATCCCCCCAATAACACTACAGTATCCCTCACAACACTACAGTATCCCCCCAATAACACTACAATATCCCCCCCAATAATAGCACAATAACCCCCAATAACCACAATATCCCCCCAATAACATTCCAATAACCCCCTCAATAATAGCACAATAACCCCCAATAACACTACAGTATCCCCCACAATAACACTAAAGTAGCCCCCCCCAATAACACTACAGTATCCCCCCAATAACACTACAATATCCCCCCAATAACACTACAATATCACCCCCAATAACACTACAATATCCCCCCCAATAATACAATATCCCCCCCAATAACACTACAATATCCCCCAATAACAATACAATATCCCCCATAACACAATATCCCCCCAAAAACAGTACAATAACCCCCCCAATAACAATACAATATACACCCCAATAACAATACAATATCCCCCCCAATAACACTACAATATCACCCCCAATAACACTACAATATCCCCCCCAATAATACAATATCTCCCCCAATAACACTACAATATCCCCCATAACACAGTACAATAACCCCCCCAATAATAATACAATATACACCCCGATAACAATACAAGATCCCCCCCAATAACACTACAATATCCCCCCATAATAAATAGCACAATAACCCCCAATAACACTACAATATCCCCTCAATAACACTACAATAACCCCCCAATAACACTACAATATCCCCTCAATAACACTACAATATCCTCTCAATAACACTACAATACCCCCCAATAACACTACAATATCCCCCCAATAATAGCACAATAACCCCCCAAAAACAATACAATATCCCCCCAATAACACTACAATATCCCCCCAATAACAAAACAATATCCCCTCAATAACACTACAGCATCCCCCCATAATAGCACAATAACCCCCAAACAACAATACAGTATCCCCCCAATAACACTACAATATCCCCCCAATAATAGCACAATGCCCCAATAACACTACAATATCCCCCCCAATTACAATACAATATCCCCCCCAATAACACTACAATATCCCCCCAATAACACTACAATATCCCCCCAATAACACTACAATATCCCCCCAATAACACTACAATATCCCCCCATAACACAATATCCCCAAAATAACACTACAATAACCCACCCCAATAACAATACAATATCCCCCCCAATAACACTACAATAACCCCCCCATAACAATACAATATCCCTCCAATAACACTACAATATCCCCCCAATAACACTACAATATCCCCCCAATAATAGCACAATAACCCCCCAATAGCACAATAACCCCCCAATAACACTACAGTATCCCCCCAATAACACAATATCCCCCCAACACTACAATATCCCCCCCAAAAACACTACAATATCCCCCCAATAATAGCACAATAACCCCCCAAAAACAATACAATATCCCCCCCAACAACACTACAATATCCCCCCAATAATACAATATCCACCCAATAACACTGCAGTATCCCCCCAATAGCAATACAATATCCCCTCAAACACTACAGTATCCCCCCCATAATAGCACAATAACCCCCCAATAACACTACAGTATCCCCTCAATAACACTACAATATCACCCCCAATAACACTACAATATCCCCCAATAACACTACAATATCCCCCCAATAACACTACAATATCCCCCCCAATAACAATACAATATCCCCCCAATAACAATACAATATCCCCCCAACACTACAATATCCACCCAATAACACTACAGTATCCCCCGCATAATAGCAAAATAACCCCCCAATAACAATACAATATCCCCCCCAATAATAGCACAATAACCCCCCAATAACAATACATCTCCCCCATAATAGCACAATAACCCCCCAATAACAATACAATATCCCCCCCAATAGCACAATAACACTACAATATCCCCCCCAATAACAATATAATATCCGCCCAATAACACTATAGTATCCCCCCAACAACACTACAGTATCCCCCCAATAACACTACAGTATCCCTCCAATAACAATACAATATCCGCCCAACAACACTACAATATCCCAATAATAGCACAATAACCTCCCAACACTACAGTATCCCCCCAATAATAATACATTATCCCCCCAACAATACAGTATCCCCCACAACACTACAGTATCCCCCCCAACACTACAGTATCCCCCCATAATAGCACAATAACCCCCCAAGAACAATACAATATCCCCCCCAATAACCACAATATCCCCCCAATAACATTCCAATAACCCCCTCAATAATAGCACAATAACCCCCAATAACACTACAGTATCCCCCACAATAACACTAAAGTAGCCCCCCAATAACACTACAGTATCCCCCCAACTACAGCATCCCCCCAACACTACAGTATCCCCCCAATAACACTACAGTATCCCAACACTACAGTATCCCCCCCAGTAACACTACAGTATCCCCCAGTAACACTATAGTATCCCCCATACCACAATAACCCCCCAAGAACAATACAATAACCCCCCAATAACACTACAATATCCCCTCCAATAACACAATAACCCCCTCAATAATAGCACAATATCCCCCAATAACACTACAATATCCCCCAATAACACTACAGTATCTCCCCAATAATAGCACAATATCCCCGTCATGAATCCAATGCCACCAATTTGTCACGATTCACACCATGACCGTCACCCCTACGTCACGGATCGGGGTGACTTTAGGCCAACAGACAGCTATCACATCTGCAGGGGGCTTATCTTAGTTATCCCTCCACTGCTACAATATGATGACAAAACACACACAAGGCTATTGACCTCTTAGTTTACAGCAGGGGCTTATTTTAGGTATCCCACTGCTTCAATATACCACGAGCTGCAGGGATTTATGTATATTCCGCTTTACAGCTCTGCTTGAACTTGCAGCCCTCTGGCGCCCCCTTCACCCTCAGGTCAGATTAGGTACTGCACCTAGGGTAATTAGTCGCCAGAAAAGCTGCCCGCTATGTACTGGCTATTGGGCACGCTGCAGCGAGGCGATATAACTACTCCCACTCAGGCAGGAACAATAATTATCAACGCCGCAGTCGCTACAACGACTCCCAAAGGCCCAGCACACGGTATGCTGCCACCAGCTTCGATTAAACGGGTCCGAAGCTAACCCAAAACAGTAGCGTAATTCCCTTCAGAAGACTTAGGATACGTTTTAGAGTATGAAGAACGAATCTAGTACTTTAAATATTTTACTCCATTAAAGATTAAGGCAGTGTTTATAAAAAGGTATAAAAGATGTTGCCAAAATGAGACAATTGAAAATGTGCAAGGTAATTATAAAATACTAGATGGTGGCCCGATTCTAACGCATCGGGTACTCTATGTAATATGTATGTATGTATGTATGTATGTATGTTGCGCTGTGAGTGGTGTTTAAATCCCGCACAAATATCACTGATTGGTCGCGGCCGGCCGGGAGCAACCAATCAGCGAAGCATGTCTCAAATCCCGTGTCAATGCGCGGGAGGACTGCGCCTGTCGGGGGCGCAGGATGTCAGGGATTCTGGGCGCAGGATGTTGGAGGTTTGCACATGCTTGGCGTAGCCGCAGCTCTGCTCCCTCTTCCCGGCGCCCCTGTTTCTCACTCGGGCGCCTCTGCTCCCTCTCCCGGGGGACCCTGCTCCTTCTCCCCGGAGCCACTGCTTCTCACTCGGGCGCCTCTGCTCCCTCTCCCGGGGGACCCTGCTCCCTCTCCCGGGGGACCCTGCTCCTTCTCCCCGGCACCACTGCTTCTCACTCGGGAGCCGACCCTGCTCCTTCTCCCCGGCACCCCGCACATGCAGGACTCCTGGTGCCCGCACACAATAGGTAGTCACAGGCCGGCGTCCTCGCAGTGCCCTCTGCCCTCCACTCTTTGCCCTCTCCCGGTCCCCGGCTTCCTCCCCGCCTCCCTCGCTCCCCCGGGACGGTACACGCACTGTCCAGACGCCTCCACGTTCCCTCCTGGTCGGTACACTGTCCCGCTCCTCTCTTCTGTATACCGGCAGATGGTGGAGACCACACCCCTTGCTGGAAATCCCACATCGCTGATTGGTCGCGGCCGACTGGGCCCTGACCAATCAGCGACGCAGGATTTCTGGGACAGACAGACGGATGTGCCCCTTAGACTATACAGGTCCTTCTCAAAAAATTAGCATATAGTGTTAAATTTCATTATTTACCATAATGTAATGATTACAATTAAACTTTCATATACTATAGATTCATTATCCACCAACTGAAATTTGTCAGGTCTTTTATTGTTTTAATACTGATGATTTTGGCATACAACTCCTGATAACCCAAAAAAAAACTGTCTCAATAAATTAGCATATTTCACCCGACCAATCAAATAAAAGTGTTTTTTAATACCAAACAAAAAAACCATCAAATAATAATGTTCAGTTATGCACTCAATACTTGGTCGGGAATCCTTTGGCAGAAATGACTGCTTCAATGCGGCGTGGCATGGAGGCAATCAGCCTGTGACACTGCTGAGATGTTATGGAGGCCCAGGATGCTTCAATAGCGGCCTTAAGCTCATCCAGAGTGTTGGGTCTTGCGTCTCTAAACTTTCTCTTCACAATATCCCACAGATTCTCTATGGGGTTCAGGTCAGGAGAGTTGGCAGGCCAATTGAGCACAGTAATACCATGGTCAGTAAACCATTTACCAGTGGTTTTGGCACTGTGAGCAGGTGCCAGGTCGTGCTGAAAAATGAAATCTTCATCTCCATAAAGCATTTCAGCCGATGGAAGCATGAAGTGCTCCAAAATCTCCTGATAGCTAGCTGAATTGACCCTGCCCTTGATGAAACACAGTGGACCAACACCAGCAGCTGACATGGCACCCCACACCATCACTGACTGTGGGTACTTGACACTGGACTTCAGGCATTTTGGCATTTCCTTCTCCCCAGTCTTCCTCCAGACTCTGGCACCTTGATTTCCGAATGACATGCAAAATTTGCTTTCATCAGAAAAAAGTACTTGGGACCACTTAGCAACAGTCCAGTGCTGCTTCTCTGTAGCCCAGGTCAGGCACTTCTGCCGCTGTTTATGGTTCAAAAGTGGCTTTACCTGGGGAATGCGGCACCTGTAGCCCATTTCCTGCACACGCCTGTGCACGGTGGCTCTGGATGTTTCCACACCAGACTCAGTCCACTGCTTCCTCAGGTTCCGGTCACCTCTTCTCGTTGTACAGCGTTTTCTGCCACATTGTTTCCTTCCAACAGACTTACCATTGAGGTGCCTTGATACAGCACTCTGGGAACAGCCTATTTGTTGAGAAATTTCTTTCTGGGTCTTACCCTCTTGCTTGAGGGTGTCAATGATGGCCTTCTTGACATCTGTCAGGTCGCTAGTCTTACCCATGATGGGGGTTTTGAGTAATGAACCAGGCAGGGAGTTTTTAAAAGCCTCAGGTATCTTTTGCATGTGTTTAGAGTTAATTAGTTGATTCAGAAGATTAGGGTAATAGGTCATTTAGAGAACCTTTTCTTGATATGCTAATTTATTGAGACAGGTTTTTTGGGTTATCAGGAGTTGTATGCCAAAATCATCAGTATTAAAACAATAAAAGACCTGACAAATTTCAGTTGGTGGATAATGAATCTATAGTATATGAAAGTTTAATTGTAATCATTACATTATGGTAAATAATGAAATTTAACACTATATGCTAATTTTTTGAGAAGGACCTGTATATATATATATATATATATATATATATATATATATATATATATATATATATATATATATATATATATATATATATATTAAATGAGAAAAGTAAAACTCACATGTTCTCAGTCCCATTTCAGGCAAAATCATGCTGGTGGGCGGGACCCCAAATGTCCCAGTGCATCAGGAGGTCTGGATAGGAACAGCTCCTCAAGTAAGACTCTCTAAGACTCTGGAGGCTGGGTAAAGTTTAAAGACTTTTAAGCTCCAGCCTCGTGACATCACTATAGGGGTTAAGATCGCCCTCCTCTTTCCTCAGCTGTACAGTTTTCTCCAACCATTCTTATGATTGCCATATCTTGGCTGGAGATTCTGGCAGAGTCATAACACACCTCTCATTCTTCTTGTATTAAGATTTGCTCTCTATAGATACTAAATTCGGGCTAGTAGAGACACTCCATTCCAGAGAAATCTGTACTCTGTCCCTGTTTGAACTAGAAGCCCGCGTTTACCGTGGCCGATAGATAAGTCGATGGAGATTCACAAACTGGACGTATTATTTTCCTAGCTTAAACCGTTGGCCCAATATCTTATCATATTGGAACAAAGGACTTCATGGATTTTGGGAAACTTCTTTACCAGTTCTAGCTGCTTCTAGATGGGAGGAGAGATGAGGAAGTTGCCCAAAGCCTGGAATTTATGACTAGAGCAATAAAACCTTTTCTACACATCCACATCTCAAACAACACAGAGAGAAGGGGGTTTTTTAGCCCGCAGCATGGGTCTGACAGGCAAAGATACAAAATCATATTATATTAAAGGGAACCTGTCACCCCGCCACCAGTCGTTTCAAACTAAAAGAGCCACCTTGTGCAGCAGTAATGCTGCATTCTGACAAGGTGGCTCTTTTAGTTCTGGGTGCTGTAACTGCCGAAATAATCAGTTTTATAATTTGTCTGAAATATCTGCTCCTCAGTCAAGTGGGCCGGAGTTTCCCCCCTGCTTCAGACAACACACAGCTGTCACTCACATCTTCTTGGCGCCACCTCCTCCTCACCGTTTTCAAAAGTAGCCGGCGCCTGCGCTCTTATCCCCTGCCTGGTGCAGGCGCAGTGAACGCTGGCCGTCTTTCCTCATATGCAGTTCAGCTGACTGCGCCTGCGCGGCCGCCCTGCCTGTGAATCCCAGCCCCGCAATGTGAATAAATCATGTCACTGCGGGGCTGGGAATCACAAGCAGGGCGGCCGCGCAGGGAATAAGAGCGCAGGCGTCGGCTACTTTTGAAAACAGCGGTGAGGAGGAGGCGGACCAGGGCCAAGAAGATGTGAGTGACAGCTGTGTGCTGTCTGAAGCAGGGGGGAAATGCCGGCCCACTTGACTGAGGAGCAGGTATTTCAGACAAATTATAAAACTGATTGTTTCTCAAGTTACAGCACCCAGAACTAAAAGAGCCACCTTGTCAGAATGTGCATTACTGCTGCACAAGGTGGCTCTTTTAGTTTGAAACGACTGGGGGGGGGGGGGGGGTGTCAGGTTCCCTTTAAATACAATCTCGTGACACCCCCCAATAACTACAATATCCCCCAATAACACTACAGTATCCACCCAAAAAATAGCACAATACCCCCCCCAATAACACTACAATACCCCCCTATAACACCATTACATCTTGTGCAGCTAATTAGAACCACAATTACATTGTTGCCTCCAGATGTTCATGTTCAGTAATTTCACATTTCAAATGTTTTCCTTTGCCAGCAATGTACCAGATAATGAAAGAGGGACTCCGGGGGTCCTGCACGGAGGCAACGACACGGCCCGTAACCCGCCATAACCCCCCACCCATGGGCCGCGCTCACCCAGACTAAGCCAAAGAGAAAACCTCAGACCAAATATGAAAAAAAAAAAATGAAGGCGGCAATGGGGGGAAAACACAGCAAAGACGCTGAAAAACACAGGACTGTATGTGATATCTACAGAAACAAAACATCCACATGGCACCAACATATGCTGCAGCGCAGTACACAGAATGAAGAGAGCTCGTTCCCTGCTCTGAGAAACCAAGAGAATTGGGGGTGAAAAGGTGAAAGGTTTCCTCCTTACCCAAAGATTTCTGTCATGAAAAGAAAATCTACTGATCCTGAGTTACATGCTGTATTATCCTCCAGAGCTGCACTCACTATTCTGCTGGTGCACTCACTGTGTACATACATTACATTACTGATCCCGAGTTACACCCTGTATTATACCCCAGAGCTGCACTCACTATTCTGCTGGTGCAGTTACTGTGTGCATACATTACTGATCCTGAGTTACATCCGGTATTATACCCCAGAGCTGCACTCACTATTCTGCTGATGCAGTCACTGTGTACATACATTACATTAATGATCCTGAGTTACATTCTGTATTATACTCCAGAGCTGCACTCACTATTCTGCTGATGCAGTCACTGTGTACATACATTACATTAATGATCCTGAGTTACATTCTGTATTATACTCCAGAGCTGCACTCACTATTCTGCTGGTGCAGTCACTGTGTACATACATTACTGATCCTGAGATACATCCTGTACTATACCCCAGAGCTGCATTCACTATTCTGCTGGTGCAGTCACTGTGTACATACATTACTGAACCTGAGATACATCCTGTATCTCTTTTTTATTATAAAAGTACAAAACAAAACTTACAGGCAAAGCTTACAGACAAACTCAATAACAAAACAAATTATTCACAATACCCAAAAGTCCAATGTCCAGCAGGTTTATAAAAAAAAAAAAAGTTCCTCCATTTCATTAATACCCCCAGCAAGGGAAGAGACCTCAACCTATATCCTTTTTTCACTTCCCTTGTACCTTTTTCCCCTCATACACACATACCCATGCATTCATCCCTAGAAAAATAAACAAAAGTCGGCCATCTGTCCTAAACACCTAAACAAAGTAAATAGGCCACCTGGCCGAAACCTAATCATATATTTATATTTATATATATATATATATATTTATATTTTATTTATTTATTTATTTTTTTCCCTCCTAAACTAAACCACCACCGTTCCCCCAAAGGTCCCACGAAAGTTTGTGGCCTATCACACCAGGACCCACGAGAGTTTGTGGCCTATCACACCAGGTCCCACGACAGTTTGTGGCCTTTACTATACAGCAAGGTCCATAAAAGTTTATGGCCTTTTTTTTCCCCTCTTCTTGGCATCCCGCCGGACGTCCATTCTCGAAAACCTATCCCCCCACCCCCCAAGAAACCCCCCACCCCACCTAAACTAAATTCCCCCTACACGCATCATAGTACACATGTAACATATATATATATACACACAACCTTTTAATAACATATAATCAATAATAACATAATAATAACCAGTACACACCTTAACCATGACCAAAGAACAGGCCCAAGTTCAATGCTTGCAAGCCCTACACCCGGGTTACCAATTACAAAACAAAAATCTATAAGTGAGGGTTACAGCCCACCACCAGGAACTGGAGACCATAGAGGCTCTCACCCTAATCTACCGCACATCACCCTGACCCTCCCTAACAACACAAAAGAGAAAATCCTGTCCCTATAGCCCTACCAATCTCTCCCTACCTGCCCCTACCTGTCCCTCACTACCAACCTAATACTAACTACCTGTCCCTAAAGACTGTCCCTATCTGTCCTTCCCTGTCCCTACACATCTATCTGACCCTACAAAATAAAGATGAAAAGATAAAAAAAGACTAACTCAACCCTATCACAGGCACACAGAACTCAACTCTCCCTAGGGCACATTAAAGGAGAAACCCCTCCAAAGAAGAGAGGCCCTCCCTGCACCCAGCCTCTCAAACTCCAGCAAGCGCACTTTTGCCAGGTCACCCAGGATGTTCCTAATCACCTCTTCCCTGGGGAGGACTTTCCACTGAGTAGACACTAGACACCGTGCATTCCACGTGTGGAACCTAGTTACTAAACTAACTAAGAAAACAGTGCCCCGATCTCGGCCACCAAGGGACCTGAATGCCCCATAGGCCCACTCCGCATAGGAAAGGCCTGCCAGCCTGGGCCAGCCAATGGAAGCACCCACCCTGCTGTAGACCTCTGTATTAAAGGGACACCGAAGCAGGAAATGCTCCATGCTTTCAAGCATACTGCCACACTCCTCGCGGGGACAATCCCGGTCATCAGAGCATCTGCACTTCAGGTTGTCCCTCACATACAGCTTCCCATGGAAGCAGCGCTAAGCCAAGTCCCAAAACTTCAAGGGGATCCGCTTAGAGTTTAATAACCCGAGCCCCACTTCCAGATCCCGGCTTGGGCAATCCCTGAGCGCCAGGGGCTTCTGAAAGTGGGTCAACAGGACCCTATTGTCAAGAAACCTTCTCGACATGGTCCTGATCTCCCACACTCCCAGACCCCACCGACGGATCACCTTCAGAACCGGGGTAGCATAAGCCGGAAGATGCCCATGAGGTGTACGAAGGTCCTTTACCTGCCCTCCTGTCTCCCATTCCTGGAAGAAAGGCCGAAACCACCCCCTACAGGAGAATACCCACAGAGGAGCCCTCTCTAACCAGAGGTTGGCGATGTTTGCCTTAAGAAAGGTGTTTACTAGAAACACCACTGGGTTGACCATACCCAACCCTCCTAGTCTCCTCGTGCGGTACGGGACCTCCCTCTTGATTAGGTTCAGCCTATTTCCCCATAATAATTGGAAAAACAGGCTGTAGACCCGTGTCCAAAGAGGCTCTGGCAAGATGCAGACGCTGCTCAAATATATTAGCAAAGGAAGCAAATAGCCCTTGGCAAGGCTCACCCTTTCCCTTAGGGTCAAAGACCAACCCTTCCACTGATCCACCTTCTGGGCGGCAATCTTAAGTCTGCTCTCCCAGTTTTGCTGGGGATAGTCCCCCGGGCCGAAACTGATGCCTAATATTTTTGCTGTGGCCTGAGGCCCTGGAAGGGTGTCCGGGAGATCAAAACTTGGATCTCCCCCTCCCAGCCAGAGACTCTCACACTTGTCCCGGTTGATCATGGACCCGGATGCCACCGAGTAGCGTTCAACCTCAGACATCACCCAATCTGCCTCCTCTCTCGAGGATACAAAAAGGGAAACATCGTCAGCGTACGCCACTACCCTCAAGGCGGCCTCTAGCTCTGCCCAGTCCATCCCGACTCCCACCAATGGTCCACGCTCCACCCTCCTTAAAAGGGGGTCGATCGCAAACACGTATAACAGTGGGCTCAGAGGACAGCCCTGGCGGACACCAGACCTCACCTCAAAAGGGTGTCCGACCCAACCATTCACGAGCGGAAAAGTCTCTGCCCCATTGTATAAAACTCTCAACCAATCAACAAACCTCCCAGGCAGACCATACCTCAGAAGGACGGACCAGAGGTACTCAAGGTTAACCCGGTCAAAGGCCTTCGCCTGGTCTAAGGACAGCAAGTACCCCTTCCAGTGACCTGCCCTGCCCTGCTCCACTGCCTCCCGGACACCGAGCACAGCACTAAATGTACTGCGGCCTGGAACAGAGCAATGCTGGGCCCCCGAAAGGAGCCGGGGCGCAAACTGCACCAACCGATTAAAAAGCACCTTTGCCAGAACCTTTCGGTCCGTATTGAGAAGCGCTATGGGACACCAATTCTCAATACGGGACGAGTCTTTACCCTTTGACAGGATAATCAGGGCTGACTTCCTCATTGAACTGGGCAGAATGTCCGAGGAGAGGCACTCATTAAACACCTCAGTCAAGAGGGGGGACCAAAGATTCCCTAAAAGTCTTGTAGAACTCGGATGTTAAGCCATCCGGACCGGGTGACTTTTTGGGCTGGAGCCCATCAATCGCCCGTCTCACTTCCTCTTCCCTGATTGCTTCTGCCAAAACATGAAGAGAGGGGTCATCCCCTGGCTCAGGGATGGTTTCAGTCAGGAAAGCCGACATCTCATCCCGATCAGGATCCCTCCTCCCCAAGAGGTGCAAGTAGAAGGATCTGACCACCTCCAGGATCCCTGATTTGGATCTGTTCAGGGACCCCGTACTGTCAATCAGTCCTCTCACCATCTTACAATTCACTGACAACCTGCAGTTTCTGTAAGGGTCGGGCGAGCGGTACCTCCTGAAATCCCACTCAAAAACCAAGGATGTGTGCCTATCATACTGGCACCCCTTGAGCAAGGTCTTCACCCTGGAGATTTCCTCTCGGTCCCCTCCAGTCGAGACGAGCTGCTCGAGTTTCCTCCCCAGCTCCCGATACAGGCGGTACCTGTTGAGGCCCCTGAGGCTCCAGAGCTGACGGAAGAACCTTGCGACCCTTCTTTTGAAGATCTCCCACCACTCAGACTTACTGCTACAAAGACCCAAAAGAGGTACCTGGCTCTGAAGAAATTCCTCAAAGGACTGTCTTACTTCCGCCTCTTCCAGAAGGGACGAATTCAGCTTCCATAGGCCTCTCCCCATCCGGGGGGTCTCTGTAACATTCAAAGTAAAGAAAATGAAACAGTGATCGGAGAACTCCACCTCAACAGCGGACACTGCAGAAGAGACGGCTTCCTCCTTTAAAAAAAACCTATCTATCCTAGACCTACTGCTTCCCCTAAAAAAGGTGAAACCCCCGTGACCTGGCGTGTGCCGGATGTGGACATCCACCAGGCGAGCTTCGCTTACTATGCTATTCAAGGCTACGCTATCATAAGCCAGCCGGTCTCCGGGGCCTCCCCTATCACGGAGTCTGGTTACAGTATTAAAATCCCCACCGAAGACCACCTGCCGGCTCGTAAAAAGATAGGGCTTGATCCTCAGGAAGAGACATTTACGGTCCCACTTAGATTGCGGGCCATAGATATTGATGAGCCGAAGCTCCTGTCCCCTCATGAAGACGTCAAGGACCAAACATCTCCCCATTTCTACCTCAATCACCCGTCTGCATTACACCTCCGCGGTCTTAAAAAGGACCGCTACCCCGCTATACGGCTCGGCCGCAAGAGACCAGTATGAGGGCCCACTCCTCCATTCCCTCTTTGCTTTGTAGATGGACCCCAGGTCCGTTAGTCTGGTCTCCTGCAAAAATAAAATATCAGCCTCAACCCGGGTGAAAAAAATCAAAGGCCGTAAATCTAGCCGTATCTGACTTTATGCTGGCGACATTAATCGACGCCAGAGTCAACGGGGTAGGTTCCGCCATCATGGGTGATTGAGTTAGATGGCCTGATTTTTAACCGTACCCCCTGAATTCCTCTCCCCTTCTGAGGAGGAGCCCGACTCACCCCTCCTCTTTAAAGATACCGAGGTGTCCATATCCTCCTTTACAGCACTGGACTTCCCAGAAATAGATTCCTCGCCCCTGGACCCCGAGGTAGTCCCCCTCCAGAGGAGTGTGAATCCCCCGGAGGACAGACCTCACCACTCCCTGAAGGCACCCCAGATGCTGTGTCCGGCCCCTCACCCCCGACCTCCGACACAGCAGAGTCATCGAGGGCTTGGAACCGATTGGAGAGGGGGATCAGAGGGGGGTCGGTGAGCCCTTCCGTAGGCACCCTAGTGGCCAGGGGGGGGGGCTTAGATATTTTAGCCTTGTTCTTCCTCTTCTTCCGGCTCTTACCGGTACGATTGTCACCCGTTTTTTTAGGCTGCTCCACCACCTCTTCATCCAGACTTTCATACTGGGAAGAGTTATCAGAAGCAGCCAACTCCTCCCTCTCCATCCTCCGGATCTCCTCGCTCACCGCCTTCTCCCCCAGGGCCTCAGAGGCTTCGGCTGCCGTCTCCAGGGTGGGGGCAGTCATCACCCCAGTAGCCTGAGGCTTATCCTGCCCCCTGCCCTTACGGCTCCTCACCTGTTGCCACTGGTGGGCAGATGTACCAGCCTCACCTTTCCTCACTGACCCCTCAGCTCCCCTCACGCCGCCACCCCAGCAGAAGTTGCACCACCGGAGACCCCCCCTTGGCTCCCCCCTGCCGGGCCAGAGATGGTGCTGGAAAAGGAGCGGGGGCAGCGGCTATACGGGTGACCTAGGTCACCACACAGGTGACACCTAATGTCACCACAGGCCGCGGCAAGATGGCCTACCCCGCCACACAAGGCACATTTCTGCACCTTGCAGCCTGCGCTGAAGTGGCGGGGATCACCGCACCTGTGGCAGACCTTCGGTTGCCCCTAGTAGAAGATCTGGATTCTGTCCCTCCCCAGAAATGCTGAGGAGGGGATGTGGGTGACCGTACCTCCTGAAACCTTCAACTTTACCTTGAAGGTCCAGCCCCCTGACCAAATGCCAAACTCGTCCCTATTTTTTTTTTTTAGGGACCTCGGTGACTTCCCCATAACGGGAAAGCCACGTCATTATGTCGACCCCAGAGAGGGACTCGTTACTTGTCAGAACGGGCACCCTCTTTACACTATTTTGGCGAGACACCGCCTGCACGGCAAAGTCTCACCAGCCGGGCTCCCCCTTTGCCAGTTCAAAATTCGACCAGAAAAGCTCCAAGCCCTCTGGTCGAACAAAACTGACATCGAAGAAGGAGGTGCCAAACGGATGAATCAGGGCAAAGATGTCCGTCGCCCTGAAGTCCATCTTCAGAAGGAGCTCCACAACCCTCGCCCTTGGCGGGCACGCTTCACTGCCCCTCCACCGAAGACGGACCACATTCCGCCTGGCCACCCCCTGCCTAGCTGTCGGGAGGGACCAAACAGTTTCCCCTTCCCTTTTATCTTGGAAGGCAGCCTGGCCGTTTCTATCCAGCCAAAAGGCCAAGTCCACCACTCTTCCCTCTACTTCGATCGTCCGTTCTCCCTTTTTGAGGGCCTCCAGGAAACGGCACCGCAAGACGCTATCCCTGAGGTCCAGAGGCGAGGAAACCCCCTGACTAGACCCTGAGGCTCCAGCCACCACCCCTGAATAACTCCGAGAACCTGTGGCTGGGGGGGCAGATGGACCGGCCCCCTCCCCCCTTCTCCCACTACCATCAGACACCGTACCCACACTTGCCACCTTAGACGCACTGCCACTCGCATCCTCAACCATAGACACTTCCATACCCGCACCCTCCTCATCCACTCCATCAGTCACCCCACTCTCACTCACATGCACACTGGGGTCAGTATTATTTTGCCTCACCTTTTGGGTATTTCCAGGTTGTGTTTGCCCTCTGCTACCGCCACCTACTGGTGGCATCTTCCCTGCTGGGGGGTTTGGCACACACAGCGCTGCTGTCCCTTTAAGAGTCATGCTGCCATAGGACTTATGCAGCACAGCCTGACTTTCCACCACAGCAGGCGCAGAGCCTCCTCCCTCACTGGCAGGTAGGAAGCCAGGTGCAGACCCGCCTCCAGCTCCATCCTGCCTTGTCACCGGAGCCCCCACCGCAGGTAAGCCCCCAGACTCAGGGGACCCCGCCAGGCAGGCGCCCTTGCTGCTATCTGCTGCAGTCCCTCCTCCATTGCTGACCGCAGCTAAGACCATTTTTTTTTTCTTTTGCTTGGGAAGCCACGCCCCAAGCCTCCAGCCACACAGCACAGCTATCCAAAGCTGCTCCTACATGGGCAGCGGGTGCCGAGGAGGCCACGCCCCCTGAGACCGGCCGCAGCGGGACCCCCAGAGCCGACCCAGAACTGGATCCACCCCCAGGAATCCCCCCAGCCGGTACCAGTCCCCTGAGGCACAGCACCCCCCACCACCACACCCTGGGCCACAAACAGCCTGGCCACAGCAGCTCCAGCAGCCGGCCCCAGGCTAGGCCACTCCCCCTCAGCATCCAGCAGCGGTGGTGCCCCCAATGCAGGAGACCCCGACTTCACCGCAGACCCCGCCAGTGGAGCCCCCACCATTTTCTTTTTATGAGCCGGTTCTGCTGGAGCCGCAGGCCCCGCCCCCTTTACTTTACTAGGTGCCTGGGACCCCAGAAGCGATCCAGCTTTATCGGATCCGTAAGTGGGGGACCCGGACACTCCAGCGC
Source organism: Ranitomeya variabilis (assembly GCF_051348905.1). NCBI lineage: Eukaryota > Metazoa > Chordata > Amphibia > Anura > Dendrobatidae > Ranitomeya > Ranitomeya variabilis. Next base: position 252,335,187 of record NC_135235.1, read on the forward strand.
TCACCGCCGGAGATGTGGTCCCGGCTGCCACTCTCTTGCCCACCTCTGGGCCACCTTCCACACCATGCTCCATATCAGACACATCACTAACCCCTCCGTTACCACAAACAGAGGCAGCGCCCTGCGTGTCATGGCCTGTAATCTCCCCGCTCCCTCGCTGCGGACCCACAACAGAGCCCGAGCCGGGGTGGGTAGCGGGTGCCGCACAGCGGGATCGGGGGGCCCCAGAGAGGGGGACATACACATATTTCTCCACAGTAGATGTTTTCTTCTTCTTCTTCTTACTTTTCTTTGCCTTTCTCTTCATCCCCCTCCTGGTTGCCTCGTCCTCACAGATCTCATCCCCGAACCTCAGCTGGTTAAAACGGACCGGGGACTCGATCTGCCGGATCTGCTGCATGACGAGGCAGCCCCCCTCACTGCTGCTACTACCACCATCCTCATCCTCCCCCTCGCTCCCGCTGTCCCCTGAAGGGCCAGAATCTGACCGGAGAGCCACCAGCTCGGGGGCTATCCCGCTATGCGACGCCTGGAGATCTCTTACCAGGCGGTGGGTAGGGCGCGACCTCCTCCTCGCATTCTTCTTCCTCATCATCCTCCTCCACCACCTGGCCGGAGCTCCGTGACCCCTCCGGAGCCCCACCGGTCATGGCTCTGAACCAGTCGTCATTTTCCAATTTTTCACGTTAGGGCCCGCTGCCATCCAGGATCTCACACCTCCGGCTTTCCAGGTCTTGTATGGATTTTTTTATCTTCTTGACCGCGGCGGATAGCTCGGCCTTCTTATTGCCGGAGGCCCTGTCAGACCTCTCCTTAGCTACCCTCAACTCCCCCCAGAGGGATTTTAGCTTCCTTGAGGCGTCCTCATACTCGCAGAGGTGCGCATGGATGCGTGAACCATAGCCCACGGCGGATTCTCTAGCCGCCTTAGTACCCCAACCAAGGGGCACCGCTGCAGGACCCCTGCTCGTACTAGGCCTACCTCCGGGGGAAGGAGCCGCCGCGGCCTCAGGGGTCCTACGGGTCTTCATGCTGGATCCCTTGGCTGATCCTTGGCCAGATCTTGTGGCCCTAGCCGTAGTTGGAGTCCTCCCACCCCCCGCCGGCTTGGACCGGGAGGTGGGAGCCGGGGGCCCAGCCCCGGAGGCCAGTCCCAAAATGAGCCTTCTTTCCTGGGAAGGGGGCAGACAAAAAGTCCTGGATGAAAAACTTTACCTCCCTAGCTCTCCCTAGGCAGCACACAGAGCACACGGCAAGCAGGCTCCGCCTCTTCCTGTATGACACCCCAGAGCTGCACTCACTATTCTGCTGGTGCAGTCACTGTGCACCTACATTACACTACTGATCCTGAGTTACACCCTTTATTATACCCCAGAGCTGCACTCACTATTCTGCTGGTGCTGTCACTGTGTACATACATTACTGATCCTGAGTTACATCCTGTATTATACCACAGAGCTGCACTCACGATTCTGCTGGTGTAGTCACTGTGTACATTCATTACTGATCCTGAGATACATCCTGTATTATGCTCCAGAGCTGCACTCACTATTCTGCTGGGGCAGTCACTGTGTACATATATTACATTACTGATCCTGAGTTACCTCCTGTATCATACCCCAAAGCTGCGCTCACTATTCTGCTGGTGCAGTCACTGTGTACATACCGTACATTACATTACTGATCCGGAGTTACATTCTGTATTATACTCCAGAGCTGCACCACTCACTATTCTGCTGGTGCAGTCACTGTGTACATTCATTACTGATCCTGAGATATATCCTGTATTATACTCCAGAGCTGCACTCACTATTCTGCTAGTGCAGTCACTGTGTACATACTGTACATTACTGATCCTGAGTTACATTCTGTATTATACTCCAGAGCTGCACTCACTATTCTGCTGTTGCAATCACTGTGTACATACATTACATTACTGATCCTGAGTTACACCCTGTATTATACTCCAGAGCTGCACTCACTATTCTGCTGATGCAGTCACTGTGTACATACATTACATTACTGATCCTGAGTTACACCCTTTATTATACCCCAGAGCTGCACTCACTATTCTGCTGGTGCAGTCACTGTGTACATACATTACATTACTGATCCGGAGTTACATCCTGTAGATCTTTTATTATAAAAATGAAAAACATAACAATAATAACAGAAACAAAACAGAAATATCAGCCAGAAAATAATCAGTATAATGAACACTGGTCCAGCCGCTCATCCTCTCCTCTCACACATATACAGAATAACAACTAATAATAACTAACATTAAGTACTTACACCTTCTGGTTCGGTCACCAAACTAAATAACAGCAAACAATATAAACAATAGCACACAAAAACAAATAAACAATAGCAAACAAAGACTATATACACATACATTTTTTTTTATTATTATTATTTTTTATTTATGTAATATATATATATATATATATATATATATATATATATATATATATATATTAACCACAAACTATGCAAATATATTAAATACTAAGCTAACCACCACCCCACACTCAAGCGCACCATTCCCATCCTCCGCACTGACCTGAGAGCTGGTCCTGCATCTCATGCCTCAGTTCATGTCCAACGTCCATAGGCCAGATCAGGCAGTGCCAATTTTTCCCCCAAACAACCCAGTGTCCCATAGTCCCACAAGATAATCCCACCTCCCCCCTTTTCCCACCACTCAACCTAACACCTACACCCAAATCTACAGGGGTTGGACAAAATAATGGAAACACCTGGAAATATCAACAAAAGTTAGTTTAATCTGGTGTAGGTCCACCTTTTGCGGCGATTACAGCCTCAATTCTCCGAGGTATGGATTCATACAAGGTGTGAATTGTTTCCAAAGGAATTTTAGCCCATTCTGCAGTTAAAACACCCTCCAGTTCTTTGAGCGACGATGGCGACGGAAATCAACGTCTAACTTGAATCTCTAAAATCGACCATAAATGCTCAATAATGTTGAGGTCTGCGGATTGTGGGGGCCAGATGAGATGCTCAGCTTCATTAGAATGTTCCTCGCGCCATGCTTTAACGATTCTAGCTGTATGAATTGGTGCATTATCATCCTGAAAGATGGCGTTCCCCTCCGGGAACAGTGCTTGAACCATTGGGTGCACTTGGTTGCCCAAAATGCCTAAATAATCTCGGCTGTTAATTCTTCCATGAAGGGATATCATTGGCCCAGCGGATCTCCATGAAATAGCACCCCAGATCATCACAGAACCTCCTCCATGTTTTATGGTTGGGATTAGGCAGTCTGGATGGAATGCTTCTTTCAGCTGTCTCCAAGCGTGCACTCGGCCGGAGGTCAGAAATAGGGTAAACAATGATTCGTCTGAGAATATCACATGTTTCCACTGCTCGAGGGACCAATTCTGGAGGTTTCTACACCACTCTAAACGCTTGGAAACATTTGTCATTGAGAGCAGCAGTTTTCTAATTGCAGCTCTTCCGTGGAATCCAGATTTGTGCGGCTCCCGACGAACAGTTTTCGTGGAAACTGGTTTCTGTAGGTGTTCATTGAGCTCAGCAGTGATTTTCGAAGCCGTGGTCTTGCGATCCGCTCTCACAATTCGCTTTAGAGTCTGATGGTCTCTCTCAGTCAACTTTGACTTTCGGCCGGACCTGTGCTTTGCTGCGGACGTTTTTCCTTCTCTTTCAAACGCAGACATTACTTTGGAGATAGTACCTCTTGACACGCCAAGCATTCGGGCACTTTCTGTTACACTAGCGCCTGCCATACGAGCACCAACAATTTGGCCTCTTTGAAAACCTGAGAGGTCTGCCATTGGTATCAGGTTTTCATCAATGTACTTACAATTCAGCAAAGCAAACAGTTAATTTACATACACATATCACATAACACAAACAATCAACTACAAAACATTACCATATGTCACGGTTTGCATGTTTATAACATGTTCGAAGATTATTATGCCAAAATGTTAGGTGTTTCCATTATTTTGTCCAACCCCTGTATATCCCCATATACAATATATACAGCAGCACACACCACAATAATCACAAATCACGAAGCCCAAGTTCGGCGCCTGCAGCCCTACATCACTGTATAATGATCAAACAAAACAAAAATCTACAGTGTCAGCAGCAGCCCACCACCAGGAAAGGAGATACCACACTAGGGCACACTAAAAGAAAAGCCCCTCCAGAGGAGAGTGGCCCTCCGTGTGCCCAGTCTCCCATACTCCAGAGAGCGCACCTTCACCAGGTCACAGAGTATGGTCCTAAACACTGGGAGGATTTTTCGTTGCGTCGATACTAAGCACCGCGCGTTCTAAGTGTGATACCTAACCACTGCGCTAGAAATAATGTGCACAGAGGAGAGGATAAATATCCTTGGATATCCGGCAGCAGGGCGCGGGAGCGCCGCTTACTGACTTGATTAGCAAGACCCCACAACAGGGCAGCCTTTGCGTGTTCACACGCACCACAACCTGGCACTTAAGTGTATGCCTTCATTTCCAAGGATATTTATCCTCTCCTCTGTCCACATTAAAGCGATTGTATGATTAAGGCTCTGGTAGGGCCGAAATGTCATAATAATTACCTCTGGTTGCTTTTCATGTCACATAGTCATTTTGTTAATAAATTCTTCACCATTCGCAATATACATACAGAGTGTGCGGTGTACTATATTCTCTATAGAAATAAGGTGCAGCGGTACCGACCACCAAGGTCTCCGAATGCTCCACAGGCCCATTCTGCATAGGAGAGACCGCCCAGCCGAGACCAGCCAATGAAGGCACCCACCCTGTTGTACACCTCTGTGTTGAAGGGACAATGAAGCAGGAAGTGGTCCATGCTTTCCAGCAAGGTACCACAATGCTCCCGAGGACAATTCCTGTCCTCAGAGCTCCTACACTTCAGATTGTCCCTCACACACAGTTTCCCATGGAAGCAGCGCCAAGCCAAGTCCCAAAACTTCGAGGGGATCCGGATAGAATTCAAAAGATGCAAACCCACCCCAAGATCCCGACTTGGGCAGTCCCTGAGCGCCAGAGGCCTCTGGAAATGGGAAATGGGTCAACAGAACCCTATTGTCAAGGAGTTTCCTTGGCAGAGTCCTGATCTCCTACATTCCCAGACCCCACTGACGAATTACCTTCAGAACCAAGGTAGCGTGAGCCGGAAGATGTCCATGCGGTGTGCAAAGATCCTTCACTTGCCCTCCTGTCTCCCATTCCTGGAAGAAAGACTGAAACCATCCCCTACAGGAGAATACCCACGGAGGAGCCCTCTCTTTCTAGAGGTTTGAAATATTGATCTTAATGAAGGTATCCACAAGGAATACCACAGGGTTGACCATACCCAACCCTCCTAGTCTCCTCGTACGGTAAGTAACCTCCCTCTTGACTAGGTTTAGTCTATTCCCCCATAACAGTTGGAAGAACAAACTGTAGACCCGAGTCCAGAGAGATTCCGGCAAGATGCACACACTGCCCAGATAAATCAGTAAAGGGAGCAGGTAAGTTTTGATCAGGTTTACCCTTTCCCTTAGAGTCAAAGACCAACCCTTCCATTGGTTCACCTTCTGAGTGGCGATCTCTAGCCTGCTGTCCCAATTTTGTTTGGGGTAATCCCCCTGGCCAAATTTGATGCCAAGGACTTTTGCAGAGACTTTGGGTCCTAGAAGGGTGTCCGGGAGATCAAAACCAGGATCTCCTCATCCCAGCCAGAGACTCTCACACTTATCTCGGTTGATCTTGGACCAGGATGACTCAGAGTAGCGATCTACCTCTGACATCAGCCACCCTGCCTCCTCGTGAGAGGAAAGAAACACAGTGACATCATCGGCATACGCCACCACCCTCAGAGTGGCTTCCGGTGTTGCCTGGTCCATCCCGATCCTGGCCAACGGTCCACGCTCCACCCTCCTAAGAAGAGGGTCAATTGCAAACACGTACAGCAGCGGGCTCAAAGGACAACCCAGGCGAACACCGGACCCAACCTCGAAAGAACTGCCAATCCAACCATTCACAAGCGGGAAACTCTCTGCCCCACTGTACAAGGTCTTAAGCCAATCAACAAACACCAACCCCCCCCCCTTCCCCCCCGGCAGTCCATATCTCAGAAGGACGGACCAGAGGTACTCGTGATTAAACCGATCAAATGCTTTTGCCTGGTCCAGTGACAGCATGTACCCCTTCCCGTGACCAGCCCTACCCTGCTCCACTGCCTCTCGGACACAGAGCACGGCACTAAATGTGCTGCGGCCTGGAACAGAGCAATGCTGGGCCTCCATAAGGAGTCGGGGTGCAAATTTCACCAGCCGATTAAACAGCAACTTTGCCAGAACCTTCCTGTCTGCATTGAGAAGCGCTATGGGATGCCAATTGTCAATGCAAGATGGGTCCTTACCCTTTGACAAGATGATCAGAGCAGACCTCCTCATTGACTTCGGCAGAGTGCCCGAGGAAAGACACTGATTGCATACCTCAGTCAAGAGGGGAACCAAAACATCCTTAAAAGGTCTTATAGAATTCATATGTTAAGCCATCTGGACCAGGCGATTTTTGGGGGGCAAGCCCTTCAATCGCCAACTGAACTTCCTCTTCCCTGATCATTTCTGTCAAAACATCAAAAGAGGGGTCTATCCCTGGTTCGGGGACGGCTTCAGCCAGGAAAGCCGACATCTCATCCCAATCAAGATCCCTATTCCCCAAGAGGTGCGAGTAGAAGGATCTGATCGTCTCAGGGACCCCGTAGTGTCGACCAGTCCTGTAACTACTTTACTAATTACTGACATCTTGCAGTTTCTGTAAGGGTCGGGCGAGCGGTACTTCCCGTAATCCCTCTCAAAAATCAAAGATGCGTGTCTATCGTACTGACACCTCATGAGCAAAGATTTCACTCTGGAGATTTCCTCGCGGCTACCTCCAGTTGAGACAAGATGCTCGAGTTTCCTCCTCAGACCCTGATACAGGCGGTACCTGCTCAGACTCCTGAGGCTCGAGAGCTGGCGGAAGAATCTCGCCACTCTTTCCTTGAACATCTCCCACCACTCTGACTTACTACTACAAAGATCCAGTAAGGGTACCTGGCTCTGAAGAAAATCCTCAAAGGACTGTCTTATCTCCGCTTCTTCCAAGAGAGACGAATTGAGCCTCCAAATGCCTCTCCCCATCCGGAGGGTCTCTGCAACATTCAGAGAAAACAAAATTAAACAGTGGTTGGAGAACTCCACCTCAACAACAGACACTGCTGAAGAGACAGCTTCCTCCTTTAAATAAAACCCATCTATTCTGGACCTATAGTTACCTCTATGATAGGTGAACCCCTCGTGGCCTGGGGTGTGCCGAATGTGGACATCCACCAGGCGAGCCTTACTAGCTATACTATTAAAGGGACTCTGTCACCTGAATTTGGAGGGAACAATTTTCAGTTATATGGGCGGGGTTTTCGGGTGTTTGATTCACCCTTTCCTTACCCGCTGGCTGCAATATTGGATTGAAGTTCATTCTCTGTCCTCCGTAGTACATGCCTGCACAAGGCAATCTTGCCTTACGCAGGCGTGTACTATGGAGGACAGAGAATGAACTTCAATCCAATATTGCAGCCAGCATGCAGCCAGCGGGTAAGGAAAGGGTGAATCAAACACCCGAAAACCCCGCCCATATGACTGAAAATTGTTCCCTCCAAATTCAGGTGACAGAGTCCCTTTAAGGGCGACGCTATCATAAGTCAACTTGTCTCTGGAACCTCCTCTATCTCGGGGCCTTGTGACAGCATTGAAGTCCCCTCCAAAGACAACCTGCTAACTTGTAAAAAGGTAGGGCTTGATCCTCATAAAGAGACATTTCCGGTCCCACTTAAATTGGGGACCATAGATGTTGATGAGCAGGAGCTCTTGTCCCTTCATCAAGACATCTAAGATCAGGCACCTCCCCATTTCTAACTCAATAACCCATCGGCATTCCACCGGTGCGGTAAAAAGGACCGCCACTCCCCTATAATGCTCGGCCCCAAGAGACCAATAGGAGGGCCCGAGTCTCCACTCCCTTTTAGCTTTAAAACATATCTGCCATGTTTGGCAGCCTGGTCTCTTGCAAAAAGAAAATGTCAGCTTCAACCCGTCTGAGAAAATCAAAGGCCGCAAATCTAGCTGTATTTGACTTTATGCTGGCGACATTAATGGATGCCAGCGTCAACGGAGTGGGTACCGCCATCATTGGTGATTGAGTTAGATGGCTTTCTTCTTCCCACTCCCCTTATCCTCTGCCTCAGAGGAGGAATCCTTCCCCCTCTTTAATGACATGGAGGTATCCATTTCCACGCGTTTTTTATTTTTTTCGTCCTCGTCTCCGGACTCTGGGCCAGTCCCTCCCTCCAAGGATCTTACGTTCCCAGAAGGAGGAGACTCGGCGCCCCCTGTGAGCCCCGCCGAAGCCAGAACCTCACCCTCAGCTTCCTCCTCAGAGGAAGAGATGTTTTCAAGGGCTTGGAACCGGTTAGAAAGACCAACCAGAGGGGAGTCGGTTTTTCCTTCCTTAGGTACCTTGGTCAGAGCGGGAGATGTTTTATTTCCCTTCTTTCTCTTCTTTTTGGTGCCAAGCTTACGCTTTTTCTGTAGCCACTGCCTATTATCCTCATCCATACTTTCATAAATAATAATCTTTATTTTTATATAGCGCTAACATATTACGCAGCGCTTTACAGTTTGTACACATTATCATCGCTGTCCCCGATGGGGCTCACAATCTAAATTCCCTATCAGTATGTCTTTGGAATGTGGGAGGAAACCGGAGTGCCCGGAGGAAACCCACGCAAACACGGAGAGAACATACAAACTCTTTGCAGATGTTGTCCAAGGTGGGATTAGAACCCAGGACTCCAGCGCTGCAAGGCTGCTGTGCTAACCACTGCGCCACCGTGCTGCCCATAATGGGAGGATTCAGAGGCAGTGGCGGTTTCCTCCCTGTGGATCCTCCTGACCTCCTCATCCAACTCATCATCCCTCGGGGCCTCAGCAGCAAGACTGGCGTCCAGGACAGGGGCCGCCGCAGTAGCCTGAGGCTCGCCCAGCTCCCTATCCTGTCTGCGCTTGTCTAGACGCCTCAGCTGGGCAGGCATCTTTTTATTGCTTTTCCTCCTTGGCCCCTCAGCTCCCTCACCCCTGCTAGTCCCTTCCCCAGCAAAATCAGCCTCGCGGCTTTCTCCCACCGGGGTCATGACTGCATTAGCGAAGGAGCGAGGACAACGGCTGAATGGGTGACCTAATTCACCACACAGGTGGCACATAATCTCCACACAAGATGAAGCAAGATAGCTGATATCCCCACACAATGGCACATTTCTGCACAGTGCAGTTTGCGCTGAAGTGTGTGGGGTCGCCGCACTTGTGACAGAGCTTCGGTTGCCCCTGGTAGAAGACCAGGATATGATCCCTACCTAGGAAGGCAGATGATGGTATGTGGGCAACCGTACCACCTGAACGCTTAAGTTATACCATAAACGTCCAGGCCCCTGACTAGATACCAAACTCGTCACGGTTTTTCTTTGGCATCTCCACTACCTCTCCATACCGGCCAAGCCACGTCATGATGTCATAACAAGAAAGCGACTCGTTACATGTCATCACGGTCACTTTCTTGACTTGATTTTGGCGAGACACCGCCTGAACGGCAAAGTCTCTCCAGCCGGGCTCATTTTTTGCCAACTCATAGTTCGACCAGAAGGGTTCAAGCCCCTCCAGCCGAACAAAGCTGACATCAAACTCAGGTGTGGAATAGGGATGTATCAAGGCATAGATGTCAATCGCCTTGAAGCCCATCCTCAGCAGGAGCTTCACAACCTTCGACCTTGGAGGACATGCATCACTGCCCCTCCACTGAAGACGGACCACATTCCTACGCACACTACCCGGCCCGGCTGTTGGGAGGGACCACACTGTATCCCCCACTCTTCGCTCTCGGAAGGCCCCGAGGCCATGCCTCTCTATCCAGAAGGATAGATCAACCTCTCGACCCTCTACCATTAGTGATCTCTCCCCCTTCTTTAGAGCCTCCAGGAGACGTCGATGCAACATGCCGTCCCCAGAGCCCAGAGACGTTGAGGACGGACTATTTCCCCCAGAGGTGACAGCGGCAAAGCTCCTGACAGGTGCTGCCACCACCAGGGGGGCAACCGGACCAGTGACCACATCCACACCAACAGTATCACAATTACCCACCTCCATAACCCCCTCACCCTCCACCAAACCAGCAACCACACCACTAGACAAAGTTTTCCGCATCCATACCCACCACATTCACTCCTGCTGGACCAGTGACAACAGGGGGTGACACTTTGGCCTCCGCATCATCAGGCACATGGGGCTCAGTCTCCTCCACAGAACTGGAGGTGACCTCACCCCTGGTTTTATGTGTACCCTCCGCATCATCAGTTGATACTTTCCGCTGCTTCATGGTTGCTACCAGGCGCTGTTCATCTTTAGCTGCTGTGAGGCACCGCTGATCCTTAGCATCAGGATCTTGTTGACCAGCGGCACCAACACGAAATAGGACTTTGGGAGGACCGGAACTCCCAGCCCCGGGAACCCCCTCACACTGCCGCCGCTCCTCAACTAAGTGATCAGCTGCAACAGTATTCAGAGGCACCGAGGCTACCGAAGCGGCCCCCGACACGGGCCGCTCCCCCCTCCCACTGAGGAGCGGACCACAGTATCGTGGCCTGACTGTTCGCCCGCCGCCGGGCCGCCCTCACTGTCCATGCTCTCGGCTGATGCACCTGCCGCTATGTCCCTGCTACTACAAGCAGAGACAGAGCTCTGCGCTTCATTGCGTTGCTTTGTAATCTCCCCGCGCCTTTGCACCGGATCCACAGCACAACCCGGGCTGGGCTAGGCAACGGGGCTTATACAGCGAGCTGACCCTGCAGCCGACTCAGGGGGTACAGGGAGAGGGGCATATACATAGCTTACCGCTTCCTGCAGCTTTGGCTTGGTGGTCTTTGACTTTTTCTTCTTCTGGCCCCCAGGTGCCTCTTCTGGTAAATCACCACCAAGATGGAAGTTCTGAAAGCACACTGGGGACTCCAGGAGCTTGATCTCTGCCATTAGCGCCCCTCCCTGGCCGATGTGGTCATTGTCCTCCCCAGAGCCAGCAGAACTGCGACGAGATGTCATTGTCACCTGTCCAGCAGGGAGCTCGCTGCACTTGGCCTGTGACTAAGCAGGCTGCCAGGTGGGGCTTTCTGCTGGTCATCCTCCTCCTCCTCCTCATCATCATCCACCTGGCTCTCAGGCTGCAGCCCCATCTACCTTTGCTCTCTGTTATCAGCCATTTCTCTGAATCGATCTTCATTAATAAGCTTTTCTTTAAATGGTCCACTTTTTTCACTGATGAAAGCTTTTCTGACTTCAAGCTCATTGATCTCAACTTTCAGTCTCCTTACCTCCGCCTGGAGCTGATTCTTCCTCGGTTTGGAGGAACCTGCAGCTTTGTTGCTTGTGTAGCGCAGATCCTCCCAAAGCCTCCTCAGGGTCTTACTCACCTCTTCATACTCACGGAGGTGGCTCATGACCCGGGAGGCATAGGTGGACACAGACCCCGGGGTCTCTGCAGCGCCCAACCCTCCTCAGTGAGGTCGGCCTCACCTCCGTGAGCACTCAGCTTTCCTCCGGAAGGACCGCCATCTTGCACGCTAGCAGGCTTCTCCTCCATGGAAGCCTTGCGGCTTCTCTGGGTCTCTGCAGACCTGGGGGGAGTAGGAGCCACATTGCTGTGACTCCTGGTGGAGAGTCTCACCCCCGAATCCTCTGATGTGCAGGCTGGTTGCTGGTTCCTTCTGCCCCCCGCCAGCCTGGTCTGGGAAGCAGAAGCCTGGGACTTGGCTCCTTCACTCATTCCAGGAAACTCACTCCCTCCCTGGGTAAGAGAGAGAGCAGGTTCCCGGGTGGAGAGGTGGTGGTTCTCAGGAGCTCAGGAGCAGACAGCAGGATCAGCAGCGACCGCACCCACAATCAACACAATGAGCAGCAGCTGAGCAGAGCGGCACTCACTATTCTGCTGGTGCAGTCACTGTGTACATACATTACATTACTGATCCTGAGTTACATTCTGTATTATACCCCAGAGCTGCACTCACTATTCTGCTGGTGCAGTCACTGTTAATAACCTTCCTCCTATATTAGATGATACCTGCAGTGAGGAGATCACTTCCCAGATCGCAGACCTCTCTGTATAATGACTTTGTATCTCTCTCCAGGACGGTTCTAAGCTCATAACCCGGAATCAGTGAAGCAGGAACATCCATGGAAGCTGCTAAATTGTCTCATAACAAGGACGGGAGATGAGGGTCCGCTCTAAGGCATGAGCCCCTCCACCATAATATCCAACATTCACTTCCCCCCGATTATGGGAGAAAACTTTATGCCGACCCCTGAGGTTACATTATATTTACACAAGAACACAAAGTTATCAAGAAAAGAGGAAGCAATGACACTTCCGGACCGATAGGAAAATGTTCCAGCAAAGAACAAACTGAAGGATCAGACAGAAGAAAACAACTGCTGAGTCCTCACTATTATCAGAGAAAAGAAAGTATAAAGCAGCTGACAACTGCAAGACAAACCGGAGATAGCGGAAGAAACCAGCTTCACATCCACTCCATGTACAAAGGAAGGACACAATATTATAGTAGTTATATTCTTATACATAGGGGCAGTATTATAGTATTTATATTCTTATACATAGGAGCAGTATAAGGGCTCATTTCCACATGCGAGGCACATGTCCGTATCTCGCATGTGGAAACCAAGCTCTGGCACCGGCACTTTGGAGCGGAGCTGTGCAGCTCCATGTGTTCCTATGTGGCCGCACGCTCCGCTCTGGAGTGCCGGCTCCACAGCTTGGTTTCCACATGCGAGATACGGACGTGTGCCTCGCATGTGGAAATGAGCCCTTATAGTAGTTATATTCCTGTACATAGGGGCAGTATTATAGTAGTTCTATTCTTATACATAGGAGCAGTATTATAGTAGTTCTATTCTTATACATAGGAGCAGTATTATAGTAGTTCTATTCTTATACATAGGAGCAGTATTATAGTAGTTCTATTCTTATACATAGGAGCAGTATTATAGTAGTTCTATTCTTATACATAGGAGCAGTATTATAGTAGTTATATTCTTGTACATAGGAGCAGTATTATAGTAGTTATATTCTTGTACATAGGAGCAGTATTAGGCTATGGGCCCACGTTGCAGAGTGCAAGCAGAATTTTCCTAATCAAAACTGGACTCCCTTGCTAGGAAATCCGCTCACGTTTTTCTAGCGGTTTTATCTCGTATTTGTTGCGTTTTTCTCGCTTTTTTCCCATGTGTCCCAATACAATTATATAGCGGCAAAATTGCCACGATGCGTTTCCGCTGCGGAAAAAAAACCGCAGCATGGGCCCAACAATGCGGAATTCCATTAAAAATAATGTGATACGTTTTGTAAGTGTTTAAGCATTTCCACAGGGGAAAAATGCAGAAAAAAAACGCAACGTGGGCACATAGCCTTATAGTAGTTATACTCTTGTACACAAGGAGCAGTATTATAGTACAACCCCTGGCAAAAATTATGGAATCACCGGCCTTGGAGGATGTTCTTTCAGTTGTTTAATTTTTTAGACAAAAAGCAGATCACAGACATGGCACAAAACTAAAGTCATTTCAAATGGCAACTTTCTGGCTTTAAGAAACACTAAAAAAAAAAAATCAAGAACAAAAAATGTGGTAGTCAGTAATGGTTACTTTTTTAGAACAAGCAGAGGGAAAAATTATGGAATCACTCAATTCTGAGGAAACAATTATGGAATCACCCTGTAAATTTTCATACCCAAAAACACCTGCATCAAATTAGATCTGCTCGTTAGTCTGCATCTAAAAAGGAGTGATCACACCTTGGAGAGCTGCTGCATCTAGTGGACTGATATGAATCATGGCTCCAACAGGAGAGATGGCAATTGGAACAAAGGACTATCAAACTCTTAAAAGAGGGTAAATCATCACACAATGTTGCCAAAGATGTTGGTTGTTCACAGTCAGCTGTGTCTAAAGTCTGGACCAAATACAAACAATATGGGAAGTTGTTAAAGGCAAACATACTGGTAGACCAGGGAAGACATGAAAGTGTCAAGACCGGAAACTTAAAGCAATATGTCTCCAAAACAGGAAATGCACAACAAAACAAATGAGGAACGAATGGGAGGAAACTGGAGTCAACGTCTGTGATCGAACTGTAAGAAACCGCGTAAAGGAAATGGGATTTACATACAGAAAAGCTAAACGAAAGCCATCATTAACACCTAAACAGAAAAAAAAGGTTACAATGGGCTAAGGAAAAGCAATCGTGGACCGTGGATGACTGGATGAAAGTCATATTCAGTGATGAATCGCGAATCTGCATTGGGCAAGGTGACGATGCTGGAACTTTTGTTTGGTGCCGTTCCAATGAGATTTATAAAGAGGACTACCTGAAGAGAACATGCAAATTTCCACAGTCATTGATGATATGGGACTGCATGTCAGGTAAAGGCACTGGGGAGATGGCTGTCATTCCAGCTTCAATAAATGCACAAGTTTATGTTGATATCTTGGACACTTTTCTTATCCCATCAATTGAAAGGATGTTTGGGGATGATGAAATCATTTTTCAAGATGCTAATGCATCCTGCCATAGAGCAAAAACTGTGCAAACATTCCTTGAAAAAAGACACATAAGGTCAATGTCATGGCCTGCAAATAGTCCGGATCTCAATCCAATTGGAAATCTTTGGTGGAAGTTGAAGAAAATGGTCCATGACAAGGCTCCAACCTGCAAAGCTGATCTGGCAACAGCAATCAGAGAAAGTTGGAGCCAGATTGATGAAGAGTCTTGTGTGACACTCATTAAGTCCATGTCTCAGAGACAGCAAGCTGTTAGAAAAGCCAGAGGTGGTGCAACAAAATACTAATGATGTGTTGGAGGGTTTTTATTGTTTTTCATGATTCCATAATTTTTTCCTCAGAATTGAGTGATTCCACAATTTTTCCCTCTGCTTGGTTAAAAAAAAGTAACCATTACTGACCACCACATTTTTTGTTCTTGATTTCTTTTAGTATCTCTTGAAGCCAGAAAGCTGCCATTTGAAATGACTTTAGTTTTGTGCCATGTCTGTGATCTGCTTTTATTCTACAAAATTAAACAAATGAATGAACATCCTCCAAGACCGGTGATTCCATAATTTTTGCCAGTGCTCGTAGTTATATTCTTGCACATTGCAACTAATGTCTATAGTGTGGTATACAGGGGTCTGCGTGTTACTCATCTTCTTTGCACATTGCCGTTTATAGGAATCTTTACTCATTCACATTTATACGATGTTCCATTGACCTATTTTCTGGCCTCATTTTACGACTCCCCTGACTCATCTGCACTCTCTCCCGTCCTTCATTCCTACAGTTCTGCTGACCCAAATACAATCTTTCATAGACTTACAAAGCTGGAGCGTCCCGGCGTCCTCCCTCCTCGGCGTACTTAACCCCGTGTTCTACAGCACATGTCCCCCGTGAACTGACATCTAAAGGATATGAGCAGCCGCTGGCGTCCTAGGGGTGGAGGAGAGCAGCAGGCACCGGGGGCCCTCTGTACTGGCGGCTGCGGGGGAAGGGGGGCGGGGGTCCTCTGCACTGGCGGCTGCGGGGGGTCGAGGGTCATCTGTGCTGGTTGCTGCGGAGGGGTCAGGGGTCCTCTGCACTGGGGGGCTGATGAGACAATTCGGGTCCCACAGATTGAAATATAATTTACAACGGTCGTCCCCCAAAACCTTTGGTACAAGAAATTCTAAGCAGCTGAAACGGATGAACGAGTGTCCTCTCATCAGGAGATCGGGGTCGGGTTATTATGGTCTCAGGGGGCTCTCATCATCGGGGGTAATGGTCATTTTCATTTACATTGTCTGACTCGTAGCCGTAGTCCTGGCATCATGAGCCAGATAGGACGATTCTGTGTCGCCGAAAAAACTCATGGCCACTGCAAAATGAAGACACTCAACGGAACGCGGCACAACAGTGAGAGACAAGATGGCGGCCAGCAGGCACGCTAAAGGCATCAGTCTGCTAGGATGTGGCCCAGCTCTCTGCTCAGTGATGCTTATTAAAAGGGAAATGAAAGGGGACAAAAACCTGCAATAATAATAATTATAGAGAAATAACAGAATATATACATATTAGCTCAGGGAGCTCCCCCTAGTGGTGGCTGCAGACAGGATCTTATCATGTATCGCTGTATACAGGGAGCTCCCCCTAGTGGTGACTGTAGACAGGATCTTACCATGTATCTCTGTATACAGGGAGCTCCCCCTAGTGGTGGCTGCAGACAGGATCTTATCATGAATCTCTATACAGGGAACTCGAGGTGCACGTATCACCGTCCTTGCTGGGTCCATCTTGCTCCCGATTTCACTGTGTATTTTAGAAAAGCTGTGATCACAATGTCAGATCAGCAACGATCGAGTTACAGAAGGATCATCGTTGGATCATCCAATCAATTCCCATTAACCCACGGATAACCAGAGACGTGAGAGAAGTCCAGGGGACAGGTTCCCTTTAAGAACATCTATTGCTATTTTAGGAGACAAGTTCCTGTTACCGAGTAGCAGAAATGTGAAGACACATAAAATACATCGTTGCAGACATTAGCGCTAACCCCCCCTCCCCCGAATCTGTGGTCTGTCTTGTCAACCAATGAAAAACCCCGTACATTCCGTGGCGCAGTTACTGATGGCGATAGAGACTCACTGATTGGCTCCGCTCAGCTACAGCCGTGAGATCTCGCCGTATATGGGGCGGCGGGCGAAGACCCCTCACCAAGTAAAGGCTTAGATGGATGGAAACGTCTCACAGGGACCCAGATAGTCGCTGCTCCACTACTTATATATATATCTATAATATAACGCTGGGAGCGTCACTCTGTCCGAAGCCTTTATAGACTGTGCAAGCGCAAGCGCCGGCACAGTCTGGACCCCACAGAGTGACGCTCCCAGGAGATCGCGGTATGCGTAAGCACTGAACGCACACCGCGATCTCCAACGGAGAAGCAGGGACGTGCCAGGAGGGTGAGTATATGCTATATTTACCTGTCCCCGTTCCAGTGATGCGCGCTGCTCCATCCTCCGCCTGCGACTGTTCAGTCAGAGGGCGGCGCGCATTAACGCGTCATCGCGCCCTCTGAACTGAACGGTTCAGAGGGCGTGATGACGCGCTTAATGCGCGCCGCCCTCTGACTGAACAGTCACAGGCAGAGGACCCGGAAGATGGAGCGGAGCGCAGCAGTGGAACGGGGGACAGGTAAATATAGCAAGTGCCGGGGGCCTGAGCTAGCGGCGACTCCGGCACCTGACCCCCCCAGCGCGCCGGTGTCCCCGCCTGCTCAGGCTGCCAGCACTCGGCGCCCAGCGCAGCCACCCGCACTCACCACCGCCACGCGCAGCCGCCCGCACTCAGCACAGCCGCCCGCACTCAGCGCGCAGGATGGGAGCACATAACAGGATGGGGATGCAGGATGGAGCAGCACATGACAGGATGGGGGCGCAGGATGGGGCAGCACATGACAGGATGGGGATGCAGGATGGAGCAGCACATGACAGGATCGGGGCGCAGGATGGGAGCACATGACAGGATGGGGATGCAGGATGGAGCAGCACATGACAGGATGGGGGTGCAGGATGGAACAGCACATGACAGGATGGGGATGCAGGATGGAGCAGCACATGACAGGATGGGGGCGCAGGATGGAGCAGCACATACCAGGATGGACACCATATACCAATATAAATGCTCGCCACCTGGGCGTAGAACGGGTTCAATAGCTATATATATATATATATATATATATATATATATATATATATATATATATATATATATATATATATATATATACACACACATATACACACACACAGTAAAGACCAAAAGTTTGGACGCACCTCATTTAAAGATTTTTCTGTATTTTCATGACTATGAGAATTGTACATTCACACTGAAGGCATCAAAACTATGAATTAACACATGGGGAATTATATACTTAAAGGGACTCTGTCACCTGAATTTGGAGGGAACAATTTTCAGCCATAGAGGCGGGGTTTTCGGGTGTTTGATTCACCCTTTCCTTACCTGCTGGCTGCAATATTGGATTGATGTTTATTCTCTATCCTCCATAGTACACGTCTGCGCAAGGCAAGATGCCTTGTGCAGGCATGTACTACGGAGGACAGAGAATGAACTTCAATTCAATATTGCAGCCAGCGGGTAAGGAAAGGGTGAATCAAACACCCGAAAACCCCGCCTCTATGGCTGAAAATTGTTCCCTCCAAATTCAGGTGACAGAGTCCCTTTAACAAAAAGTGTGAAACAACTGAAAATATGTCTTATATTCTAGGTTCTTCAAAGTAGCCACCTTTTGCTTTGATGACTGCTTTGCACACTCTTGGCATTCTCTTGATGAGCTTCAAGAGGTAGTCACCGGGAATGGTTTTCCCTTCACAGGTGTGCCCTGTCAGGTTTAATAAGTGGGATTTCTTGCCTTATAAATGGGGTTGGGACCATCAGTTGTGTTGAACAGAAGTCTGGTGGATACACAGCTGATAGTCCTACTGAATAGACTGTTAGAATTTGTATTATGGCAAGAAGAAAGCAGCTAAGTACAGAAAAACGAGTGGCCATCATTACTTTAAGAAATGAAGGTCAGTCAATCCGAAAAATTGGGAAAACTTTGAAAGTGTCCCCAAGTGCAGTGGCAAAAACCATCAAGCGCTACAAAGAAACTGGCTCACATGAGGACCGCCCAAGGAAAGGAAGACCAAGAGTCACCTCTGCTTCTGAGGATAAGTTTATCCGAGTCACCAGCCTCAGAAATCGCAGGTTAACAGCAGCTCAGATTAGAGACCAGGTCAATGCCACACAGAGTTCTAGCAGCAGACACATCTCTACAACAACTGTTAAAAGGAGACTTTGTGCAGCAGGCCTTCATGGTAAAATAGCTGCTAGGAAACCACTGCTAAGGACAGGCAACAAGCAGAAGAGACATGTTTTTGGGCTAAAGAACACAAGGAATTGACATTAGACTACAGGAAATCTGTGTTTTGGTCCGATGAGTCCAAATTTGAGATCTTTGGTTCCAACCACTGTGTCTTTGTGCGACGCAGAAAAGGTGAACGGATGGACTCTACATGCCTGGTTCCCACCGTGAAGCATGGAGGAGGAGGTGTGATGGTGTGGGGGTGCTTTGCAGGTGACACTGTTGGGGAATTATTCAAAATTGAAGGCATACTGAACCAGCATGGCTACCACAGCATCTTGCAGCAGCATGCTATTCCATCCGGTTTGCGTTTAGTTGGACCATCATTTATTTTTCAACAGGACAATGACCCCAAACACACCTCCAGGCTGTGTAAGGGCTATTTGACCAAGAACGAGAGTGATGGGGTGCTACGCCAGATGACCTGGCCTCCACAGTCACCAGACCTGAACCCAATGGAGATGGTTTGGGGTGAGCTGGACCGGAGAGTGAAGGCAAAAGGGCCAACAAGTGCTAAGAATCTCTGGGAACTCCTTCAAGATTGTTAGAAGACCATATCCGGTGACTACCTCTTGAAGCTCATCAAGAGAATGCCAAGAGTGTGCAAAGCAGTCATCAAAGCAAAAGGTGGCTACTTTGAAGAACCTAGAATATAAGACATAATGTCAGTTGTTTCACACTTTTTTTGTAAGTATATAATTCTACATGTGTTAATTCATAGTTTTGATGCCTTCAGTGTAAATGTACAATTTTCATAGTCCTGAAAATACAGAAAAATCTTTAAATGAAAACTTTTGGTCTGTACGGTATATATATATATATATATATATATATATATATATATATATATATATATATATATATATATATATATATATATATATATATATATATATATATTAGCTGAAGAGCCCGGCGTTGTCTGGGCATAGTAAATATCTGTGGTTAGTTATAGCACCTCACTTCTCTTATTTTCCCATCACGCCTCTCATTTTCCCCCTCACATCTCTCATTTTCTCTCTTACACCTCTCATTTTCCCCCTCACTCCTCTCATTCCCCCCAACACTTGTCATTTCGACATCACATCTGTCATTTTCCGATCACTCCACTATTTTCCCTCCTCTCATTTTGCACTCACACCTTTTTATTTTCACCTCACACCCCTCATTTTCCCCTCAGTATATACATTTGTCATCTCCCTTATATAGTATACACCTGTATGTCATCTCCTATATATAGTATATACCTGCTGTATGTCATCTCCTCCTCTATATACCTATGTGTCATCTCCTTTATATAGTATATATCTGTATGTCATCTCCTCCTGTATATAGTATGTGTGTCATCTCCTCCTGTATATAGTATATACCTGTAAGTCATCTCCTCCTGTATATAGTATATACCTGTGTGTCATCTGCTCCTGTATATAGTATATACCTGTGTCATCTCCTCCTGTATATAGAATGTAACTGTATGTCATCTCCTCCTGCATATAGTATATACCTGTATGTCATCTTTTCGGTATATACTATGTACCTGTATGTCATCTCCCCTGTATATAGTATATACCTGCTGTATGTCATCTCCTCCTCTATATACCTATGTGTCATCTCCTCTTTTATATAGTATATATCTGTATGTCATCTCCTCCTGTATATAGTATATATGTGTCATCTCCTCTTGTATATAGTATATACCTGTGTGTCATCTGCTCCTGTATATAGTATATACCTGTGTGATCTCCTCCTGTATATAGTATGTACCTGTATGTCATCTCCTCCTGTATATACGTGTGTCATCTCCCCTGTATATAGTATATACCTGTATGGCATCTCCTCCTGTATATAGTATATACCTGTATGGCATCTCCTCCTGTATATAGTATATACCTGTATGGCATCTCCCCTGTATATAGTATATACCAGTGTGTCATCTCCCCTGTATATAGTATATACCTGCTGTATGTCATCTCCTCCTCTATATACCTATGTGTCATCTCCTCTTTTATATAGTATATATCTGTATGTCATCTCCTCCTGTATATAGTATGTGTGTCATCTCCTCCTGTATATAGTATATACCTGTAAGTCATCTCCTCCTGTATATAGTATATACCTGTATGGCATCTTCTCCTGTATATACCTGTATGGCATCTCCCCTGTATATAGTATATACCAGTGTGTCATCTCCTCCTGTATATAGTATATACCTGTGTGTCATCTCCCCTGTATATAGTATATATGTGTGTGTCATCTCCTCCTGTATATAGCATATACCTGTATGTCATCTCCTCCTGTATATAGTATATACCTGTATGTCATCTCCCCTGTATATAGTATATATGTGTGTGTCATCTCCTCCTGTATATAGTATATACCTGTATGTCATCTCCTCCTGTATATAGTATATACCTGTGTGTCATCTCCTCCTGTATGTAGTATATATCTGTGTGTCATCTCCTCCTGTATATAGTATATATCTGTGGGTCATCTCCTGTATTAGACCTCGTTCACACGTTATTTGCTCAGTATTTTTACCTCCGTATTTGTAAGATAAATTGGCAGCCTGATAAATCCCCAGCCAACAGGAAGCCCTCCCCCCTGGCAGTATATATTAGCTCACACATACACATAATAGACAGGTCATGTGACTGACAGCTGCCGTATTTCCTATATGGTACAGTTGTTGCTCTTGTAGTTTGTCTGCTTTTTAATCAGATTTTTATTTTTGAAGGATAATACCAGACTTGTGTGTGTTTTAGGGCGAGTTTCATGTGTCAAGTTGTGTGTGTTGAGTTGCGTGTGGCGACATGCATGTAGCAACTTTTGTGAGATGAGTTTTGTGTGGCGACATGCGTGTAGCGACTTTTTGTGTGTCGAGTTGCATGTGACAGGTTATTGTAGCAAGTTGTGTGCAGCAAGTTTTGCGCATGGCGAGTTTTATGTGTGGTGCGTTTTGAGTATGTGCAAGTTTTGTGTGAGGCAACTTTTGCATGTGTTGCAACTTTTGTGCATGTGGCAATTTTTCCGCGTGCGCAAGTTTTGCGTGTGGCGAGTTTTCCATGAGGCGAGTTCTGCACGTGTGGCGAGTTTTGCGTGAGCCTAGTTTTGCATGTGGAGAGTTTTGAGCGGCGACTTTTGTGTTTCGACTTTTATGTGGCGAGGTTGGTGTATGTGTGGTGAAATGTGTGCTGAGGGTGATATGTGTTCAAGCACGTGGTAGTGTGTGGCGCATTTTGTGTGTGTTCATATCCCCGTGTGTGGCGAGTATCCCATGTCGGGGCCCCACCTTAGCAACTGTACGGTATATACTCTTTGGCGCCATCGCTCTCATTCTTTAAGTCCCCCTTGTTCACATCTGGCAGCTGTCAATTTGTCTCCAACACTTTTCCTTTCACTTTTTCCCCATTATGTAGATAGGGGCAAAATTGTTTGGTGAATTGCAACGCGCGGGGTTAAAATTTCACCTCACAACATAGCCCATGACGCTCTCAGGGTCCAGACGTGTGACTGTGCAAAATTTTGTGGCTGTAGCTGCGACGGTGCAGATGCCAATCCCGAACACACACACACACTCAGCTTTATATATTAGATATACCTATAAGTCATCTCCCCTGTATATAGTATATACCTGTATGTCATCTCCCCTGTATATAGTATATACCTATATGTCATCTCCTCCTGTATGTAATATATAGCTGCATGTCATCTCCTCCTGTATATAGTATATACGTGTATGTCATCTCCCCTGTATATAGTATATACCTGTATGTCATCTCCTTCTGTATATAGTATATACGTGTATATCATCTCCCCTGTATATACGTGTATGCCATCTCCTCCTGGCTGTCAATTTGCCTCCAACACTTTTCCTCTCACTTTTTCCCCCATTATGTAGATAGGGGCAAAATTGTTTGGTGAATTGGTTAAAATTTTGCCTCACAACATAGCCTATGACGCTCTCGGGGTCCAGACGTGTGACTGTGCAAAATTTTATGGCTGTAGCTGCGACGGTGCAGATGCCAATCCCGGACACACACACACACACACACACACACAGCTTTATATATTAGATACATACATACATACATACATACACTGATTTAGCGCGAGACCACAAGTGTGGAGTCAGGGGGCCGCCACCATCAGTGCTGTCTGCAACTCCTTGGCCGCACTTTCAGGTGAAATGCATTGTGGGGCAGAGATCCCTCAGCTCCCTGCACAGCCATAGCTATAGTGGCCTGAGGGGCCGGCTGCTGATGCCCCCTGTAAATCGGCCACGGAGGAGGACATTATTACAGGGGCACATAGATCTGACCAACATGCAGGGGTCCTTAGGACTCTAGTTATGCCACTGCCCCCTACGTGCTGCATTAAAGAGAGATCAGTAGGTTATTAGCTAGTATTAGTTAGTAGCCGGTGATCAGCCGCAGCCGCCCCCAAAAGTGAGGAGCCGAGAGCCCCCCCCCAAACAGTGAGGAGCCAAGAGCCCCCCCAAACAGTGAGGAGCCGAGAGCTCCCCCCAAACAGTGAGGACCCGAGAGCCGAATGTGAGAATCACAGAAGTAACCAGAAAAGGAAATGAACCAACAGCAAAAACAGAAGAGCAGAAAAAGAAGAACTGGGAAAGAAGGAAATCTGGAGAAATGAGGTGAAAGGGTTAATCGAGAGGTCGACAGCGGAGTAGGGCCGGTCCCTGCCATCAGGCCAGGCTGAGGCCTATTCCGTCCGAGCACCTGGTGGCTCAGGATGAGCACAGCACCGATCGCCTCTGGAGATAACACTGTTCTCTCTGGTGGATGATGCACAATGCGACCATCACTTCTTCGGAGGCCGGGGAGATAAATATCAGATTCTGCTCATTACCGGGGAACGTTTCGCTATAAAAGAGATGACGCAGTGGAGTCGCTGATCGATACTGGAAAGGTCAGAGGGGCGAGAAGGCGAACACCAGACACCGGCGCCTCGCAGGTTGTGGTCTACATAGCGGATACTGCCGAAGGTGAAACAGAGGAGACCAAGTCCCCGAGTGACGTCACCGCGGACCCCCCATTTAACCCAGCCCCAGGGCAGAACGTAGACCTCCCCTTGTAACCCAACTTCAAGGCAGAGCGCAGACCCCCCCCCCATGTAGCCCAGCCCCAGGGCAGAGCGTGGACCCCCCATGTAACCCAGCCTCAGAGCAAAGCGCACACCCCCCCATGTAACCCAGCCTCAAGGCAGAACGCGGCCCCCACCATGTAACCCAGCCTCGGGGCAGAGCACGGACCCCCATGTTACCCAACCCCGGGGAAGAGCGCGGGCCCACCATGTAACCCAGCCTCGGGGCAGAGCACGGACCCCCCCATGTAACCCAGCCTCGGGGCAGAGCGCGGACCCCCCCATGTAACCCAACCCTGGGGCAGATCACAGCCCGGCCAACTGGGTGGCACTCAAGGGTACAGCATAGGATGGGGCTAAGAGGCCAGGAATGGACGGTGACCACACACCCAGATCTGCTGCCCCAGAGCAGAGGCCGCACATTGCCTGAGCATGGAGCAGAGGCCGCACATTGCCTGAGCATGGAGCAGAGGCTGCACATTGCAGGAGCGCGGAGCAGAGGCCGCACATTGCCGGAGCGCAGAGCAGAGGCCGCACATTGCCGGAGCATGGAGCAGAGGCCGCACATTGCCGGAGCATGGAGCAGAGGCCGCACATTGCCGGAGCATGGAGCAGAGGCCGCACATTGCAGGAGCGCGGAGCAGAGGCCGCACATTGCAGGAGCGCGGAGCAGAGGCCGCACATTGCCGGAGCGCGGACCGCTGCAGAATCTCAAACATAAATAAGAACATATTGGAAATCGTCGCCTCCATAAAATGTCCTATCAGAATAGAAAATCTCATGTAAAGTAGAAGAAAACCACAAGAAGAAATGAAAATGTCGTGTGCCTCAAACGGACATCAGTAAGAGTCGCCGCAGATCTATAGACGGAAAATAAAACAGTCACGGGTCTCAGAAAGCAGCGAGAAACTGAAAGGGGTTTTTTATTTTTCCTTCAGAACAAAACTTTAGATTTTTTTCTATTTATATGGTGGAAACCAAACACCTTGTAAGTTTTATATCGCCGTAATTGTGCTGCCTGGAGAATCAGGTTTGCGGGTAATAATTAGCAAGACAATGGCGGTATTGTAATTCTTCACCATTTTATCACGCTTGGATTTTTTTCCCGTTTTTAGTAAATTATACGGTGACAAACGGCGTCATTCACACAAACAACTCATCCCGCAAAAATCATCACACGGCCGAGGGAAAGGGTAGGAAAAGAAGGATGAGGCCTGAAGGGGTTAATGAAGCCGCTGACACATGGCGGGTTATTTCTGACTGTACAATATTATATAAAACAAATATATACTGAAAAGAAGCTGCAATAGAGATTTCTGCTGCCCTAGCACATGGAAAAATATAAGAATAAATAAATCAATTATAAAAAAAAAGAAAAGATTTTTTTTTTTTTTCCCACCAATAAGCTTATTCGTACAAATTAAAAAAAATAAATAAATATCATCCGTCCTCATGTTCTCCAGAAGTTACATTATTATATCATTTATACGGCTGGAAAAAGACAAAATGTCCATCAAGGTCGTCTGAGGGACGGAGAGGATAAAGGGGAAGGGGCATGTACACCACAATGCCGGCTCCGCCCCAGAGGAGCTCATCAGCCCTTCCCAATTATCAATCCCCAGGACCAAATATTCAGAAAAAAACTTAACACATTTAGGGAAATATTTATGTTCATTTCTCCCAAAAGTGGGTGAAATCTGAGATCAACTCATGTGTTTCAAAGTGTATTTCCCCCTCCCCGTCTCCCCACGTTCACCAAAAGTTAAAAATAAAAAAAAACAGTGAGCGCTGCCGCCCTGACTGCCAGGAGCCACGTCGCCCTTCGCCGTAGAGCCCATGGTTCTGCCTCCCTGTTGCCCCTCGTCGTACAGCCTGTGGCTCTGCCTCCCTGTTGCCCCTCGTCATGCAGCCCCTGGCTCTGCCGCCATGTTGCCCCTCGTCGTACAGCCCGTGGCTCTGCCGCCATGTTGCCCCTCGTCGTACAGCCCGTGGCCACCTCAGGCAGGCGGTACAGTCTGTAGCACGTTTCATGCACAATGTGTCATCAGTAACGCGACAGGACATGTAACCGTCTCTGTGGAAAATGGGACATGAGCAAAACGAGAGCGAAGGACAAGACCAGGCAGAGAACAGAACATTGTCTGAATAAATGAGCGGCCGCCATCATTCAGCATCAGGTTTGCCCCGTTTTATGGAATTTACGCCCACGACGATTTCCAATGAGTCATCTGGAGCGTATAGATCTGGATTTACAGATTATATCATGATATCGGGCAGAGGAGCTGATCCCGCTCGTCTCATCATGGGTGCAAAGAGAATCTACGGGGTGACATTTATCTGATAGAGGGGGAAAAAAAAAAAAAACGACATTTTGGCTTCAGCTTTTCAAAGTAGAAATAAATCTGCATGAAATAACATTGTAGACTGCGCGATTCCATAGAGAGGTCTACAGAAAAAGCTGCAGTGTAAAGCATGGAGGAGAAAGCTACAGACTGAGGGTCTAATAGTGAAACAACACACTCCAATATATGCCGGAGTCACCGCATTTATCCAAAAGGGTAAGAGCAGCAAGCCTGAGACCCCACATAGTTGGGACCCCCAGCCGGGCCCTATAAAAAAATCAGCGGCAGAGTACTAATGGAGCACAAAGGAAAAAAGGAGCAAAATTAGAAGGAAGTGAAATAATGTGACCCGTGTAATAATGTGACCCGTGTAATAATGTGACCCAGGACAGAGGCACGGACGTCGCTGCACAATCACTCTAGGACCTTGTTCACATTCAAAGAAAAAAAAAAAAGGCAATAATTCAAAGGAAAAGTTCCAGGCTTCAGTGGTAAGCCTCCGCAGCCGACACCGGACCCAAACCAGCGGCAGCCGACACTGGGCTCCGGACCCAAGCCAGCGGCTGGCAACACCGGGCCCCGGACCCAAGCTAGTGATAGCCAACACCGAGGCCCCGGACCCAAGCCAGCGGCAGCCGACACTGGGCCCCGGCCCCAAGCCAGCGGCAGCCGACACCGGGCCCCGGACCCAAGCCAGCGGCAGCCGACACCGGGCCCCAAGCCAGTGGCTGGCAACACCGGGCCCTGGCCCCAAGCTAGCGGCAGCCGACACAGGACCCGGCCCCAAGCTAGCGATAGCCAACACCGGGCCCCGGCCCCAAGCCAGCAGCAGCCGACACTGGGCTCCGGACCAAAACCAGCGGCTGGCAACACCGCGGTATCAAGCCAAGTCATAGGCAGAAAAATAAAATGTATGAGGACATCAAAGACAAAACCCATCAGTGTGGGGTCGGCATTTGTCACACACTTAGTATCCTTGGGCCCCAATGGTGCCAGGCCAGAATCCCTGACCTACAGGGGCCACAGACACCACGACCACAGTCTGAGTGCAAGCAGCGGCTGCACAGAGGAGGTCCTGCCACTGACAATTTATTTTTTGATGGACGTCCTGCTACGACCCCAGAGATGATCTGCAAACAATGGGGGTAAATCAGGCAGCAATTGTCCAACCTCCCTGCGGCGCCACCACAGGACAAATAATGGATTACACCCTCACTGTTACATCACCAGGCTGCCTCTATAATGGACCGGGGGGGGGGGGGGGTATACAAAGATGGCAGGAGACCCCCCATATTAACAATCCCTAGATAGGACACTGAAGGTGGGCTACTAAACTGAGTTCTCCTGCCAGCACCCCCAATATTTCATGTAATGAAAGTGCTGAGATACACTGTATTCTGAAAAATGTTTCTATAGCAACAGAGTCATATAAGGGGACATTTAAAGGGGTCCTGCACATTCATAAGATGACTTCCAGCACATTCCCCCATGATCAGCAGCCACGGAGACAGAATCTGTCCTGATTGTCGCCTCCGAGGCCCCAAAATTATTGAACGCACTGAAACCCTTTAAATAAGAAATAGGTAACAAGTGAGATTTATGGGGTCATGTAAAAATAGCTTCACTTCCCTGATAAACCCATAAGATGCGGTCACTGACGATTGTTCTTTGCCTCGACGTCAAGTTTCCGTCAGTTTTTGGAAAAACTTTTTCAAAATGTCCCAAAGCGAACGACGGCCAATCAGCTGATGCATATGGCAAATGTTACTGCACCGCCCGAATATACGACCGTCAGGGTGCAACATATCATCGGTGCAGAGGCCTCGTCTGTCAGCGCCTGATCCTCTATAATAGGCACAACAGTATGAAAATGGCACGATGACCACAACATAAAACACCCGTCCCCAATACACATGTCCCCCGCAAAAGAGCAACATCCCCAATACACAGGTCCCCTGCAGAGCGACATCCCCAATACACAGGTCCCCTGCACAGAGACATCCCCAATACACAGGTCCCCTGCACAGAGCGACGTCCCCAATACACAGGTCCCCTGCACAGAGCGACGTCCCCAATACACAGAGCGACGTCCCCAATACACAGGTCCCCTGCACAGAGCGACGTCCCCAATACACATGTCCCCCGCAAAAGAGCGACATCCCCAATACACAGGTCCCCCGCAAAGAGCAACAACCCCAATACACAGGTCCCCTGCAAAGAGCGACGTCCCCAATACACAGGTGACGCCCTCTCTGGGTTCACAGATCTGTTAGTTTCTCAGAGGTCCCAGGAACTGGGATAAAACACAGCGAACATGCAGAACTGAGCCCAGCAGCTGCTGCAGCACCTCTTGTCACAAGTTTCCCTTCCCCACATCCGCAGCTGTGTCCTCTTTACACGGCAGTCCATCTATCCTGCAGGAAGGCTCCACAACACGAGACACAAACCAAATCCCCACTACTCCACCAATCACCCAGGACCCAGCGGGGGCCCCCCCACTACTCCACCAATCACCCAGGACCCGGCAGGGGCCCCCCACTACTCCACCAATCACCCAGGACCCGGCAGGGGCCCCCCACTACTCCACCAATCACCCAGGACCCGGCAGGGGCCCCCCACTACTCCACCAATCACCCAGGACCCAGCGGGGGCCCCCCACTACTCCACCAATCACCCAGGACCCAGCGGGGGCCCCCCACTACTCCACCAATCACCCAGGACCTGGCAGGGGCCCCCACTACTCCACCAATCACCCAGGACCTGGCAGGGGCCCCCACTACTCCACCAATCACCCAGGACCTGGCAGGGGCCCCCACTACTCCACCAATCACCCAGGACCTGGCAGGGGCCCCCACTACTCCACCAATCACCCAGGACCTGGCAGGGGCCCCACTACTCCACCATCCATGCAGTGATCCCAGTGGCCCCCCACAGTGACCTCCCCCCACAGTGACCTCCCCCCACAGTGACCCCTCTGGAGCAGCACTCACGCCCTGGCTTTCGGGAATCCCATGGACAGCAGGATCTCCAGGGACGAGCCGTGCTTGATGGTCCCCGCGCGCAGCTGCCGGCTCCTCCTGGGGATGATCTTGCTGTACAGCTCGTCCTTTGCAGCCATGGCGGTGAAGGGTTAATGTGTCATCCCGGCGCGGAGCAGCTTCCTGGTGCCGCAGTCACAGGCCGGGTAGGAAGTGACACATGGTATCAGTGCCGCTGCCACCAGCCCCCCCGGGCCGCTCCGGTCGCCTCCTGCCGCCAGGTAATGGTCATGATGAATGGATCCAGCAGACGACTCTCCTGCCCCCCCCCCCCCTTCTTAAAGGGACAGCGCAGCAATCCTATTTGTCAGCTATAGGACTTCACATACTGCCTGTTCTCCGCACATTACAGCTTCTGGCGGATGAGGCGCGTCTGCTGCTGCCCCCTAGTGGCCGAACCGCGTCAGCGCAGTCAGATCATTCACATCAGGGCGATTTTAATTCACAAATATCGCAGCCCCGGAAATTGCTGAAGTAGCAACTCCATTATGTGACCTTGTGAATGGAGTCTTTTTTAGCATTTGGAGCATTCAGAAGACACAAAACAACTGACTGAAAGCTAAAAAAAATACCCACCCATCAGCCATAACATTAAGATCACCTACTATGGTGCCACCTCCTCTCGGACCGGACCCCGCGTTCCTCTACCTGTGTCCGGTACCATCGGCAGCAGATCTGGTGAGTTGTGTCCTCCAGGGATCGGACTCATCCTCCCGGCACATCCCCCAGATGATCGATCCCAGGCCGGAACTCTCAGCAGTCAGCGAGGAAACGACAGCAGGCCGCCATGCTCCGCACATCCCGATCCCCTCTAGAGGATCACCCCACACCCGCCGTATACCGGGAACACCCCACAACACCCGCCGTATACCGGGAACACCCCACAAGACCCGCCGTACACCGGGAACACCCCACAAGACCCGCTGTACACCGGGAACACCCCACAACACCCGCCGTATACCGGGAACACCCCACAACACCCGCCGTATACCGGGAACACCCCACAAGACCCGCCGTACACCGGGAACACCCCACAAGACCCGCCGTACACCGCGAACACCCCACAACACCCGCCGTATACCGGGAACACCCCACAACACCCGCCGTATACCGGGAACACCCCACAACACCCGCCGTATACCGGGAACACCCCACAACACCCGCCGTATACCGGGAACACCCCACAACACCTGCCGTTTACCAGGAACACCCCACAAGACCCGCCGTATACCGTGAACACCCCACAACACCCGCCGTATACCGGGAACACCCCACAAGACCCGCCGTATACCGGGAACACCCCACAACACCCGCCGTATACCAGGGACACCCCACAAGACCCACCGTATACCGGGAACACCCCACAAGACCCGCCGTACACCGGGAACACCCCACAACACCCGCCGTATACCAGGAACACCCCACAACACCCGCCGTATACCCGGAACACCCCACAAGACCCACCGTATACCGGGAACACCCCACAACACCCACCGTACAGCCGGGAACACCCCACATGACCCACCGTATACCGGGAACACCCCACAAGACCTGCCGTATACCGGGAACATCCCACAAGACCTGCCATATTTCAGGAACACCCAACACCCACCGTATACCAGGAACACCCCACAACACCTGCCGTATTTCAGGAACACCCCACAAGACCCACCATATACCAGGAACACCCCACAACACCCGCCGTATTTCAGGAACACCCCACAAGACCTGCCATATACCAGGAACACAACACAAGACCCGCCGTATACCAGGAACAGCCCACAAGACCTGCTGTATACCAGGAACACCCCACAACACCCGCCGTATACCGGGAACACCCCACAACACCCGCCATATACCGGGAACACCCCACAACACCCGCCATATACCGGGAACACCCCACAACACCTGCCGTATGTCATGATCTGTACTTTTGCCCTGTCCTGTATTTGAATAATATGCCATTTGATGTATGTAACTGTTCTCTGGTTTCTATTAGCTGTAATATATGTATTTTCTTGTGTTGGGAGTTACCTGTAACAATGTCTCCTTCCCCCAATACTTGCAGCCCTAAGCTTTAATGTAATTAAGCTTTGTCAACTAGTGAAGGAATAGCCATTCTTCCTCACAGCAGGTGGCTAGTCAAATGTACATACAACATAGACTAAGTGGAGCCGACCAGCATAGAATCTTCTGATGGACTCAACCATTGAATAGAAGGTGTGACCCCTACCCCCTTCATGGGCGGATCCCAGGAGCTCAGACAAGCCATTCTTATATTGAGATCAGATGTGAGTTGACTTTGGAAGGAGAAGGAGTGGGGATTCTTAGCTGAGGCAAGACCCCACGTACATCTGTGACTCTGGAAGCGAACGGGGCGAGACTTGAGCTGAGGACATATCTCGTCGTTCGAGGGATTGTTTTGTGATCGCTTGGACTCGTGTGGACTATTGTTTTGTTAGCTGGCACAAGGATTATCGGGAGGTGCCCCCGAACCGGTTCCGTTGGACTGATTGTGGACTCTGTAGATCTACCTGCATGTGTTGTTCCAGCGCTCTTGATAATAAATCTGTGGAATCATCCCTTGGCCTGTTGTCCCTTCCTGCTCTGCCGTACACCCCGTCACAAACTGGTGGCAGCGGCGGGATCAGAGCAGAAGGAATGGAGGCCACACGCCCAACATCGGGAACCAGCACTGCAGAGTACAAGAACTGGACTGTGGTGAACTTACAAACAAAGGCCCGTGAACTGGGAGTCAGCTACAAGGGGCTCTCCAAGGAGCAGCTAATTGAGGCTTTGGAAGGAGTTCGCCTGCAAGATGACGCTGAGGAGGGATCCTCCCAGCAAATGGAGGAAAGACTGCAGCCGGAGGTAAATACCCAAAAAAGTCAGTGGGTTGTATGGTACGAGGAGGAGTTGGCATTGCTGGGAGAGGAGGCCACCATAGCCGATAAGAAGGAGGCCATTCACAGAGCTCAGGAGAGGGAGAGGGAGGCCATTCACAGAGCCGAGGAGAGGGAGAGGGAGGCCATTCACAGAGCCGAGGAGAGGGAGAGGGAGGCCATTCACAGAGCCGAGGACAGAGCTCAGGAGATGGCATTGTTGGAGAGGCAGATCGCTTTGGAAGCAGCTAGAAGCTCCAGACAGACTGTAACCCCAGCACCCACCATGAGGGAACTCCCCAGAGTGTCCCGCAAAGACTTCAAGCCGTTTAATGAGGCTTCAGGCGACATTGAGGATTTCTTCCAGGACTTTGAGCATCAGTGTCGATTAATGGAAGTCTCGGACAGGGAGCGAGTCCGACATCTGGTGGGGCTCTTAGCTCTATAAGCTGCGGCAGCTCCACCCTCTATGGGCCCTCGAGAGAACTGTGAGTATGCGGAGATTAAACTGACTATTCTAGAACATTATGCTGTGACACCAGACACTTACAGGACTCAGTTCCGTACTTTAGCCTGTGATGAGGAAGTGTCTTTCAAGATGTATGCCCACAGACTCAAACAAATATGTAATCGCTGGCTGGAAGCAGAGGAGGCCTTAACCTGGGAGACCTTTCTCCAGGTTATCCTAAAAGAGCAGTTTTACTTCAAGTGCCCTGCTGAGATCCGGGAATGGGTGCGTGAGAGGAGACCAGCCACTGTGGAGGAAGCTGCAGCTCTAGCTGATGAGGTTCTCACCATCAAGCCTCAGTGGAAAAAACTACTACTCAGTGAGAAAAAAACTACCAGCCCCCCAACGCTGGCAGCCCCTGGTCCTTCGGCCTCCAATATTTACCATCCCACTAGACCACCAACTCATGGTGACCTTCGTGTGACTGTGCCTCGCACTACTCCTGCTCCACCTTTGGGAATACGACATGGAGGAAGAATCCCAGAGCGCAGATGTTATGGATGTGGGCAGTCTGGGCATCTGCAATTCCAATGTCCAGGTGTTCGGAGGCAGAACCGCTACAGACCGCCTTTGCCCGTTCATTATCTACAGACCCCCTCACCAGGAGAAGAGCTGGATATAGTTCCTGATGACTTGCCAAGTGACTCGGATACCCTGGATCCCCTACCAGGAGTCTATGGGGTGCGAGCCCCAGCCACCTGTTCTTCTGAGCTTCAGCACAAACATCTACAGGAGGTCGTGCTGGATGGCCAAAAAGTTGTTGGCTTCCGTGACACTGGGGCTTTCCTCACCATAGCCGATCCCCGAGTAATTCAACCAGAAGCAATTCAAAAGGGACCAGGAATTGCTATTGAATTGACTGGAGGCACCCAGAGATATATTCCAAGAGCGAGTGTGACCCTGGATTATGGCTTTGGGGCCAAACAATGTATGGTCGGTGTGATGAGCGGCCTCCCTGCAGATGTTCTTCTAGGAAATGATGTGGGAAATCTTCATTGCCACTTTGTCGGTGCGGTAACCAGAAGTCAAGCCAAGAGGGCAGCGGATGTGGACGTGTACAACCCATCCATGGAAACGAGGCCACCAGAAATGCCGTCACAGCCGGTGAGTGATTCTCCTTGTGGGGATAATATGAATGTTACTTGGGATAAAGTTCAGTTTAGAAAAGAGGTAGAGACTGACCCCACCCTTGCTAGTTTTAGAGCTCGAGCTAAGATAGGGCAGCTAGGGGAGAACGGGGAAAGAATTATCAGAGAAAATGGACTTCTATATCGGGTTACCAATGCCGACTCCCTAGATAAGCCCTGGACTTATAGCAAACAGCTGATTATTCCTCAGAAGTACAGAATTCCCCTATTACACCTTGCTCATGACATTCCTACTGCTGGCCATCAAGGCAAAACTCGCACGGAGAGACGATTGACTCAAACTTTCTATTGGCCGGGGATTTCCCAAGCCGTAGCGCATTTCTGCCGAACTTGTGACATATGTCAGCGTAGAGGGCGACCCGGAGATCACCCAAAGGCACCCCTGCAACCTCTCCCTATAATAGAAGAACCCTTTCAAAGAGTAGCTGTCGATATCATTGGACCTCTTGCTAAGCCAAGTAAATCTGGAAAGCAGTACATTCTCACTGTCGTGGACTATGCCACCCGATATCCAGAAGCTGTGGCCTTGTCAAGTATTTCTGCAGCCAAGGTGGCCGAGGCCTTGGTTACCATCTTTACCCGAGTAGGATTCCCCAGTGAGATCTTGTCAGACCAAGGCTCCCAGTTCATGTCAGAGCTGGTCCAGTGCCTGTGGCGCACTTGTGGAGTACGAGCGATCCGAACGACCCCGTATCATCCCCAAACAAATGGACTTTGTGAACAATTCAATGGCACTCTGAAGAATATGCTAAGAGCCTTCACTGACAGAGATTCAGACTGGGAGAAGTACCTACCCCATCTCTTGTTTGCCTATCGGGAAGTTCCCCAGGAGTCCACTGGGTTTTCCCCCTTCGAACTACTCTATGGAAGAAAGGTCCAAGGACCCTTAACCCTGCTCAAGGAATACTGGGAGGGGCAAGTTGAGGATACAGGAGCCCCTGTTATCCCTTATGTCCTAAAGCTGCGAGAAACACTGGCTCAACTTGCTAGTTTTGCCCAGAGTCATGTGCGGATGGCTCAAACCAGACAGAAGACATGGTATGACCGTAAAGCACGCTATCGGGAGTTTGTAGAAGGACAACAGGTCCTAATGATTGTTCCCCATCGGCAGAATAAACTGCAGACCACATGGGAGGGTCCCTTCCGGGTTCTCAGAAAACTAAATGACACCAATTATCTTCTTGCTTTAGATGATCAGGGGCTAAGACAAAAGACTGTTCATGTGAATATGATTAAGGAGTACCATGACAGGAACATTCCAATGATAGCAAGCTGCCAGCTGGCTTCAGAAGATGGTCAAGAGGATGAGGACTCCCTACCTGATCTCGTGGAAGCAGCGAGAGCCCCATCCACTGTGGAACAGGTTCCACTGAGAGATCACCTGGATTCCTTACAGAAAAAACAGATGCTGGGAGTGCTTCAACAGAGACGGGCTGCTTTCTCATCCCAACCAGGTCGAACCACCATCACCCAACATCATGTGGACACTCAGGGTATCCGTCCCATACAACAGGCTCCTTACCGGGTACCTGAATCAGTTCGACATACCATGCAGCACGAACTGGAGGAGATGTTACAGCTTGGGGTAATCCAGGCCTCCCATAGCCCTTGGGCCTCTCCTGTGGTGTTAGTACCCAAGAAGGATGGGAGTACTCGGTTTTGTGTGGACTATCGACGACTAAACGACCATTCCGTCAGTGATCCGTACCCAATGCCCCGTATTGACGAACTTCTAGACCGCCTGGCTGGGTCCCGATATGTCACTACCTTGGATCTCAGTAAGGGCTACTGGCAAATCCCTCTGACGGAGGAAGGGAGAGAACGGTCCGCTTTTATAACCCCCTTTGGTCTGTATGAATTTCTAAACATGCCCTTTGGAATGAAGACTGCCCCTGCAACCTTCCAGAGAATGGTGGACCAGATCCTCCGGGGATGTGGTGACTTTGCTTGTGCCTACTTGGATGATATCGCAATCTTCAGCCAGACGTGGGAAGAACATCTGAACCAAGTAGCCGTTATTCTTGACCTGCTTCTTGCAGCAGGCCTAACCATTCGACCAGATAAATGCCAATTGGGGATGGGTGAAGTTCAGTACCTAGGGCATAGAGTGGGAGGAGGGAAGCTCCGTCCTGAACCTGCCAAAATCCAAACTATTAGAGACTGGCCTGTACCCCAAACTAAGAAACAAGTTATGGCTTTTTTGGGCACTGCCAGTTATTACCGAAAATTTGTTTCTCATTTCAGCACGGTGGCCGAACCTCTTACCGACCTGACCAAGAAAACGATGCCCCGGCTGGTGGTCTGGACTCCAGCCTGTGATGAGGCTTTTAACAGGCTGAAGGACGCTCTGGTCTGCGACCCTGTTCTGGCTGCTCCAGACTACAAGAGGAGATTCATTGTGCAGACTGACGCCTCTGCTTATGGACTGGGAGCTGTACTCAGCCAGGTGAATGCAGCTGGGGATGAGCACCCCATTGCCTACCTCAGCCGGAAATTGCTGGACCGAGAAGTGGCCTATGCAACTGTTGAAAAAGAATGTCTGGCTGTAGTGTGGGCCCTCAGGAAACTAAGACCGTATCTGTATGGACGAGAATTCACTGTGGTTACTGATCACAATCCCCTCATCTGGCTGAACAGAGTCTCTGGGGACAATGGACGCTTACTACGATGGAGCCTGGCTCTGCAGCCCTATAACTTTACCATACAGTATAGAAGAGGCAGCCAACACCAAAATGCAGATGGACTGTCCAGGCAAGAGGAGCCGTGAGTCTGGTCAGCCATGCCTGTCTGTACTTAACCAGCGACCTGTAGAGGTCCCTGGTACGTACACAAATTGGGAGGGGAAGGGATTGTCATGATCTGTACTTTTGCCCTGTCCTGTATTTGAATAATATGCCATTTGATGTATGTAACTGTTCTCTGGTTTCTATTAGCTGTAATATATGTATTTTCTTGTGCTAGGAGTTTACCTGTAACAATGTCTCCTTCCCCCAATACTTGCAGCCCTAAGCTTTAATGTAATTAAGCTTTGTCAACTAGTGAAGGAATAGCCATTCTTCCTCACAGCAGGTGGCTAGTCAAATGTACATACAACATAGACTAAGTGGAGCCGACCAGCATAGAATCTTCTGATGGACTCAACCATTGAATAGAAGGTGTGACCCCTACCCCCTTCATGGGCGGATCCCAGGAGCTCAGACAAGCCATTCTTATATTGAGATCAGATGTGAGTTGACTTTGGAAGGAGAAGGAGTGGGGATTCTTAGCTGAGGCAAGACCCCACGTACATCTGTGACTGTGGAAGCGAACGGGGCGAGACTTGAGCTGAGGACATATCTCGTCGTTCGAGGGATTGTTTTGTGATCGCTTGGACTCGTGTGGACTATTGTTTTGTTAGCTGGCACAAGGATTATCGGGAGGTGCCCCCGAACCGGTTCCGTTGGACTAATTGTGGACTCTGTAGATCTACCTGCATGTGTTGTTCCAGCGCTCTTGATAATAAATCTGTGGAATCATCCCTTGGCCTGTTGTCCCTTCCTGCTCTGCCGTACACCCCGTCACAAACTGGTGGCAGCGGCGGGATCAGAGCAGAAGGAATGGAGGCCACACGCCCAACATCGGGAACCAGCACTGCAGAGTACAAGAACTGGACTGTGGTGAACTTACAAACAAAGGCCCGTGAACTGGGAGTCAGCTACAAGGGGCTCTCCAAGGAGCAGCTAATTGAGGCTTTGGAAGGAGTTCGCCTGCAAGATGACGCTGAGGAGGGATCCTCCCAGCAAATGGAGGAAAGACTGCAGCCGGAGGTAAATACCCAAAAAAGTCAGTGGGTTGTATGGTACGAAGAGGAGTTGGCATTGCTGGGAGAGGAGGCCACCATAGCCGATAAGAAGGAGGCCATTCACAGAGCTCAGGAGAGGGAGAGGGAGGCCATTCACAGAGCCGAGGAGAGGGAGAGGGAGGCCATTCACAGAGCCGAGGAGAGGGAGAGGGAGGCCATTCACAGAGCCGAGGACAGAGCTCAGGAGATGGCATTGTTGGAGAGGCAGATCGCTTTGGAAGCAGCTAGAAGCTCCAGACAGACTGTAACCCCAGCACCCACCATGAGGGAACTCCCCAGAGTGTCCCGCAAAGACTTCAAGCCGTTTAATGAGGCTTCAGGCGACATTGAGGATTTCTTCCAGGACTTTGAGCATCAGTGTCGATTAATGGAAGTCCCGGACAGGGAGCGAGTCCGACATCTGGTGGGGCTCTTAGAGGGTGGAGCTGCCGCAGCTTATAGAGCTATGGGCCCTCGAGAGAACTGTGAGTATGCGGAGATTAAACTGACTATTCTAGAACATTATGCTGTGACACCAGACACTTACAGGACTCAGTTCCGTACTTTAGCCTGTGATGAGGAAGTGTCTTTCAAGATGTATGCCCACAGACTCAAACAAATATGTTTGATCCCAGGAGCTCAGACAAGCCATTCTTATTTTGAGATCAGATGTGAGTTGACTTTGGAAGGAGAAGGAGTGGGGATTCTTAGCTGAGGCAAGACCCCACGTACATCTGTGACTGTGGAAGCGAACGGGGCGAGACTTGAGCTGAGGACATATCTCGTCGTTCGAGGGATTGTTTTGTGATCGCTTGGACTCGTGTGGACTATTGTTTTGTTAGCTGGCACAAGGATTATCGGGAGGTGCCCCCGAACCGGTTCCGTTGGACTAATTGTGGACTCTGTAGATCTACCTGCATGTGTTGTTCCAGCGCTCTTGATAATAAATCTGTGGAATCATCCCTTGGCCTGTTGTCCCTCCCTGCTCTGCCGTACACCCTGTCACACCGTATACCGGGAACACCCCACAAGACCCACCGTATACCAGGAACACCCCACAAGACCCACCGTATACCAGGAACACCCCACAAGACCTGCCGTATTTCAGGAACACCCAACAAGACCTGCCGTATACTGGGAACACCCCACAAGACCTGCCATATACCGGGAACACCCCACAAGACCCGCCGTATACCAGGAACACCCCACAAGACCTGCCGTATTTCAGGAACACCCCACAACACCCGCCATATACCAGGAACACCCCACAAGACCTGCCATATACCAGGAACACACCACAAGACTCGCCGTATACCAGGAACACCCCACAAGACCTGCCGTATACCAGGAACACCCCACAACACCCGCGGTATACCGGGAACACCCCACAATACCCGCGGTATACCGGGAACACCCCACAACACCCGCCGTATACCGGGAACACCCCACAACACCCGCCGTATACCGGGAACACCCCACAACACCCGCCGTATACCGGGAACACCCCACAAGACCCGTCGTATACCAGGGACACCCCACAAGACCCACCGTATACCAGGAACACCCCACAAGACCTGCCGTATTTCAGGAACACCCCACAAGACCTGCCATATACCAGGAATACACCACAAGACCCGCCGTATACCAGGAACACCCCACAAGACCCGCCGTATTCCAGGAACACCCCACAAGACCCGCCGTATTCCAGGAACACCCCACAAGACCCGCTGTATACCGGGAACACCCCACAACACCTGCCGGTATTCCCGGCATAGCCCCATGCGGGAAGTAAGCGGATCAGTGCATTCCTATGTGTGCGGAATCTCTGCGATTCTGCGCAAAGAATGAACATGCGTTTTTTTCTGGAATGCGATTCCGCCGCGGAAAAAAAACACAACATGTGCACAAAAAATGTGGATTGCATTCTAATAATAGGATGCTTAATGTATGATTTTTTTTTTTTGCGTTTTTATAGCGAAAAACCACGAAAAAAACACGAAAAATCCTGAACGTGTGCACACAGCCTTAAAGCATACAAGGTGGAAACTTATTAAAGTTGTAAGCCTTAATAGAAAAGGTACAGTGCTTACAATAAAAGGATATCAAATATGGAAATAAAAAGTGACATACAAATATGCGGGAAAAAAAAGTGGTTTGGTACCGTGTTAGCCAATAGAAAAAAAAATATATAGACTGCTCTCAGTGGGAGAGACAAAATAGGAATCTTGTGGGTGTGATACCTTTTAATGGCTAACAAAATATAGTGAATGATGTTACAAAGCAAGTTTTCGAGAAAGAAACTCCACAGACTTTGACTGAAAGCAGGATTATATTATAGCACCAGTCAAGATCCTCCTAAACACTACAGCATGGGGCAAAAGTGCCAGAAGGACACAGGTACAGTCAGCTGTGTTATGTAACAACTCTGCTGGCATCACGGCATGGCCTCGCATTTCTCACACTATCTTACCCACTGCTCCAGGTCATGATGTGGTTTCTGTTTCTTGCAAGCTCCATGTTCTGTGTCTCTGCTCTCTGCATGCTTCATGGTTCTGTGTATAGAGGGGCGGCGCCTGAACTTATAGGAATCAGGTGCATCTGTCCAATCTGTTCCTGACCAATTGTCAAGAGGCCTCCAGTATATAGTGCAGCTCCACCCAGTGTTCTGGGCCTGTGCAATGTGTTAGCTCAGTTAGTGTCTTGCTTCTGAGTTTGCCTGGCCTTTCTCTGAGTTACTCCCTCTCTGGAGGATTCTCTGTGTTATTTCCTTGGTCTTGTTGTCCGCCCACCAGGAGGCAGTA
The DNA here is from genome assembly GCF_051348905.1 of Ranitomeya variabilis. NCBI lineage: Eukaryota > Metazoa > Chordata > Amphibia > Anura > Dendrobatidae > Ranitomeya > Ranitomeya variabilis. Next base: position 252,375,917 of record NC_135235.1, read on the forward strand.
TATCCTGGTCCCAGTGTCTTTGTCCTTGTGTCTTGTTCCATTGCCTTGTCTGTACTTAGTCTTATCTCTGTCTCCTAGTCTTTGGCTTCCTTCCCTGTTGTCTTTCCTTATATTCTCAGTCTGCTTTCACTCCGCACTCTTGCAGCTCTGCCTGCTCTGAACCTTTGTGACTTTACCTCTGCTCCTCACTTCTGCGTTTCTGCTCCTTTCTACTCAGCTTATCTTCTGCTGTTGCAGTTATCCCTTGCTGCAGCTTCTCTCCACATTCTTTGTGGCTCTGCTCAGCTTTGCTGCAGAGACCCCTCCCGCAGCACCTCTCCGCTCCTTGCGGTTCTACCTAGCTCCGCTCCTTGCGGTTCTACCTAGCTCCGCTCCTTGCGGTTCTACCTGGCTCCGCTCCTTGCGGTTCTACCTGGCTCCGCTCCTTGCGGTTCTACCTGGCTCCGCTCCTTGCGGTTCTACTTCTCCTGCACTTGGCTCTGCCTCCAGCTCTTGGCTCCGCCTCCTGCCTGTCTGCACTTGGCTCCGCCTCCTGCGGTTTTGCACTTGGCTCCGCCTCCAGCTCTTGGCTCCGCCTCCTGCGGTTTTGCACTTGGCTCCGCCTCCAGCTCTTGGCTCCGCCTCCTGCATTTCTGTTCTTGGCTCTAGCTCCTGTGCTTTCGCTCTGCATCCGCTCTTGCGGTCTTTATCTACTTATTCCTAGGTCCTCGTGTCTGAACAGGTTCTTACCCGTTCTACATACCTGCCTGCAGACCGGTCCCTACCGGTTCTTCCAGTGTACCAGTCTTGTCTACCAGTCCTGCCAGAGAGCCAGCCGTGCCCGCCTGCCTACCAGAGAGCCAGCCGTGCCCGCCTGCCTGACAGTGTTCCTGTTGTACCCGTCTGCCTGCCTATGTGCCAGCCGTGCCCGCTTGCTTGTCTATGTTCCGTTCCCCGGTGGGATCAGCAGCCACAACCAGACTCCACCCTGGAGTGGTACCTGGTAGCTCCCTATTGCACAAGTCTGACCTCACCATCAGAGGCTCCAGCGAACACCTAGGAAGCTACTTAGTTATGCCCCTTCCAGGGAGGTTTGGTCTGTGGTCCAGTGGGGCCACTCCCCCGCACGCCCGCACCAACCAGTCTGGGCGCGAGCATGACAGTTTGCACAGGCCATGGCCTCCGCTGTATCCCATGTCCTACCGCTCGCAGAGCATGATGAACTTTTTTCCTGCCCGTATGAGCAACCTGAAAAATTTGTTCCACCAAGGGTGGTTCAGATTGAAGAGACCTCTGACCCAATTATAGTCTCTAATGCTCTCTTCAAGCAACTTCAGGCCTATGAGGAGGAGCACTACCCAGCTGACCCACCTAGGTTCTATGGGAATCCTGAAGAATGTCAGGGGTTCCTGAAACAGTGCTTGCGCTACATCCTGCAGAATGCAGCTTGTTTTCCCTCTGACTGGGTCAAGGTGGGTTACATCATGTCCTACCTGGCCGAAGATGCTCTAATATGGATAACTCCCCTCTGGGAAGCAGGGGATCCTATTGTCATGAACCTAGGGGCCTTCCTGGTGGCCTTCCGTAGAGTCTTTGACAAGCCTCGTCCTGCTACTCCTGTGAAGTCTTCCCCATCTAGATCCGAGAGGCGCTCCAGACGAGCGAAACCCGTGAAGAAACCCCCACGTCAAGCCATGACCGTCTGTGACCCTCCAGTTCCTCTACCCGTTAATGCAGCTACCCGTGTGAAGCCTAAGAAGGTTGATGAGAGTGGGCTGGCAAAGCAGCAGCCTGAAATCAGCCATAAGAAGGGCATACAATGTCGCTGCTGTTGTGAGGAACACCTGGATGGCCTCTGTCCAGGGGATCTAAAGCTCAAAAACCTCGGGTCAGTAGGAGAGACTGCCCTTGGTGAGAATAACTCCCTGCCGCTAAAGTCTATGACTGTTTCTCTGCCTTCTGGGAGCTTTGGTGTGTCTAAGCCGCCTGTCATACGGAGTCGGTGTATGGTCTCCGTTCTACAGCTCCAGAACCCGGTGTGGGCGTTGCCTGATAATGGCCAAACCCTGCTAAAGAACAGTCTAGTCCTACAAGGACAACTACAGCTCCAAGTTGGAGCCTTATACATGAAGAAGTTTGTCTTCCACATGCTGTCTGTTATGCCCATGGGTCATTCTGAGCCAAGGACTCTACCACCCGCTCTGGTCAAGGGTTCCAGTAAAGTGCTTCGTTTGAACTTACCCAGTCTTGAGAACTGTCTGGTTCCCATGCGTCAAAGACACTCAGCAGTGTCATCTTCTTCAGCTGGTCTGCTAGTCGTCGAGTCAAGGTGTGCTGACGTCACCGAAGATGGGGAAACGGTGACGATGTCTCCACACATCTCCAGCGACTATACCAGTAAACACTTAGTCGTCGAGTCAAGGTGTGCTAATGTCACCAAACATGGGGAGGCGGTGACTATCTCTCCACACATCTCCAACGACTATACCTGTAATCCGTTCCTAGGAACATCCCCGCCGCTTGGACGATTTCTTCTGGATAACGGGCAGAAGATGGTTCCTATGTTTATACCTTCAGCGTCCTTGTGGCCGGCTGGTGAAGACTTCAAAACAGAAGTTTGTTCTCCTCAACTTTTCTCTGACCTGGTGGAGCTGATGCTCTCCACACTCATCTCTAATGACTTTTCCTGTGTTCAGTACTCTAGAACATCTCTGCTACCTGAAAGTTTGACTCTGGATATCGGGCAGAGGGTGTATCCTGTGAGTATTCATTCGGCTTCCATGTGGCCGGCTGGTGAAGATAACAAGTCGGTAGCTTCCAAGTCCCTGCTTCTTGTCTACCCTGAGGAAATGGTCCAGTCCATTGAGAAGGCTAACCCTATTGGGTACAATGAGACTTTGCTATCCGAGATTTCTGATGAAGCTAAACCTGCAGAGCACAAAGAGACTTTGTTTTTCGAGATACCTGGTGACCCTCCTGCCGCCTTCTACCCTGAAGATATCATGTTGGCCTGGACTATGTATGCTCCCATCCTTCTACAAGTTATTCTGGCGGGCTTGAAGAAGAGGGGCCATAAAGGGGGGGGTACTGTAACAACTCTGCTGGCATCACGGCATGGCCTCGCATTTCTCACACTATCTTACCCACTGCTCCAGGTCATGATGTGGTTTCTGTTTCTTGCAAGCTCCATGTTCTGTGTCTCTGCTCTCTGCATGCTTCATGGTTCTGTGTATAGAGGGGCGGCGCCTGAACTCTCTGGTTCTTATAGGAATCAGGTGCATCTGTCCAATCTGTTCCTGACCAATTGTCAAGAGGCCTCCAGTATATAGTGCAGCTCCACCCAGTGTTCTGGGCCTGTGCAATGTGTTAGCTCAGTTAGTGTCTTGCTTCTGAGTTTGCCTGGCCTTTCTCTAAGTTACTCCCTCTCTGGAGGATTCTCTGTGTTATTTCCTTGGTCTTGTTGTCCGCCCACCAGGAGGCAGAATATCCTGGTCCCAGTGTCTTTGTCCTTGTGTCTTGTTCCATTGCCTTGTCTGCACTTAGTCTTACCTCGGTCTCCTAGTCTTTGGCTTCCTTCCCTGTTGTCTTTCCTTATATTCTCAGTCTGCTTTCACTCCGCACTCTTGCAGCTCTGCCTGCTCTGAACCTTTGTGACTTTACCTCTGCTCCTCACTTCTGCGTTTCTGCTCCTTTCTACTCAGCTTATCTTCTGCTGTTGCAGTTATCCCTTGCTGCAGCTTCTCTCCACATTCTTTGTGGCTCTGCTCAGCTTTGCTGCAGAGACCCCTCCCGCAGCACCTCTCCGCTCCTTGCGGTTCTACCTAGCTCCGCTCCTTGCGGTTCTACCTAGCTCCGCTCCTTGCGGTTCTACCTGGCTCCGCTCCTTGCGGTTCTACCTGGCTCCGCTCCTTGCGGTTCTACCTGGCTCTGCTCCTTGCGGTTCTACCTGGCTCCGCTCCTTGCGGTTCTACCTGGCTCCGCTCCTTGCGGTTCTACCTGGCTCCGCTCCTTGCGGTTCTACCTGGCTCTGCTCCTTGCGGTTCTACCTGGCTCCGCTCCTTGCGGTTCTACCTGGCTCCGCTCTTTGCGGTTCTACTTCTCCTGCACTTGGCTCTGCCTCCAGCTCTTGGCTCCGCCTCCTGCCTGTCTGCACTTGGCTCCGCCTCCAGCTCTTGGCTCTGCCTCCTGCGGTTTTGCACTTGGCTCCGCCTCCAGCTCTTGGCTCCGCCTCCTGCGGTTTTGCACTTGGCTCCGCCTCCATCTTTTGGCTCCGCCTCCTGCATTTCTGTTCTTGGCTCTAGCTCCTGTGCTTTCGCTCTGCATCCGCTCTTGCGGTCTTTATCTACTTATTCCTAGGTCCTCGTGTCTGAACAGGTTCTTACCCGTTCTACATACCTGCCTGCAGACCGGTCCCTACCGGTTCTTCCAGTGTACCAGTCTTGTCTACCAGTCCTGCCAGAGAGCCAGCCGTGCCCGCCTGCCTACCAGAGAGCCAGCCGTGCCCGCCTGCCTGACAGTGTTCCTGTTGTACCCGTCTGCCTGCCTATGTGCCAGCCGTGCCCGCTTGCTTGTCTATGTTCCGTTCCCCGGTGGGATCAGCAGCCACAACCAGACTCCACCCTGGAGTGGTACCTGGTAGCTCCCTATTGCACAAGTCTGACCTCACCATCAGAGGCTCCAGCGAACACCTAGGAAGCTACTTAGTTACGCCCCTTCCAGGGAGGTTTGGTCTGTGGTCCAGTGGGGCCACTCCCCCGCACGCCCGCGCCAACCAGTCTGGGCGCGAGCATGACATGTTATCAATTTGTCATCTCACAAACCCACTAATGTAGAACCCAATGTACTTTCCAGAGATCTCACATTCTGTCCTACAAAATCTCTAGACAAAACAGAAGCTTGTAGTGACATGGAACAAGACTTCAGGAGACTTAGACTGAAGGAGTTCTTCTCTGTCATAGAGGACTTGGGGCTTCTGGGTAGCCAAACTCAAGTCAGACTAGCGAATAAGAAAAACTCCGACTGGACACCTCCTTCTGGCTGCAACACCATTTTGGACCAATATAGTGACTCATTCTGACATTCGGTTCAGTCCACGATATTGGATAAAAAAGCAAAGGAAACATCTAATATCAGCATGCAGGTGAGAAAGGCGACTCACAGCCTGAAGAACAACAGGGAGATCACTAGTAAGCCTGCGGATAAAGATGGTGCCATAGTTCTCCTTAATACAACCGACTACATGAGAGAGGCACACAGACAACTGATGGATATGTGCTACACCAAACTGGATGATGACCCAACTCCAAAATATCTGAGGGAGTTGAAAAGAGTCATCCAATATCTGTGTACAGACTCCATAAACCTTCTGGACTTAATACCTGACAATCCAAGGATGGGAACTTTATGCTTCCCAAGATTCATACGCCAGGCAACCCAGGGAGGTCAATCATCTCAGGGGTGGGAACACTCACTGAAAAAATCTCAGGGTGGGTAGAAAACATCCTTAAGCTGCTGGTAAGGAAGACAGCCAGCTATATACAGGACCCTACAGACCTGTTGAATAAGCCATCCATGATAGGTCCCTTCCCCTCGACAGCACCATCTTAGCCACCATTGATGTTGAATCCTTATATTCCAACATACCACACGAAGATGGACTAACCGTCTGCCGAATGTTTCTTGAGGACACTGGGATCCCTTCCGAGTCTGTAATACACTTACCAGATTCATCCTCACACACAACTTTTTCTTTTTTGCTGAGGAGCTATATCTACAACGCATCGGCACCGCTATGGGAAGTAAAATGGCACCTCAGTACCCCAACCTCTTCATGGCTAAACTGGAAAATGACATTTTAACATCCTGCTCCATCAAACCCTTTGCCTATTTACGTTACATCGATGATATCTTAATAATCTGGACTGAGTCCGAACAAGAACTTCTAAATTTCCATGACAAATTCATCAAATTTCATCCTACCATAAACTTGACATTAGACCACTCAAAACAAAAATCAACTTTCTAGACACCACCATAAAAGTCCAAAATGGTTCGTTCCAAACATCAGTGTATCGGAAACCAATTGACCGTCCCACATACCTCAGAAGGGACAGCTTCCATCCTAAACACATTAAGGCCATGTTCACACTTTGCGGGTTTTACCGCGGATCCGCGGCGATTTTGATGCTGCGGGTCTGCAGCAGTTTCCATAGCGTTTACATTTACATGTAAACCCTATGGAAACCGCAATCCGCTGTGCACATGCTGCGGGAAAAACCGCGCAGAAACGCAGCGGTTTACAACCCGCAGCATGTCACTTCTTTGTGCAGAATCGCTGTGATTCTGCACACATAGGAATGCATTGATCCGCTAACTTCCCGCATGGGGCTGTGCCCACGATGCGGGAAGTAAGCGGATCATGTGCAGATGGTACCCGGGGTGGAGGAGAGCAGACTCTCCTCCAGGCCCTGGGAACCATATTAGTGTAAAAAAAAAATAAAAAATAATGCTATACTCACCTCTCAGCGCTGCACGCGGCCGTCCGGTCTCAGGGTTGCTGTGCGAGCAGGACCTGCGGTGACGTCGCGGTCACATGACCGTGATGACGCCGCGGTCACATGACCGTGACATCACGAAGGTCCTTCTCGCACAGCATCTTTGGAACCGGACCGCCGCGTGCAGCGCCGAGGAGATCGCAAAGTCAGAGGGTGAGTATAACCATTTTTTATTATTTTTAACATTACTATTGATTCTGCATATTGCTGCATATGCAGCATCAATAGTATAGAAGTAAACCCGCAGCGGAAAACGCAAAACTAACCGCGATAAATCTGCAGGGATAACCGCAGCGGTTTTGCCCTGCAGATTTATCAAATCCGCTGCGGGAGAACCCGCAGAGGATCCCGCAAAGTGTGCACATAGCCTAAAAAGTCCATTGTCTGCAGCCAGGCCCTCAGATATAACCGTATCTGTTCCAGTCCTAAGGACAGGGATGAACACCTAACCCAGCTTAAAATGCCATTTTTAAATCAAGGTTACCATCCCACCTCCATTAATGATCAGATCATTAGGGCCACAAGGATCCCTAGAAGTCAAGTACTTCAATACGGAAAAAAAGAGTAAAATCATCGTGTACCTCTGGTAGTGGCCTACCACCCACAGCTTGAAGCACTGAGAACACCGGCTAAGGTTAGAAACTTCACCATATCCTACACAAGGATGACCGGCTAAAAATATTATTCAAAGACCCCCCCTTGCTATGTTACAGACAACCTCCTAATTTAAGAAACATCATGATCCAAAGTTCAGTGCCCTCAGATTCACCAAGACGGACATCTCCTTGCAATGTGAGGAGATGCAAAACCTGCATTCATATAGAGACCAACGACAAGATCCAAATCCCCAACAATCAGCAGGACTATAAGATCCCCGGGACATTCACATGTTCCTCTTCCAATGTGGTGAATTTAATTCTATGCAATATCTGTCCTTTGGGGCCTCTATGGTGGAGAAACAAGACAGAGGCTGAGAGCAAGGATGAGGTCTCATCGCCACACAATTACAGACAAATAAACACATTTACCTGTGGCCAAACATTTCTGTGGTCCAGGACACAACATAGACAATATGAAAGCTGTCATTTTGAAAGTCAACTTCAAATCACAGAAACATCGCAGGGTCTGGGAATACAAATTCATTACCATCTTTGGTTCTGTACACACAGGAGTCAATTTGTCAGGAGGATTTATGGCCCACTACCAAATCTGAGCAATTTTCTCCAAAAACAATGAAGGCACCACCAGCCCATTGATCTCACGTGCATATGGGGTCCATTAAACTTTCACACCTCTTGTCTAATCTTACCTAATTAAGGATGGTCTCTTGTCCATGTATCACACCTTGCCTGTGCTCATTACTGTATATTATTACTGGATATAATTGGGTTTCTTCAAATATTTTGTTATACCAGCCTGAAGAAGAGACGCAAGCCGTCATTAAAGCTTGCTTTGTAACATCAATCACTATATTGTGTTAGCCATTAAAAGGTATCACACCCACAAGATTCCTATTTTGTCTCTCCCACTGAGAGCACTCTATACAAATATGCAAAACAGCGATCAAATAAAATGTCTAAACTTTGCAGTCTGGTATTCTGCTCCATGAGGGGGGATATGAAATGGATCACATCAGCTTGGCTGCCCTCAATCTAGGAACAACTTTCTTTGTGTAGACCCCAAGTTATAGGCTCAGCCTGGAGATCAGATTTCTAGACCAGCCTCTCATGTTAATATTCAAATTCTTGGTTTGTGACTGGATCATGGCTGCTTCCCAATCAATACATTATTTTTCTAAATGCTCTTTGTCTTAACCTTTCTTTCCCATAGTAACATAGAAATTGTCAGGCTGCAACTAGGTTCAATTTGGTGTCTCCCTACAAAGGCACCAGAGGTGTGAAATGTTTCCAATTCGGTATGTTCTCAGGAAGGCCCCCTGGGGTCTGAGACCCTGCGACCAGGAAATTTACCTTTGCTCAAAATAGCATAAGTTATGACCTTTGTGAAGAGCTGCAGCCTGGGAACAGATGCTAATTTACTGCCGGTCATACATCACCTACAAATACATATTTTCACTACAATTTCCATTTCTCCTTAATATTTACCGTATATACTTGAGTATAAGCTGAGATTTTCAGCCCATTTTATGGACTGAAAGTCCCCCTCTCGGCTTATACTGGAGTCATACCCAGGGGTCGGCAGGAGAGGGGGAGTGGGGGCTGTCTAATTATACTCACCTACTCCTGGCGTGGTCCCTGCAGGTCCCTGGCTTCCCCGGCGCTGCAGCTTCTTCCTGTACTGAGCGGTCACATGGTACCGCTCATTACAGTAATGAATATGCTGCTCCACCTCCCATATGGATGGAGCCGCATATTCATTACTGTAATGAGCGGTAACGTTGACTGCTCAATACAGGGAGAAGCTGCAGCGCCGGGGAAGCAGGTGAGTATAAGGGGGAGGGGGAGCGCTGCGCGATATTCACCTGCTCCTCGTTCCGGCGCCGCTCCGTCTTCAGGGTCTTCTGCAGTGACGCTCAGGTCAGAGGGCGCGATGACGTGGTTAGTGCGCACCCTCTGCCTGAACGTCAGTGCAGAAGACACTGAAGACGGAGCGGCGCCCAGAACGAAGTCAGGTGAATATTGCAAGTGCCGGGGGCCTGAGCGACGGAGAGATGAGTATGTGATTTTATTTTTTTTATTGCAGCAACAGCAAATGGGGCAAGTGTCTGTATGGAGCATCTTATGGGGCCATAATTAACGTTTGTGCAGCATTATATGGGGCAAGTGTCTGTATGGAGTATCTTATGGGGCCATAATCAAGGTTTGTGCAGCACTATATGGGGCAAAAATCTTAATGGAGCATCTTATGGGGCCATAATTAACGTTTGTGGAGCATTATATTGGGCAAATGTGTCTATGGAGCATCTTATGGGGCCATTATTAACCTTTATGCAGGATTATATGGGGCATATTTTAATATGGAGCATCTTATGGGGCCATCATAAACTTTATGGAGCATTATTTGGGGCTACTGATTCAATATGCATATTCAAAAACACTTAACCTACTGATGTCTCAATTAATTTTACTTTTATTGGTATCTATTTTTACTTTTGACATTTACCGGTAGCTGCTGCATTTCCCACCCTAGGCTTATACTCGAGTCATTAAGTTTTCCCAGTTTTTTGTGCCAAAATTAGGGGGTCGGCTTATACTTGGGTCAGCTTATACTCGAGTATATACGGTACTTAATATTTCCTTTAACAATCAAAACACCCTCCACCCCAAACACACTCCATAAAATAAAAACTAAACAAAAATTCTGGCCCATCGCTCAGAAAAAGAAAAACAGGCCCTCTGGCCATAACGCACCCCCTAACACATACCACCACACACACCTTTTTTTTCCATTTGTTAAATACAACCCTCACACCAAATGCTTCTAGCATAAAACAATTTTAGCACTACAATACAAATATCACATAGCAATCCTAAACATATTACCAAACCTAACCAGACCCAAGTTTGGTGCCCGTAAGTCCTATACCCATATTATACTTTAGTCAAAACAAAAAGCTACACGTGCAAAACAGCAGCCCACCACCAAGTATCTGGAGAAAGAAGAGGCTCCTACCCGGACTGCTCCTTACCTACCACCCTGCCCCTTCCTACCTACACTTCTGTCCCTACAAAGATTCTCCCTATCTGCCTCTCATTAACCCTCATCTACCTCCCCAGCTTTCCCTGGACTGTCCCTACCTGACCCTGCTCATCTACCTGACCCTACCCACCACCTAGCTTACCCTAACATTCCCAAACTACAAACCTGACTGTCCCTAGGGTACGTTACAGGAGAAACCCTCCAAAGACGGGAAGCCCTCCTCGCACCCAGCCTCTCAAACTCCAAAGAACGGGTGTTACTAAACACCTTGTCAGGACTTTTTTACCTTTTGTGCATTACTGCCCTTTTCCGAGATGGCATCTTTGGTCTCATGTGCACTGTGTCTTCCTGCTATAAAACTCCACCCCAGCCTTCAGTCTGTGCTAGAGTAGTCTGCCTTGCATCCAGCTCCTGACCTCTGATTACTCCCTGGCTATATACTGTACCTGCTCCTGTGAACCTGTGTGGTGATCCTGCTACTCTGCTGAGTTCCTGCTGCATACACCAGTTTCCAGTAATCCTCCTTCATCTGCTGCTCGTGTTTACTTCCATCTGCATTTGCTGGACATGTAAGTTGTTGCTGCTCTGCAAAAACCTGAGACTATTAACCAGGCCTCCCTGGTTGAGCTAAGATATGATTTGAACTGCCTAATAAGCTTATCTATCTGTGTTTGGACTAAGACAAGGATTTATTTGTGTCAAGTATCCTCAAGAATAACTGTGCTTCATAGACTTTCTGCTTGATTGCATTTTCCTCTGAAGTTTCCTATAGACTGCTAAGCTGCGTTTATTATTTGCACCAAGTGTTGTGGACTTGAGTTTCTCTCTGCATCTGTTTGAATCACCGTGTGATAATATAGACTTTACCACTTATAAAACTGTGTCCTGTAGTTGTCTTGTTCCACGCAAAGAGTCTCCTGAGTTATCCCCTATAATTATTACAGGATACTCTAGCATAAAAAAAAGGAGACTGCTGGAACAATGACTGCAGAAAGCAGATTAGAGCAGGTGTTTTCCATAATTCCAGAAATATGTGGAAGGTCTGCAAAAGAAGTTTGGAAGCTTTGAACACAATCAACAAGTGTTTGGACAAATTTTGCAGGACTTAAGCAACTGCATGGTAGCCCAAGAAAACAAACTTGCTGGCATAGAGTCCCAGTATGGACGGGCTTTTCAGGACATAAGCACGCAAATAGCTGCACAAGTGACTTTACCCTCTGGGCAACCGCCACCAGCTAGCCCACCTAAGTTGCCCCCATTCAGATTTAATGGTGATCGCGACAAATTTCGTGGCTTTGTGAATCAATGTATGCTATATTTTGATGTGCATGCTGACCGTTTTCCTACTGATAGATCCAAAGTATTGTGTGTAATAATGCTACTAACCTCACGAGCGCTCGCCTGGGCGAATCCGATGATTGAGTCTCGTGACCCACGGTTAAATAATTTGGATGATTTCTTGGCCGCTATGGCATTAATGTTTGATGACCCTAATCGCCGTGCAACCGCTGAATCTGCTTTGTTGTCTTTACGCCAGGCTAAACGTTCTGTTATTGAGTATGCCACTGAATGCAGGAGATTAGCGGTAGATACCAATTGGGACAGTTATGCACAATTACCTATTTTTAAAAGGGGTCTGTCTAGTATTATAAAAGATGAACTAGCTTGCTCTGAGTCACCACAAGAGCTAGAGACATTTATACAGCATTGTGTGCGCATAGACATTCGCCTTACTGAGCGTAGGCAGGAGAAATTTGCTGCATATAACCGTATTTCTAACTTTTCCCTTCCTTCCAAAGAGCCTGCAGATAAAACCTCTCGGGAGGTGGAGGAGGTACCCATGCAAATTGATTCCGTTCAGAGGCGCGAGATCAATGAGCGCCGGGAGCATCGCCTTCGTGAAAGTCTATGTTTCTACTGCGGCCAGTCTGACCACTTCTTGATCAATTGTCCTAAGTGTCCTAGACGGCCTAACAAGGTGCTAGCAGCAGTAGGGGAGTATGACAACTGTGATGATGAATCTGACATCTCTGAATGTAGCCTGCCTTTAAATGCTGTATTCCATTCACTTTCTATGACATCACCCCCCAAGGAGCTGAAGGAGAAGAACTCTCACTGTTCTCTCCCGATTAAGATCCTGTGTTCAGGACAGTGGATTTCCAGTGCAGCTATGATTGACTCAGGTGCAGGTGGCAATTTCATGGATATTTGTTGTGAATTTGGTTTTTGGGCTCCCCCGGTGGTCACTGGTGGTACTGGACTTGTGTGCTTCACTTTCTCTGTTCACCTGTTTCCATCAGGATATGGGAGTATCCTATTTAGCCTTGCTGCTCAGTTATTCTAGTGCCGGCCATCAATGTAACCAGAGCCTTTCTGTTGCATGTTCCTGCTTCTAGACTACTATCAGCTAAGTTGGACTCTTAATCCTAAGTTTTGTTTTGCATTTTTGTTCCAGTTCACAGTTATGTTATTTTTCTGTAGCTGGAAGCTCTTGTGGGACGAAATTGCCACTCCGGTGTCATGAGTTGACACATGAGTCTTAAAGTAATTTCGGGATGGTATTTTAATAGGGTTTTCAGCTGACCGTGAAGTTCCCTATTGTATCTTCTTGCTATCTAGTAAGCGGACCTCGCTTTGCTGAACCTACCTTCATACTACGTATGTCTTTTCCTCTGAACTCACCGTCAATATATGTGGGGGGCTTCTGTCTCCTTTTTGGGGGAATTTCCCTAGAGGTAAGCCAGGTCTGTCTTTTCCTCTATTAGGGTTAGTTAGTCCTCTGTTGTGAATTTACCTTTTGGCTCCCTCTAGTGGCTACTAGTGTTTTTACTCTGGGTATGTCTATCATTCCTTGTATGCTCACCTGGGTCGTTAGGTCAGGGGTGTTGCTATATAAGCTCCCTGGACCTTCAGTTCAATGCCTGGCAACGTTGATATCAGAGCTAATCTGTAGTGCTCTTGTCTACTGATCCTGGTTCCTGCTTGATTAAGCTAAGTCTGCTTTCTTGCTTTTTGCTATTGTTTTTGTTTGCATTTTTGTCCAGCTTGTACATAATCTGTATCCTATCCTTGCTGGAAGCTCTAGGGAGGCTGGAGTTCTCCCCCCGGGCCGTTAGACGGTTCGGGGGTTCTTGAATCTCCAGTGTGGATTTTTGTTAGGGTTTTTGTTGACCATATAAGTTATCTTACTACATTCTGCTATTAGTGAGTGGGCCTCTCTTTGCTAAACCTAGTTCATCTCTGTGTTTGTCATTTCCTCTTACCTCACCGTTATTATTTGTGGGGGGCTTGTATCCAACTTTTGGGGTCTATTCTCTGGAGGCAAGAGAGGTCTTTGTTTTCCTCTTCTAGGGGTAGTTAGTCCTCCGGCTGGCGCGAGACATCTAGCGACCAACGTAGGCATGTTCCCCGGCTACTTCTAGTGTTGGCGTTAGGAGTAGATATATGGTCAACCCAGTTACCACTGCCCTATGAGCTGGATTTTTGTACTTCGCAGACTTGCTGATATCTCTGAGACCCTCGCCATTGGGGTCATAACAGTCCTCCGGCTGGCGCTGGGCGTCTAGGGATAAAACGTAGGTACGTCACCCGGCCACTGTTAGTTGTGTGATAGGTTTAGCTCACGGTCCGCTCGAGATTCCATCACCCAAGAGCTGTTCTGTTATTTATGTTCTCTGACTTTCCCTTGCCATTGGGAACCATGACAGTATGGCCGGCCAAGGGTTAAAACCGTTGGCAGAAGAAAGGAGAGAAAAAGAAGTCTGCAGATTTTTTTTTTTTTTTTTTTTCTGAGCTTGCTTTTTAGTTTACTCAGTTGCATTTCTGCTCTAATTGCAGCCTTTGTCTCTCTCTCTCCTTCTAATCCTTGAATGGCTCTGATCTCACCTGATTAAAATGGATCCTCAGAGTTTGGCTACAGGTTTGAATAATCTTGCTATGAAGGTTCAAAATTTACAGGATTTTGTTATTCATGCTCCTATATCTGAACCTAGAATTCCTATACCAGAATTTTTCTCCGGGGATAGATCTCGTTTCCTGAATTTCAAAAATAATTGTAAATTATTTCTTTCCCTGAGATCTCGCTCCGCTGGAGATCCCGCACAGCAGGTTAAGATAGTAATTTCCTTGCTGCGGGGTGACCCTCAAAACTGGGCATTTGAATTGGCACCCGGGGATCCTGCGTTGCTCAATGTGGATGCGTTTTTTCTGGCTTTGGGGTTGCTTTATGAGGAACCTAACTTAGAGATTCAGGCTGAAAAAGCCTTGATGGCCCTATCTCAAGGGCAAGATGAAGCTGAAATATACTGCCAAAAATTTCGTAAATGGTCTGTGCTTACTCAGTGGAATGAGTGCGCCCTGGCGGCGAATTTCAGAGAGGGTCTCTCTGATGCCATTAAAGATGTTATGGTGGGGTTCCCTGCACCTACAGGTCTGAATGAGTCCATGACAATGGCTATTCAGATTGATCGGCGTTTGCGGGAGCGCAAACCTGTGCACCATTTGGCGGTGTCTTCTGAGAAGGCTCCAGAAAATATGCAATGTGATAGAATTCTGTCCAGAAGCGAACGGCAGAATTTTAGGCGAAAGAATGGGTTGTGCTTCTATTGTGGTGATTCAACTCATGTTATATCAGCATGCTCTAAACGTACAAAAAAGGTTGATAAGTCTATTTCAATTGGCACTTTACAGTCTAAGTTTATTCTGTCTGTGACCTTGATTTGTTCATTATCGTCAATTACCGCGGATGCCTATGTCGACTCTGGCGCCGCTTTGAGTCTAATGGATTGGTCCTTTGCCAGGCGCTGTGGGTTTGATCTAGAGCCTCTGGAAGTTCCTATACCTCTGAAGGGTATTGACTCTACACCATTGGCTAGTAATAAACCACAATACTGGACACAAGTGACTATGAGTATGAATCCAGACCATCAGGAGATGATTCGCTTCCTTGTGTTGTACAATCTACATGACGTTTTGGTGCTCGGATTACCATGGTTACAATCTCATAACCCAGTCCTTGACTGGAAAGCAATGTCTGTGTTAAGCTGGGGATGTCAGGGGGCTCATGGGGACGTACCTTTGGTTTCCATTTCGTCATCTATTCCCTCTGAGATTCCGGAATTTTTATCTGATTATCGTGATATTTTTGAGGAGCCTAAGCTTGGTTCACTACCTCCTCACAGAGATTGCGATTGTGCCATAGATCTGATTCCGGGCAGTAAATTTCCAAAGGGTCGTTTATTTAATCTATCTGTACCTGAACATGCTGCTATGCGAGAATATATTAAGGAGTCCCTGGAAAAGGGACATATTCGTCCTTCTTCATCTCCCTTAGGAGCCGGTTTTTTCTTTGTATCTAAAAAAGATGGCTCTTTGAGGCCGTGTATTGATTATCGACTCTTGAATAAAATTACAGTCAAATATCAGTATCCTCTGCCACTGCTTACTGATTTGTTTGCTCGAATAAAAGGGGCTAAGTGGTTCTCTAAGATTGATCTCCGTGGGGCGTATAATTTGGTGCGAATTAAGCAGGGGGATGAGTGGAAAACCGCATTTAATACGCCCGAGGGCCATTTTGAGTATTTAGTAATGCCTTTTGGTCTTTCAAATGCCCCTTCAGTCTTTCAGTCCTTTATGCATGACATTTTCCGTGAATATTTGGATAAATTTATGATCGTGTATCTGGATGATATTTTGATTTTTTCGGATGACTGGGATTCTCATGTCCAACAGGTCAGGAGGGTTTTTCAGGTTTTGCGGGCTAATTCCTTGTGTGTGAAGGGTTCTAAGTGTATTTTTGGGGTTCAAAAGATTTCTTTTTTGGG
Organism: Ranitomeya variabilis; assembly: GCF_051348905.1. Classification (NCBI taxonomy): domain Eukaryota; kingdom Metazoa; phylum Chordata; class Amphibia; order Anura; family Dendrobatidae; genus Ranitomeya; species Ranitomeya variabilis. The sequence continues at coordinate 252,391,932 of NC_135235.1, forward strand.
GTACATTTTTTCCCCCTCTTCCATTGAGATGGATCCTGTCAAGGTTCGGGCTATTTGTGATTGGACGCAACCTTCTTCTCTTAAGAGCCTTCAGAAATTTTTGGGCTTTGCTAATTTTTATCGTCGATTTATAACTGGTTTTTCTGATGTTGCTAAACCTTTGACTGATTTGACCAAAAAGGGTGCTGATGTTGCTGATTGGTCCCCTGCTGCTGTGGAGGCCTTTCGGGAGCTTAAGCGCCGCTTTTCTTCCGCCCCTGTGTTGCGTCAGCCTGATGTTACTCTTCCTTTTCAGGTTGAGGTCGATGCTTCCGAGATCGGAGCTGGGGCGGTCTTGTCGCAGAAAAGTTCCGACTGCTCCGTGATGAGACCTTGTGCGTTCTTTTCTCGAAAATTTTCGCCCGCCGAGCGAAATTATGATATTGGTAATCGGGAGCTTTTGGCTATGAAGTGGGCTTTTGAGGAGTGGCGTCATTGGCTTGAGGGGGCTAGACATCAGGTGGTGGTATTGACCGATCACAAGAATTTGATTTATCTTGAGTCTGCCAGGCGCTTGAATCCTAGACAGGCGCGCTGGTCGTTGTTTTTCTCTCGGTTTAATTTTGTGGTCTCATACTTACCGGGTTCTAAGAATGTGAAGGCGGATGCCCTTTCTAGGAGTTTTGAGCCTGATTCCCCTGGTGATTCTGAACCTACAGGTATCCTTAAGGATGGGGTGATATTATCTGCTGTTTCCCCAGACCTGCGACGGGCTTTGCAGGAGTTTCAGGCGGATAGACCTGATCGTTGCCCGCCTGGTAGACTGTTTGTTCCTGATGATTGGACCAGTAGAGTCATCTCGGAGGTTCATTCTTCTGTGTTGGCAGGTCATCCCGGGATCTTTGGTACCAGGGATTTGGTGGCTAGGTCCTTCTGGTGGCCTTCCCTGTCTCGAGATGTACGAGTTTTTGTGCAGTCTTGTGATGTTTGTGCTCGGGCCAAACCTTGTTGTTCTTGGGCTAGCGGATTGTTGTTATCTTTGCCTATTCCGAAGAGGCCTTGGACTCACATCTCGATGGATTTTATTTCTGATCTCCCTGTTTCTCAGAAAATGTCTGTCATCTGGGTGGTGTGTGACCGTTTTTCAAAGATGGTTCATTTGGTGCCCTTGCCTAAGTTGCCTTCCTCATCCGAGTTGGTTCCTCTGTTTTTTCAAAATGTGGTTCGCTTGCATGGTATTCCGGAGAATATCGTTTCTGACAGGGGGACCCAGTTCGTATCTAGATTTTGGCGGGCGTTCTGTGCTAGGATGGGCATTGATTTGTCTTTTTCGTCTGCGTTCCATCCTCAGACTAATGGCCAGACTGAGCGAACTAATCAGACCTTGGAGACTTATTTGAGGTGTTTTGTGTCTGCAGATCAGGATGACTGGGTTGCCTTTTTGCCGTTGGCGGAGTTTGCCCTCAATAATCGGGCTAGTTCTGCCACTTTGGTTTCTCCTTTCTTTTGCAATTCGGGGTTTCATCCTCGTTTTTCTTCCGGTCAGGTGGAGTCTTCGGATTGTCCTGGAGTGGATACTGTGGTGGATAGGTTGCATCGGATTTGGGGACAGGTGGTGGACAATTTGGAGCTGTCCCAGGAAAAGACTCGGCATTTTGCTAACCGCCGTCGTCGTGTTGGTCCTCGTCTTCGTGTTGGGGACTTGGTGTGGTTGTCTTCTCGTTTTGTCCCTATGAGGGTTTCTTCTCCTAAGTTTAAGCCTCGGTTCATCGGCCCGTATAAGATTTTGGAGATTCTTAACCCCGTGTCCTTTCGATTGGACCTCCCAGCATCTTTTTCTATCCATAATGTCTTCCATCGGTCATTATTGCGCAGGTATGAGGTACCGGTTGTGCCTTCGAATGAGCCTCCCGCTCCGGTGTTGGTTGAGGGTGAATTGGAGTACGTTGTGGAGAAGATCTTGGACTCCCGTGTTTCCAGACGGAAACTTCAGTATCTGGTCAAGTGGAAGGGCTACGGTCAGGAGGATAATTCTTGGGTGACAGCCTCTGATGTTCATGCCTCTGATTTGGTCCGTGCCTTTCATAGGGCTCATCCTGATCGCCCTGGTGGTTCTTGTGAGGGTTCGGTGCCCCCTCCTTGAGGGGGGGGTACTGTTGTGAATTTGGTTTTTGGGCTCCCCCGGTGGTCACTGGTGGTACTGGACTTGTGTGCTTCACTTTCTCTGTTCACCTGTTTCCATCAGGATATGGGAGTATCCTATTTAGCCTTGCTGCTCAGTTATTCTAGTGCTGGCCATCAATGTAACCAGAGCCTTTCTGTTGCATGTTCCTGCTTCTAGACTACTATCAGCTAAGTTGGACTCTTAGTCCTAAGTTTTGTTTTGCATTTTTGTTCCAGTTCACAGTTATGTTATTTTTCTGTAGCTGGAAGCTCTTGTGGGCCGAAATTGCCACTCCGGTGTCATGAGTTGACACATGAGTCTTAAAGTAATTTCGGGATGGTATTTTAATAGGGTTTTCAGCTGACCGTGAAGTTCCCTATTGTATCTTCTTGCTATCTAGTAAGCGGACCTCGCTTTGCTGAACCTACCTTCATACTACGTATGTCTTTTCCTCTGAACTCACCGTCAATATATGTGGGGGGCTTCTGTCTCCTTTTTGGGGGAATTTCCCTAGAGGTAAGCCAGGTCTGTCTTTTCCTCTATTAGGGTTAGTTAGTCCTCCGGCTGGCGCTGGGCGTCTAGGGATAAAACGTAGGTACGTCACCCGGCCACTGTTAGTTGTGTGATAGGTTTAGCTCACGGTCCGCTCGAGATTCCATCACCCAAGAGCTGTTCTGTTATTTATGTTCTCTGACTTTCCCTTGCCATTGGGAACCATGACAGATATTGCATTTGCCAAGGAACATGGTATTGAAATTCAGCAAAGAGCCTCTCCAATTACCATGGAAACAGCGGATGGGTCACCTTTAATCTCTGGGCCTGTGGATTAGGAGACCGTACCCCTTGAAATTTTGTTGGAGCCTAATCATCAGGAGCAACTTTCTTTCTTGCTAATTTCTTCTCCTCATTTTCCTGTGATTTTAGGCATTCCTTGGTTGCATTTTCAGAACCCAATTATCAACTGGGAGACCAAGGAGATTATCTTTCCAACAAGGAGCAACTCAGCGTTAACAGAAGCTGTCCCTGAGTCCACGGCTACGGAACCACATGTACAGGTATTTTCTTTACCTCCAGCATATAAAGAGTTCTCTGACATCTGTGACAAGAAGAATGCAGATCAGCTTCCTCCACACAGGCATTATGACTGTCCCATTGAGCTGCTTCCTGGGGCAGCTATTCCTTCTGGTAACGTATACCCATTGGCGGCACCTGAGCTTCAAGCCTTAAAGGAGTATATTGATGAAAATCTGGCCAAAGGCTTCATACGTCCTTCTTCCTCACCAGCAGGGGCACCTATATTTTTTGTAAAAAAGAAGGATGGGACTGAGACCCTGTGTTGACTATCGGGAACTCAATAAGGTAACCGTACAAAACCGTTACCCTTTGCCTCTGATTCCCGAATTACTGGAAAGAGTCCGCCATGCTAAGGTGTTCTCTAAACTGGATCTTCGTGGGGGCTTATAATTTGGTGCGTATTCGTCCAGGGGATGAGTGGAAGACAGCATTCCAATGCCGGTATGGACACTTTGAATATCTCGTGATGCCCTTCGGGCTTTGTAATGCCCCTGCAACGTTTCAACACCTTGCTAATTACATTTTCAGAGATTTGTTGGACCAGTTTGTGGTGATCTATTTGGACGATATTCTAATCTTTTCTTACTCTCTACAGGAACATGAAGAACATGTCAAAGCTGTTTTAAGACGTCTGAAAGAGAACCATCTGTATATCAAGCCGGAGAAATGCGAGTTCCATCGTTCTGAGATACAGTTCTTAGGTTATATCTTCTCTCCCCAGGAGCTGAACATGGAATCTGGTAAGATTCAGGCTATCCTTGACTGGCCGATACCCAAGAACGTTAAGGAGGTCCAACGTTTTATTGGTCTTGCAAATTTCTACAGAAGCTTCATTCGAAATTTTTCTGATATTGTCCGTCCCATTACTTCCTTGACAAAGAAAGAAAAGCCCTTTAAGTGGTCATCACAGGCTCAAGAAGCTTTTGATCGGCTTAAGATCTGTTTCACATCAGCACCGCTGTTGATACACCCAGATCCAACACTTTCATTCATTGTGGAGGTGGACGCTTCTGATAATGCTTTGGGGGCTATTCTCTCCCAAAGAACTGGAGAGAAGGGTCTGCTACATCCTTGTGCTTTCTTTTCCCGTATACTAATCTCAGCAGAGAAGAATTACGACGTGGGAGACAAGGAATTGCTGGCTATTATTGCGGCTTTCAAAGAATGGAGGCATCATCTGCAAGGAGCTGCACAACAGATCATAGTGCTAACTGACCATCGCAATTTAGAGTTCCTTAGATCCGCTAGATGTCTTTCTCCTCGTCAGGCTCGTTGGAACTTATTTTTAAATCAATTTAACTTTGCTATCTCGTACCGTCCAGGTTCTCGTAATGGGAAGGCTGATGCTTTATCCCGAATCCATGCTGCGGATTCCGTACCTGGAGCCCCGTCCAAGACCATTCTATCTGATGCCAATTTCATCTGAGTTATCCAGGACTTGTGGAAGGAGTGCAGGGAGGCCTATGAAGGTGATGTATTTCTGGCCAACCCACCTGTAGATATTAATCTTGTCTTTAAGGGTGGCATGTGGTTCAGAGATCGACGTTTCTACGTCCCGGAGGTCGTCCGTCTGCAGATCCTCAAGTTGGAACATGACTCCAAGTTGGCTGGTCACAAAGGGGTACAGAAGACACAAGAGTTCCTGAGCCGATTCTTCTGGTGGCCAACTTGCCTGAAGGATACCAAGGACTATGTTCTCTCTTGCGAGATATGTGCCCGTTACAAGACTCCTCATGTGGCACCTATGGGTCTTCTACAATCATTACCTGTTCCGTCCCGCCATTGGGGGTCTATATCAATGGACTTTATTGTGGAGCTGTTGTGAATTCTGCGTTTGGGCTCCCTCCTGTGGTTGTAGGTGGTAATGCAGTTGTCCCTGAGTTGCAGTCCTGGTCAGGTGTATCTGCTGATTGCAGTTCTGACTGGGGTATTTAGGTGTGCAGGATTAATTAGTCCTTGCCAGTTGTCAATTGTTGTTGGGAGGTGTTGGACCTCTGCCTGGTTCCTCCTGCCTTTCTGCCAAATCAGCAAAGATAAGTGTCTGGTTTTGTTTCTGTGGCACACATGCTGTGTGCTTCATAATTCAGTGCTATTCTTTTGTGTTTTCTTGTCCAGCTTAGATTGTGTCAGTATTTTCTCAGTCTTGTTGGATTCTCTGGGGTTGCAGATATTCACTCCACGTCTTTAGTTAGATTGTGGAATTTTTTGTATTATCTGCTGTGGATATTTTTTGAAGGGTTTTAATACTGACCGCCTAGTATTCTGTCCTATCCTTCCCTATTTAGCTAGAGTGGCCTCTTTTGCTAAATCTTGTTTTCTGCCTGCGTGTGTCTTTTCTTCTCCTACTCACAGTCAATGTTCGTGGGGGCTGCCTATCCTTTGGGGTTCTGCTCTGAGGCAAGGTAGTATTCCTATTTCCATCTATAGGGGTATTTAGTCCTCCGGCTGTGTCGAGGTGTCTAGGGTTTGTTAGGCACACCCCACGGCTACTTCTAGTTGCGGTGTTAGTTCAGGATCTGCGGTCAGTACAGTTTCCACCTACTCCAGAGAAAGTTTCATGCGGCTCCAAGGTAACCGGATCATAACAGTACAACTGGCCAATAATGAGTTAAATGCATCTCGGAAGAAAGGTGTTGAGCCATTTTTTTTTTCTGCAGTCTGTTTTGTCTTTTCTTCCTTCTTTATCTATGGGTGGCTGAGGAGTCTTGTGCTAGCATGGATGTTCAGGAATTAGCTTCTCATGTAGACCAGCTTGCTGCTAGGGTACAGGGTATTTCTGATTATATTGTTCAGACTCCTGTTTCACAGCCGAAGATTCCTACTCCTGATTTGTTTTTTGGTGACAGGTCCAAATTTTTGAGTTTTAAAAACAATTGTAAACTGTTTTTTGCTCTGAGACCTCGATCCTCCGGTGATTCCATTCAGCAGGTTAAAGTCGTCATCTCCCTGCTGCGTGGTGATCCACAGGATTGGGCATTTTCCCTGGAATCTGGGAATCCTGCTTTCCTTAATGTAGACTCCTTTTTTCAGGCTTTAGGATTATTATATGATGAACCGAATTCTGTGGATCAAGCGGAGAAGACCTTGTTGGCCCTGTCTCAGGGTCAAGAGGCGGCATAATTGTATTGTCAGAAATTTAGAAAATGGTCTGTGTTGACTAAATGGAATGATGATGCTTTGGCGGCAATTTTCAGAAAGGGTCTTTCTGAATCTGTTACAGATGTTATGGTGGGGTTTCCTACGCCTTCCGGTCTGAGTGATTCTATGTCTCTGGCCATTCAGATTGATCGGCGCTTGCGGGAGCGCAGAACTGTGCGCACTGTGGCGTTGTCCTCAGAGCAGAGTCCTGAGCCAATGCAGTGTGATAGGATTTTGTCTAGAACGGAACGACAAGGATTCAGACGTCAGAATAGGTTGTGTTATTATTGTGGCGACGCTTCTCATGTCATTTCAGTCTGCCCTAAGCGGACAAAAAGGATCGCTAGTTCATTTACCATCAGTACTGTACAACCTAAATTTCTGTTATCAGTGTCCTTGATCTGCTCATTGTCATCATTTTCTGTCATGGCGTTTGTGGATTCAGGCGCCGCCTTGAACTTAATGGATTTTGAGTTTGCCAGGCGTTGTGGTTTTCCCTTGCAGCCTTTGCAGAACCCTATTCCTTTAAGGGGGATTGATGCTACACCTTTGGCTAAAAATAAGCCTCAGTTTTGGACACAGGTGACCATGCACATGGCGCCAGCCCATCAGGAAGATTGTAGATTTCGGGTGTTGCATAATTTGCATGATGTTATCGTGCTGGGTTTTCCGTGGTTGCAGGTACATAATCCTGTGTTGGATTGTCTGTGACTAGTTGGGGTTGTCAAGGGGTTCATAATGATGTTCCTTTGATGTCAATCTCCTCTTCTTCCTCTTCTGAAATTCCAGAGTTTTTGTCTGATTTTCAGGATGTATTCGATGAGCCCAAGTCCAGTTCCCTTCCACCGCACAGGGACTGTGATTGTGCGATTGACTTGATTCCAGGCAGTAAGTTTCCTAAGGGCCGACTTTTCAACCTGTCTGTGCCTGAACATACTGCAATGCGGAGTTATGTTAAGGAGTCTTTGGAGAAAGGGCATATTCGGCCATCTTCTTCACGGTTGGGAGCGGGATTTTTTTTTGTTGCTAAGAAGGATGGCTCCTTGAGACCTTGTATTGATTATCCCCTCTTGAATAAGATCACGGTCAAGTTTCAATACCCTTTACCTTTGCTTTCTGATTTGTTTGCTAGGATTAAGGGGGCTACTTGGTTTACTAAGATTGACCTTCGGGGGGCATATAATCTTGTTCGTATTAAAAACAGGGTGATGAATGGAAAACTGCGTTTAACACGCCCGAAGGCCATTTTGAATACCTTGTGATGCCATTCGGGCTCACTAATGCTCCTTCGGTTTTTCAATCCTTCATGTATGATATCTTCCGGACTTATATTGATAAATTCTTGATTGTATATTTGGACGATATTTTGATTTTTTTCGATGATTGGGAGTCTCATGTGGAACAGGTCAGGATGGTATTTCAGATCCTTCGTGACAATGCTTTGTTTGTGAAGGGGTCTAAGTGCCTCTTTGGGGTGCAGAAGGTTTCTTTTTTGGGCTTCATTTTTTCTCCCTCATCTATGGAGATGGATCCGGTTAAGGTTCAGGCCATTTATGATTGGATTCAACCTACATCCGTGAAGAGCCTTCAGAAATTTTTGGGTTTTGCAAATTTTTATCGCCGTTTCATTGCTAATTTCTCCAGCGTGGTTAAACCCTTGACCGATTTGACGAAGAAAGGCGCTGATGTGGCGAATTGGTCCTCTGCGGCTGTCTCTGCCTTTCAGGAGCTTAAACGCCGATTTACTTCTGCTCCAGTGTTGCGCCAACCGGATGTTTCTCTTCCGTTTCAGGTTGAGATTGACGCCTCTGAGATTGGGGCAGGGGCCGTTTTGTCTCAGAGGGATTCTGTTGGTTCCTTGATGAAACCGTGTGCCTTCTTCTCCCGCAAGTTTTCGCCTGCTGAACGCAATTATGATGTCGGCAATCGGGAGTTGTTGGCTATGAAGTGGGCGTTTGAGGAGTGGCGACATTGGCTTGAGGGAGCTAAGCACCGTATTGTGGTCCTGACCGATCATAAGAATCTGATTTACCTTGAGTCTGCCAAGCGGCTGAGTCCTAGACAGGCTCGATGGATGTTTTTTTCCCGTTTTGATTTCTTGGTTTCGTATCTTCCGGGTTCTAAGAATATTAAGGCTGATGCCCTTTCTAGGAGTTTTTTGTCTGATTCTCCTGAGGTCCTTGAACCAGTCGGCATTCTGAAAGAAGGGGTGGTCCTTTCTGCCATTTCTCCTGATTTACGGCGGGTTCTTCAGGAATTTCAGGCTGACAGACCTGACCGCTGTCCTGTGGGGAAATTGTTTGTTCCTGACAGATGGACTAGTAGAGTGATTTCTGAGGTTCACTGTTCTGTGTTGGCTGGTCATCCTGGTATTTTTGGTACCAGAGATTTGGTTGGTAGGTCCTTTTGGTGGCCTTCCTTGTCACGTGATGTGCGTTCTTTTGTGCAGTCCTGTGGGACTTGTGCGCGGGCCAAGCCTTGTTGTTCCCGTGCTAGTGGGTTACTTTTGCCATTGCCGGTCCCTGAGAGGCCCAGGACGCATATTTCTATGGATTTTATTTCTGATCTTCCGGTTTCCCAGAGGATGTCGGTTATCTTGGTTGTTTGTGACCGGTTTTCTAAGATGGTTCATTTGGTGCCTTTGCCTAAATTGCCTTCCTCTTCAGATTTGGTTCCGTTGTTTTTTCAGCATGTGGTTCATTTGCATGGTATTCCGGAGAATATTGTGTCCGACAGAGATTCCCAGTTTGTTTCTAGGTTTTGGTGGGCCTTTTGTGCTAGGCCGGGCATTGATTTGTCTTTTTCTTCTGCATTTCATCCTCAGAGAAATGGCCAGACCGAGCGAACTAATCAGACTTTGGAGACCTATTTGAGATGCTTTGTGTCTGCTGATCAGGATGATTGGGTGGCCTTTTTGCCATTGGCCGAGTTTGCCCTTAATAATCGGGCTAGTTCAGCTACTTTGGTTTCGCCTTTCTTTTGTAATTTTGGTTTTCATCCTCGTTTTTCTTCTGGGCAGGTTGAGCCTTCTGACTGTCCTGGTGTGGATTCTGTGGTTGACAGGTTGCAGCAGATTTGGGCTCATGTGGTGGACAATTTGGTGTTGTCTCAGGAAGGAGGCTCAACGTTTTGCTAACCGTCGTCGGTGTGTTGGTTCCCGGCTTTGGGTTGGGGATCTGGTTTGGTTGTCTTCCCGTCATGTTCCTATGAAGGTTTCTTCCCCTAAGTTTAAGCCTCGGTTTATTGGTCCTTATAGGATTTCTGGGATTATTAATCCGGTGTCTTTTCGATTGGCGCTTCCTGCCTCTTTTGCTATCCATAATGTCTTCCATAGATCTTTATTGCGGAAATATGTGGTGCCCGTTGTTCCCTCTGTTGATCCTCCGGCCCCTGTGCTGGTTGATGGGGAGTTGGAGTATGTGGTTGAGAAGATTTTGGATTCTCGTTTTTCGAGGCGGAGGCTTCAGTACCTTGTCAAATGGAAGGGTTATGGCCAGGAGGATAATTCTTGGGTTTTTGCTTCTGATGTCCATGCTGCTGATTTGGTCCGTGCCTTTCATCTGGCTCGTCCTGATTGGCCTGGGGGCGCTGGTGAGGGTTTGGTGACCCCTCCTCAAGGGGGGGTACTGTTGTGAATTCTGCGTTTGGGCTCCCTCCGGTGGTTGTAGGTGGTAATGCAGTTGTCCCTGAGTTGCAGTCCTGGTCAGGTGTATCTGCTGATTGCAGTTCTGACTGGGGTATTTAGGTGTGCAGGATTCATTAGTCCTTACCAGTTGTCAATTGTTGTTGGGAGGTGTTGGACCTCTGCCTGGTTCCTCCTGCCTTTCTGCCAAATCAGCAAAGATAAGTGTCTGGTTTTGTTTCTGTGGCACACATGCTGTGTGCTTCATAATTCAGTGCTATTCTTTTGTGTTTTCTTGTCCAGCTTAGATTGTGTCAGTATTTTCTCAGTCTTGTTGGATTCTCTGGGGTTGCAGATATTCACTCCACGTCTTTAGTTAGATTGTGGAATTTTTTGTATTATCTGCTGTGGATGTTTTTTGAAGGGTTTTAATACTGACCGCCTAGTATTCTGTCCTATCCTTCCCTATTTAGCTAGAGTGGCCTCTTTTGCTAAATCTTGTTTTCTGCCTGCGTGTGTCTTTTCTTCTCCTACTCACAGTCAATATTCGTGGGGGCTGCCTATCCTTTGGGGTTCTGCCCTGAGGCAAGGTAGTATTCCTATTTCCATCTATAGGGGTATTTAGTCCTCCGGCTGTGTCGAGGTGTCTAGGGTTTGTTAGGCACACCCCACGGCTACTTCTAGTTGCGGTGTTAGTTCAGGATCTGCGGTCAGTACAGTTTCCACCTACTCCAGAGAACGTTTTATGCGGCTCCAAGGTCACCGGATCATAACAGGAGCTGCCTACATCGGGGGGCATGAATACAATCATGGTGGTAGTTGATCGCCTGACTAAAGCTGCTCATTTTGTTCCATGCACCGGCCTCCCCTCAGCTAAAGATACAGTGAACTTGGTTATACAGAATGTCTTTCGGTTGCATGGGGTTCCGGATGAGATCATCTCTGACCGTGGAGTACAGTTCACTTCAAGATTCTGGAAGGGGTTTTGCTCTGCACTCAATATTAATGTCTGTCTCTCTTCCGCTTACCATCCCCAGACAAATGGTCAGACTGAGCGTACCAACCAGATGCTGGAACAATATCTAAGATGCTATGTCAGTCATCTCCAGGATGATTGGTTGGAGTTGCTGCCGTTAGCCGAATTTTCATATAATAATTCTCAGAGCGCCTCCATTAAATTTACACCTTTCTTTGCCAATCTGGGTTATCATCCGTGTATTTTACCTAGGTCTCCAATTAATTCTCCGGTTCCGGCAGTGGAGGAAAGGCTGACTGCGATGAGACAAAATCTGGAGGTTCTGAAGGAATCCCTGACCACAGCTCAAGAACGTTATAAGAGATCGGCTGATAGATTCCGTAAACCTGCACCCATGTTCAAGGTAGGAGATTCCGTGTGGTTAGCAACTAAGAATCTGAAGTTAAACGTTCCTTCACAAAAACTTGGACAGAAATTCATTGGCCCTTTCAAGATCAACGGTATTGTGAGCTCTGTGGCCTGCCGGCTGAAGCTGCCTAGGACTATGAAGGTACACCCAGTTTTTCATGTATCTTTACTAAAGCCTGTATCTCCTAATACCTTCCAGGGACGTGTTGTGCCACCTCCGCAGCCTGTGGTGATTGATGGGCAAGAACAATTTGTGGTGGAGGAAATTATTGATTCCAGGATTTTCAGGAATCGACTCCAATATCTGATAAGATGGCAGGGATATCCCCCTGAGGAAGACTCTTGGGAACCTGTGGAAAACATCAATGCATAACAGAAGATTTCTCGTTTTCATCAGAGATTCCCTGAGAAACCAGGTCCAGGATCGTCCTGAGGCCGCTTCTAAGGAGAGAGTAATGTCAGGACTCTGAACATTTTTTACCTTTTGTGCATTACTGCCCTTTTCCAAGATGGCGTCTTTGGTCTAATGTGCACTGTGTCTTCCTGCTATAAAACTCCACCCCAGCCTTCAGTCTGTGATAGAGTAGTCTGCCTTGCATCCAGCTCCTGACCTCTGATTACTCCCTGGCTGTATACCTGCTCCTGTTAACCTGTGTGGTGATCCTGCTACTCTGCTCTGAGTTCCTGCTGCATACACCAGTTTCCAGTAATCCTCCTTCATCTGCTGCTCGTGATTACTTCCATCTGCATTTGCTGGATATGTAAGCTGTTTCTGCTCTGCAAAAACCTGAGACTATTAACCAGGCCTCCCTGGTTGAGCTAAGATATGATTTGAACTGCCTTATAAGCTTATCTATCTGTGTTTGGACTAAGAGAAGGATTTATTCGTGTCAAGTATCCTCAAGAATAACTGTGCTTCATAGACTTTCTGCTTGATTGCATTTTCCTCTGAAGTTTCCTATAGACTGCTAAGCTGCGTTTAATATTTACACCAAGTGTTGTGGACTTGAGTTTCTCTCTGCACCTGTTTGAATCACCGTGTGATAATATAGACTTTACCACTTATAAAACTGTGTCCTGTAGTTGTTTTGTTCCACGCAAAGAGTCTCCTGAGTTATCCCCTATAATTATTACACACCTCTTCTCAGGGTTGGGTTTTTGCTGTGTTAACCCTAGGCACTGTGCATTCCATGTGTACACCTAGTCACTAAGCTAAATAAAAAGGATAGGATCTGAAGGCACCATAGGCCTGCTCGCATAGGAAAAGCTGTCCAGCCAACGGAAGCACCCACCCTGTTATAAACCCCTGTATTAAAAGGACACCGCTACGCATGAAGACAATCGCCTACAAAACCCTTCCCATCGGTATTATTCTACCTGCAAAGGCCGACAACCCAACAGAGACTCTACCGAAGCGTCCTTCTTACCAACCAAGGACTGTAATGTCTGCTTGTATTTTTCAATCTTAGCTATTGGCAGACGAAGCTCCCCTCTGACCATGTCTATGGCAATACCTAAACACTCTATGCAAGTAACAGGAGCCATTGTTTTATGAAAAGCTAAAGGTATACCAAAATTCAAATAAAGAAAAAACGGCTAAAAAAGCCGCAGCCAGCTCACCAACCAGACCAATGGCACGTAGCAAAGGAGTCCGTCCTGACCCAGACGTAGAACATCAGCAGCAAGTCCAAAACATGTAGATACTCCAGCTTCGATAAAATTGGTAAAGTCTTTATTAATCCAAAGTGGTTAAAATATGATCCTTACAAACAGTGGACCACAAGCTACAAGCATGAGTAAGACCGTTAAGGTCGAAACGCGTTACTAAGATTTCTTTATATAGCACCTATGTGGTCCACTGTTTGTAAGGATCATATTTTAACCACTTTGGATTAATAAAGACTTTACCAATTTTATCGAAGCTGGAGTATCTACATGTTTTATACCAAAATTACAGCAAATAATCTGGAAAGTATGGAGAATTTCCCCACAAACTGATGAATCCTTAGGACCTGTGAATACAAAGTCATCTAGGTAATAATGCTTTATACCTCCTGCCATACATTCAACAAAAGAGGCAAAAGCTTCAAAATAAAACAAGAAACAGAACAACCCATTAATAAACATAAAAAAGTAAAATAAATAAAATTAGTTTGAAAACCTAACGAAATGAAGACTGGGATGAATGAGCAATAATCTGAATGGCCATTAAAGCCCAAAATCTCCAACACTATCAACATCTTCATCAAAAGAGGTATAAAGTCACAGAAATCAGATTATTATCAGTACTGTCATTGAGGGACGAACCGTATGGATAAGACAAATGATCAATCAAGCGAAATGCAATTGTCTCCTTTTTCTGGGACCACCCCAGAGGTGATAGGCTATGTGCCCCCGTTGCAGAAATGCTGTGGAAATGTCCGCAGCATTTCCACAACTCCCTGCCGCGGGTAAAACGCATGCGGAATTTGTATGCTTTTTCCCGCAAAACACAAGTGTTTTTAGCTTGCAGAATGCTTGCACTTTACAAACAATTTGAAGCATCGCTTGGAAAAGTGATGGACAGGTTGGTCATTGTGACCAACTTTTTACCATTGATGCTGGATATGCAGATAGAATGTTAAAAATAATAAAAAAAATAATAAATACGGTTATTCTCACCTTCCGACGGCCCCCGATCTCCTCAGCAGTGCTCCCAGTACGTTCCGTTCCCAGGGATGCTTTGCGCGAAGGACCTTTGTGACGTCACGGTTGCGTGACCACGACATATCAGGTGATTCGTGCAAAGCATCCCTGGGAACGGAAGCCGCCGCGTTCACCACTGAGAGTCGGGAGGACTCCGGGGCCATCAGAAGGTAAGTATAGCCCTATTTTTTTGTTTTAATTCTTTGTTTTTTTACATGAATATGGATCCCAGGGTCTGGAGGAAAGTCTCCACTCCTACAGACCCAGGTACCATCCGCACATGAAGTGCTCACTTTACGCATGGTGGGCATAGCCACATGAGCGTTTCAATGCAATCCTATGGCTGCGGGATCGCCGCAATTCCACAAAAATAATGAACATGCGACCCTCCACAACAGGAGCGACCTCCACAACAGGAGCGATCCTCCGCAACAGGAGCGACCTCCACAACAGGAGCAATCCTCCAGAACAGGAGCAATCCTCCACAACAGGAGCAATCCTCCACAACAGGAGCGACCCTCCACAACAGGAGCGACCCTCCACAACAGGAGCGACCCTCCACAACAGGAGCGATCCTCCACAACAGGAGCAATCCTCCACAACAGGAGTGACCTCCACAACAGGAGCGATCCTCCACAACAGGAGCGATCCTCCACAACAGAAGCGATCCTCCACAACAGGAACAATCCTCCGCAACAGGAACAATCCTCCGCAACAGGAGCAATCCACAACAGGAGCAATCCTCCACAACAGGAGCAATCCTCCACAACAAGAGCGATCCTCCACAACAGGAGCGATCCTCCACAACAGGAGCGATCCTCCACAACAGGAGCGATCCTCCACAACAGGAGCACTCGTGCTTGTACTTGCAGGAATTAGACTGTGCCTCATTGAAAGCACAGTGTGCACCTTTCTAGGTGCAAGTCCCTGATGCTGAATGCCACCTGGAGCATTAGATTAAGCCACAAACCTACATCTCTAACGCCCATGACAAGGATGGGGAAATATAAAAAGAAGTCTAGCACTCAACTTCAGTAAACGTGAATAACGTTTTATTTGTAGCACTCGAAACGTTTCAGTCCTATCTGGACTTTCATCAGTCACTACAATATCATAAAGGATAAAGTAAATAGTACAGCCAGTACAAAAAATAATAAATAAAGTATATACAATAACATGCATAAATAGACAAAGAACAGAACAAAAGACACCCTAGTGCTCCGTGCAACCTAACCAAACAGAATGGGGGGATACAACAATAAAAACGAAAAGAGTTGGCAGTGACTCAGGGTCACTATATAGTCAGTGGCCCTGAAGCTTGGCTATAGATATATTTTTTAATAACCAATGCCTATTTGATATATGAGAAACTGTGAAACAAAAAAACGATGTAGATGTATATAGTGCTCAAAGCAAAAATACAGGGATGCCCCTTGAGAAGAGTATAAGACGCTGCGCTACTTGCTTTAGTCATTACACATGACTTCATTGTCTCCCCATCTTATAGGTACTACATACCACCTGGCGGATTAGTTTCCACCACGTAGATATCTAACCTAAGGTACCGTCTTATACTCTTCTCAAGGGGCATCCCTGTATTTTTGCTTTGAGCACTATATACATCTACATCGTTTTTTTGTTTCACAGTTTCTACCCCATCGGTGCCATATAGAGCTCCATATTGAGCTCCCTCTTACTCTCACTGGCACTACACGGGTAAGTTTTTTGCCCCTATAACGGACGATTCTGCAGTTACTATATCCCGTTTTTCACCACAGTCATTACACATGACTTCATTGTTTCCCCAGTTCTCAGGTGCTATATTCCACTTGGCGGATTAACATCCACCACGAGCATACCTCAATTAAAGGTACCATCCTTTACACCTCTCAAGGTGCTCCCGTGTATCCCTACCATATATATAATGCACATCTACCTTATTTGTCTGTTCCACAGTTTTCACCTCTTCAGTGCCTTTTTGAGTTCCTCATTTATGTGAGTAACACATAATTCTCATTTTTTTCTCACTGCTATATGGCCGTACTTACCGTTATTTCCTGTTTCTGCCTTCTTTTACTTTATATAACAGATCTTGACTTAGAGCCTCCATCTCCCTACCTTATCTTGGCCTGGCCCCACGGGCCCACACTTGCACGGTATGTTCTTACTGCTCTTACTCATCACGGTTCAGCGTTCTTCATCTCCTTGTTCTTTGATACTGAGTATAGCTATTTGCCGTCTTGCACTGCTTGATTTTTTCCTCATGTTGCAATATACTATGACCTTAACCCCTTAGTGACAGAGCCAATTTGGTACTTAATGACCGAGCCAATTTTTACAATTCTGACCAGTGTCACTTTATGAGGTTATAACTCTGGAACGCTTTATCGGATCCCGCTGATTCTGAGATTGTTTTTTCGTGACATGTTGTACTTCAAGTTAGTGGTAACATTTCTTCGATATTACTTGCGATTATTTATGAAAAAAATGGAAATATGGCGAAAATTTTTAAAATTTTGCAATTTTCAAACTTTGTATTTTTATGCCCTTAAATCAGAGAGATATGTCACAAAAAATAGTTAATAAATAACATTTCTCACATGTCTACTTTACATCAGCACAATTTTGGAAACAATTTTTTTTTTTTTGTTAGGGAGTTATAAGGGTTAAAAGTTGACCAGCAATTTCTCATTTTTACAACACCATGTTTTTTTTAGGGACCACATCACCTTTGAAGTGATTTTGAGGGGTCTATATGATAGAAAATAACCAAGTGTGACACCATTCTAAAAACTGCACCCCTCAAGCTGCTCAAAACCACATTCAAGAAGTTTATTAACCCTTTACGTACTTCACAGGAACTAAAACAATGTGGAAGAAAAAAATTAACATTTTACTTTTTTTTGCAAACATTTTACTTCAGAACCATTTTTTTTAATTTTCACAAGTGTAAAAACAGAAATTTAACCACAAATTTTGTTGTGCAATTTTTCCTGAGTACGCCGATACCCCATATGTGGAGGTAAACCACTGTTTGGGCGCACCGCAGAGCTTGGAAGTGAAGGAGCACCGTTTGACTGTTTCAATGCAGAATTGGCTGGAATTGAGATCGGACGCCATGTCGCGTTTGGAGAGCCCCTAATGTGCCTAAACAGTGGAAACCCCCCACAAGTGACACCATTTTGGAAACTAGACCCCCCAAGGAACTTATCTAGATGTGTGGTGAGCACTTTGAACCCCCAAGTGCTTCACAGAAGTTTATAACGTAGAGCCGTGAAAATAAAAAATCGCATTTGTTTTCACAAAAATGATTTTTTTCGCCCACAAATTCTTATTTTCACAAGGGTAACAGGAGAAATTAGACCACAAAAGTTGTTGTGCAATTTCTCCTGAGTACGTCGATACCCCATATGTGGAGGTAAACCACTGTTTGGGCGCACCGAAGAGCTTGGAAGTGAAGGAGCACCGTTTGACTTTTTCAATGCAGAATTGGCTGGAATTGAGATCGGATGCCATGTCGCGTTTGGAGAGTCCCTGATGTGCCTAAACAGTGGAAACCCCCCACAAGTGATACCATTTTGGAAACTAGACCCCTTAAGGAACTTATCTAGATGTGTGGTGAGCACTTTAAACCCCCAGGTGCTTCACAGAAGTTTATAACGTAGAGCCGTGAAAATAAAAAAAAATCGCATTTTTTCTACAAAAATGATCTTTTTGCCTCCAAATTTTTATTTTACCAAGGGTAACAGGAGAAAATGGACCCCAGAAGCTGTTGTACAATTTGTCTTGAGTACGCCGACACCCAATATGTGGGGGTAAACCACTGTTTGGGCGCATGGCTGAGCTCGGAAGCAAAGGAGCGCCATTTGACTTTTCAATGCAAAATTGACTGGAATTGAGATCGGACGCCATGTCGCGTTTGGAGAGCCCCTGATGTGCCTAAACAGCAGAAACCCCCCAAAAGTGACCCCATTTTGGAAACTAGACCCCCCATGGAACTTATCTAGATATGTGGTGAGAACTTTGAATGCCCAAGTGCTTCACAGAAGTTTATAATGCAGAGTAGTGAAAATAAAAAATATTTTTTTTCCCACAAAAAAGATTTTTTTAGCCCCCAAATTTTTATTTTCACAAGGGTAACAAGAGAAATTGGACCCCAAAAGTTGTTGTCCAATTTGTCCTGAGTATGCTGGTACCCCATATGTGGGGGTAAACCACTGTTTGGGCGCACGGCAGAGCTCGGAAGGGAAGGAGCGCCATTTTGGAATGCAGACTTTGATAGAATTGTCTGCGGGCGTTATGTTGCGTTTGCAGACCCCTAATGTACCTAAACAGTAGAAACCCCCAACAAGTGACCCCATTTTGGAAACTAGACCCCCTAAGGAACTTATCTAGATATGTGGTGAGAACTTTGAAAGCTCAAGTACTTTACAGAAATTTATAATGCAGAGTAGTGAAAATAAAAAAATATATTTTTTTCCAACAAAAAAGATTTTTAGCCCCCAAGTTTTTATTTTCACAAGGGTAACAGGAGAAATTGGACCCCAAAAGTTGTTGTCCAATTTATCCCGAGTACGCTGATGCCCCATATGTGGGGGTAAACCACTGTTTGGGCGCACGGCAGAGCTCAGAAGGGAGGGAGTACCATTTGACTTTTTTAGCGCAAAATTGGCTGTCGTGTTTGGAGACCCCCTGATGTACCTAAACAGTGGAAACCCCCCAATTCTAACTCCAACCCTAACCCCAACACAGCCCTAACCCTAATCTCAACCCGATCCATAATCCTAATCACAACCCTAACGATAATCACAACCCTAACACCAAAACAGCCCTAATCTCAACCCTAACCATAACCCTAATCAAAACCCTAAATCCAACACACCCCTAACCCTAATCCCAACCCTAACCCTAATCCCAACCCTAATCCCAAATGTAACACTAATCCCAACCCTAATCCAAACCCTAACCCTAATCCCAACTCTAACCCTAACTTTAGCCCCAACCCTAACTTTAGCCCCAACCCTAACCATAACTTTAGCCCCCGTCGTCACAAAAAAAGTTCAATGTAACCTTTTTTTTGTACGTCGCGTCCGCCATTTCCGCGGATGCGTGGCCGTAACTCTGCCCCCTCCTCCCCAGGACATAGACTGGGCAGCGGATGCGTTGAAAAACTGCATCCGCTGCCCACGTTGTGCACAATTTTCACAACGTGCGTCGGTACATCGGGCCGACGCATTGCGACCGCCCCGTACCGACGCAAGTGTGAAAGAAGCCTAAGGCTACTTTGACACTAGCGTCGTACTCGGCCCATCGCAGTGTGTCGGGCCGACGTACCGACGCTAGCGTTGTAAGCGCCGCACAACGGGTGCAGCGGATGCTGTTTTTTCAACGCATCCGCTGCCCCATTGTGAGGTGCGGGGAGGCGGGGGCGGAGTTCCGGCCACGCATGCGCGGTCGGAAATGGCGGACACGTCGCACAAAAAAGTTACATGTAGTTTTTTTTGTGTCGACGGTCCGCCGAAGCACGACGCATCCGTCGCACGACGGATGCGACATGTGGCAATCCGTCGCAATGCGTCGCTAATGCAAGCCAATAGAGAAAAAACGCATCCTGCAAGCACTTTTGCAGGATGCGTTTTTTCTCCAACGACGCATTGCGACGGAAGCCAAAAAACGCTAGTGTGAAAGTAGCCTAACCCTAACCCTAAATTTAGCCCCAACCCTAACTCTAACCCTAACTCTAACCCTAACTCTAACCCTAACCCTAATTTTAGCCCCAACTTGTCTTCTCCTGCCGGCCGGCAGATGGCAGCAGATGGCGGGCGCACTGCGCATGCGCCCGCCATGATGAAAAAGCCGGCTGGCAGGAGAAGACAGAAGAGGACCCAGGGACCCCGGGTGAGTATGATAGGGTCCCCGAATCCCCCTATTTCTCTGTCCTCTGATGTGCGATCACATCAGAGGACAGAGAAATAACTGATCGCTTTTTTTTTTTTTTTTTTTTTGCGGTCGCCGGTAAACTGTTAAGTACCGGCGATCGCAAAGCAGGGGTCGGTGCAAACCGACCCCGATCATGTTCTTTGGGGTCTCGGCTACCCCCGGCAGCCGAGACCCCAAAGAACATCCGGGTGCCGGGCGGCGGGCGCACTGCGCGTGCGCCCGCCATTTTTTCCCGGAAAAAAGATGGCGGCGCCCATGGGGAGACACGAGGAGCACCGGGGGAGGTAGGTAAGTATTGGGGGGCTATTGGGGGCCATCGGGGACCACATTTCTCTGTCCTCCGATGTGCGATCACATCGGAGGACAGAGAAATTAAACGGCAAATCGCGTTTTTTTTTTTGTTGCGACCGCCGGTAAACGGTTAATTACCGGCGATCGCAACTCGGGGGTCGGTAAAAACCCCCCGAATCATGTTCTCTGGGGTCTCGGCTACCCTCGGCAACCGAGACCCCAGAGAAAATCCGACTCTGGGGGGCGCTATTCACTTTTTCCACAGCGCCGTTAATTAACGGCGCTGTGGATTAAAGGGAACCTATCACCCCGTTTTTTTCGGTATGAGATAAAAATACTGTTAAATATGGCCTGAGCTGTGCATTACAATAGTGTAGTTTGTGGACCCCGATTCCCCACCTATGCTGCCGAAATACGTTACCAAAGTAGTCATTTTCGCCTGTCAATCAGGCTGGTCAGGTCGGATGGGCGTGGCTTCTTCCCCCAGATATTGCGTAGTTTTCCGTTGGTGGCGTAGTGGTGTGCGCATGTCCAAGGTCCCCAATCCTGCACGGGGGGGTGAAAATAGCAGAGATGTCCGTTATTCCATTGGTGGTCGGTGGGCGCGGCCATCTTCCTTTGGCCGCGCGTGCGCAGAAGCGGCGCTCTGCTGGCCGCGGCTTCAGGAAAATGGCCGCGGGATGCCGCGCGTGCGCAGATGGAGATCGCGGCGGCCATTTTCCTGAAGCCGCGGCCAGCAGAGCGCCGCTTCTGCGCACGCGCGGCCAAAGGAAGATGGCCGCGCCCACCGACCACCAATGGAATAACGGACATCTCTGCTATTTTCACCCCCCCGTGCAGGATTGGGGACCTTGGACATGCGCACACCACTACGCCACCAACGGAAAACTACGCAATGTCTGGGGGAAGAAGCCACGCCCATCCGACCTGACCAGCCTGATTGACAGGCGAAAATGACTACTTTGGTAACGTATTTCGGCAGCATAGGTGGGGAATCGGGGTCCACAAACTACACTATTGAAATGCACAGCTCAGGCCCTATTTAACAGTATTTTTATCTCATACCGAAAAAAACGGGGTGATAGGTTCCCTTTAAGTACCCTTAGCGGCCGCCGTTAAAAGGCGTATCGGCGGTCGTTAAGGGGTTAAACTTCTAGTAAACCTTGTTTGTTTACCTGTTATGTTGGTTATATTTGTGTTATTGTATATACTTTATTTATTATTTTTTGTACTGGCTGTACTATTTACTTTATCCTTTATGATATTGTAGTGACTGATGAAAGTCCAGATAGGACTGAAACGTTTCGAGTGCTACAAATAAAACGTTATTCACGTTTACTGAAGTTGAGTGCTAGACTTCTTTTTATGTACACTGACGGTTTGGGAACCTAGTCTATGCACCACAGTGTAGCTGTGCACACGGTGTTTTTCCTTAAGGATGGGGAAATGGCTTCTGACTAAAACTCTCCTCATAGAAATACCAACTCAGACTAGCAACATTCTTATAACACTGTTCTACATGTGGAGATAGCTCCGAGCATTTACTGGGGAACATCTCCCCAATAACACTGGCATAAACACAGAATGCATGCCGCCAACTAATAAATGCCCTGGCTATGGTCTACGCCTATCCTAATCCTTATCCAGCCTAGCCAAAACCTGGGGGGAGACTGGACAGACTAATGCCTCCTATAGCAATTCCCCCCGTGACACCAGAAGCTATAGGTGTAACTCCAGGTGTATGGACAGCCTCTGCTACCCTTGGATATGCTGCCTGACCGTGCTGTGTCCGCTGGTGGTTGTAGCAGCCCCTCAGTGACCCCGGCCCTGTGACACCAGATGTATGGACAGCCTCTGCTGCCCCTGGATATGCTGTCTGACTGTGCCGTGTCCACTGGTGGTTGTAGTAGCCTAGTAGCCCATCAGTGACCCCGGCCCTGCGACACCAGGTGTATGGACAGCCTCTGCTGCCCCTGGATACAGGGCCGGCATCAGCACCCGGTGTACCCGGGCAAGTGCCGGTGCCCTGGCGAGACAGGGGGCCATTCAGGGCCGGCGTTAGGGGCAGGCAGCTGCCAGTGCCTAGGACCCCCGCTCCCCCAGGGGCCCTCAGCTAGCGGCACATCACGCAGCTGCTATGGGGCCCCTGTGAGGCAGGGGAGCCTGCCTGTCGCAAGCGCCAACTCCCTCACCGCCGCTTTGAACTTTACCGCCGTCTGCCGGTAAAGTTCAAAGCAAATGATGGAGGGGAGAGCGTCACCTGACTCTCCCTCTCCCATCATTCCCCACTCTGCCTCTGACACTGCCGCTGCGGGTGCGCGATGACATCATCGCGCACTCCCTGTGTGTCAGGCAGTGCAGCGGCAGCCGCCGAGACCGGAGCAGGGAGGGAGTAGCGCGGCGCGTGAACGTTGAGAGGAGAGGAGTGGGTTTTTTTGGTAACTATAACTGAGTACTGGACTATGGGGCCATTCTTGGGGGGAGGGAGGCTGTGCTGTATATTACATGTCTGTGCTATATACTACATGTCTGTTCTATATACTACATGGCTGTGCTATATACTACGTGGGCTGTTATATGCTACGTGGGCTGTGCTATATACTACATGGCTGTTCTATAAACTACGTGGGCCGTGTTATATACTATGTGGCTGTGCTATATACTATATGGGCTGTTATATGCTACGTGGGCTGTGCTATATACTACGTGGCTGTGTTATGTGCTACGTGGGCTGTTATATACTACATGTCTGTGTTATATGCTACGTGGCTGTGCTATATACTACGTGGGCTGTGTTATATACTACATGGCTGTGTTATATGTGATTATGAATCGTGGTATGTGTTAAAGGGGGAGCCCACTGAGACTCTTTCGCCCGGGGCTTGGATATGCTGTCTGACTGTGCCGTGTCCGCTGGTGGTTGTAGCAGCCCCTCAGTGACCCCGGCCCTGTGACACCAGGTATATGGACAGCCTCTGCTGCCCCTGGATATGCTGAGTGTGCCGTGTCCACTGGTGGCTGTAGTAGCCCCTCAGTGACCTCGGCCCTGTGACACAGGTATATAGACAGCCTCTGCTGCCCCTGGATATGCTGTCTGACTGTGCCGTGTCCACTGGTGGTTGTAGTAGCCCCTCAGTGACCCCGGCCCTGTGACACCAGGTATATGGACAGCCTCTGCTACCCCTGGATATGCTGTCTGACTGTGCCGTGTCCACTGCTGGTTGTAGCAGCCCCTCAGTGACCCCAGCCGTGTGACACCAGGTGTATGGACAGCCTCTGCTGCCCCTGGATATGCTGGCTGACTGTGCCGTATTCGCTGGTGGTTGTAGCAGGGCCCCTCAGTGACCCCGGCACTGTGACACCAGGTATATGGACAGCCTCTGCTGCCCCTGGATATGCTGGCTGACTGTGCCGTATTCGCTGGTGGTTGTAGCAGGGCCCCTCAGTGACCCCGGCCCTGTAACACCAGGTATATGGACAGCCTCTGCTGCCCCTGGATATGCTGGCTGAGTGTGCCGTGTCCGCTGATGGTTGTAGCAGCCCCTCAGTGACCCCAGCCCTGTGACACCAGGTGTATGGACAGCCTCTGCTGCCCCTGGATATGCTGAATGACTGTGCCGTGTCCGCTGGTGGTTGTAGTAGCCCCTCAGTGACCCCAGCCCTGTGACACCAGGTGTATGGACAGCCTCTGCTGCCCCTGGATATGCTGGCTGGCTGTGCCGTGTCCGCTGGTGGTTGTAGCAGCCCCTCAGTGACCCCAGCCCTGAGACACCAAGTATATGGACAGCCTCTGCTGCCCCTGAATATGCTGGCTGACTGTGCTGTGTCCGCTGGTGGTTGTAGCAGCTCCTCAGTGACCCCGGCCCTGTGTCCGCTGTTACCATGTGTATGAGGGAGTGTATTGTGATGACTGTACTCACCGCCCTCAGATGTGACGTCCTGTGCTTGGTGCCATCTGCAGACCTCTGCCACGGTTGGTCCTTCTTCTTGAGGAGCCCCAGGACCAGCAAAGGCCACGTCGAGCCGGTGGTCTACTAAGGCCAGCCTGGTCCTGCTGGTGTGTGGGGTATCCGCTGACCCCGTGGGCCCGCCGCCTCCTGGAGGGTCTCTGGCCGCGCAGCGGAGAATTAGAGTACATCACTGTCGTCCTCTTGTTCCAGGACCCGGAGCGTATGCCGGCACCCCCGGATGACATCTCGACTTATGGCGCTTCTTGTACTCCGCATCCTGCGGTCCTCTCAGGCAGCACTCCCTCTGCTCCATATCTCAGCAGCAGCTTCTCCTGGATGGCATCCATGGTGCGCAGGTAACGCAGACGGGGCAGCACTCCAGGTATGGCGGTGATGAGCACTGACTGCTCCCCTCATCACTGCCCTTCATCATCCCTTCAGCCCATACGTTGTGTACATCACCCTGTCCTATCAGCGCTCGAGAAAACAGCACTTCACCCAGCAACAAGCAGCTGATTGGACAGGCCACCACCAATGTCTGTGCTCAAAATATATGCATGAAAATGGCGGGAAAACTCTATCCCACCACAACCTTAGGGAAGCTATTAGTGATGAGCGAATATACTCGTTACTCGAGATTTCCCGAGCACGCTCGGGGGTCCTCCGAGTATTTTTTAGTACTCGGAGATTTAGTTTTCCTCACCTCAGCTGAATGATTTACATCTGTTAGCCAGCATAAGTACATGTGGGGGTTGCCAGAGAATCCCCACATGTAATCAAGCTGGCTAATAGCTGTAAATCAATTCAGCTGAGGAAAACTAAATCTCAGAGCACTAAAAAATACTCGGTGGACCCGAGCGTGCTCGGGAAATCTCGAGTAACGAGTATATCCGCTCATCAGTAGAAGCTATACCTGCGGCCTGGTAATGCCGTGCACTATCCTCCTAAGGCTGGGATCACACATACGCGAGATACGGCCGAGTCTCGCAGGTGAAAACCCAGCTCTGGCGCCGACACTTGGGAGCGGAGCGTGCAGCTCCATGTGTTGCTATGTGGCTGCACACTCCCCTCCGGAGTGCCAGCGCCAGAGGAGGGTTTTCACCTGCGAGACTCGGCCGTATCTCGCATATGTGTGATCCCGGCCTAAGGGTCCGGGTCCTGCCAATCTGCTGCAAGATGAGGCAGCCGCCCTCACTACTACCACCACCACCCGCCTCATCCTCCTCTTCGCTCCCGCTGCCCTCTGACAGATTGGAGTCAAGCGGGAGGGCCTCCAGCACTCGGCTCATTAGGTGGCGATGACGGAGCATGTGTCCTTCATCACTCGGCTCACTAGGTGGTGACTGAGCGTGTGTCCTCCAGCACTAAGGCTCACTAGGTGGTGACTGAGCGTGTGTCCTCCAGCACTCTGCTCACTAGGTGGTGACTGAGCGTGTGTCCTCCAGCACTCGGCTCATTAGGTGGTGACTGAGCGTGTGTCCTCCAGCACTCGGCTCACTAGGTGGGGACTGAGCGTGTGTGTCCTCCAGCACTCGGCTCACTAGGTGGTGACTGAGCGTGTGTGTCCTCCAGCACTCGGCTCATTAGGTGGTGACTGAGCGTGTGTCCTCCAGCACTCGGCTCATTAGGTGGTGACTGAGCGTGTGTCCTCCAGCACTCGGCTCATATGTGTATGGAGGCTTTAGACTAGATTGCTTTCAGCTGCAGGAGCCACTTATAGATCTGGAGCCTCGTAGGACGACAGATTAAATCATGCAGTCAGGCAAAGTCCTGATAAATCTGCACAACGAAAAATACAAACAGGGAGCAGACTTAGAGTACCGTCTCACAGTGGCACTTTTGTCGCTACGACGGCACGATCCGTGACGTTCCAGCAATATCCATACGATATCGCTGTCTACACGCAGCAGCGATCAGGGACCCTGCTGAGAATCGTACGTCGTAGCAGATCGTTTGGAACTTTATTTCGTCGCTGGATCTCCCGCTGTCATCGCTGGATCGGTGTGTGTGACACCGATCCAGCGATGCGTTCGCTTGTAACCAGGGTAAACATCAGGTTACTAAGCGCAGGGCTGCGCTTAGTAACCCTGATGTTTACCCTGGTTACCATCGTAAATGTGAAAAAAAAAAAAACGTACATACTCACATTCCGGTGAAATCCGCACATCAATATAAGCGTTCGTGACTGCCAGAAGCACACGACCTCCGTGCGGTGGAGCCGATGCAAGCTTTCATGTATACACAGGGATGTAAAATACACAGCGCTCTGCCTCTCATCACTGCCGACCGATGGGGCACAAGCCCAAACCCAATCTCTCCATTCTGCCTAACATCATGCAATGGATATTTTAAGCCCCCTCCCTAATTCTGGGCGTAGTAGGCCCCCAGACACCGCTGATGGGGTGAGAGTCAGCCCTGTACTAATCATAGGTGTCCCCTCTGTACACACACTCTGCTCCCGGTTCCTCCACTCCTCACTGGTGCAGATGGCGGAATCTGTGTCCTGCGGTGAATACATCGACGGGGACTGACCGCTAAATGCAAGAGCTAAGCCACCTCCATAGATGAACCAGCCTTGTATTAGCTGCTGCATTAAACACATGAGCTGCCAAATTGGGGAACTACAAGTCATAGCATGCCCCAACAGCCCAAGACGTTTGCCTGGTGCCCAGAAGTGACATTCCCTGCCCCCCATAGAACATGGCAAGAACCTCCAAGTCCACATCACACCGGACCTAGATATAACGATACCAAGCGCAAGGTTATATGCGGAAACCGAGGTCATGTGTGAACTGAACCCGAGGTGGAAGCACACTACATTCAGTTCCTTTATGGACTCTCCCTTCAAAATGCAGGAAAGAAAATTTCAACATGGCCGACCATGGAACGCTTTTATTAATCAGTGGTCTCTTATGTGAGCAGCCACATCCCACCGTAAACTGATCGTGTCGGCGTCACTGCAGTATAAAAGTGATTACCGATGTCCAACGAGTCTCATCCCCAGCTCTGTACCAGAGGGAGAACCATGGGCCGCAGGCTCAGTATTACTGTGTCCACCGTGGAGTGGATATTCCCCAGTGGGGCTGCTGCATGCTCTCTACATCATTCTGGGGACAATGACTTCCCTGCGTGGTCCCGGATTCAGTGCAGCAGGACCACGGCTCCGGCTAGTACCGCGCTACATGTAGTAGAGCTGCAGCATTTATAGGATCCCCTCCCGTTGTGTGTATACAGCTCCCTCGCAGACCCATGTGTCTCCCTGTACGCCGATACTGCAGTCTTGTTACTCCTCGGCAGAATAAGACGGAGGAACCAGACTGCAGCATCGACCACACGGCCGACTATGGCCCCAACCATGCACAAGACAATATCCAGCACAACCGACCACAGGATGTAACCAATGGAAGTTTATTTGTTTCCTGCGCAGCGCTCATGCGACCAGCACGCAGGCTCCACCGACGCCTTTGATTTTCTCTTCTGCTCGGCGGCTGAAGAACTTTGCCTTTACAATCAGCGGCTGTTTGGGGAGTTTGCCTTTCCCGAGAACCTTGTAGTAACCCTGCAAAGAAAGATTAGCGATTAGTAATGTTGCCATGCAGGGTGCGCACACAGCGTCCGTGTACGGTGTTGCCCTCTGGAATCAGCTGTACGTGTTCTGGTCTGAGCCATCACCAGGGTCCTGAGCCAGCAGACGCCCGGCTATACGGCAAAGCTCAGGAACGCTGGGCGACTGTACATGTCTGGGACCACAGCTTACACAATTATGCCGAGGGGTGTCAGTGCTGCGGATGGGACAGATGCAGGAATTCCACTTACCGCGTGCACGGCGTCAATGATGGGCGCAGGGCCGTCCGGTTTCTTGGCGTGCTGCAGTCTGGTCTGTTCACTCACTAAGGTCCACAGTTTGTCTAGGTTGATTGTAGGGCAGAAGGACTGATTCTTCTTCAAGTGGTAATGTCTCATACCGACCTTACCGAAGTAACCAGGGTGACTGGAGGGAGACAAGGAGGCCATGTTATGGAAGAAACAAAACAGGTCTAATGGGACCAAGTGCCCCTCCAAAATATCGGGGGGCTGCATTCCCAGTGTCACCTATACAGTGGGGCAAAAAAGTATTTAGTCAGTCAGCAATAGTGCAAGTTCCACCACTTAAAAAGATGAGAGGCGTCTGTAATTTACATCATAGGTAGACCTCAACTATGGGAGACAAACTGAGAAAAAAAAAATCCAGAAAATCACATTGTCTGTTTTTTTATCATTTTATTTGCATTTTATGGTGGAAAATAAGTATTTGGTCAGAAACAAAATTTCATCTCAATACTTTGTAATATAGCCTTTGTTGGCAATGACAGAGGTCAAACGTTTTCTGTAAGTCTTCACAAGGTTGCCACACACTGTTGTTGGTATGTTGGCCCATTCCTCCATGCAGATCTCCTCTAGAGCAGTGATGTTTTTGGCTTTTCGCTTGGCAACACGGACTTTCAACTCCCTCCAAAGGTTTTCGATAGGGTTGAGATCTGGAGACTGGCTAGGCCACTCCAGGACCTTGAAATGCTTCTTACGAAGCCACTCCTTCGTTGCCCTGGCGGTGTGCTTTGGATCATTGTCATGTTGAAAGACCCAGCCACGTTTCAACTTCAATGCCCTTGCTGATGGAAGGAGGTTTGCACTCAAAATCTCACGATACATGGCCCCATTCATTCTTTCATGTACCCGGATCAGTCGTCCTGGCCCCTTTGCAGAGAAACAGCCCCAAAGCATGATGTTTCCACCACCATGCTTTACAGTAGGTATGGTGTTTGATGGATGCAACTCAGTATTCTTTTTCCTCCAAACACGACAAGTTGTGTTTCTACCAAACAGTTCCAGTTTGGTTTCATCAGACCATAGGACATTCTCCCAAAACTCATCTGGATCATCCAAATGCTCTCTAGCAAACTTCAGACGGGCCCGGACATGTACTGGCTTAAGCAGTGGGACACGTCTGGCACTGCAGGATCTGAGTCCATGGTGGCGTAGTGTGTTACTTATGGTAGGCCTTGTTACATTGGTCCCAGCTCTCTGCAGTTCATTCACTAGGTCCCCCCGCGTGGTTCTGGGATTTTTGCTCACCGTTCTTGTGATCATTCTGACCCCACGGGGTGGGATTTTGCGTGGAGCCCCAGATCGAGGGAGATTATCAGTGGTCTTGTATGTCTTCCATTTTCTAATTATTGCTCCCACTGTTGATTTTTCCACTCCAAGCTGGTTGGCTATTGCAGATTCAGTCTTCCCAGCCTGGTGCAGGGCTACAATTTTGTTTCTAGTGTCCTTTGACAGCTCTTTGGTCTTCACCATAGTGGAGTTTGGAGTCAGACTGTTTGAGGGTGTGCACAGGTGTCTTTTTATACTGATAACAAGTTTAAACAGGTGCCATTACTACAGGTAATGAGGGGAGGAAAGAGGAGACTCTTAAAGAAGAAGTTACAGGTCTGTAAGAGCCAGAAATCTTGATTGTTTGTTTCTGACCAAATACTTATTTTCCACCATAAAATGCAAATAAAATGATAAAAAAAACAGACAATGTGATTTTCTGGATTTTTTTTTCTCAGTTTGTCTCCCATAGTTGAGGTCTACCTATGATGTAAATTACAGATGCCTCTCATCTTTTTAAGTGGTGGAACTTGCACTATTGCTGACTGACTAAATACTTTTTTGCCCCACTGTATATAGCGAGTCTGAGAAAATCACAAACTAAAGGACTGAGCCACAGAGAAAGATGTGGGAGCAGCTCAGGGCTCCTCCTTGCAATAAGTCGGCCATACGAGAGTGTCGGAGCTCTGCAGAAAAACGCGGGAAGCGGCTGAACCCCACACACAAATGGAGGCCACACAGGTAGGATCCCACCTACATCACAAGATAAGCAGCGCCCATCCCACTGTGCAGCAGCCGCTTCAGTTCTGAGCTACGTGGACAGATAAATGGGGGAACTCAACACTCACTATTTATCAAAGTTGATCCTGTGGTGATGCAGACCACCGGCATTACCGCGGCCTCCGGGATGCTTCCTGTGTTTGCCTAGAAAAAGATCAGAAATGATGAGAAACGGAAGATCCCGACCAAACAAGAACAGTCAAACTATGAGAGGTCATGGTATAATGTGGATTAGGGACCCTCAAACACTGGAGCGCCCCTATAACCACGAGGCAGGTAACCTGACAGATGGGAGGACGTGTCAATGAGCCGGTGACTGACGGAGCCACAGACAGAAGCCGCCAGTGAATAGAGCGCAGTGATTGCTTTCCGAGGACTCTAGCACACCGAGGCCACTGGCCGACCGGGATGTGACTCTAGTCTCGGGGAGGGGGCAGAGGTAACATCAGAACAAAGCCCCCCCCACAGGTTAGTGTCAGCAGGAAGAGGACGTTGGAGGCAGCCCAGCCACCCCCCGATGTACATGTGACTTATACATTAGATGTATAGCAGAGATGAGCTGATTGCTTCACCCCGGTCCACGTCGGCACCCTGTAGCCGTGGACGAGGGATCTGCACGTTTCCTTACTCTCCGGGGTCCCAGGCTCAGCTTACAATTACCGGGGGAGACGTCACCGCCGCACAGATAATGCTGTCGGTGAATTAGATGCAGAGTCGTGGACCTGGAAGCTCAGGAAATCCCTGCAGTTCCTGCCCAGCCAGTGCTGATCTGGGCTGGGGGCACCTAGCGGTCTGCTCATCTCTAGTGATGAGCGAATATACTCGTTACTCGAGATTTCCTGAGCACGCTCAAGGGTCCTCGGAGTATTTTTTTACTGCTCGGAGATTTAGTTTTCCTCACCTCAGCTGAATGATTTACAGCTGCTATCCAGCTTGATTACATGTGGGGAATCCCTAGCAACCAGGCAACCCCCACATGTACTTATGCTGGCTAACAGATGTAAATCATTCAGCTGAGGAAAACAATCTCCGAGCACTAAAAAATACTCGGAGGACCCCCGAGCGTGCTCGAGAAATCTCGAGTAACGAGTATATTCGCTCATCACTACTCATCGCTCGTGTTCAGTGCTGTCCCCAACAAGGTGAAGTCACCACTCACCCACACGGCCGTGGCCATGGCTGACGTGTCCGCGGAGCTTCCTGGTCTTCCTTGTCTTGGTCGGCTGTTGGAGAAAACACAAGAATAAGTCGTCCGACCAATTAGCACACGGCACTAACGTCAAGGGAAAGGTCGGCATCACATGTCACTGAGCGGGTGACTGGGCGGCCCACTGTGAGGACCACCCAGTGAATATAGCGCAGTGGTTGCTCTCCGACGACTCTAGCACACCGAGGCCACGTGCCGGCCGGGATGTGACTCTAGTCTCGGGGGTCCGGAGAAGAAAAGGACGTCAGTAAAATGTCACCGGCTCCTGCGATTGTATAACACTTCAGGAGCAATTCAGTTCTAGTATTTAAAAAAAAATAAAAAATCTAACATACGCGGTCACTTTGTGCAACTGACAAGCAGGTGGAGTATAGTAGAGGAGGAGCCCAATATGGACATTAACCATTCAGCAGTGGCGATGGTTCATTTCCCAGCACAGAAATGCAGGGTTGCCCTGCGGGGGGCTGAAGGATGTGACAGTGGGGTCCTAAAGCACAAGGAGGGGGGCGGCGTGGGAGTCAGCTGTGGTTTACAGCCGGCTGCTGACTGATCGTGGCCGTTCAGCCACCTGTTACTATAATTATTATTATTATTATTGTTATAGCGCCATTTATTCCATGGCGCTTTACATGTGAGGAGGGGTATACATAATAAAAACAAGTACAACAATCTTAAACAATACAAGTCATAACTGGTAAAGGAGGTGTGAGGACCCTGCCCGCGAAGGCTCACAATCTATAATAGTACCTTCCCTTGTTCAGGATCTGCTGCGGTTCCTTACCATTTTGCAAATTAGCGGACACAAAATTACTTTTTTTTTTTTTTTTTACATGTGGATTTTCCCTCATTAACGCAAGTCTATGGGGAAATCTGCATTCATACCTGCAAGAGAAATTGACATGCTGCGGTCTTGAAAGACGCGCTGCATGCCAGTGTCCGCAGATGATCCGCAGGCGCACAGAGTCGCATAGCAGACATGAGATTTCCAGGAATCACAACCACTGTGCTGGAACATCCGGCCTCTGCGGGTTTAACACTGCAAGTACGAAGCGTGAAACCCACAGCAAATCCTGGACATGGAAACCAGGGCTGTGGAGTCAGTGTTCATGCTGGTGGACGCTGGAAGATTGGAGTGCACTCTGTCAACTGTCAAGGTGCAGGTGGCATGGGCTCTGTGGCCCCACAACCAAGGCTAAAGACATTCACCAACCTCTGTTTTTGGTAATGGAAGGATCTTTATTTCGTGGCGACAATAAATTAAAGGTGAAATGTGCGACAAAGTAAAGATGTTTCGAGCCACCAGGGTCACAGTGTCATTAGGTAGTTGAGGCGGAGGGAGTGGCACATGGAACCACGACATCACAGCACTGACTGCAGACCTTCCTCTTCAAAGATTCCCCTTCCTCAACTACCTAACGACATTGTGATAAGACCCGGTGGCTCCAAACGTCTTCACTGTCGCACATTTCACCTTTTATTTTTTGTCTCCACGAAATTGACGTGCTGCGGTCTGGAGAGGAGTCTCATTTCATGAAATCCCCCCACTATGCTGTAACACCCGGCTGCTGTGGGATGGATGCTGCACCCCGAGTGTCTGCTCCTGATATGAGGATCCCGGCTGTTGGTGGTTGAATCCGCTGCACTTTCCAGCTCAGCAGTGACTGGAGCAGTGGGATCAGGGACTGGAGGAGCGGGAGAACCAACTCCACAGCCCTGGTGGGACTGTACCCCTACACTTAGGCTGAGCCCACAGTCAGGATACGGCAGCGTTTATCAATCATGGGCACGCACCCCGAGTGTCTGCTCCTGATCTGAGGATCAGCAATGACCAGAGCGGTGGGTCAGGGACTGGAGGAGCGGGAGGTCAGCAGTGACCGGAGCGGTGGGGTCAGGGACTAGAGGTGCAGGAGGTCAGCAGTGACAGCAGTGGTAGTGACCGCAGCGGTGGGGTCAGGGACTGGAGGAGCAGGAGGTCAGCAGTGACCAGAGCGGTGGGGGTCAGGGACTGGAGGAGCGGGAGGTCAGCAGTGACCAGAGCGGTGGGGTCAGGGACTGGAGCAGCGGGAGGTCAGCAGTGACCAGAGAGGTGGGGTCAGGGACTGGAGCAGCGGGAGGTCAGCAGTGACCAGAGAGGTGGGGTCAGGGACTGGAGCAGCGGGAGGTCAGCAGTGACCAGAGAGGTGGGGTCAGGGACTGGAGGAGCGGGAGGTCAGAGGTGACCAGAGCGGTGGGGTCAGGGACTGGAGGAGCGGGAGGTCAGCAATGACCGGAGCGGTGGGGTCAGGGACTGGAGCAGCGGGAGGTCAGCAATGACCGGAGCGGTGGGGTCAGGGACTGGAGCAGCGGGAGGTCAGCAATGACCGGAGCGGTGGGGTCAGGGACTGGAGCAGCGGGAGGTCAGCAATGACCAGAGAGGTGGGGTCAGGGACTGGAGCAGCGGGAGGTCAGCAGTGACCAGAGCGGTGGGGTCAGGGACTGGAGGAGCGGGAGGTCAGCAGTGACCAGAGCGGTGGGGTCAGGGACTGGAGCAGCGGGAGGTCAGCAGTGACCAGAGCGGTGGGGTCAGGGACTGGAGTAGCGGGAGGTCAGCAGTGACCAGAGCGGTGGGGTCAGGGACTGGAGCAGCGGGAGGTCAGCAGTGACCAGAGCGGTGGGGTCAGGGACTGGAGCAGCGGGAGGTCAGCAGTGACCAGAGCGGTGGGGTCAGGGACTGGAGCAGCGGGAGGTCAGCAGTGACCACAGCGGTGGGGTCAGGGACTGGAGCAGCGGGAGGTCAGCAGTGACCAGAGCGGTGGGGTCAGGGACTGGAGCAGCGGGAGGTCAGCAGTGACCAGAGCGGTGGGGTCAGGGACTGGAGGAGCGGGAGGTCTGACTCCACAGCCCTGGTGGGACCGTACTTTTACAGTTAGGGTATGTGCACACGTTGTGGATACGTGTGCAAATTTTTACGCGCAGATTCAGAAAAATCCGCAAGTAAAATACCCTGTGTTTTTTGTGGGGTTTCCACCTGCGGATTCCTATAATGGAATAGGTGTAAAACACTGAGGAATCCGCACAAAGAATTGACATGCTGCGTTTCCGCGCTGTATTTCCCGTACTGTGTGCACTGTGGATTTGGTTTTCCATAGGTTTACACGGTACTGTACAGCGCACGGAAAACTGCTGCGGATGCAAATCCGCAACATGTGCACAGACCCTAAGGCTGAGCCCACGGTCAGGGTACCGCAGCGGCCTGTCGCTCAGTGACCTGTGTGGATTCACCGCGTGTGATGAGCGGCTCTGGGGGAGACCACGCAGCGTTACACAAGTGCGGGGCAGGAGACGGCTATAACGCCATAGAACTAGTAATGCACATCCCGCTGCTCCCCCGACAGCCGCAGCCTCGGCCCCTGGTCACACACGGCCTAATAAAGTGAAGACAGAGCGAAACGCAACAATGTGACCGAAGCCATGACCCGAAGTACAGGGAAGAGATCGGCAGCGGCCAGACACAACCGCAGCTCGGGGATCACCGAGAAATAACGCACTAATACCGCGGCGGCAGAAAACGCCAGAGGTCGAGCGCTGTTCCTGCCGTGCGCTGTTCCTGCCGTGCGGACGCATGTGGCTCCGGCCTCCCCGCACACGACGCCGCCTCCTCCCGCCATGCGCCCCGCACCCCAGAGGCCACACGAGGCCGGAGCTCCGGCGCGCACTACGGGACACCTACGGGACACCTCCCGGACACCCCGCGGCCTCTGCCTCCTCCGCCGCCCCCGGTTCTGTTCCGCACCCCGGCCCCGCATTACCTACCATGGCGGCGGCTGCGAGAGAAAGAGAGAGATCCCGGCAACTCCCGCGAGAAGTAAGAGGAGGCGGGGACTGAGGGGCTGCACGTCGTGTAACGACAGGATCTCGCGAGATTAGAGTGGTCACATGTCACGTGACTGAAGTATCGGCGGCGCCGAACACTAGAGGAAGCGGAGGAGGACGCGGAGTAGGAGGCGGCCATATTGGGGGAGACAGAGAGACAAGTGCGACAACTGCGAGAAGGCGCTCGGGACGGAGGACAGAGGAGCAGCGCCGGCACACGGACACGGAGGATACACGGGGGCGACACGGCCGTGCGTATATACTGCTCTACTGCGCCCCTCCGCATACTGACCATATACACTGTATACGGGGGCGCAGATACCGGGGAGGGGCTTCCTGCTCAGTGTGCTGCTATGTATATATTGTGCACAGATACCCCTGTATGACACCCTGCACCCCCTTATCGTACGGTATGACACCCTGCGCCCCTCATCAAGCCGTATGGCACCCTGCGCCCCCTTATCGTGCCATATGACACCCTGCGCCCCCTTATCGTGCCATATGACACCCTGCGCCCCCTTATCGTGCCATATGACACCCTGCGCCCCCTTATCGTGCCGTATGACACCCTGCGCCCCCTTATAATGCCGTATGACACCCTGCACCCCCTTATCGTACGGTATGACACCCTGCGCCCCTCATCAAGCCGTATGACACGCTGCGCCCCCTTATCGTGCCATATGACACCCTGCGCCCCCTTATCATGCCGTATGGCACCCTGCGCCCCCTTATCATGCCGTATGGCACCCTGCGCCCCCTTATCAGGCCGTATGGCACCCTGCGCCCCCTTATCGCGCCGTATGACACCCTGTTCCCCCTTATCATGCCGTATGGCACCCTGCGCCCCCTTATCAGGCCGTATGGCACCCTGCGCCCCCTTATCAGGCCGTAATGCACCCTGCGCCCCCTTATCGCGCCATATGACACCCTGCGCCCCTTATCGCGCCGTATGACACCCTGCGCCCCCTTATCGCGCCGTATGACACCCTGCGCCTCCTTATCGCGCCGTATGACACCCTGCGCCCCCTTATCAGGCCGTATAGCACCCTGCGCCCCCTTATCGCGCCGCGTGACGCCCTGCGCCCCCTTATCACGCCACGTGACGCCCTGCGCCCCCTTATCGCGCCGCGTGACGCCCTGCGCCCCCTTATCGCGCCGCGTGACGCCCTGCGCCCCCTTATCGTGTCGCGTGACACGCTGCGCCCCCTTATCGTGCCATGTGACACGCTGCGCCCCCTTATCGTGCCGTATGACACGCTGCGCCCCCTTATCGTGCCGTATGACACCCTGCGCACCCTTATCTTGCCGTATGACACCCTGCGCCCCCTTATAATGCCGTATGACACCCTGCGCCCCCTTATAATGCCGTATGACACCCTGCGCCCCCTTATCGTGCCGTATGGCACCCTGCGCCCCCTTATCAGGCCGTATGGCACCCTGCGCCCCCTTATCAGGCCGTATGGCACCCTGCGCCCCCTTATCAGGCCGTATGGCACCCTGCGCCCCCTTATCGCGCCATATGACACCCTGCGCCCCTTATCGCGCCGTATGACACCCTGCGCCCCCTTATCGCGCCGTATGACACCCTGCGCCTCCTTATCGCGCCGTATGACACCCTGCGCCCCCTTATCAGGCCGTATGGCACCCTGCGCCCCCTTATCGCGCCGCGTGACGCCCTGCGCCCCCTTATCGCGCCACGTGACGCCCTGCGCCCCCTTATCGCGCCGCGTGACGCCCTGTGCCCCCTTATCGTGACACGCTGCGCCCCCTTATCGTGCCGCGTGACACGCTGCGCCCCCTTATCGTGCCGTATGACACGCTGCGCCCCCTTATCGTGCCGTATGACACGCTGCGCCCCCTTATCGTGCCGTATGACACGCTGCGCCCCCTTATCGTGCTGTATGACACGCTGCGCCCCCTTATCGTGCCGTATGACACGCTGCGCCCCCTTATCGTGCCGTATGACACGCTGCGCCCCCTTATCGTGCCGTATGACACGCTGCGCCCCCTTATCGTGCCGTATGACACGCTGCGCCCCCTTATCTTGCCATATGACACCCTGCGCCCCCATAGCTGAGGCTGTGATGCTTTCCGCAGATTGACTTGTGTTTTCTTTAGAGGCGAGATGACGGTGTGCGCCATATTCGGGTGCAAGAATCGCAGGCACAAGGGATGCGGCAAGCACTTCTTCAGGTATCCGGGCTGGGGGTTTCTCTTATTTTGGGGTCAGAACATGGAGCACAGCGTTCCTGTAGTATTAGGCTCAGGTTCTTTGTTTGATGTAATTGAAAGAGTTTTTTTGGCTTTCTGCAGAGACTAACAACCTGTCCTGCTCACAGCTGCGGGTTTGCTCCTGTGTGTATCTGTCCCTGTGATCAGATCCCTTCGCCGTGGATTGCACTTTGCCATTTTAGTTGTAGACTTTGTCTGCTTGTGATTGTCCGTAAGGCCCTAGACTGTCTGGGGCCATCGAATGCAGCGCTCTGCGACATTTGGGCCCCCCAGCTCCTTTCTCCATAATGTCATTGATTGCTGGGCATTGTGTTTTTGCAGCAGCTGGAAAGCCGTGGGTCAGGACCACTGCTCGGTGGAGGTTGGGGGTCTGAGTGTTTCAATTCACTGACCACAAGCAGAGATAATGAATTGGTAGAAACAACCATTTGTTGGGTATAAATCTGTGACTTCTTATCTGCAGATTTCCCATGAAAGATCCGGAACGTCTCATCAAGTGGATTGAAGCCGTCCAGAGAGATAACTGGAAACCGTCCATTCACAGCAAGGTCTGCAGCGACCACTTCACAGAGAGGGACTACATGATCCGTCCGGGGGCGGCCTTTCCTTACCTGCGCATTGACGCCGTGCCCACTCCCCTCCAGCCTGACCAACGGAAGAAGAAGACTAAAAAGAGAAAATATACTAAGAAGGCGGAAAGCGAAACCGTCGAACCCATAGAAATAAAGACTGAGGATGTGGAACAGGAGATCTCCAGCGAGTATGGCGGCAGCTATAGAAAGGACACGGACACACAGACATCTGCGCAAGTGGAGGAAACGCAGATGGTGGTGGAAATGTTGGTGGTAAAGAGTGAGGATGAATCACAAGACGAAGAGCATGGGGCAGTGGAAATGCGGGGCGAAGAGCACAGGGCGGCGGAAATGCAGGGTGAGGAACACGGGGCGGCGGAAGTGCAGGGTGAGGAGCATGAGGATGAGGAAATGAAGAGCAAGGAGCATGGGGAGGTGGAAATGCAGGACGAGGAGCATGGGGCGGCTGAAGCGCAAGGCAAGGAGCACAGAGCGGTGGAAATGCAGGGCACGAAGCTCGGGGCAGCAGAAGCGCAGGGCGAGGAGCACGGGGCGGCGGAAGCGCAGGGCGAGGAGCATGGGGCGGTAGAAGCGCAGGGCGAGGAGCACGGGGTGGCAAAAGTGCATAGTAAGGAGCACGGGGCAGCAGAAGTGCAGGGTAAGGAGCACGGGGCAGAAGTGCAGGTTGAGGACCATAGGGCAGCGGAAGGAGAGGATTGGGCTGTGGAAGTGCAGTTCAAGGAGCACAGGGCTGCTGAAGTGCAGGGCGAGGAGCACGGGGTAGTGGAAGTGCAGGGTGAGGATCAAAGGGTGGCGGAAGCACAAGGCAAGAAGCAAGGGGTGGCAGAAATGCAGGTTGAGAAGCATAGGACAGGGGGAGGAAAGGAGCATGGGGCGGCGGAAGCACAGGGTGAGGAGCACGGGGCGGTGGAAGCACAGGCTGAGGAGCATGTGGTAGTGGAAGCACAGGGTGAGGAGCACGGCGCAGCAGTAGTGCAGGGTGAGGAGCACAGATCGACGAAAGCGCAGGATGAGGAGCACGGTGCGGCGGAAGCACAGCAAGTGGAAGTGCAAAATGTTGAGCAGGTGGTGGATTCGCAGCATGGGAAGCAGATGGTAAAAGCACAGTGTAAGCAGCCAATGGAGTGTCAGGCGATGGAGGTGCAGGGTGAGGAGGAAACAGGTGACATGCATATGGGCAAAGCTCAGAGAAAGCAGAATATGGGTGTGCATTCACAGGGTGAGAAGAAGGTGACAGAAGAGCAGGAAGGGAAGCATGTAGTGGAAACACAAAATAAAAGGCATAAGGAGGAAATACAGGACAAGGAGCAGGCGCTGGTATCACTGGAGAAGGAGAGTACAGAGGGTACAGAGTGTGAGATGCTGGATGTAGAAGGGCAGGGAGAGAAGATGAACGTAGAAGGGCAGGGTGAGGGTCCGACAGTGGGAGTGCAGGGTGAGAGTCCGGCAGTGGGAGAGCAGGGTGAGGGTTCGGCAGTGGGAGAGCAGGGTGAGGGTTCGGCAGTGGGAGAGCAGGGTGAGGGTTCGGCAGTGGGAGAGCAGGGTGAGGGTCCGGCAGTGGGAGTGCAGGGTGAGGGTTCGGCAGTGGGAGAGCAGGGTGAGGATCCGGCAGTGGGAGAGCGGGGTGAGGGTCCGGCAGTGGGAGAGCAGGGTGAGGGTCCGGCCGTGGGAGAGCAGGGTGAGGATCCGGCTGTAGAAACTCAGGATGCGAATATAGAGTCACCAACTCTAAATGATCAACCGGATGTGGCAGAGCGGCCAGCGGAGTGCAAGCGGACGAGAACTAAACAGCCCGCTCGTAAGCCAACAGTGAATGGACAGGGCAGGAAGCGGAGGGCCGGGGCACTGGCGGGGAGTCGTCTACCTGACCTGACCATTGTAGTGAACCAGACTGACAGGAGCTTTCCATCCAGACCTCCATGTGAGAACGCGGCTGATTACATTCCTGTTGACCACTCGTACTACACTGCGATTATTGACAAGGAAAACGAGGTTCCTGCCCCCGTCACTGACCCAAAAGTTGTGAAATTGAGGAAAAAAATCAAAACATTACAAAAGCAAGTCCTGCGCCAGAGCGTCAAGATCAAGAGCCTGAAGAAGACGCTGGTTAATTTGCAGAAAAACAACATGATGGAGAGAGATGCGGAGCAAGTGGTCGCTGAGCACTGCAGCGGCCTCACCCGGGTTCTGTTCACACAGCAGCTGAAGAACGGCTGCCGGCGGCACAGTGTCACCCAGTACTGTAGCCTCATGAAGGAGTTTGCTTTAAACCTGTACTGCACCTCCCCAAAGGCCTACAAGTTCTGCAGACTGTTTCTGTGCCTTCCGCACCCCGTATCTTTGAGAAACTGGAAAGCGGCCATTGAGGGAAACATTGGACTTTTAGCCGAGGGTTCTGCCTCTGATAATCCTGCATCGGGGGCAGTATTTGTAGGGGATGAACATTTACTGGATAACCCTATTCAAGAAGTAGCTTTGCAGGGACAATCAATTGAAGAGAGACATTTGCCAGAGACCCCCATAGAGATGGCACATTTGCCAGTGATGCCAATGCAAGAAGGACATTTTTCTATGATTCCAAGTCTGGAGGGTCACTTGTCTGTGGTTCCAGTGCCGGAGGGACATTTGCCTGTGGTTCCAGTGCCGGAGGGACATTTGCCTGTGGTTCCAGTGCTGGAGGGACATTTTTCTGTGGTTCCAGTGCCGGAGGGACATTTGCCTGTGGTTCCACTGCCGGAGGGACATTTGTCTGTGGTTCCAGTGCTGGAGGGACATTTGTCTGTGGTTCCAGTGCCGGAGGGACATTTGTCTGTGGTTCCAGTGCCAGAGGGACATTTGTCTGTGGTTCCAGTGCCAGAGGGACATTTGTCTGTGGTTCCAGTGCCAGAGGGACATTTGTCTGTGGTTCCAGTGCCAGAGGGACATTTGTCTGTGGTTCCAGTGCCAGAGGGACATTTGCCTGTGGTTCCACTGCCGGAGCAACATTTACCAGTGGTTCCAGTGCCGGAGGGACATTTGCCTTTGGTTCCAGTGCCAGAGCAACATTTACCAGTGGCTCCAGTGCCGGAGGGACATTTGCCTGTGGTTCCAGTGCCAGAGGGACATTTGCCTGTGGTTCCAGTGCCAGAGGGACATTTGTCTGTGGTTCCAGTGCCGGAGGGACATTTGTCTGTGGTTCCAATGCCGGATGGAGATTTCTCTGTGACTGCAGTGCACGAGGGACATTTGCAGCAATCATCTGTGCAGGAGGAACTGCAGTAATCAATGCGAGACTTAATGGTGGGTCCATAAATTGCACCTCGGTGCCGACTTCTATAAAGTTTGTTCTATAAAAGCAACTTTACTGCACAACAGTCAGTTCAGTGTTGTCATAGTGGTAGTGTAATACTATTGTAGGAACTCAAGGATTCTGATAGCATGGGGCAATGAACAGACAGAGACGGGTTTCTTTAGTGCAAATAGTGTATTTGTACAACAGCAATAACACCCAAAACAATATACTGATAACCCACAGTATCCTAGAAAGAAACAAGTCCTTGAAATATATACAGCTAATCGGCGCAGTTCTTAAGGCAGAGTCCTCAGCAAGGTGAGGGTGACGTGGTGCAGATCCAAACACTGTCGGCACAGAAAGAGTCAAATCCAGGTATGAAGTAAACAAGTCCACAAGTTCATCCCAGGTGTGGCATGAACACGGGTAAGTCCAGAAACTAGTTCTCAAGTTGATCCCAAATGTGGCATAAACACGGGTAAGTTAAAAAAACAGGTTCACATTAAAGTATTATACTGGTGTTGTTTCCAACAGCTCCCTCCGGGGGGAGTAAATGAAGGATTAAGTAGCAACACTCAGTCCCGAAACAAGTCCTGAAACAAAGTTCCAAAAACACAGTTCTTACCAGAAGGAGTGAACCGAGGGTTAAGTTCCAAGTCAGCAGACTAATGATAACCTAGAGAGTGTAGCTTACAAATGCAGGAAATGTCCAGAGCCAGAAGTAGAGACACAGAACCAGCAGATGAGCTGAAGGAGAACAGAATCAGAATACTCCAGCAAAGAGGCTGACACCTGACCCGGGTTTTAAACAAACGAACAGGAAGTAGGGCAGACAAAAACAGCAAACTCCATCTTAACAAAGGGCAAAATCATTCACAAGGTGACTTAACCTACCTGTCAGTATTCCGGGTTTTCTAACATCTCGTCATTGAAGGAAATAAGGATGTGAAACCAAACAATGTCCCATCGGCAGT
Organism: Ranitomeya variabilis; assembly: GCF_051348905.1. Taxonomy (NCBI): domain Eukaryota; kingdom Metazoa; phylum Chordata; class Amphibia; order Anura; family Dendrobatidae; genus Ranitomeya; species Ranitomeya variabilis. Next base: position 252,434,201 of record NC_135235.1, read on the forward strand.
ACTGGACTGTCAAAACGTGACCTGAAAAGTTGTCATTGAGAGAGAACAGGATTTCTCCAGCAATGTGTGATGGTTTGTGCAGTGGTAATCCAAATTATCTGGGCACCGTCACTGCTGTCTACCCTTCCTGCAATAATTGCCTTAGATAGGGTCTCGCTACGGCCCAGGGGTCCTGGGTCTGTAGCTTCATCCTTGGTCCTAGCTGCTCATTCCAGAGACGTTGCATTACATTGTGCTGGTGACCCGCATTACCCGCTGCACAGCTGTATCCCTACACATGTGAAAGCCAGGACGACCGCTAGGGGGGGCTCGTTGTGCTGTGCTGTCTCTAGCTCCCATTAATTTATATCTGAATTCCATGAACCACGTAGTGCAGCGAGCTCCATCCCCAGGGGGTGGAGACCGGCCCGAGATCTTCCTTTAATGGCCATTTAACCCTTAATGCACTTAACACGTCTGGTGCTGGTGTATAGAATGGGCTCCAAAGATGCTGTTTAACCTCTTGAATGCCAGTGTCCATCACCCACTCCTCCTGAGAGTGTGCTGATGGGTCCACAACCGCTATGGCAATCCATCTAAGGCCGCGTTCCCAGTATCCCTGTTCTCCTATGTAGACCGGACAGAGGAGCAGTTCCAGTTCCCTATGGTAATTTTTACCTTTTTAAGCCTAGGTATCGTATCGTATAGTTTTCACAGAATTGCATTTTTTTTCACCTTTTCTCCGTGGAATTTTTAACATTTTTTTTTCCTTTATTTTTATTTACATTTTTTTCAGTACCGTCATGGTAAAGTTAATGGTGATATTCAAAACTACAACTTGTTCGACCACAAACAATCCCTTAACCCCTTAAGCCCCAAGGGTGGTTTGCACGTTAATGACCAGGCCAATTTTTACAATTCTGACAACTGTCCCTTTATGAGGTTATAACTCTGGAACGCTTCAACGGATCTTGGCGATTCTGACATTTTCTCATGACATATTGTACTTCATGATAGTGGTAAAATTTCTTCGATATAACGTGCGTTTATTTGTGAATAAACCGGAAATTTGGCGAAAATTTTGCAATTTTCCAACTTTGAATTTTTATGCCCTTAAATCACAGAGATATGTTGCACAAAATAATTAATAAGTAACATTTCCCACATGTCTACTTTACATCAGCACAATTTTGGAACCAAAATTTTTTTTTGTTAGGAAGTTATAAGGGTTAAAAGTTGACCAGCAATTTCTCATTTTTACAACACCAATATTTTTTAGGGACCACATCACATTTGAAGTCATTTTGAGGAGTCTATATGATAGAAAATAACCAAGTGTGACACCATTCTAAAAACTGCACCCCTCAAGGTGCTCAAAACCACATTCAAGAAGTTTATTAACCCTTCAGGTGTTTTACAGGATTTTTTGGAATGTTAAAAAAAAAAAAAATAACATTTAACTTTTTTTTCACAAAAAATTTACTTCACACCCCAAAAGTTGTTGTACAATTTGTCCTTAGTACGCTGATACCCCATATGTGGGGGTAAACCACTGTTTGGGCGCATGGCAGAGCTCGGAAGGGAAGGAGCGCCGTTTGACTTTGCAATGCAAAATTGACTGGAATTGAGATGGGACGCCATGTTGCGTTTGGAGAGCCCCTGATGTGCCTAAACATTGAAACCCCCCACAAGTGACACCATTTTGGAAAGTAGACCCCCTAAGGAACTTATCTAGATGTGTGGTGAGCACTTTGACCCACCAAGTGCTTCACAGAAGTTTATAATGCAGAGCCGTAAAAATAAAAAATCATATTTGTTCACAAATATGATCTTTTCACCCCCAATTTTTTATTTTCCCAAAGGTAAGAGAAGAAATTGGACCCAAAATGTTGTTGTGCCATTTGTTCTGAGTACTCCGATACCCCATATGTGGGGGTAAACCACTGGGAGCATGGCAGAGTTCGGAAGGGAAGAAGCGCCATTTGACTTTTCAATGCAAAATTGACTGGAATTGAGATGGGACGCCATGTTGCGTTTGGAGAGCCCCTGATGTGCCTAAACATTGAAACCCCCCACAAGTGACACCATTTTGGAAAGTAGACCCCCTAAGGAACTTATCTAGATGTGTGGTGAGCACTTTGACCCACCAAGTGCTTCACAGAAGTTTATAATGCAGAGCCGTAAAAATAAAAAATCATATTTGTTCACAAATATGATCTTTTCACCCCAAATTTTTTATTTTCCCAAAGGTAAGAGAAGAAATTGGACCCAAAATGTTGTTGTGCCATTTGTTCTGAGTACTCCGATACCCCATATGTGGGGGTAAACCACTGGGAGCATGGCAGAGTTCGGAAGGGAAGAAGCGCCATTTGACTTTTCAATGCAAAATTGACTGGAATTGAGATGGGACGCCATGTTGCGTTTGGAGAGCCCCTGATGTGCCTAAACATTGAAACCCCCCACAAGTGACACCATTTTGGAAAGTAGACCCCCTAAGGAACTTATCTAGATGTGTTTTGACAGCTTTGAACCCCCAAGTGTTTCACTACAGTTTATAACGCAGAGCCGTGAAAATAAAAATTCTTTTTTTTTTTCACAATTATTTTTTAGCCCTCAGTTTTGTATTTTCCCAAGGGTAACAGGAGAAATTCGACCCCAAAAGTTATCCAATTTGTCCTGAGTATGCTGATACCCCATATGTGGGGGGGAACCACCATTTGGGCGCATGGCAGAGCTCGGAAGGGAAGGAGCGCCATTTGGAATGCAGACTTAGATGGATTGGTCTGCAGGCATCATGTTGCATATGCAGAGCCCCTGATGCACCTAAACAGTAGAAATCCCCTACAAGTGACCCCATATTGGAAACTAGACCCCCCAAGGAACTTATCTAGATGTGTTGTGAGAACTTTGAACCCCCAAGTGTTTCACTACAGTTTATAATGCAGTCGTGAAAATAGAAATTAATTTTTTCCCACAAAAATGTTTTTTTAGCCCCCAAATTTTTATTTTCCCAAGGGTGACAAGAGAAATTGGACCCCAATAGGTGTTGTCCAATTTGTCCTGAGTATGCTGATACCCCATGTGTTGGGGTAAACCCCTGTTTTGGCGCACGGGAGAGCTCGGAAGGGAAGGAGCACTGTTTTACTTTTTCAACGCAGAATTGGCTGGAATTGAGAACGGACGCCATGTCGCGTTTGGAGAGCCCTGATGTGCCTAAACAGTGGAAACCCCCAATTCTAACTGAAACCCTATCCCAAACACACCCCTAACCCTAATCACACCCCTAACCCTGACACACCACTAACCCTAATCCAAACCCTAACTTTAGCCCCAACCCTAACTTTAGCCCCAACCCTAACTCTAACTTTAGCCCAGAGGTGTCAAACTGCATTCCTCGAGGGCCGCCAACAGGTCATGTTTTCAGGATTTCCTTAGCATTCCACAAGGTGCTGGAATCATTCTGTGCAGGTGATTAAATTATCACCTGTGCAATACAAGGAAATCCTGAAAACATGACCTGTTGGCGGCCCTCGAGGAATGCAGTTTGACACCTCTGCTTTAGCCCCAACCCTAACTGTAGCCCTAACCTTAACTTTAGCCTCAACCCTAACCCTAACTTTAGCCCCAGCCCTAATTGTATCCATAACCCTAGCCCCAACCCGAACTCTAGCCCCAACCCTAACCCTAGCCTTAACCCTAACCCTAGCCCTAATGGGAAAATGGAAATAAATAAATTTTTTATTTTTTTTATGTTTCCCTAACTAAGGGGGTGATGAAGGGGGGTTTGATTTACTTTTATAGCGGGTTTTTTAGCGGATTTTTATGATTGGCAGCTGTCACACACTAAAAGACGCTTTTTATTGCAAAAAATATTTTTTGCGTTACCACATTTTGAGATCTATAATTTTTCCATATTTTGGTTCACAGAGTCATGTGAGGTCTTGTTTTTTGCAGGAAGAGTTGTCGTTTTTATTGGTACCATTTTTGGGCATGTGACATTTTTTGATCGCTTTTTATTCCGATTTTTGTGAGGCAGAATGACCAAAAACCAGCTATTAATGAATTTATTTTGGGAGGAGGGGGGGGGGGGGGCGTTTATACCGTTCCACCTTTGGTAAAATGGATAAAGCAGTTTTATTCTTCGGGTCAGTACGATTACAGCAATACCTCATTTGCATAATTTTTTTATGTTTTGGCGCTTTTATACGATAATGACTATTTTACAGAAAAAAATAATTGTCTTTGCATCGCCTTGTTCTGAGGACTATAACTTTTTTATTTTTTTGCTGATGATGCTGTGTGGCGGCTCGTTTTTTGCGGGACAAGATGATGTTTTCAGCGGGACCATGGTTATTTATATCCGTCTTTTTGATCGCGTATTATTCCACTTTTTGTTCGGCGGTATGATAATAAAGCGTTTTTTGCCTCGTTTTTTTTTTTTTTTTTTTTTACGGTGTTCACTGAAGGGGTTAACTAGTGGGCCAGTTTTATAGGTCGGGTCGTTACGGACGCGGCAATACTAAATATGTGTACCTTGTTGTTTTTTTTTTATTTAGATAAATGTATTTATGGGAACAATTTTATTTTTTTTTTGTACACATTAAAAAATATTTTTTTTACTTTGTCCCAGGGGGGACATCACTGTATAATGACAGATCGCTGATCTGACACTTTGCAGAGCACTGTGTCAGATCAGCGATCTGGCGTGCCCTGCTCCTGACTCACCAGCGCCTGCTCTGAGCAGGCACTTGGTAATCCACCTCCCTGCAGGACGTAGCCCCGCGGCCCTTTTGGATCCGGGGCCTGCAGGGAGGAGACGCTCGGTACAAGGTGAGCACATTGCCTTGTACTGATCGTTTCAGGGAAGCCCGCAGGGAGCCCCCTCCCTGCGCGATGCTTCCCTATACCGCTGGAACACTCCGATCATGTTTGATCGCAGTGTGCCAGGGGTTAATGTGCCGGGGGCGGTCCGTGACCGCTCCTGGCACATAGTGCCGGATGTCAGCTGCGATAGTCAGCTGACACCTGGCCACGATCGGCCGTGCCGCCCCCCGTGAGCGCGGCTCATCGCATATGACGTACTATCCCGTCACTGGGAATTAAGTCCCAGGTCACCTTTACGGGATAGTACGTCATATGGGATTAAGGGGTTAAACACTATTTAAGCAAAGCAATAAAACGCTTAAGGCTCTTTGAAAGAAGAGGAGAAAGGACAGTGAAAAAATGTCTGGTGTTAATCATTAAAAAGAAAAATAAATATATATATATATGTGTACACACTCACACATACATATATATATTGTAAGATTGCACTTACTTACGGGTTTGGGAACACTCGCTTGGCAGCAGGATAAACATAGACAGGCACGGTTTTTCTCATAAATAGTCCATGTGGTTTTTTATCCACTCAGCATAAACCACGGTAGGCCATGTTCCACATCACAGACCTCACATAAGACTTAGCATTTCACAGTATATGGCTTTGAAGCACAGTCAGTAAACATGCAGGACCTTACTTTGTCCAGTTGTCCTGGGTGACTGCATGCCGCACAGTTCAGTAACTGACCTTCAATAAAGCACATAGTCCTTTCCCCATGTCCGGGGTTACATCATAGGAGCTCCTGCTCCACAGGCTGACTCCTCGTCAGTCCATGGTCCTCACCACAGGTGACCTGTCCTCACCTCGTGCTGTTCAGGGCTAGCACACCCAACACCGAGGTTTCTCTCAGGACCTTGCACCTGTCTGTCATGTGCTACCCACACACCTGCTTTACATAGCGTCCATTAATCACATGACCAGTCGCTGTTTCAACACAATTATGTCTCCAAGTGCACCCCGAAGTGCACATGCAGCGCCCCCTGGCTGCAACATAGGTCACTGCACCACATACCTCCCCCCTTTGTTCAACCCTGTTGGGGTGGACACATGACATAAACCCGGTGTTCCGATACCGGGAACCCATGTCACCTTGTCCTACTAGTCGAGAGGGCCCTCTCAGTCGGGTTTGGGCATCATGGTCAATCTGGCGTCGCAATCCCCTTGCACCCATATGACCTGTCTGGACTGACTGTTTGTCAACACGTCCTCTACCGAGTCTCCCACCTAAGTCACTCAGCCCTGAGCCAACTGAGACGACACTTCTTTTATCTCTTTCATCAGGCCTCTTTTTGTAACCTCTCTGCTGGCCATTTCTTTCATGGTCTTTATGTCTTCTGTTAATTTCATCTTGAGGACCTTCAGCCCTTAGCGAACCTCTTCGCCTCTCTAACCGGTGAGATGAAGCTGGCGTCCATCTGTTTCCCATTTTCTGCAGCTCTTTATTGATCTGTTCCCTCTCACGTCTTAGCTACTCAATTTCTTTTAGGTACGCCACGCGATACCCCAGCAGCATCCGGATATTCTCAAGACTCTCCATGGACCCGACAATAAGGACTGCAACCATCCCATCTTCACCCACGTCCTGGGCCTCGTCATCTGCCGGAATGCTTAGTCTCTTTTCACCGGATTTATTCACTATCTCCTGCATCACTCTCCCAAGTCTTCCGACGACTTTCGCCACCAGAGCTTTGGGCACTTGGATGACTTCTTCCACAAGGCCTAGCCGATTTTGAGCTTCTCTCGCAAGCTCCAGACGTCGAGCGGCTTCCTCATTTCTCAACAGGATCATCTGTTTTGTGTGGAGACATTGTAGGTGCATATCCCTTAGAATAGCCACCCGCTTCACTGTGACTTCCTTAGTCGACAGTATCACCAACTGTTCTGTCTCTGGTGCCCAGTGCACACTACACGCTTCTACTGCCTTTTTAAAGGCCTCATGCGCACCCTCACTGGTACATGCACTCCGCACGTCCTCGGGTATCTCCACCACGCACTTGAAGAACGAGGTCTCATTTTCTTCACAAACAGATGGCTCCTGTATTACCTCTGAAACTTTCATCAAGCCATCTGTCACGACCGGGTGACAGTCTTGTTCTGCCTTTAGCGTGAGCTCTTCCTCAGTTTTAAACTCAACATCTTTTGCCAAGATGGGCATCGGCAGCTCTGCCTTGTTATCACTCGGGGATGGCTGCTGTACGTCTCTGACCCGTAACTTCTCCTCTGGCAGAAGATCTCTTACTGCTTCTCGTAGCACTACCACATTTTCGCCTAAGGCCATATTCTCACTGTGTCACGCTGTCAGGTGACTTCTGAGCTCAGAGACGTCCTTCTCCAGCTCACCCAACCTGTGCTCTGCCATTTGTCTCAGGGCCTTTTCTCGTTCAACATGCCCTTTTAGTGTTTTTATTTCGGCCTGTAGATCTGCCACCTTTTCCTTCTCATGAGATAATTCTTTAGCGAGTTCCTGGAACCCCTGTGCTTCCTTCGCTACAAGCCAGGCCTTGACTGCTGAGAGCTCGGACTCCAGGTAACGCACCTGATCCAGCTGTGCGGAGTTGGCGACTTCTGTCTCAGGGACATTATCTTTGTTGGCATCTGTCCCTGTCTCCTCTTTAACACTCTTCTCCGAGGGTGCAATTTGTTCAATCCCTTTTCCTCTTTTACGTCTCCGGCGACGGGAGGAAGTTTTGTTATTTATACCAGAGTCAGTCTTACTGCCCTCTTTTCCGCTTTCGTCACCGTCTGAATGGGAGTCACCACCACCCGATCGGTCATCCGGGAACCAGCCGTCCCCATCCAAACAGGTCACATTTTCTGGAATGGCTGCCACCGCTATCATGACTTCAGCCTGTGGAGCCCTGTCGTTTCTCTGTGTCAGTACCTCTGATAGCACAGCGTCACACTCCGCTCTAGCGCCCGTTGCTGGCCAAGACATGTCACAGTCACCCCCAGAGCCAGTCTCACACCCCACAACATGGTGAACCTTCCCGCTGCTCCCTAACCGGGTGTCAGCTTCAGGGGCTTTATTAACCACATCACTTAAAGTCATCTTGGGGTACACACCAGGTGACATGTCTGTAAGTTGGGCAGATGCTCCCACCCCACTGGTCAACCCGACGTCTGACCCATCAGTCTTGGAAGGTGTTTCTGCCAACGTTGTGTCACTAAGTTGGGCCCATTCACCATTTTCCTTGGTCATGCCCACCTTAGTACTGTCAACTCTAGGGGGCACATTCTCAACATTACTACCTCCCATACACATAATTTCCACAAATACTTCACCCTTTTTCCACCAGTCCCACAGTGCTTCCAAATCTTGTCCTATTACGATAGGATATGGCAAGTTTGGGACTACAGCCACCTCCTGGTATGTGGAAACATCAGTTGCGACAATGTAGAGAGTGGCTACCTGGAGATGTTTAGTGTCCCCAGGTGACACAGAACTTCCTGGAAGGGTTCTCAGCAAAGACGCTTCTCTCCCCGGGTCTATCAACCCCCGTACACACTCTCCATCCAGCCAAAAAGAACACAGTCGTGACTCCTCACTGATTGCCGCCCCTTTTTGGCTCCGCCCCCTTTTGGGCAAGTGCTTTGCTTTTTGACACCACCCCTGTTCGGGAAACAGCCCCCTTTTGGGATTCCACCCCTTTTTGGGCTACTACCCCTGTTCGGGTTACCGCCCCTTTTTGGGACCGCCCCCTTTTGGGCAACCATCCCCGTTTGGGTCACCAGTCACTATTAGGGATACTCCCTTCCTTGGGTTACACCCCGTGGACTTCCCCACGGCACTCAGGCCCCAGTTCGCCCAGTACACCCCTATGTCTCTGGGCTTGTACTGGCCCTTTAAGAGTCTGCAAACAATAAAAAAAAATAATATATATATTTTTTTTTTCTCTATATGTCCCTTCACCAGCTCCTGCTGGTACCGCCACAGCTCCCGCTGCAGTCACACACAACTGGCACCTCCGGCTGCCGACCACAAGCTGCTGCCACTGCAGCTCCAGCCGCTGCGGAACCTCCCGCTGCAACCGCGGCCACACTCCACAAGGCTCTACCGCAGACTTCGTGGACCCGCCGATCCACAGCAAGCCGCTTGTCCCCTTCGTGGACCCGCCGATCCACAGCAAGCCGCTTGTCAGCTTCGTAACCCCGCCGAGTTACAGCCAGACACAATCTTCGTGGCCCCGCCGAGCCACAGCAAACAACGCTGAACGTGCCTCCTGGACCGTTGCCCGCATTCTCCACCAATTGTAAGATTGAACTTACTTACGGGTTTGGGAACACTCGCTTGGCAGCAGGATAAACATAGACAGGCACGGTTTTTCTCATAAATAGTCCATGTGGTTTATTATCCACTCAGCATAAACCACGGTAGGCCATGTTCCACATCACAGACCTCACATAAGACTTAGCATTTCACAGTATATGGCTTTGAAGCACAGTCAGTAAACATGCAGGACCTTACTTTGTCCAGTTGTCCTGGGTGACTGCATGCCGCACAGTTCAGTAACTGACCTTCAATAAAGCACATAGTCCTTTCCCCATGTCCGGGGTTACATCGTAGGAGCTCCTGCTCCACAGGCTGACTCCTCATCAGTCCATGGTCCTCACCACAGGTGACCTGTCCTCACCTCGTGCTGTTCAGGGCTAGCACACCCAACACCGAGGTTTCTCTCAGGACCTTGCACCTGTCTCAGTCATGTGCTACCCACACACCTGCTTTACATAGCGTCCATTAATCACATGACCAGTCGCTGTTTCAACACAATTATGTCTCCAAGTGCATCCCGAAGTGCACATGCAGCGCCCCCTGGCTGCAACATAGGTCACTGCACCACAATATATATATACAGTTATATGAAAAAGTTTGGGCACCCCTATTAATCTTAAGCTTAATGTTTTATAAAAATTGCTTTTTTGGCCACAGCTATTTCAGTTTCATATATCTAATAACTGTTGGACACAGTAATGTTTCTGCCTTTAAATGAGGTTTATTGTACTAACAGAAAATGTGCAATCTGCATTCAAACAAAATTTGACAGGTGCATAAGTATGGGCACCTCACCAGAAAAGTGACAATATTTAGTATATTTAGTAGATCCTCGTTTTGCAAAAATAACAGCCTCTAGTCGCTTCCTGTAGCTTTTAATGAGTTCCTGGATCCTGGATGAAGGTATTTTTGACCATTCCTCTTTACAAAACAATTCCAGTTCAGTTAAGTTTGATGGTCGCCGAGCATGGACAGCCCTCTTCAAATGATCCCACAGATGTTCAATGATATTCAGGTCTGGGGACTGGGATGGCCATTCCAGAACAGTGTAATTGTTCCTCTGCATGAATGCCTGAGTAGATTTGGAGCGGTGTTTTGGATCTTCTTCCTGAAAGATCCATCCCCTGCGTAACTTCAACTTTGTCACTGATTCATGAACATTATTGTCAAGAATCTGCTGATACTGAGAGGAATCCATGCATCCCTCAACTTTAACAAGATTCCCGGTGCCGGCATTGGCCACACAGCCCCAAAGCATGATGGAACCTCCACCAAATTTTACTGTGGGTAGCAAGTGTTTTTCTTGGAATGCTGTGTTTTTTTGCCGCCATGCATAACGCCTTTTTGTATGACCAAACAACTCAATCTTTGTTTCATCAGTCCACGGGACCTTCTTCCAAAAAGAAATTGGCTTCTCCAAATGTGCTTTTGCATACCTGAGCCGACTCTGTTTGTGGCGTGCTTGCAGAAATGGCTTCTTTCGCATCACTCTCCCATACAGCTTCTCCTTGTGCAAAGTGCGTTGTATAGTTGACCGATGCACAGTGACACCATCTGCAGCAAGTTGATGCTGCAGCTCTCTGGAGGTGGTCTGAGGACTGTCCTTGACTGATCTCACCATTCTTCTTCTCTTGCCTTTCTGATGTTTTTCTTGGCCTGCCACTTCTGGCCTTAACAAGAACTGTACCTGTGTTCTTCCATTTCCTTACTATGTTTCTCACAGTGGAAATTGACAGGTTAAATCTCTTAGTCAGCTTTTTGTATCCTTCCCCTGAACAACTATGTTGAATAATCTTTGTTTTCAGATCATTTGACAGTTGTTTTGAGGAGCCCATGATGCCACTCTTCAGAGGAGATTCAAACAGGAGAACAACTTGCAAGTGGCCACTTTAAGTAGCTTTTCTCATGATTGCATACACCTGGCTATGAAGTTCAAAGCTCAATGAGGTTACAAAACCAAAAAAGTGCTTTAGTAAGTCAGTAAAAAGTAGGTAGGAATATTTAAAACAAGAAAATAAGGGTGCCCACACTTATGCACCTGTCAAATTTTGTTTGAATGCAGATTGCACATTTTCTGTTAGTACAATAAACCTCATTTCAAGGCAGAAACATTACTGCGTCCAACAGTTATTAGATATATGAAACTGAAATAGCTGTTGCAAAAAAAGCAATTTTTATAAAACATTAAGCTTAAGATTAATACAGATGCTCAAACTTTTTCATATAACTGTATACATATATGCACTGCTCAAAAAAATAAAGAGAACACTTAAAGGGACTCTGTCACCTGAATTTGGAGGGAACAATTTTCAGCCATAGGGGCGGGGTTTTCGGGTGTTTGTTTCACCCTTTCCTTACCCGCTGGCTGCATGCTGGCTGCAATATTGGATTGAAGTTCATTCTCTGTCCTCCATAGTACACGCCTGCGTAGAGGAAACCTTCATCGGGACATAACGAGAAGACAACCATACCAAATCCCCCACACGAAGTCGGGGACCCACACAGCGACGGCGGTTAGCAAAGCGCTGAGCCTTCTCCTGGGACAACGTCAAATTGTCCACCACATGGTTCCAAATCAGCTGCAACCTATCCACCACAGAATCCACCCCAGGACAGTCAGAGGGCTCAACCTGACCCGAGGAAAAACGAGGATGAAACCCAGAATTGCAAAAGAACGGTGAAACCAAAGTAGCAGAACTAGCCCGATTATTGAGGGCGAACTCAGCCAATGGCAGAAAAGTCACCCAATCATCCTGATCAGCAGAAACAAAACATCTCAAATAAGTTTCCAAGGTCTGATTAGTTCGTTCGGTTTGGCCATTCGTCTGAGGATGGAAGGCCGATGAAAAAGACAATTCAATGCCCATCTTAGCACAAAAGGACCGCCAAAATCTGGACACAAACTGGGATCCTCTGTCAGACACAATGTTCTCCGGAATACCATGTAAACGAACCACATTCTGAAAAAATAGTGGCACCAAATCGGAGGAGGAAGGCAGCTTAGGCAAGGGTACCAAATGGACCATTTTAGAAAAACGATCACAAACCACCCAGATGACAGACATCCTCTGAGAGACAGGAAGATCCGAAATAAAATCCATGGAAATATGCGTCCAAGGCCTCTTCGGGACAGGCAAAGGCAAAAGCAATCAACTTGCACGAGAACAGCAAGGCTTAGCCCGAGCACAAATCCCACAGGACTGCACAAAGGAACGCACATCCTGCGACAAGGAAGGCCACCAAAAGGACCTCGCCACCAAATCCCTGGTACCAAAAATCCCAGGATGACCCGCCAACACTGAAGAATGAACCTCGGAAATAACTCTACTGGTCCATCTATCCGGGACAAACAGTCTCTCCGGAGGACAACGGTCAGGTCTATTGGCCTGAAACTCCTGCAACACCCGTCGCAGATCAGGAGAGACGGCAGACAAAATCACCCCCTCTTTGAGGACACCAGTCGGTTCAGAAACTTCCGGGGAGTCAGGTACAAAACTCCTAGAAAGGGCATCAGCCTTCACGTTTTTCGAACCCGGAAGATATGAAACCACGAAATCGAAACGAGAGAAAAACAGCGACCATCGAGCCTGTCTCGGATTCAACCGTTTGGCAGACTCGAGATAAGTCAAATTCTTGTGATCAGTCAAGACCACCACACGATGCTTGGCTCCCTCAAGCCAATGTCGCCACTCCTCAAATGCCCACTTCATTGCTAACAACTCACGATTACCGACATCATAATTCCGCTCGGCAGGCGAAAACTTTCTTGAAAAGAAAGCACATGGTCTCATCACAGAGCCATCAGAGCTTCTCTGCGACAAGACAGCCCCTGCTCCAATCTCAGAAGCATCAACCTCGACCTGAAAGGGAAGAGAGACATCGGGCTGGCGCAAGACAGGAGCCGAAGAAAACCGACGCTTCAGCTCCTGAAAGGCCTCCACGGCCGCAGGAGACCAATTCGTCACATCAGAACCCTTCTTGGTCAAATCCGTCAAAGGCCTAACCACGCCAGAAAAATTATTGATGAAGCGATGGTAAAAATTAGCAAAACCCAAGAACTTCTGAAGACTCTTCACAGATGTAGGTTGAGTCCAGTCATGAATAGCCTGGACCTTGACTGGATCCATCTCAATAGTAGAAGGAGAAAAAATAAAGCCCAAAAAGGAAATTTTCTGGACTCCGAAGAGACATTTAGAGCCCTTCACAAACAAGGCATTGGCACGCAGGACCTGAAATACCATCCTGACCTGCTTCACATGAGACTCCCAATCATCAGAAAAGACCAAAATATCATCCAGGTACACAATCATAAATCCATCCAGATACTCTCGGAAGATGTCGTGCATGAAGGACCGAAACACAGAGGGGGCATTAGAAAGCCCAAAAGGCATCACCAAGTACTCAAAATGGCCTTCGGGCGTATTAAATGCTGTTTTCCAGTCATCGCCCTGCTTTATGCGCACAAGATTATACGCTCCTCGAAGATCTATCTTGGTGAACCAACTGGCCCCCCTAATCCGGGCAAACAGATCGGACAACAGTGGCAAGGGGTACTGAAATTTGACCGTGATGTTATTTAGAATGCGATAATCTATACAGGGTCTCAGAGAACCATCCTTCTTGGCCACAAAAAAGAACCCCGCACCCAAAGGGGACGAGGACGGGCGAATATGCCCCTTCTCCAAGGACTCCTTTATATAACTCATGTTCTGGTACAGATAAATTAAAAAGTCGTCCCTTAGGGAACTTACTACCAGGAATCAGATTTATAGCACAATCACAATCCCTATGAGGAGGTAAGGCACTGGATTTGGGCTCATCAAATACATCCTGGTAGTCCGACAAAAATTCAGGGACTTCAGAAGGAGTAGAAGAAGCAATAGACACCAAAGGGGCATCACCATGAATTCCCTGGCAACCCCAACTTGACACAGACATTTCTTTCCAATCCAGGACTGGATTATGAGCCTGCAGCCATGGCAGACCCAACATGACAACATCATGCAAATTATGTAGCACAAGAAAGCGAATCACCTCCTGATGTGCAGGAGCCATGCACATGGTCACTTGAGTCCAATACTGAGGTTTATTCTTGGCCAATGGCATAGCATCAATTCCCTTTAGTGGAATAGGGAACTGTAAAGGCTCCAAGATAAAACCACAGCGCCTGGCAAATGACAAATCCATCATATTCAGGGCGGCACCTGAATCCACAAAAGCCATAACTGAGTAGGATGACAGAGAGCAAATCAAAGTAACAGACAAAATGAATTTAGGTTGTACAGTACCAATGGTGACAGACTTGGTAAACCTTTTTGTGCGCTTAGAACACTCTGAGATAACATGAGCAGAATCACCACAGTAAAAGCACAACCCATTCTGACGTCTGTGATTTTGCCGTTCAACTCTGGTCAGAGTCCTGTCGCATTGCATAGGCTCAGGTTTCTGCTCAGAAAATACCGCCAGATGGTGCACAGGTTTGCGTTCCCGCAAACGCCGATCAATCTGAATGGCCAAAGACATTGACTCATTCAGACCCGCAGGCGTGGGGAACCCCACCATAACATCCTTAAGGGCTTCAGAAAGACCCTTTCTGAAAATCGCCGCCAGGGCGCACTCATTCCATTGAGTGAGCACAGACCACTTCCTAAACCTCTGACAGTAAACCTCTGCTTCATTTTGACCCTGAGAGAGAGCCAGCAAAACCTTCTCTGCTTGGTCCACCAGATTTGGTTCCTCATAAAGCACTCCAAGCGCCAGAAAAAACGCATCCACATTTAGCAATGCGGGATCTCCTGGCGCCAGAGAGAATGCCCAATCTTGAGGGTCACCACGTAACAAAGAAATAATAATTTTAACTTGCTGAACAGAGTCACCAGAGGAGCGAGGTCTCAGAGAAAGGAATAACTTACAATTATTCTTAAAGTTCAAAAACCTAGATCTATCTCCAGAGAACAGCTCAGGAATTGGTATTTTAGGCTCTGACATAGGACTGCGGACTACATAATCCTGAATGCCCTGTACCCTTGCAGTCAGATGATCCACACTAGAAGACAGACTCTGAATGTCCATATCTGCAACTGAATTCAGAACCACCCAGAGATTAAGGGGAGGAGAGAGGCCAAACACAGTGCAGAGAAAAAAAAAAAAAAAATGACTTCAGGATTTTTCTTCTCCCTCTTCTGCTGCATTAACACTTTAGGGCCTGCTGTACTGTTATGATCCGGTGGTAGGATCTCAAAACTGACCTGACACATATGACCAGAATATAGGACAAGTTCTGGGGAGGTGGAAGCTATACTGACCGCAATCCTGATCCTATCCAAACACACTAAAGGCAGCCGTGGAGCGTTCCTAAAATCCTAGACGCCTCGTTCACAGCCTGAGAAACTGACTACCCCTAGAGAGAAAGCAAAGACCTCACTTGCCTCAGAGAAATAACCCCAAAGTTTTAGTTAGCCCCCCACAAATAATAACGGTGAGTTAAGGGGAAAAGACAAACGTAGAAATGAAATAGGTTTAGCAAATGAGGCCCGCTAACATAACACTAGATAGACTGAAAAAAGATAGGAGTCTGTGCGGTCAGTACAAAAACTATCAAAAATAAACCACGCAGAGAATACAAGAACCCCCACACCAACTCACGATGTGAGGGGCGCACTCTGCACCCCAGAACTAACCAGCAAGCGAAAAATCACATATAAGCAAGCTGGACTGAACTCATCATATACAGAGAAACGTTTTCAAGGAAATAATGAGCAAAATTAACAAACAAACTTAACTTCTCCAGCAGGAGACTGGTCACAAGGAATATTCAGGAGCTCTCAGAAACAGGACTGAATACACCGACAGCAGGCAACAAATGAAGGGCCAGGTGAATCAAATAGGCCCAGCACAGCAGGAAACGAAGCAGCTGAGCCCAGCCATATCGCTAAAGGCCACCAGAGGGAGCCCCAGAACAAACTCACACAGTACCGCTCATGACCACAGGAGGGAGCCCGAGAACGGAATTCACAACAGACAACTACCCAAAGCACACAGCCAAGAAAACCAAGGCCTGGTTCAAGAGGCAAAAAATCAAGGTGTTGCAGTGGCCTAGTCAGTCTCCTGACCTTAACCCAATTGAAAACTTGTGGAAGGAGCTCAAGATTAAAGTCCACATGCGACACCCAAAGAACCTAGATAACTTGGAGAAGATCTGCATGGAGGAGTGGGCCAAGATAACTCCAGAGACCTGTGCCGGCCTGATCAGGTCTTAGAAAAGACGATTATTAGCTGTAATTGCAAACAAAGGTTATTCCACAAAATATTAAACCTAGGGGTTGAATAATAATTGACCCACACTTTTATGTTTAAAATTTATAAAAATTTAACTGAGCAACAAAACTTTTTGGTTTGTAAGATTTATGCATCTGGTAATAAATCCTGCTCTTGTTTGAAGTTTGAAGGCTCTAACTTATTTGCATCTTATTAAACCTGCTAAATCTGCAGGGGGTTGAATACTACTTGTAGGCATTGTATAACACAGCCCAAACACTATATAACACAGCCCACGTACTATATAACAGCCCACGCAGTATATAGCAGCCACGTACTATATAACACAGTCCATGCAGTATATAGCAGCCACGTAATATATAGCACAGCCCACGCAGTACAAAACACAGCCCAAATAGTATGCTACACTGGCCACGTAGTATATAGCAGCCATGTAGTATATAACGCAGCCTGTTGTGAATTCTGCTCTTGGGCTCCCTCCGGTGGTTATAAGTGGTAGCGCTGCTGTCTCTGGATCGCAGCATTCATCAGGTGTGTCCACTTTTTGCAATTCTGACTGGGCTATTTAGTCTTGCTTGACCCTTTAGTCGGTGCCAGTTGTCCATTGTTCCTGGAGGATTCACATACCTGCCTGGTCTCTCCTGCTTTGCTGTTCATTTCAACAAAGATAAGTTCTGGCCTTGATTTTTGCTGTCCACATGCTGTGGGCCTTATTGTTCAGTTCTTTTCCATGTTTTTGTCTTGTCCAGCTTGGTCTGTATAAGGATTTGTTTAGCCAAGCTGGTATCTCTGGAGATGCAGATATACCCTCCATATCTTTAGTTAGATGTGGAGATTTTGTATTTTCTGTGGTGGATATTTTCTAGTGTTTTAATACTGACCGCATAGTACTCTGTCCTATCCTTTCTATTTAGCTAGAAGTGGCCTCCTTTGCTAAATTCTGATTTCAGTCTGTATGTTTTTTCCCTCTCCTCTCACAGTCAATATTTGTGGGGGGCTGTCTATCCTTTGGGGATTTTCTCTGAGGCAAGATAGTTTTCCCTTTTCTATCTCTAGGGGTAATTAGTCCTCCGGCTGTATCGAGATGTCTAGGGAGTGAAAGGTACATTCCACGGCTACTTCTAGTTGCGGTGTTAAGTTCAGGGTCTGCGATCAGTACAGGTACCACCTTCTCCAGAGTACGTCTCATGCTGCTCTTAGGCCACCAGATCATAACAGCAGCCCACGCAGTATGTAACAGGCCACGTAGTATACAGCAGCCATGTAGTATATAACACTGCCCACGTAGTATATAGCAGCCATGTAGTATATAGCAGCCATGTAGTATATAGTACTGCCCACGTAGTATATAGCAGCCTTGTAGTATATAGCACTGCCCACGTAGTATATAGCAGCCATGTAGTATATAGCACTGCCCATGTAGTATATAGCAGCCATGTAGTATCAACTGTAACACTGCCCATGTAGTATATAGCAGCCACGCGGTATATAACACAGCCCACATAGTATTCAGCAGTGTGGGCATCATATCCCTGTTAAAAAAAAGAATTAAAATAAAAAATAGTTACATACTCGCCCCCTGGGATCCAGCGGCGCTCTGGCGATGCGCGCGCACCTGCCGCCATCTTCCGTTCCCAGGATGCATTGCGAAATTACCCAGAAGACTTAGCGGTCTCGCAAGACCGCTAAGTCTTCTGGGTAATTTCGCAATGCATCTCTGGGAACGGAAGAGGCGGCAGGCGCGAGCGCATCGTCGGAGTACGGAAGGTGAAAATAGCAGGTTTTTTTTTTTTAATCATTTTTAACATTAGATCTTTTTACTATTGATGCTGCATAGGCAGCATCAATAGTAAAAAGTTGGGGACACACAGGGTTAATAGCAGCGTTAGCGTTACCCGCGGCATAACGCGGCCCGTTACCGCTGGCATTAACCCTGTGTTAGCGGTGATCGGGGGGGAGTATGCGGGCGCCGGGCACTGACTGCAGGGGAGTAGGGAGGGACTAATCGGACGGTGCCCGTCGCTGATTGGTCGCGGCAGCCATGACAGGCAGCTGGCGAGACCAATCAGCGACGCGGGATTTCCGTTACGGAAGTTAACAGAAAGACGGAAGTACCCCTTAGGAAATTATATATATATATATAGATATATATATATGCATGTGTGTGTGTGTATATATATATGCGTTGCGCCTACTGTTTGTGTTGGGGGACACTCGCTTGGCACGGGATTAACGTAGTCAGGCACGGTTTTTCACACATAAATCGGTCCATACGGTTTATTTTATACAGCATAAACCGCATCGTAAGCCAGGTTGTACATCACCGGCTTACACATAGTCCATTACTCTATCACATATGAACATATCACGACCACCAGTCTGTACATACAGCAGATAAACTTCTCTGCCGTATATTACAGTCCCCTTGTCTGGGGTTACCTTCCAGGAGCTCCGCTCCTCACGCTGACTCCTTGTCAGTCCTGGCTTCGCTAACACAGATGCCATCCCAGGCTCTGTAGGTCCACGGTCTCCCCAGGTGCTTCCAGGAAGTCTCCACTCACAGGAGCTTCCAACACAGACCGTCCAGGTCCACGGTCTCTCAGGTGCTTCCAGGAAGACTCCACTCACAGGAGCTTCCAACACAGGCCACCAGGTCCAAAGCCCCACCATGTGCTATTCAGGGAGATGGCACTGCCAACACATAGGCTTTTCCAGGACCTACAGCACTGACCATTCAGGTCCACACTCTCAACCATGTGACCCACACCCTGGTCACATTAGGAAGCTGTAACCACTCCTACAGGTGGGAGGTGTGTGGCTAGTTTGACCCGCCCAACTCTTCAAACTAGCCCAGTGAGCCTCCCTCTATAAACTATACAAATACTTGTGGGACTACAGGTCCCAGAACAACAATACTGTAGGCTTACCGCTCAGACTTCCTCTGCGACACATACCGGCCATTTAGAATCCTGCCGGACTTTGTCTCATCACCACAGTTATACCCATGACTGCCATGCATTCCTATGGCCTCAATACGCCTCTGTGCATATTCTGAAGAGACCATGTAGCGCCCCCTACCTGTAACAGGGGACACTGCACCACTATATATATATATATATATATATATATATATATATATATATATATATATATATATAGCTGCAAAATAGAAAATGTCAAAATCCAAAAATCCAGAATAAATTGTATCCAAAAAAAAATGTTTTATACAGAATCATAAATTAGTTATATATACCCGTTAGGGTTATTTTCTCCTGTCCGTCCTGGCCGAGCGGCTGGCATGATTGGGAAGGATCTTTTTCTTTCATTATATTGTCGGGGTCGTAACGACAATATACCCTCATTCACCAGTCATTCCAAATTAAACTATAAGCATGTGGTACCGGGTAAGAATGAGTCAGACAGGTAGCTGGTTCAATCTCAGTGCATGCTCGTGCATCCACACACATGTGTGTAACGGTCACAGCAACTGAGTTTATTTTACAATACACAGTACTAAAAAGGAATGCAATAGGCGGGGTTTATGCAGTATACATCTAGTGTCCAGTCTCTCTCTCCGATTCGTCAGAACGTCTCCCGGTAGGTTACTTCTTTCTTCACATTCCTGAGTTATCTTTTCAGGAGAAATGAAACTTAACCCTTCAGATTCTAAACTGAAGTGAAGAATGAACACTGGCAGCCATCTTTAATACAGTTACATTTGCATTAGCAAGGGAAAACTTATTGTTTCACAGTATAAAATATATAAAAGTACAAAAGGTATATAAGAAAATATATTTTCACCTTGACAATCCCCCCTAAACACTAAGTTTTTCCCTTAAAGAAAGATCTTTTGAGACTGTCCATGTGATGGGAAAAGGGGAGGTGGATTTCTTCATCCAGACACCTCAGAAACTCTCCCCTAGCGAGAGGCCTCCAGGCAGCTGAACCCTTCACTAACCTCACATGGAGTTCTCCCACTGTCCCTAAACTAAATCTCTTAGCATCATCTGAGAATGGGGGGGTTTTGTCTACTCTCTTGAGAGGAATGTACTTAGGGATCTCCCCTGGATCAGTACCATTGTACTCTGGTGGGTCTACTTCTTGATTGAGGAAGGTGCCAGTTGGAGTTGCTTTGGCAATAACCTTTTATACAAGGGAATAACACAACAGAGAATTATCGATTCAATTGTAAGGAGGGCAATTAGTACTAAACAAACTTATTGAAGGAATCCCTTGATCCCACCTAACCAACTGGAGAAGAAAGATGTGTCTGCTCCAGCATACATGACACGTCGTTTTATTGTCCTAATTTGTTCAACTTCTTTAGAAACCTTCAGGTCTTTCGGATCTACATTTCGCCATTCAGATCTGGCTGTCTATATTTCGTACCGTCAATGAATGTATTTACCAATACTTTAACATCAAGTGGGTTTATGGGACTGTACTCCATATCTTCCCATTTCAGCTATAACCGTCCAAAGTATAGCTCTACACTCTCTCCTTTTGTCACATTTGTAGAAAATCTTAATTTGCGTCCTAGCACGTCACCTGTTTTTGTGCTCACTAACTACCTAGGCCTGCCTAGGTGCACTTATACGTCCATCATATGGTCATTATTTGTCTGTAGAATGAGAAAGGTTGGTTCTCAGGGTCAGCCAAATGTTTTTGCGTAGCTAGCTAGTCAGAGGGCCTCCAGGGATAATACTCCTGTATCTGTCTTACCCTACCTGATGTGGTTGGTTCTCTGGTGGTGGGAGTGACATGACATGCTGGTCTACAGCTCCTTCCCAAAAGGATTACTGTCAGCCTACTCCTAAAAGTTAATGTCCCCACTATCCGCCAACCACAATCCTGTGTCAGCTTCTTATGTCACTACATGTGATCTTGTCTGGACAGGATTCAGTGTAATTCTCTTAGGTCGGGGTGCAGCACGGGACATACAAGTGTTAGGGCTCAAACCCTCAACTATATCCTGAAAGGCATCTTGGCTAAAATTGATGAACCTTTGTTTCCTGTAATATATATAATTGATCCATTCAACATTTTTATTAATCTGCACCTGTGGGATTATAGAAGCAATGCCGGCATAAAACTGGTTCTGGGCTTTAAACTGGTCAGGCACCCCCCTTGGCACTCCAATGGCATCAATATATACTAGTGGATCTTCTTCATAACTCATGTGGAGCTGATTGAGACTTCTCCTCTTTCTGGTAGGTTCATCAGGTACCTCTGGATCCCAAGGTAAAATCTTGAACTGCATAGCCAGTCTAACAAGGGTGCATTGGCCTGTCCAGGCATTAGGCAACCTAGGACGGAGCTTACCATTTCCACATAACCAATAAATGTCGTACATATATTGTGTATGTTTGATTAGCAAATCAGTATCTAGAGGACTGTTCTCTTTGCAGAAACCTGTCTCGAAGATCCCTACTGGTGTAATTGTCAGCTAATACTGTTACTTCTCCTGGGACCTTTAGTCTGGGTTCCTTATGAATTAGTGGGACGTAATCTGGGCAATCAGTGGGCTTCAAACCTTTCAACAGATTCATGACACAGGCAGTGGTGTTGTCATCAGGAAAAGCAATGCATGTGTGTAGAGATGTGTATTCGCAGCAGCACAAGCAATACATCCTACAGAGATAGTCTGGACTCTTACATTGTATCTCACCCATTCTAACCATAGGTTTTTCCTTGGGACTGTATATGGCCTAAATTCCCATGATATCCACTACTAAATACATAATTATAATATCTTCCCAGTACAAACGTCTGCAGATCAGCAGATTGGGGGCTTTCAAGATTCAGGAGGAGGGGGTGACAGCTTCTACCCCATTTACAGCCCCTAAGTGGTTGCAGAAGGGCTGTTAGATGCATTTTCCCACGATGACTCCTACCCGTCCCATCCTTAGGGAACGTGGCTTCGCTAGGTTTATATCCCCAATCATCTCCCGTATTCCAGGCAGCATCTGACCAATAATAACGGTTATTGTTGTCATTTCTGGTAACACATATATAAAACTGGATGATCCCCTCTACCACCCGTTCAGTCTCAAGGCACTTGACTACATCACAGAAATCAAATCGCCAGATATTCACCGGGGCTGTCAGGTTTACCCAGAGAATAGTGGGACCTTAGTATTTTCATTTACATTAGGGGCCGAAAAGGTAGGGGCGAGGATGGCCCCCATTTCCAGGATCAAAAACAACAGCAACATTTCCCTTCAGTCACTACTGTGACTAAACACTGGTTCGGTCTCTTTTACATTATGAGGCATGGATCCAAGTGCTCTTTCCTTCAAGTTTTACTGCAGTGGGGGTGACCAGGATCACCGTGTGAAGTCCTTCAAATCTCGGCTGGAGACAATCTCTGCGCACAAACTTTTTCACATACACCAGGTCTCCTGGCACAAAGGGATGGTGTCCAGGAACCTTGTCTGGGTCTGGAAGAGAACGGAAGACAGTTAAATGCACTTTGGCAAGGTGTCCATGTAAGGCCTGCACATAGCTAGTCAAGTCCTGGTACTTGAGCTGCAACTGTTGTGGAAAGAAACATTCAAGATTGGGGCTCCTGCCAAACAGAATCTCATACGGTGACAGTCCTGTCTTCCTGTTTGGGGTATATCTTACTGAAAACAAAGCTAGAGGAAGGCATTCTGTCCATGGTTTACCAGTCTCTGCCATTGCCTTCTGGATTTTAAGCTTAAGAATTCCATTTAGTCTCTCCACTTTTCCACTGTTCTGCGGATGGAGTATGCAATGCTTGACTTACCCCCAGTGCTGCCATTACCTCTGACATGATCTCTCCAGTAAAATGGGAACCCTGATCGCTTTCAATGACTTCAGGAACTCCATACCTGCATATGATCTCAGCCATCAGTTTCTTCGCTGTTGTCTTAGCCGTAGCTTTGGCAACTGGGTAGGCTTCTGGCCAACCTGAAAATAAATCAATGCAGACCAACACATACTCATACGCCCCTACCCTGGGCAACTGAACATAATCAATCTGCAGTCTCTGGAATTGGTTAAAGGGCCGGGGAGTGTGCTTGGATGGGGTTTTCACTGTCCTACTCTGATTATGTGTGGCACATATCATGCAGCTCTGTACCTGCCTTTCTGCGCAGGTGGAAAACCCCGGGGGCAATCCATTGTTTCTGTAGGGTGTCACACATGGCCGTCTTCGAGTGGTGCACATTCCCGTGCAGAACCTGTGCCATCATTGGGTACAGTACCTGTGGTAGGCAGACCTTTTCACCCCTCCCCCATAGTCCAGTGACGGTATCAGAGCAAGCCCCTATCTTTTGCCACCTATTTTTCTCCTCCTTACTTGCCTGTTCTTGTAACCGGGCTAAGATGTCTTTCAACACAAGTGGAGATGGTGGGGTGTCTAGGTGATATACTTGAGAGGCTACAGGAGTGCTTGCTGCTTTCTTGGCAGCTTGGTCTGCCAGTGCGTTACCCTTTGTCCATCCATCAGTGCCTTTGGTATGTGCCTTTACCTTTATGATGCCTGCTTGGGTGGGAAACTGTAGTGCATTCATAAGTTGCTGGACTGCCTCAGCATGTTTAAAGGGGTGGCCATTTGCTGTCAGGAAAGCCCTGGCTCTCCAGATAGGCCCATAACCGTGTGCAATGCCAAAAGCATACCTAGAATCAGTGTAGATATTTACAGTCTTACCTTCTGCTAGTTTGCACGCTTCTATGAGCGCCTTGAGCTCTGCTTCTTGTGCAGACATATGAGCTGGCATTGACTCTGCCTTGATTACCTCATGTTCTGAGACCACAGCATATCTGGTACAGAAGCGTCCTTGGTCATCTTGGTGACGGGATCCATCTACAAAAAGCTCAAAATCAGCATTAGAATAGGCACACTAGAGACCAGCCGTTTCCTGAGACATCAATTCTAGACAATCATATGGTTTGGAAACCTAATCTTGTTCCTCTGGATCCATTCCAGAGAGAAAAAGTGTCCTTGCTCATGTCACCTACTCCTCCCTTTGGATCCAGGGGAACTAGGAGAAGAGTAGCGGGGTTCAGGACAGTGCACCTTTTCAAAGTCACTTTAGTAGGCATGAGAATAGCACACTGAAGTCGCAGCTGTCCAGCCATGGACATGTGGCTAGGTTGTACCTGATTAAGGATACTATGTACATCGTGTGGGGTGTGGACCATCAGTGGGTAATTCAAAACAATCTCTGAAGATTTGTGTAGCAACAGCTGGACAGACAACACAGTCCAAACACAGGAGGAACTTCCTCTTGCCACCGTATCCAGGCGGCCACTGTAATAAGCAACAGGTCTCTGTTTGTCTCCATAAAACTGAATCAGCACACCTGTAGCATGCCCTGCATAGGTGAGCTCTGTCTGCAAGGCAGTCTGCAATACTGTACAGCAGTGCTCGGGTGTCTTGTAATCATATACGGGGCCTGCAATGTGTAACACTATATCACAGGGCAAATTCCCTCTTTGGGTGGACATAGCGTCTCCTGGATGCAAGGGGCCATAAACGACAAGGTAGGCCTGACACTCTTGGACTATGGCTGGGCTTCCCTTTTCTAGCTATCTGTTGGGCCAAACAACCTCTATGTGACAGGGTAGAGTTAGCTGGGTTCACTATGGCTCCTACCTGGTGGGTAAATATGTCCCCATACCCTACTGAGAAAATAACCTGGGATTCCTGAGGTGTGATGTAGTAGCGTGAATGACAGGGGAACCAAACTTCAGATTCCTGGAAAGTCTGGCCTTGTAAGTGTGAAGGTTTCACGGGAAGAGGAGATGTAGGGGCCTTTCCGGGCTGGGGGGGTCTGCCATTTACACCGATTAAAACAAACTCTTAATCTGAAAATTGACATAACGAAGCTAGGGAGGGACCATATTATCCAACAGGGAGTCCCCCTGTTGATCTTCAATTTGCTATATATAAGCAGGTAAATCTTTTACCAATCTTTCAATTACTTACAAGTTTTCCTCTAAGACTAAGCACAGGTCTATTTCACTTCCAATTTCATACAGTACTTATTGCTTTAAACATAAATCTCTCAGCGTGTACTAAACCAAGGACAGAGAAAACTTAGAATGCAATACATGGCCCCCCTTCCCTCTAGCTCACAGCACCGAGGGGAGAAATTTCAAGCAGGTCGCGCAGGGATTCACTCACCCCCTCCCATCTAGTAACACGGAGATAAGAAAAATCACTGCATTCCACAGCGCACAAGGGAGAATACAAAAGCCCAGCTCTTTGCCCCCCTTTCTCTAAGTTCGTAGCACAGATGAGGAAAGAGGAGAAATCTCACAGACTTCTTGTTGGGGATTTGGTGTGGTTGTCTTCTCGTTTTGTCCCTATGAAGGTCTCTTCTCCTAAGTTCAAGCCTCGGTTCATCGGTCCTTATAGGATCTCGGAGATTCTTAACCCTGTATCTTTTCGTTTGGATCTCCCAGCATCGTTTGCTATTCATAATGTGTTCCATCGGTCGTTGTTGCGGAGGTATGAGGTGCCCGTTGTTCCTTCGGTTGAGCCTCCTGCTCCGGTGCTGGTGGAGGGAGAATTGGAGTATGTTGTTGAGAAGATCTTGGATTCTCGTGTTTCCAGACGCAAACTCCAGTATTTGGTTAAGTGGAAGGGTTATGGTCAGGAGGATAATTCCTGGGTGGTCGCCTCCGATGTTCATGCGACTGATTTGGTCCGCGCCTTCCATAGAGCTCACCCTGATCGCCCTGGGGGTTCTCGTGAGGGTTCGGTGACCCCTCCTCAAGGGGGGGGTACTGTTATGGATTCTGTTTGTGGGCTCCCTCTGGTGGTTACTGCTGGTACTGGGTGACTTTGGTGGGTTGCGGCCTTTGGTTTCCACCTGTCCATCAGAGGCTGGGTGTTTCCTATTTTACCTGGCCTTTCTGTCATTCCCTTGCCGGCTATCAATGTATTCAGATGTGCTCTGTTTGGTTCCTGCCTACCTGCTCCCAGATCTTTCAGGATAAGCTAAGTGCTGATTTTCAGTTGTTGTTTTTTTTGTCCAGCTTGCTTGTTATGTCTCTATGCTAGCTGGTAGCTCTAGTGGACTGAGGTTCTCCCCATGTGCCATGAGTTGGCACATGGGTTCTTGTAATCTCAGGATGGTTTTTTTGATTAGGGTTTTTTGCTGACCGCTCAGACCCCTTTTGTATCGTTCTGCTTTCTAGTTTACAGCGGGCCTCAATTTGCTGAACCTATATATATCATCTCTATGTGTGTGCCTTCCTCTCATTTCACCATCAATACATGTGGGGGGCAACTATACCTTTTGGGGTTCATTCCTCTGGAGGCAAGTGAGGTCTTTATTTTCTCTGCAGTACTAGTTGGCTCTTAGGCTGGTGCGTGGCGTCTAGAACCAAGGTAGGCAAGCTCCCTGGCTATCTCTAGTTGCGTTTGTCGGGCGTAGGGCAGCGGTCAGCCCAGGTTCCATCACCCTAGAGCTCGTCCGATATTTTGTATTACTTTGCTTGTCCCTTGCTATCCCTAGCCATTGGGATTCATGACAGTATAGCCGGCCCACAAAGTGTTAATTGTTTGGGCTGAAGCAGGAGAAAAAGAAGTGTTTTAGGGAAATTTTTTTTTTTTTTTTTTTTCCTTCAGAGTTTTGCTGCCTAGCCCTTAATTGCTGTCTAGCTGCTTCTTACCTCCTCTTAACCCTTGAATGGCTCTGATATTAGCTGTTTAACATGGATGTCCAGAGTTTGGCTTCCAGCCTGAGTAATCTCGCGGCAAAAGTTCAAAACATACAGGATTTTGTTGTTCACACTCCCATGTCTGAACCTAGAATTCCTATTCCAGAGTTCTTTTCTGGAGATAGATCTACCTTCCTGAATTTCAGGAACAATTGTAAATTGTTTCTTTCTTTAAA
Source organism: Ranitomeya variabilis (assembly GCF_051348905.1). Classification (NCBI taxonomy): domain Eukaryota; kingdom Metazoa; phylum Chordata; class Amphibia; order Anura; family Dendrobatidae; genus Ranitomeya; species Ranitomeya variabilis. The sequence continues at coordinate 252,461,481 of NC_135235.1, forward strand.
ATCTCGCTCCTCTGGAGACCCTGCTCAACAGGTCAAGATTGTAATATCTTTCCTGCGAGGCGACCCTCAGAATTGGGCATTTGCATTGGCACCAGGGGATCCTGCATTGCTCAATGTGGATGCGTTTTTTCTGGCATTGGGATTGCTCTATGAGGAACCCAACCTGGAGATTCAGGCTGAAAAGGCTTTATTAGCCCTCTCTCAGGGGTATGATGAAGCGGAAATATATTGTCAAAAATTTCGGAAATGGTCGGTGCTTACTCAGTGGAATGAGTGCGCCCTGGCTGCAAACTTCAGAAATGGTCTTTCCGAGGCCATTAAGGATATTATGGTGGGGTTCCCTACGCCTACAGGTCTGAATGAGTCGATGGCTATGGCCATTCAGATTGATCGGCGTTTACGGGAGCGCAAACCCGTGCACCAGTTGGCGGTGTCTTTTGAACAGGCACCTGAGACTATGCAATGTGATAGAATTCAGTCCAGAAGTGAACGGCAAAATTATAGGCGGAAAAATGGATTGTGTTTTTATTGTGGTGATTCAGCTCATGTTATATCAGCATGCTCTAAACGCACAAAAAGGGTTGATAAATCTTTTGCCATTGGTACTCTGCAGCCTAAGTTCATTTTGTCTGTGACTCTGATTTTTTCACTGTCTTCCATTTCCGTCGATGCCTATGTGGATTCGGGCGCTGCCCTGAGTCTTATGGATTGGTCATTTGCTAAACGCTGCGGTTTTAGTCTGGAACCTCTGGAAGTTCCTATTCCTCTGAAGGGAATTGACTCTACACCATTGGCTATGAATAAACCGCAGTATTGGACACAAGTGACCATGCGCATGACTCCCGTTCATCAGGAGGTGATTCGCTTCCTTGTACTGTATAATTTACATGATGTACTAGTGCTTGGTCTGCCATGGTTACAAACTCATAATCCTGTCCTGGACTGGAAAACAATGTCTGTGTTAAGCTGGGGATGTCAGGGGGTTCATGATTATGCACCTCCGATTTCAGTCGCTTCATCTACTCCTTCTGAGATCCCTGCGTTTTTGTCTGACTATAGGGATGTTTTTGAGGAGCCTAAGCTCAATTCGCTCCCTCCGCATAGAGATTGTGACTGTGCTATAGAATTGATTCCTGGCAGTAAGTTCCCTAAGGGTCGTTTATTTAATCTGTCACTGCCAGAGCATACTGCTATGCGGAATTATATTAAGGAGTCCTTGGAAAAGGGACATATTCGTCCATCTTCGTCCCCTCTGGGAGCAGGTTTTTTTTTCGTGGCAAAAAAGGATGGTTCCCTGAGGCCTTGTATAGATTATCGCCTTCTGAATAAGATTACAGTCAAGTATCAGTATCCATTGCCATTATTGACTGATTTGTTTGCTCGCATTAAGGGGGCTAGGTGGTTCACTAAGATAGATCTTCGCGGTGCGTATAATCTGGTGCGGATAAAACAGGGTGATGAGTGGAAAACCACATTTAATACGCCTGAGGGCCATTTTGAGTATTTGGTAATGCCTTTTGGACTCTCCAATGCTCCGTCAGTCTTTCAGTCCTTTATGCACAATATTTTCCGTGAATATCTGGATAAGTTTATGATTGTGTATTTGGATGATATTTTGGTGTTTTCTGATGACTGGGAGTCTCATGTTCTACAGGTCAGGAAGGTGTTTCAGGTTCTGCGGGCCAATTCTCTGTTTGTGAAGGGCTCAAGGTGTCTCTTCGGAGTCCAGAAGATTTCTTTTTTGGGGTACATTTTTTCTCCTTCTACTATTGAGATGGATCCCGTCAAGGTTCAGGCGATTTGTGACTGGACACAACCTACATCTGTTAAGAGCCTTCAGAAGTTCTTGGGGTTTGCTAATTTTTATCGTCGGTTCATTGCTAATTTTTCCAGTATTGTTAAACCTTTGACTGATTTGACTAAAAAGGGTGCTGATGTTGCTGATTGGTCTCCTGCGGCCGTGGAGGCCTTTCAGGAACTTAAGCGCCGGTTTTCTTCTGCTCCTGTGTTGTGTCAACCAGATGTTTCACTTCCTTTTCAGGTTGAGGTTGATGCTTCCGAGATTGGAGCGGGGGCGGTTTTGTCACAGAGAAGTTCTAATGGCTCGGTGATGAAGCCATGTGCATTCTTCTCTAGAAAATTCTCGCCCGCCGAGCGCAATTATGATGTGGGTAATCGGGAGCTTTTGGCCATGAAGTGGGCATTTGAGGAGTGGCGTCATTGGCTTGAGGGTGCTAAACATCGTGTGGTGGTCTTGACTGATCACAAGAATCTCATTTACCTTGAGTCTGGCAGGCGTTTGAATCCTAGACAGGCTCGTTGGTCGTTGTTTTTTTCTCGTTTCAATTTCGTGGTTTCATACCTGCCAGGTTCAAAGAATGTGAAGGCAGATGCTCTTTCCAGGAGTTTTGTGCCTGACTCTCCTGGAGACTCTGGGCCTACTGGTATCCTTAGGGATGGGGTAATATTGTCCGCCGTATCCCCAGACTTGCGACGTGCATTGCAGGAGTTTCAGGTGGATAAACCGGATCGTTGTCCACCAGAAAGACTGTTTGTTCCGGATGATTGGACCAGTAGAGTCATCTCCGAGGTCCATTCTTCTGTGTTGGCTGGTCATCCTGGAATATTTGGTACTAGAGACTTGGTGGCCAGGTCTTTTTGGTGGCCTTCCTTGTCTAGGGATGTGCGTACCTTTGTGCAGTCTTGTGAAGTGTGTGCTCGAGCTAAGCCTTGCTGTTCTCGGGCCAGTGGGTTGTTGTTATCCTTGCCCATCCCGAAGAGGCCTTGGACGCACATTTCCATGGATTTTATTTCTGATCTCCCGGTTTCACAGAAAATGTCCGTTATCTGGGTTGTGTGTGACCGCTTTTCTAAGATGGTTCATTTGGTGCCCTTGCCTAAGTTTCCTTCCTCCTCTGAGTTGGTCCCTTTATTTTTTCAGAACGTGGTTCGTTTGCATGGGATTCCGGAGAATATCGTTTCTGACAGGGGATCCCAGTTTGTGTCTAGATTTTGGCGGACGTTTTGTGCCAAGATAGGCATTGATTTGTCTTTCTCGTCTGCATTCCATCCTCAGACGAATGGCCAGACGGAGCGAACTAATCAGACCTTGGAAACTTATTTGAGGTGTTTTGTTTCTGCTGATCAAGATGACTGGGTTGCTTTTTTGCCACTGGCCGAATTTGCTCTTAATAATCGGGCTAGTTCTGCCACGTTGGTCTCTCCTTTTTTTTGTAATTCGGGGTTTCATCCTCGTTTTTCCTCTGGTCAGGTGGAGTCTTCGGATTGTCCTGGAGTGGACGTGGTGGTGGACAGGCTGCATCAGATTTGGAACCAGGTGGTGGACAATTTGAAGTTATCTCAGGAGAAGACTCAGCAGTTTGCTAATCGCCGTCGCCGCGTGGGTCCCCGACTTCTTGTTGGGGATTTGGTGTGGTTGTCTTCTCGTTTTGTCCCTATGAAGGTCTCTTCTCCTAAGTTCAAGCCTCGGTTCATCGGTCCTTATAGGATCTCGGAGATTCTTAACCCTGTATCTTTTCGTTTGGATCTCCCAGCATCGTTTGCTATTCATAATGTGTTCCATCGGTCGTTGTTGCGGAGGTATGAGGTGCCCGTTGTTCCTTCGGTTGAGCCTCCTGCTCCGGTGCTGGTGGAGGGAGAATTGGAGTATGTTGTTGAGAAGATCTTGGATTCTCGTGTTTCCAGACGCAAACTCCAGTATTTGGTTAAGTGGAAGGGTTATGGTCAGGAGGATAATTCCTGGGTGGTCGCCTCCGATGTTCATGCGACTGATTTGGTCCGCGCCTTCCATAGAGCTCACCCTGATCGCCCTGGGGGTTCTCGTGAGGGTTCGGTGACCCCTCCTCAAGGGGGGGGTACTGTTATGGATTCTGTTTGTGGGCTCCCTCTGGTGGTTACTGCTGGTACTGGGTGACTTTGGTGGGTTGCGGCCTTTGGTTTCCACCTGTCCATCAGAGGCTGGGTGTTTCCTATTTTACCTGGCCTTTCTGTCATTCCCTTGCCGGCTATCAATGTATTCAGATGTGCTCTGTTTGGTTCCTGCCTACCTGCTCCCAGATCTTTCAGGATAAGCTAAGTGCTGATTTTCAGTTGTTGTTTTTTTTGTCCAGCTTGCTTGTTATGTCTCTATGCTAGCTGGTAGCTCTAGTGGACTGAGGTTCTCCCCATGTGCCATGAGTTGGCACATGGGTTCTTGTAATCTCAGGATGGTTTTTTTGATTAGGGTTTTTTGCTGACCGCTCAGACCCCTTTTGTATCGTTCTGCTTTCTAGTTTACAGCGGGCCTCAATTTGCTGAACCTATATATATCATCTCTATGTGTGTGCCTTCCTCTCATTTCACCGTCAATACATGTGGGGGGCAACTATACCTTTTGGGGTTCATTCCTCTGGAGGCAAGTGAGGTCTTTATTTTCTCTGCAGTACTAGTTGGCTCTTAGGCTGGTGCGTGGCGTCTAGAACCAAGGTAGGCACGCTCCCTGGCTATCTCTAGTTGCGTTTGTCGGGCGTAGGGCAGCGGTCAGCCCAGGTTCCATCACCCTAGAGCTCGTCCGATATTTTGTATTACTTTGCTTGTCCCTTGCTATCCCTAGCCATTGGGATTCATGACACACGGCATCCTCATCTAACTTGTGGGGCACGGACTTCTTCTGCTTTAAGATACACAACTTGACTCACAGAATACTGTGTCCTCCTGCAGTAGGCCACTGACAGCGATAACACTGGTGTTCTAAAAACACGGAGCCTCTCGCTCAACGTATAAGAAAAAGAGCCTCGCGCTCAATATTTTCTGTCCCTAACCTGAGCACCAGTGATTAACAGACTATCCTGCCATGATATTCCAAACCGTTGGGAGGCGGTCTCCTAGTGAGAGCCCTCCACAGAAATACAGGTGGTCCCCCTCCGGGACGTCTTAAATTACTTAGTTGGTACAATATCACAGAGGCTGCGTCTCCTATCCCTTTCTCTAAGCTGCCCCACAATCTACAACTAGCTCAATCTTTCACTCCACTTCACTACTAGACAATAGTCACGGGTAGGGTAGTTGAATGGAGTACAATGACCGGTGGAGGAGGTGTGGTGTACATGAGGACACGCCGGATGCGACGTCTCTCAGTTGCTGGTTCAGAGCGTGGCACAGGATCGCGTTCGATCTCACCACTCGACCGGTCACTCCCCAGACCCAAGGAGACCACAGACAAACCAATAACGGCTGAGACACTAGCAAGTGTGACACATACAGTGTATATGATCGCCACTTACCGTGTTCGGAGGGTGATCAGTCCTCGAGGTCAGCCACTACGGGTATCATCCACAGACATCCAGGCATGGGTCCAGAGGGTCTCGGATCGCTGACCACGCCCCACGTTGGACGCGCCAAATTGTCGGGGTCGTAACGACAATATACCCTCATTCACCAGTCATTCCAAATTAAACTATAAGCATGTGGTACCGGGTAAGAATGAGTCAGACAGGTAGCTGGTTCAATCTCAGTGCATGCTCGTGCATCCACACACATGTGTGTAACGGTCACAGCAACTGAGTTTATTTTACAATACACAGTACTAAAAAGGAATGCAATAGGCGGGGTTTATGCAGTATACATCTAGTGTCCAGTCTCTCTCTCCGATTCGTCAGAAGGTCTCCCGGTGGTTACTTCTTTCTTCACATTCCTGAGTTATCTTTTCAGGAGAAATGAAACTTAACCCTTCAGATTCTAAACTGAAGTGAAGAATGAACACTGGCAGCCATCTTTAATACAGTTACATTTGCATTAGCAAGGGAAAACTTATTGTTTCACAGTATAAAATATATAAAAGTACAAAAGGTATATAAGAAAATATATTTTCACCTTGACAATATAGATGCGTCTTTAGTTACTTCTAACTGTGAGTCCGCATGGACGGGAGGGTTTTCTTTTGAAGGTCTCTTCTACAGAATCGAAGTCTGGAAAGAGTCTCTGTCAGGCGTCTAGAGAACTTTTCAATTAACATGAGGATGAATGACCTCGGGGAGATCAAAACATCCAACACCGCGGAGACACCATCACGTGTTTCTCAATGCAGTGATCCAGAACACTGCCCCCATCCCTAAAGGGAAATATGCAAATGCATGTAGAAAAGCCGCGGAGACACCATCACGCGTTTCTCAACGCAAGCAATGAATAGCCAGGTCTTTCACCGGGAGTTTCCTACTCCACACTGATGAGGGGCAAATACCCCGAAACAGCTGTCTGTGGATGGATACCATGTTTTGGCATAGGTGGTTTTCCTTTATTGGATGCTGCCCTTCCCGTGGTTGTCCCTTCCAGGTAGAGAACTTTTCAGACCTTCCTCCTATTGCAGCGAGGTTGGATTTCTGACACCAAGGACCGGTCAGTGGGGGGTGTCTTTTTTTTTCCCACCAGAAAGAGACCTCGGAGTTCTAGATATCATAAGAGGTGGTTTCCATATAAGAATCTCTTACACCCCCCCCTCAAAGATTCGTCTCTACACCAGGAATGTAGAATGCAGTGTCTTTTGGAAACATCAATAAGATTTTATCGAGATGTGAGTCCTAGAAGAAGTCATCTTAAGGTACGGTGGCTCAGTGGTTAGCGCTGTGCGGTGGCTCAGTGGTTAGTGCTGTGCGGTGGCTCAGTGGTTTGCGTTGTGCGGTGGCTCAGTGGTTGGCGCCATGCGTGGCTCAGTGGTTGGCGCTGTGCGGTGGCTCAGTGGTTTGCGCTGTGCAGTGGCTCAGTGGTTGGCGCTGTGCGGTGGCTCTGTGGTTAGCACTGCAGTGGCTCAAAGGTTAGCTCTGTACGGTGTCTTAGTGGTTAGCACTGCGGTGGCTCAGTGGTTGGCTCTGTACGGTGGCTCAGTGGTTAGTGCTGTGCGGTGGCTCAGTGGTTAGCACTGTGCGGTGGCTCAGAGGTTAGCGCTGTACAGTGCCTCAGTGGTTAGCGCTGTGCGGTGGCTCAGTGGTTGGCGCTGTGCGGTGGCTCAGTGGTTGGCGCTGTACGGTGGCCCAGTGGTTGGTGCTGTACAGTAGCTCCTTAGTTGGCGTGGTACGGTGGCTCAGTGGTTGGTGCAGTAGCTCAGTGGTTGGCGCTGTGCGGTGGCTCAGTGGTTGGTGCTGTGCGGTGGCTCCGTTGTTGACGGTGGCTCAGTGGTTAGCGCTGTGCGGTGGCTCAGTGGTTAGTGCTGTGCGGTGGCTCAGTGGTTTGCGCTGTGCGGTGGCTTAGTGGTTGGCGCCATGCGTGGCTCAGTGGTTGGCGCTGTGCGGTGGCTCAGTGGTTTGCGCTGTGCAGTGGCTCAGTGGTTGGCGCTGTGCGGTGGCTCTGTGGTTAGCACTGCAGTGGCTCAAAGGTTAGCTCTGTACGGTGTCTTAGTGGTTAGCACTGCGGTGGCTCAGTGGTTGGCTCTGTACGGTGGCTCAGTGGTTAGTGCTGTGCGGTGGCTCAGTGGTTAGCACTGTGCGGTGGCTCAGAGGTTAGCGCTGTACAGTGCCTCAGTGGTTAGCGCTGTGCGGTGGCTCAGTGGTTGGCGCTGTGCGGTGGCTCAGTGGTTGGCGCTGTACGGTGGCCCAGTGGTTGGTGCTGTACAGTAGCTCCTTAGTTGGCGTGGTACGGTGGCTCAGTGGTTGGTGCAGTAGCTCAGTGGTTGGCGCTGTGCGGTGGCTCAGTGGTTGGTGCTGTGTGGTGGCTCCGTTGTTGACGGTGGCTCAGTGGTTGGCGCTGTGCAGTGGCTCAGTGGTTGGTGTGCGGTGGCTCAGAGGTTAGCGCAGTACAGTGCCTCAGTGGTTAGCGCTGTGTGGTGCTTCAGTGGTTAGCGCTGTACGGTGGCTCAGTGGTTGGCGTTGTGCGGTGGCTCAGTGGTTGGTGCTGTACGGTGGCTCAGTGGTTGGCGCTGTGCGGTGGCTCCATGGTTGGAGGTGGCTCAGTGGTTGACACTGTATGGTGGCTCCATGGTTGGCGCTGTACGGTGGCTCAGTGGTTGGCGCTATACAGTGGCTCAGTGGTTGGCACTGTGCGGTGGCTCCATGGTTGGCGGTGGCTCAGTGGTTAGCGCTGTACGGTGGCTCCGTGGTTGGCAGTGGTTCAGTGGTTGGTGTGCGGTGGCTCAGTGGTTGGCGCTGTGCAGTGGATCCCTGTTTGCGGTGGCTCAGTGGTTGGCGCTGTGCGGTGGCTCTGTGGTTGGCGCTGTACCGTGGCTCAGTGGTTATCACTGTTGCTTTTCAGCTCTCGGGTCCTGGGTTCAAGTCTCATGGGACAACATCTACATGGCGTTTGTATGTTCTCCCCGTGTTGGCGTGGGTTTCCTTCCACCCTCCAAGCACTCATATGGAACTTAGATTGTGAGCCGCAGTGAGAGCTGATAATGTCTGGAAAGTGCTGTAGAATTCATATATAATAGTTTGATTGCCTTTTTAGAGCAAGGGGATTATCCAGATACCATCACCCTGAAGGACACACACCTGCATATGCCCATCCATGACATCATCAAAGAGAGAAGATACAGGTTAGATATTAGAAAAGAACTTGTTGCTAGTGAGGGCGATCAATGAGGGCGGATGGGTTTATGGCTTCTGTGTTTTCGTCTTCCTCTGAATCGATGATGACTTCTCAGTAAGATAATAAGAAAGAAACTCCGGCACACTACTATTCTTGAAATAAACACTTTTTTGTTCGTTTATTATTCTTTTTTCATCATTATCCAATTATATTCTTTCAAATGGTGGAAAAAATAATTTTCTCAACAAGCTTCAAGTGGACATACATATATTCTCTCTGATGGACACATATATTTTAAATCATTGTTGTACGTTACTTATATCTGTGGAGAATCTTCAGAATTTTTTTTTTAGAAGAATAGAGGAAACATGTTTATCTACACAATGTAACATAAGTGTTCTTTGAACAAAGAAACCTGTGTATCAATATGGTAGACTAACAACAATTAGGAACACATCCTAACTGACCGTGTGGTATATTCTTATAATACGTTACAAGTGAGGGATTTAAGAAGCATGTGTCTCATATCTATCACATAAGGATAAGAGTGCGCTAACGTTATGAAACAGAATGGAAGCTTATACTCAAAGCGCTTGCTGTATACAGTGAAGAAAAAGATTGCTATACTTGCAAGTTTGTTGCGCAGGAGAGAAGAAAAGAAAGTCCACTCTGTGGAAACAGATTACCATTGTTAGTGCCTTGTGCTAGAGCAGGTGGGCTACTGCGAGTTCAGATAAATACCTTAATCCAATAACCGGTATACACCGCGCTCGATATGTGAGTCCTGAAGAAAATGCGCAACCGCTGTACAAGAAGCGTGTGTGAAATGACAGCGTGTTGCCGGCTTTTTACCCTCATCCGGTGCTCGTGATCGCCCTACTGCTTCCGTGTGAAAGTTCACAAAAGAACATGTGACAGGAGCACTATTGAAAAGTCCGGAGAAACGAGAGGTGCCGGAAAAGGCCGATGTAGTGCGCATGCGCTATATGTTGGTGCTCTGTTTCTAATTCCCGCTTGTGTGCTAAAGGAAAAAAGAGAAAAGAGAGCTTCATTAAAGCACAATATTAACATTCTATCAACTCTGCATGTATTTCTATATAAAGATGAACACCATAATGAAAAATTATGATTTAGGCTAAAATAAGATTTTAGACATAGATTGAGGACCACTACATCTATGTATGAATCATTTTGGAAGTTCGTACAATTACAAAGAAAAAGACCAAATAATTTATTCTGAAACCAAACGACTATTCTAAGAGAAACCATATATTCATTATCTTAAAAGGAGATCTCATATTCTCTGTTCAAACCATATGGCGATAAGGTTTGTAATGTGTGAATCCAAAAGGATTCACGTTCTCTCAGTTTTTTGATCCTGTCGCCTCCTCTTCTGGCCATAGGGACATAATCTATCACTTGATACCTCAATTGTGAGACACTATGTTTTGCCTGTACAAAATGAGATGGAATAGGCAACAATGTTTTACCACATCTTATAGTGGATTTGTGTTGTGAAATGCGATCTCGGATATGCTGGGTAGTTTCTCCAACATATCCGAGACCGCACGGACACTTTATCAGATATATGACAAACGAAGAGTTACATGTAAAATATCCTTTTATTTGAAATCTCTTCCCTGAACGAGGATGTGTAAAGGAGTCCCCTTTGGATACATTCGAACATTGATAGCAACTTAAGCAAGGGAATGTCCCATTGCGTGATGTAGCTAGCACTCTTTGTATCGGTCCCCTATCTTTAGAACCCACGTCAGCCCTAACTAGGCGATCCCGTATGTTGGGGCAGCGTTTATTACAAACAATTGGCAGAGAATTAAATTCTTTCACATGGGGGTATGCTTTACCCAAAATGTCCCAATGCTGAAGAACACATTTGTTAATAAGGTAATTAAATGGGTGGAATGTATTGACAAAGGCAAGTCTTGGTGCTTTCTGGTATTGACCAAATCTAGTTGTATCACTCTTAGTTGAAAGAATATGGTCAGGATATCCTCTGTTGTGAAATTTAGTATTCATCTCTTGATGTCTGATTTGACTAGTGTGTGGATTGGACACAATTCTATCAACTCGATCGTGTTGTGACTTAGGAAGAGCTCTTTTTATATGGTGAGGATGACAGCTATCATATTTTAACAGACTATTTCTGTCTGTACTTTTTACATATAGATCTGTCTCTATCCTCCTGTCGTCATTAATAATCACCATAGTGTCCAAAAAATTAATTGAAGTGAAATCATACGAGATTGAGAAGGTCAGGCCTGGTAAACAGGAATTGAGGTCTCCATGAAATGAGAGAAGGGTCTCAACGTCACCTGTCCATATGAGAAAGACGTCATCTATATAACGTCGCCAATATGTCACATAGGATGTGAAATTAGGATGTGGATATACATGTGATGTCTCAAATTGGTTCATGAAGATGTTGGCATACGGGGGTGCCATATTAGATCCCATGGCAGTGCCCTTCTTTTGTATGTAAAATTGATCTTCGAACATAAAAAAATTACGGGTTAATACCAGTGTAAGTAGATCTCGGCAAAACTCTCGTTGATTACTTAAAAAATCCGTATGACTACGCAAAAAAGACATAACTGACTCCAATCCATCTTCGTGCCTAATACTAGTATATAAACTATTCACATCCATCGTTACCAGTATACTATTGAAAGGTACTTTGCCAATGTCACGAAGTGACTTTAAGAAATCTGTTGTATCCCTAAGATAGGATTTGATTTTTGGTACAAGGGGAGATAAGATTTTTTCTAGTGTAATGGCTAGAGGAGATAATAGGGACTCTGTGGATGCAACAATAGGACGTCCTGGGGGCTTTGTTGGGTGTTTGTGAATCTTGGGAAGAGTATAAAATACAGGTATCACTGGATGTTGTTTCACCAAGAATTCCCCCATTTTTTCATCAATTGTGCCCATTTTAGTATGATGTGTCACCAAATCTCTAATTTCCCTCGCTATCTCAAAGGTGGGATTACTATTGATAGGTAGGTATGTATCAGGATCATTTAGTTGTATCCTTATCTCATTCATATAGTAATCCCGATCCAACACCACTATAGAACCCCCCTTGTCTGCTGGTTTTATAATAATTAGCTTATTCTCCCTTAGTGACGACAAAGCCCTTTGCTCTTCATTAGTGAGATTATGTTTGATGTGGTGATGACCCCTCTCTATGGATTCAAGTACCCTTTTAATATCGTTTTTTACAAAGTCTATATAGGTTTCCACTGGATGGTATGTATGTGGAGGTTGAAAGGAACTTTTGACACGTAATTTCAATGCATTTAAAGTAAACTTAAACCCCACTGGATCAGATGATATGGGGGTATCAACATCTAAATTAGAAAAATGTGCCTTCAATCTCACATTTCTAAAAAAGCGATGCAATTCCTGATCCAGTTGGAAGGTGTTAAATCTGGGAACCGGGCAAAAACTCAAGCCTTTTTGTAATACAGTCATTTCTGGGGGGGAAAGGCAATGTGAGGAGATATTGTAGACAATGTTGTTGATGGTCTCATTACCTGAGATCTGGTTGCCATTCTTCGTTGCTCCGACCCGTGTCCGTTGCCCCCTCCGCGTTTTCCTTTGTAGGATCGGCCTGGACGTTGATCTAAAAAAGATGGACGTGCAGTACCAAAATCGCTTTCTGAACTTGTCGAAAAAGGACTGTAGTCCCGTCTCGTTGGCCTTCGGTCCCTGGAATAATTGGTGAATTGCCATTTGTACACTCGATTGCTCCTATAGTCCTCCGTGTCACGTAAAAATTTGTTCCTTTTTCGGATCTGCAGGTTATCGCGGAGATCCGCGGTAATTTTGTCCACTTTCTCCTTTAAAGACTTAAAGTCCTCAGGTGAGGATGTGCTCCTCAGTTGTTGTTCCGTAGTTGAAATCTTCGTCTTGAGTTCAGTAATCTCTTTCTGTAAAAAGTCAATAGTTAAAACTATTAAGTCCATAGAACACTTGTTAAGTATAGCCTAGTTAGGGCTGACGTGGGTTCTAAAGATAGGGGACCGATACAAAGAGTACTAGCTACATCACGCAATGGGACATTCCCTTGCTTAAGTTGCTATCAATGTTCGAATGTATCCAAAGGGGACTCCTTTACACATCCTCGTTCAGGGAAGAGATTTCAAATAAAAGGATATTTTACATGTAACTCTTCGTTTGTCATATATCTGATAAAGTGTCCGTGCGGTCTCGGATATGTTGGAGAAACTACCCAGCATATCCGAGATCGCATTTCACAACACAAATCCACTATAAGATGTGGTAAAACATTGTTGCCTATTCCATCTAATTTTGTACAGGCAAAACATAGTGTCTCACAATTGAGGTATCAAGTGATAGATTATGTCCCTATGGCCAGAAGAGGAGGCGACAGGATCAAAAAACTGAGAGAACGTGAATCCTTTTGGATTCACACATTACAAACCTTATCGCCATATGGTTTGAACAGAGAATATGAGATCTCCTTTTAAGATAATGAATATATGGTTTCTCTTAGAATAGTCGTTTGGTTTCAGAATAAATTATTTGGTCTTTTTCTTTGTAATTGTACGAACTTCCAAAATGATTCATACATAGATGTAGTGGTCCTCAATCTATGTCTAAAATCTTATTTTAGCCTAAATCATAATTTTTCATTATGGTGTTCATCTTTATATAGAAATACATGCAGAGTTGATAGAATGTTAATATTGTGCTTTAATGAAGCTCTCTTTTCTCTTTTTTCCTTTAGCACACAAGCGGGAATTAGAAACAGAGCACCAACATATAGCGCATGCGCACTACATCGGCCTTTTCCGGCACCTCTCGTTTCTCCGGACTTTTCAATAGTGCTCCTGTCACATGTTCTTTTGTGAACTTTCACCCGGAAGCAGTAGGGCGATCACGAGCACCGGATGAGGGTAAAAAGCCGGCAACACGCTGTCATTTCACACACGCTTCTTGTACAGCGGTTGCGCATTTTCTTCAGGACTCACATATCGAGCGCGGTGTATACCGGTTATTGGATTAAGGTATTTATCTGAACTCGCAGTAGCCCACCTGCTCTAGCACAAGGCACTAACAATGGTAATCTGTTTCCACAGAGTGGACTTTCTTTTCTTCTCTCCTGCGCAACAAACTTGCAAGTATAGCAATCTTTTTCTTCACTGTATACAGCAAGCGCTTTGAGTATAAGCTTCCATTCTGTTTCATAACGTTAGCGCACTCTTATCCTTATGTGATAGATATGAGACACATGCTTCTTAAATCCCTCACTTGTAACGTATTATAAGAATATACCACACGGTCAGTTAGGATGTGTTCCTAATTGTTGTTAGTCTACCATATTGATACACAGGTTTCTTTGTTCAAAGAACACTTATGTTACATTGTGTAGATAAACATGTTTCCTCTATTCTTCTAAAAAAAATTTCTGAAGATTCTCCACAGATATAAGTAACGTACAACAATGATTTAAAATATATGTGTCCATCAGAGAGAATATATGTATGTCCACTTGAAGCTTGTTGAGAAAATTATTTTTTCCACCATTTGAAAGAATATAATTGGATAATGATGAAAAAAGAATAATAAACGAACAAAAAAGTGTTTATTTCAAGAATAGTAGTGTGCCGGAGTTTCTTTCTTATTATACTATTTTTCCAGAGCACCTCTGACTTATTAAGTGAGCACCCTCTTCACCAAATAACTTTGACTTCTCAGTAAGGCCTCTTTCACACTTCTGTCGCTGCGGGTGCATCGAAATGCAGTGAAGCGACGTATTGACAGATGTTGTGAAAATAGCGGAAAACGTGTGCAACGCATCCAGTGTGATGACGGATGTGTCGAAGGAGTTCCAGCCTGGATTTCCAGGTATAAGATTGAGAGAGAGAGGTTTTCCCCGAGTAGAAAATCCTTCCGGGCATGCACAGAAAACAAAAATGGGATACGTCGCTGGATTCCTGTTTTTCACAGTCAGCGACGGATCCTGGGCCCATAGGCTTCCATTGTAGCCAGCCACGGGCAGCGCAGGACCTGTCGCTGAGCGATTTTCCGACGTACAGAAAAAATGTTCCTCTGAACGTTTTCTCCACCCGACGGACCGTTTTTTGGCCGACGGATCCAGTGCACGACGGATGAAACGGATGGCCATCCGTCACAATCCGTCGCTAATACAAGTCTATGGGAAAAAACAGGATCCAGCAGAAAAATTTGCAGGATCCCGTTTTCTCAAGACGTGACGGATTGTGGCGTGAGATGAAAAACGTAAGTGTGAAAGAGACCTAAGGCTACTTTCACACTTCCGTTTATTTAGATCTGTCACAATGTGTTGTTTTGGGAAAAAAAACCGCATCCTGCAAAGTTGCCTGCCGTATGCGTTTTTTTCCCATAGACGTGTAGTACCGGCGGGTTGCGACGTGTGGACACGTCGTGCCCTGGATGTGTCGGGTTTTGGCGGGCCGTCGTCAGGAAATGTCTCTCTCTGACTCTTTCCTGCCCGGTCCGGCAACGCAGACGGAAATGTGAAAGCAAACACTTTCATCGGTATGTATCAGGATCATTTAGTTGTATCCTTATCTCATTCATATAGTAATCCCGATCCAACACCACTATAGAACCCCCCTTGTCTGCTGGTTTTATAATAATTAGCTTATTCTCCCTTAGTGACGACAAAGCCCTTTGCTCTTCATTAGTGAGATTATGTTTGATGTGGTGATGACCCCTCTCTATGGATTCAAGTACCCTTTTAATATCGTTTTTTACAAAGTCTATATAGGTTTCCACTGGATGGTATGTATGTGGAGGTTGAAAGGAACTTTTGACACGTAATTTCAATGCATTTAAAGTAAACTTAGACCCCACTGGATCAGATGATATGGGGGTATCAACATCTAAATTAGAAAAATGTGCCTTCAATCTCACATTTCTAAAAAAGCGATGCAATTCCTGATCCAGTTGGAAGGTGTTAAATCTGGGAACCGGGCAAAAACTCAAGCCTTTTTGTAATACAGTCATTTCTGGGGGGGAAAGGCAATGTGAGGAGATATTGTAGACAATGTTGTTGATGGTCTCATTACCTGAGATCTGGTTGCCATTCTTCGTTGCTCCGACCCGTGTCCGTTGCCCCCTCCGCGTTTTCCTTTGTAGGATCGGCCTGGACGTTGATCTAAAAAAGATGGACGTGCAGTACCAAAATCGCTTTCTGAACTTGTCGAAAAAGGACTGTAGTCCCGTCTCGTTGGCCTTCGGTCCCTGGAATAATTGGTGAATTGCCATTTGTACACTCGATTGCTCCTATAGTCCTCCGTGTCACGTAAAAATTTGTTCCTTTTTCGGATCTGCAGGTTATCGCGGAGATCCGCGGTAATTTTGTCCACTTTCTCCTTTAAAGACTTAAAGTCCTCAGGTGAGGATGTGCTCCTCAGTTGTTGTTCCGTAGTTGAAATCTTCGTCTTGAGTTCAGTAATCTCTTTCTGTAAAAAGTCAATAGTTAAAACTATTAAGTCCATAGAACACTTGTTAAGTATAGCCTAGTTAGGGCTGACGTGGGTTCTAAAGATAGGGGACCGATACAAAGAGTGCTAGCTACATCACGCAATGGGACATTCCCTTGCTTAAGTTGCTATCAATGTTCGAATGTATCCAAAGGGGACTCCTTTACACATCCTCGTTCAGGGAAGAGATTTCAAATAAAAGGATATTTTACATGTAACTCTTCGTTTGTCATATATCTGATAAAGTGTCCGTGCGGTCTCGGATATGTTGGAGAAACTACCCAGCATATCCGAGATCGCATTTCACAACACAAATCCACTATAAGATGTGGTAAAACATTGTTGCCTATTCCATCTCATTTTGTACAGGCAAAACATAGTGTCTCACAATTGAGGTATCAAGTGATAGATTATGTCCCTATGGCCAGAAGAGGAGGCGACAGGATCAAAAAACTGAGAGAACGTGAATCCTTTTGGATTCACACATTACAAACCTTATCGCCATATGGTTTGAACAGAGAATATGAGATCTCCTTTTAAGATAATGAATATATGGTTTCTCTTAGAATAGTCGTTTGGTTTCAGAATAAATTATTTGGTCTTTTTCTTTGTAATTGTACGAACTTCCAAAATGATTCATACATAGATGTAGTGGTCCTCAATCTATGTCTAAAATCTTATTTTAGCCTAAATCATAATTTTTCATTATGGTGTTCATCTTTATATAGAAATACATGCAGAGTTGATAGAATGTTAATATTGTGCTTTAATGAAGCTCTCTTTTCTCTTTTTTCCTTTAGCACACAAGCGGGAATTAGAAACAGAGCACCAACATATAGCGCATGCGCACTACATCGGCCTTTTCCGGCACCTCTCGTTTCTCCGGACTTTTCAATAGTGCTCCTGTCACATGTTCTTTTGTGAACTTTCACCCGGAAGCAGTAGGGCGATCACGAGCACCGGATGAGGGTAAAAAGCCGGCAACACGCTGTCATTTCACACACGCTTCTTGTACAGCGGTTGCGCATTTTCTTCAGGACTCACATATCGAGCGCGGTGTATACCGGTTATTGGATTAAGGTATTTATCTGAACTCGCAGTAGCCCACCTGCTCTAGCACAAGGCACTAACAATGGTAATCTGTTTCCACAGAGTGGACTTTCTTTTCTTCTCTCCTGCGCAACAAACTTGCAAGTATAGCAATCTTTTTCTTCACTGTATACAGCAAGCGCTTTGAGTATAAGCTTCCATTCTGTTTCATAACGTTAGCGCACTCTTATCCTTATGTGATAGATATGAGACACATGCTTCTTAAATCCCTCACTTGTAACGTATTATAAGAATATACCACACGGTCAGTTAGGATGTGTTCCTAATTGTTGTTAGTCTACCATATTGATACACAGGTTTCTTTGTTCAAAGAACACTTATGTTACATTGTGTAGATAAACATGTTTCCTCTATTCTTCTAAAAAAAAATTTCTGAAGATTCTCCACAGATATAAGTAACGTACAACAATGATTTAAAATATATGTGTCCATCAGAGAGAATATATGTATGTCCACTTGAAGCTTGTTGAGAAAATTATTTTTTCCACCATTTGAAAGAATTGGATAATGATGAAAAAAGAATAATAAACAAACAAAAAAGTGTTTATTTCAAGAATAGTAGTGTGCCGGAGTTTCTTTCTTATTATACTATTTTTCCAGAGCACCTCTGACTTATTAAGTGAGCACCCTCTTCACCAAATAACTTTGACTTCTCAGTAAGGCCTCTTTCACACTTCTGTCGCTGCGGGTGCATCGAAATGCAGTGAAGCGACGTATTGACAGATGTTGTGAAAATAGCGGAAAACGTGTGCAACGCATCCAGTGTGATGACGGATGTGTCGAAGGAGTTCCAGCCTGGATTTCCAGGTATAAGATTGAGAGAGAGAGGTTTTCCCCGAGTAGAAAATCCTTCCGGGCATGCACAGAAAACAAAAATGGGATACGTCGCTGGATTCCTGTTTTTCACAGTCAGCGACGGATCCTGGGCCCATAGGCTTCCATTGTAGCCAGCCACGGGCAGCGCAGGACCTGTCGCTGAGCGATTTTCCGACGTACAGAAAAAATGTTCCTCTGAACGTTTTCTCCACCCGACGGACCGTTTTTTGGCCGACGGATCCAGTGCACGACGGATGAAACGGATGGCCATCCGTCACAATCCGTCGCTAATACAAGTCTATGGGAAAAAACAGGATCCAGCAGAAAAATTTGCAGGATCCCGTTTTCTCAAGACGTGACGGATTGTGGCGTGAGATGAAAAACGTAAGTGTGAAAGAGACCTAAGGCTACTTTCACACTTCCGTTTATTTAGATCTGTCACAATGTGTCGTTTTGGGAAAAAAAAACGCATCCTGCAAAGTTGCCTGCCGTATGCGTTTTTTTCCCATAGACGTGTAGTACCGGCGGGTTGCGACGTGTGGACACACGTTGCGTCCGTCGTGCCCTGGATGTGTCGGGTTTTGGCCGGCCGTCGTCAGGAAATGTCTCTCTCTGACTCTTTCCTGCCCGGTCCGGCAACGCAGACGGAAATGTGAAAGCAAACACTTTCATCGGTATGTCGTGCCGACGCTTCGTGAGGGGCGACTACCGATGGAAGTGTGAAAGAAGCCTCATGTGCATTGTGCCAACCACTGCTCGTCTAGGAGCCAGGGCCCCCCGGGGGATTCACCGCTCTGCTGTGCGCCAGGCCGAGCACTCAGCACACTCATCCTCCTCAGGCCGATCAGCTTTATATACTGCAGGCTGGAGACATGTGACCGATCACATGGTCGTGACATGTTCACAGGTCCTTCAGACCAGTTAGCCTGACTCCTCCCATAACTGATCACATGGTCATTACATCATAACAGGTCCTTCAGCATTAGGATCTACTCCCCAGTGAGGTGGTTGAGCTGCGGCCTGTCTGCTGCGACACCTCCGGCCCAGCCCGGTGAGTGCACACGGCGCCCCTCGTCCGCCCAGACCCCGAATATGTGGGGGCGCGGGAGTCACCAATAGCGACCAAGCCGGTACACAGCACAAACGGCGGCGTCTGCTGAGATACACCCCACACCCTGCTGAGATACAGCCCGCACTGCTGAGATACAGCCCACACCCTGCTGAGATACACCCCACACCCTGCTGAGATACAGCCCGCACTGCTGAGATACAGCCCACACCCTGCTGAGATACAGCCCACACCCTGCTGAGATACAGCCCACACCCTGCTGAGATACACCCCACACCCTGCTGAGATACAGCCACACCCTGCTGAGATACAGCCACACCCTGCTGAGATACAGCCCGCACCCTGCTGAGATACAGCCCACACCCTGCTGAGATACACCCCACACCCTGCTGAGATACAGCCCGCACTGCTGAGATACACCCCACACCCTGCTGAGATACAGCCCGCACCCTGCTGAGATACAGCCCACACCCTGCTGAGATACACCCCACACCCTGCTGAGAGAGACGCCCCACACCCTGCTGAGATACAGCCCGCACCCTGCTGAGATACAGCCCACACCCTGCTGAGATACAGCCCGCACTGCTGAGATACAGCCCACACCCTGCTGAGATACAGCCCGCACCCTGCTGAGATACAGCCCACACCCTGCTGAGATACACCCCACACCCTGCTGAGAGAGACGCCCCACACCCTGCTGAGATACACCCCACACCCTGCTGAGATACAGCCCACACCCTGCTGAGATACAGCCCGCACTGCTGAGATACACCCCACACCCTGCTGAGAGAGACGCCCCACACCCTGCTGAGATACAGCCCACACCCTGCTGAGATACAGCCCACACCCTGCTGAGATACAGCCCGCACTGCTGAGATACACCCCACACCCTGCTGAGATACAGCCCGCACTGCTGAGATACACCCCACACCCTGCTGAGAGATACACCCCACACCCTGCTGAGAGATACACCCCACACCCTGCTGAGATACACCCCACACCCTGCTGAGATACACCCCACACCCTGCTGAGAGAGACGCCCCACACCCTGCTGAGATACAGCCCGCACTGCTGAGATACACCCCACACCCTGCTGAGAGAGACGCCCCACACCCTGCTGAGATACACCCCACGCCCTGCTGAGATACACCCCACGCCCTGCTGAGATACACCCCACACCCTGCTGAGATACACCCCACACCCTGCTGAGAGAGACGCCCCACACCCTGCTGAGATACACCCCACACCCTGCTGAGATACAGCCCACACCCTGCTGAGATACAGCCCGCACTGCTGAGATACACCCCACACCCTGCTGAGAGAGACGCCCCACACCCTGCTGAGATACAGCCCACACCCTGCTGAGATACAGCCCACACCCTGCTGAGATACAGCCCGCACTGCTGAGATACACCCCACACCCTGCTGAGATACAGCCCGCACTGCTGAGATACACCCCACACCCTGCTGAGAGATACACCCCACACCCTGCTGAGAGATACACCCCACACCCTGCTGAGATACACCCCACACCCTGCTGAGATACACCCCACACCCTGCTGAGAGAGACGCCCCACACCCTGCTGAGATACAGCCCACACCCTGCTGAGATACAGCCCACACCCTGCTGAGATACACCCCACACCCTGCTGAGATACACCCCACACCCTGCTGAGATACAGCCCGCACTGCTGAGATACACCCCACACCCTGCTGAGAGAGACGCCCCACACCCTGCTGAGATACACCCCACACCCTGCTGAGATATACCCCACGCCCTGCTGAGATACACCCCACGCCCTGCTGAGATATACCCCACGCCCTGCTGAGATGCACCCCACGCCCTGCTGATATACCCCACACCCTGCTGAGATACACCCCACACCCTGCTGAGATACACCCCACACCCTGCTGAGATACAGCCCGCACTGCTGAGATACACCCCACACCCTGCTGAGAGAGACGCCCCACACCCTGCTGAGATACACCCCACGCCCTGCTGAGATACACCCCACGCCCTGCTGAGATACACCCCACACCCTGCTGAGATACACCCCACACCCTGCTGAGATACACCCCACACCCTGCTGAGATACACCCCACACCCTGCTGAGATACACCCCACACCCTGCTGAGATACAGCCCACACCCTGCTGAGATACACCCCACACCCTGCTGAGATACACCCCACACCCTGCTGAGATACAGCCCGCACTGCTGAGATACAGCCCACACCCTGCTGAGATACAGCCCGCACCCTGCTGAGATACAGCCCGCACCCTGCTGAGATACAGCCCACACCCTGCTGAGATACACCCCACACCCTGCTGAGAGAGACGCCCCACACCCTGCTGAGATACACCCCACACCCTGCTGAGATACAGCCCACACCCTGCTGAGATACAGCCCGCACTGCTGAGATACACCCCACACCCTGCTGAGAGACGCCCCACACCCTGCTGAGATACAGCCCACACCCTGCTGAGATACAGCCCACACCCTGCTGAGATACAGCCCACACCCTGCTGAGATACAGCCCACACCCTGCTGAGATACACCCCACACCCTGCTGAGGTATACCCCACACCCTGCTGAGAGAGACGCCCCACACCCTGCTGAGATACACCCCACACCCTGCTGAGATACAGCCCGCACTGCTGAGATACACCCCACACCCTGCTGAGATACAGCCCGCACTGCTGAGATACACCCCACACCCTGCTGAGATACACCCCACACCCTGCTGAGATACACCCCACACCCTGCTGAGATACACCCCACACCCTGCTGAGAGAGACGCCCCACACCCTGCTGAGATACAGCCCACACCCTGCTGAGATACAGCCCACACCCTGCTGAGATACAGCCCACACCCTGCTGAGATACAGCCCACACCCTGCTGAGATACAGCCCACACCCTGCTGAGATACAGCCCACACCCTGCTGAGATACACCCCACACCCTGCTGAGGTATACCCCACACCCTGCTGAGAGAGACGCCCCACACCCTGCTGAGATACACCCCACACCCTGCTGAGATACAGCCCGCACTGCTGAGATACACCCCACACCCTGCTGAGATACACCCCACACCCTGCTGAGATACACCCCACACCCTGCTGAGATACACCCCACACCCTGCTGAGAGAGACGCCCCACACCCTGCTGAGATACAGCCCACACCCTGCTGAGATACAGCCCACACCCTGCTGAGATACAGCCCACACCCTGCTGAGATACAGCCCACACCCTGCTGAGATACAGCCCACACCCTGCTGAGATACAGCCCACACCCTGCTGAGATACAGCCCACACCCTGCTGAGATACAGCCCACACCCTGCTGAGATACAGCCCACACCCTGCTGAGATACAGCCCACACCCTGCTGAGATACAGCCCACACCCTGCTGAGATACAGCCCACACCCTGCTGAGATACAGCCCACACCCTGCTGAGATACACCCCACACCCTGCTGAGATACACCCCACACCCTGCTGAGATACAGCCCGCACTGCTGAGATACACCCCACACCCTGCTGAGAGAGACGCCCCACACCCTGCTGAGATACACCCCACACCCTGCTGAGATATACCCCACGCCCTGCTGAGATACACCCCACGCCCTGCTGAGGTATACCCCACGCCCTGCTGAGATGCACCCCACGCCCTGCTGAGATATACCCCACACCCTGCTGAGATACACCCCACACCCTGCTGAGATACACCCCACACCCTGCTGAGATACACCCCACACCCTGCTGAGATACAGCCCGCACTGCTGAGATACACCCCACACCCTGCTGAGAGAGACGCCCCACACCCTGCTGAGATACACCCCACGCCCTGCTGAGATACACCCCACGCCCTGCTGAGATACACCCCACGCCCTGCTGAGATACACCCCACGCCCTGCTGAGATACACCCCACGCCCTGCTGAGATGCACCCCACGCCCTGCTGAGATACACCCCACGCCCTGCTGAGATACACCCCACGCCCTGCTGAGATACACCCCACGCCCTGCTGAGATACACCCCACGCCCTGCTGAGATACACCCCACGCCCTGCTGAGATACACCCCACGCCCTGCTGAGATACACCCCACGCCCTGCTGAGATACACCCCACGCCCTGCTGAGATACACCCCACGCCCTGCTGAGATACACCCCACGCCCTGCTGAGATACACCCCACGCCCTGCTGAGATACACCCCACGCCCTGCTGACATACACCCCACGCCCTGCTGAGATACACCCCACGCCCTGCTGAGATACACCCCACACTCTGCTGACATACACCCCACACTCTGCTGACATACACCCCACACCCTGCTGACATACACCCCACACCCTGCTGAGATACATCCTGCACTGCTGAGATACAGCCCCACACTGCTGAGATACAGCCTGCACTGCTGAGATACATCCTGCTGAGTCTCTCCCTCCCTGAAAGAGATGCCCCACACGAAGAGACACTGCTGAGATACATCCTGCTGAGATGCACCCCTCCCTCGCACTGAGACACGAGGTCCGCTGACATGCCCCCCACACTGAGACCCACGATCCGCTCGGAAACACCCCCGAGACCCACCTTATATTAAGCTGTAACTCACTCTGATGCACCCTGCTCTGACCACCCCACCCACCACTGAGATACATGGTTTGCTGAGGTACACCTGCAGCAGACTGCCGCGGTACACTCCACACTCAGCCGTGCTCCACTGTGCACACACTTCACCCCACCCCACAATCCCTCCACCACGCTGTGCCCATTGCTGTGATACCCTCCATGCATCCTCTGCTGTGTTACTCTCCTGTGACCCACCCATGCTTGGCTGGGATACGCCTTGTGCTGGGATACGCCTTGTGCTGGGATACGCCTTGTGCTGGGATACGCCTTGTGCTGGGATACGCCTTGTGCTGGGATACGCCTTGTGCTGGGATACCCCCTGTGCTGGGATACCCCCTGTGCTGGGATACCCTTTGTGCTGGGATACCCTCTGTGCTGGGATACCCTCTGTGCTGGGATACCCTCTGTGCTGGGATACACTCTGTGCTGGGATACTCCTTGTGCTGGGATACTCTCTGTGCTGGGATACGCCTTGTGCTGGGATACGCCTTGTGCTGGGATACCCCCTGTGCTGGGATACCCCCTGTGCTGGGATACCCCCTGTGCTGGGATACCCCCTGTGCTGGGATACCCCCTGTGCTGGGATACCCTCTGTGCTGGGATACCCTCTGTGCTGGGATACTCTCTGTGCTGGGATACCCCCTGTGCTGGGATACGCCTTGTGCTGGGATACCCCCTGTGCTGGGATACCCTCTGTGCTGGGATACACCACTGACTGCAGATTTTCCTCTCAGGCCTGTCTGTGGATGTGGAGCAGCCGGTCTAACGTCTCTGGGAATTCTCGCTGTGTGATCGGACTCTTCTGATCGCCGGTTTCTCGGTCAGGGATGAATCCGGCGTTCGGTTCGCATTCTTCGTACATCGAGGCCAAGATGAAGAGCAAGAAACGGATCCACAATGAGAAATACCGTCTGAAGTGTCTGCGGCTGCGGAGAATGGCGAAGGCGATGATCTTTGTGAGTAGCCGACGTCCTGCACTTGTCCTCTACTGGAAGCTCCTGATTTCTGCTCCTGGGAAAGCTGGATGACAGGCGATATGTATGACTACATCTTTCAGATTCTGAACCTTTGGAAAGCTGGATGGTATACACGGTGGGAGTTGTAGTAGCGTCCATATGGTAAATCTACAGCCACCGATACATTCGTTCAGATCAGCTGTCACCCAGCTTTCCCAGGATCAGATAACAGTAAGAAATGCTGACTGCATCCTGTGACCGATGACGTCGACTGGGTATTTTATACTTTGTGTCAACTCTTTGGATTTTATTGATAACGTTTTTTCCTCCCATGTTCTGTGATTTTTAGGAGAACGCAGCACTGTGTGATGAAATCGCCCGGATGGAAAGCAAATTTACCAAAGCGAAGGAGGAGCGGAGGTAACGGCCGCAGACAGCGCTCAGGGCCCAGACTCTGCTGGTAGTTGTCCGGATGGTTTGTTACAGTGTATCAGTCTGCAGTGAAGGCAGTTTACTCACAGAGGATTGTGCGGATACATTGTTACAAGGTGATACGCCAGGACGGATCAGCAGAGGAAGGATTCCATTCACTGATGGGAAGCAGAGATCTTCATTATATAAATGTATCAGCGGGGTTATCCCACAATGACGATGTATCACCGACGCTCAGAAATAGGCTGCCGATCCCTCCAGTCACAAGAGCCGGATCCCAGTTGTATGGAGCGAAGGTCGAGCATGTACAGTACAAAGTGTGCGGAGCTCCCAGTCCCATAGACCCTGAATGGCCAACTCTCATGACTGCTCGGACCCCCTATGTCAGTGGACAGGGGTTACATTGTCATTGTGGGATGACCCCTACACCAGATAATTCTGCTTTCTGGACGGCCGTAGAATAATGCTTGGTTCTGGATTATGGGACGCTCCGGATTATCAGATAGGAGATTCACTGTATGGATCTGATTTGTTCTACTTTTTTAAATTCGTTTATTAGTTCAGAATTAACAAACATTGCACACATTTGCAATTATCATCATTAATTATACCATGAAATACAAATAGTTGCAAAATATCGTCATACCAGAGGTTACAAAGGTAATGGAATGTGCATGTTAAATCATTAGTTCCTTATAAGAAAATACCTATTATACAACTTTAACAACTTTAACCATTAACAGTGAGTCGCCAAAAGAAAAACAGATTTAAATCCTGCTCTATGAGCGATGGATTTGTTCTACTTTACGTTCCAGATTTTTATTAAAGCGGCTCCTGCAGCTTCAGGCTCTGAGCGAGGACGACCCGGCCGGGACGCACAGCTCCGGCTTATCTCTCGGCTTTGACGTGTCTGCACTGAGCGAAGGGAACCTGGAGATGAACCTGAGCGCTGCGGTGGACGATGGAGCCACAAAAAAGATGAAGAAAGACCGCCGAGAAAAGGGCAAAGAAAACAAAGCAGAAGGCAAGTAGCACAATGCACGCATGTCTGAGTCACTGCGGCTTCTACCTATAAAATCCACAGTTGATCATAGGATGGAGCGAGTGGGGAAAGTCCTACAAGTGTCATCCTCACGACAGTGAGCGTGCTGCACATGTGACGCAGGCAGATTCACTGCAGATATATGCCGAGATCAGATCCTCATGGGCACATCAAGGCCACTCATCCAAGAAGACTGCGGAAATGTTCAATTCTGGATGATCCAATGGGGGAATCACGGACACCCAGGGATATAGAAAAGGCATGACCTCCCGGCAGCGCAGAGTATTTCAGTAGTGCCGGATCCTCCTGGCAGCACAGAGTATTTCAGTAGTGCCTGACCCTCCCAGCAGCTCAGAGTATTTCAGTAATGCCGGATCCTCCCAGCAGCGCAGAGTATTTCAGTAGTGCCTGACCCTCCCAGCAGCGCAGAGTATTTCAGTAGTGCAGGATCCTCCCGGCAGCGCAGAGTATTTCAGTAGTGCACGATCCTCCCGGCAGCGCAGAGTATTTCAGTAGTGCCTGATCCTCCCGGCAGCGCAGAGTATTTCAGTAGTGCCTGATCTTCCCGGCAGCGCAGAGTATTTCAGTAGTGCCTGATCCTCCCGGCAGCGAAGAGTATTTCAGTAGTGCTTGACCCTCCCGGCAGCGCAGAGTATTTCAGTAGTGCCTGATCCTCCCAGCAGCGCAGAGTATTTCAGTAGTGCCTTGGCCTCTATTAAGGCCTGACGGTTTCTCTCCTTTTTGCAGTTATGAAGAAATTCTCTAAGAAGAAGAGGGGGAGTGAAGGAGCGACACGCCGGTGGGTGCAGCCGATCCTCCTGGACCCCTCCGGTCGGCCCGTCTTCCCCATTGTTTTGGATGGTTTGACGGTTTACAGTCTGGGAGAGGTGAGGAACGTTCCCACAGGTTTCCCGGTAAATTTGCTGCCAAGTTAAGGTTCTTTGCAACTGGTTGCACAATTACAACTCCCAGCATGCCCCGACATCAACAGTCTTTTGGGTGTATATAATAAATATATGGATCTACTTTAATAACTGACTCACTTCTTCCACAGATCGTATCCGACCGCAGCAGCTTCCATGACAAGGCTGCCATTTATCCGGTTGGCTTCTGCAGCACCAGAGTGTACGTCAGCATGAGGAGCCCGGAGCAGAAGTGTCTGTATACCTGTCAGATAAAAGATGGCTGGTCTGGGCCCCAGGTCAGCACTCCTGCCAGGCGAGGGTTACTATTAGCGCTTGCCTGTCATTGGATTAGTGTTTTCTGCTTTACACTGCAGCACTGCTCGATAAAGGCTGCCTGCTCTGCATTAGCAGAAGGTCATTGGTATCTGGAGAATGTGACTTCCTATAGGACAGAAAGTCATAAACTACAAGTGACTAGACCGTGCGAGGTGTCGGAATCTCGGGTCTCCATGTTCTCGGACGCTGACTCATCTCCTCTCTTGTCGTAGTTTGAGATTGTCCCTGAAGATGATCCTCAGAACTCCATCATTGCCAACTCCGCCGCCGACTGTCACGCTGCTCTCCTGAAAAGCATTGGTGCGCTGCGGTAAGTGCAGCCGTGTGTGGGCCCAGCATCATGTCCTACACTCGTCACCTTCAGAGCTGCATTCACAAAGCTGCTGCCTCCTGCGTGATCTCTGAGCACAGCTCTGCGTCCTCTGCTGTGGTGCATCGTAGTAGTGTGTGCACCAGGGGCCGTACATCATGACTTATTCTAACCATGATGTCCGCTGCAAACATAAACGCAGGGAGCAGAATTGTGACTGCAGCTCTGGATGTGACCTGGAGATGAGAAGCTTCTGTACATCAGGCGCAGCGCTCACAGATCTGTCCAGCGTCAGTGCTGGGTGCGTGTGTGCGGCGCTACTCCATACTCAAGTACCGCGTGGTGCTCGGGTCCCTGTAATAAGCTCATTTGATACTGAAGCCTTGGATTCCCTATCTGGGGGCGCAGGGTCTCCACTGTCAGCCGGGGACTTGTAGAGCTCCGGGGGGCGCGTTCTCTCCCTGCTCGCTCATCAATAGCCGTCACATGGTCCGGGACCACCAGGGGGTTCCTGCAGGGGAGGACCCGTATCAGAGCCGCTGCATCCCCAGCAGCGTTCACACTGGGCCCTCGCTGATATGATGCCTCTTATCTCTCCTCAGGGGACACATTATCGCTGCCCAGGAGAGGGCGGGGGAATACTTCTTCGGGTTCACGCACCCCACGATACAGAACCTAATACAGAGCTGCCCGGGCGCGCGGAAATGTGTGAGGTGAGGATACAGTGTATGTATATATCGTATACCGAGGGGAAAATAAGGATTTGATCTGCTGCCGATTTTGCACATTTCCCCCTACACAGAATGGAGAGGGCTGTAATCCTTATCGTAGGCACACTTCACGTGTGAGAGACAGAATCTAACAACGATAACCAGAAAATCACATTGTAGGATTCTTACACAGATAATTTGCATTTATTGCATGAAATAAGTATTTGATCACCGACCAACCAGCGAGAATTCTGCCTCTCACAGACCTGTTATTTGTTTCTTTAGAAGTCTCCTACTCTGCACTCATTACCTGTATTATTCGCACTTGTGTGACCTCGTTACCTGTATAAAAGACACCTGTCCTCACACTCAATCACCATCCAACCTCTCCACCATGGCCAAGACCAAAGAGCTGTCTAAGGACATCAGGGACATAATTGTAGACCTGCACAAGTCTGGGATGGGTTACAGGACAATAGGCAAGCGGCCTGGTGAGAAGGCAACAGCTGTTGGCACAATTATTAGAGAATGGAAGAAACACAAGATGACTGTCAATCTTCCTCGGTCTGGGGCTCCATGCAAGATCTCGCCTCGTGGGATAAGGATGATTCAGGGAAAGATCAGGATTCAGCCCAGAACTACACGCCTGGTTAATGACCTGAAGAGAACTGGGACCACAGTCTCAAAAATTACTGTTAGTAACACACTACACCGTCGTGAAGTAAAATCCTGCAGGGCACGCGAGGTCCCCCTGCTCACACCAGAACATGTCCAGGCCCATTTGATGTTCGCCAACGACCATGTGGATGCTCCAGCGAAGGCATGAGAGAAGGTAACGTGGTCTACTCGGCATGTTTGGAGGAAGATGGATGAGTACAACCCCAAGAACACCATCCCAACCATGAAGCATGGTGGGGGAAACATCATACTATGGGGATGCTTTTCTGCAAAGGGGACAGGACGACTGCACCGTATGGAAGGGAGGATGAATGGGGTCATGTATTGTCTGATTTTGGCTAACAACCTCATTCCCTCAATAAAAGTATTGAAGATAGGTCGTGGCTGGGTTTTCCAGCATGACAATGACTCGAAACACACAGGGCAACTAAGGAGTGGATCTGTAAGAAGCATTTCATGTTCTTGGAGCGGCCTAGCCGATCTCCAGATGTGAAACCAATAGAAAATCTTTGGAGGAGCTGAAACTCAATGTTGTCCAGCGACAGCCCCGAAACCTGATAAATCTGTAGAAAATCTGTATGGAGGAGGGGGCCAAAATCCCTGCTGCTTTCTCCATTCTTTGTAGGGGGGAAACTTGCAAAATCTGCGGAGTATCAAATCCTTATTTTCCCCACTGTATATAGTGTGTGAGGTGACGGTGTATACATATATACGGGGCCGCTGTCACTTCTCCTTCTATATCGCAGCTACGAGTGGGTGAAATTTGAGGTGTGGAAGCCGGGAGATGGGCCGATGCCCCAGGAGGTGTCGGAGAAGAGCCCAGCCATAAACTTCGATGCTTTCCAGAGACAATCGCTCACAGATGTCAAACCAGAAGCCGTCCTGACAGGTAAAGGCAAACAACGAAAAAAGAACAATCTGATGTCCATGAGTAATATACAAAAATGCAAATCTTTATTGAAAGATCCGAACAATCGCTCGTCTGCTATAAATATCCTGCACCTCTGAACTATAATAAGATGTGATATCACCACTCCTCTTATATCACCCTGTACTGTAATAAGATGTGATATCACCGCTCCTCTATCCCCCTGTACTTTAATAAGATGTGATAGCACCGCTCTTCTTATATCACCCTGTTCTGTAATAAGATGTGATATCACCGCTCCTCTTATATCCCCCTGTACTGTAATAAGATGTGATATCACCGCTCCTCTATCCCCCTGTACTGTAATAAGATGTGATAGCACCGCTCTTCTTATATCACCCTGTTCTGTAATAAGATGTGATATCACCGCTCCTCTTATATCCCCCTGTACTGTAATAAGATGTGATATCACCGCTCCTCTATCCCCCTGTACTGTAATAAGATGTGATAGCACCACTCTTCTTATATCACCCTGTTCTGTAATAAGATGTGATATCACCGCTCCTCTTATATCCCCCTGTACTGTAATAAGATGTGATATCACCGCTCCTCTATTACCCTGTACTGTAATAAGATGTGATAGCACCGTTCCTCTTATATCACCCTGTTCTGTAATAAGATGTGATATCACCGCTCCTCTTATATCCCCCTGTACTGTAATAAGATGTGATATCACCGCTCCTCTATCCCCCTGTACTGTAATAAGATGTGATAGCACCGCTCTTCTTATATCACCCTGTTCTGTAATAAGATGTGATATCACCGCTCCTCTTATATCCCCCTGTACTGTAATAAGATGTGATATCACCGCTCCTCTATTACCCTGTACTGTAATAAGATGTGATAGCACCGCTCCTCTTATATCACCCTGTTCTGTAATAAGATGTGATATCACCGCTCCTCTTATATCACCCTATACTGTAATAAGATGTGACATCACCGCTCCTCTTATATCACCCTGTACTGTAATAAGATGTGATATCACAGCCTCTCTTATGTCTCCATCCATTATATACAGTGTGTGAAAGTGTTTGCCCCCTTCCAGATTTCCAATTCTTTGCATGTTTCTCACACTTGAATGTTTCAGATCACCAAATTTACATTTTAGACAAAGATAACACAAGTAGTTACAAAATGCAGTTTTCTAAATGAAGATATTTATTACTAAGGGAAAAAAATCCAAACCTACAGGGCCCTGTGTGAAAAAGTGATTGCCCCCCCTAATTTATGTTTTAACTGTTTTATCAAATCTTTGGCAGCTGAATTCACATTCCCTAGCCACACGCATGCCTGATTACTGCCACACCTGTTTTTAATCAAGAAATCACATAAATAGGACCCGCCTGACAAAGTGCAGTAGACCAAAAGCTCATCAAAAGCTAGATATCATGCCGCAATCCAAAGAATTTGTGAAACAAGTGAGAAAAACTAATTGAGATCTATCAGTCTGGAGAAGGTTGTAAAGCATTTTCTAAAGCTTTGGGACTCCAGCGAACCACAGTGAGAACAATTATCCACAAATGGCGAAAACATGGAACAGTAGTGAACCTTCCCAGGAGTGGCTGGACAACCAAAATTACACCAAGAGCATAGCGACAACCCATCCAAGAGGTCACAGAAGACCCCACAAGAACATCCAAAGAGCTGCAAGCCTCAGTTAAGATCAGTGTTTGACTCCACCATAAGAAAGAGACTGGGCAAAAATGGCCGGCATAGGAGAGCTACAAGACGAAAACCACTGCTGAGTAATAAGGACATAAAGGCTCGTCTCAGTTTTGCAAAAAAAAAAATCTTAAAGATCACCCAAGACTTTTGGGAGAATGCTCTGTGGACTGACGAGACAAAAGTTGATCTTTTTGGAAGGTGTATGTCCCATTACATCTGTTGTAGAAGTTGCACAGCATTTAAGAAAAGGAGCATCGTACCAACAGTAAAATATGATGGTGGTCTAGTGCTGTCTCAGGATCTGGAAGACTTGTGGTAAATGGGACCATGAATTCTGCAGTCTACGAAACAATCCTGAAGGAGAATGACCGGTCATCTGTTTGTGACCTCAAGCTAAAGCGCACTTGGGTTATTCAGCAGGACAATGATCCAAAACACACCAGCGAGTCCACCTCTGAATGGCTGAAGAAAAACAAAATGAAGACTTTGGAGCGGCCTATTCAAAGTCCTAACCTTAATCTGATTGAGATGCTGTAAGGACCTTAATAAGGCGGTCCATGCTCAGAAACCTCCAATGTGGTGGAGCGTTGTAATAGACTCTTTGCCCGTTATCGCAAACGCATGATTGCAGTTGTTGCTGCTAAGGGCCCAACCAGTTATTGGTTTAGTGGCAATCACTTTCTCACACAGGACCCTGGAGGTTTGGATTTCTTTTTACCTTAGTAATAAAGATCTTCATTTATAAACTGCATTTTGTGATTTGTGATCTTTGTCTTATATTTACTTTTGATCTGAAACATTTTCATTGTGACAAACACGCCAAAGAAGAGGAAGTCAGGAGGGGGGTGAACACTTTTTCACAGTACTGCATATTTATCACTAGTGTTTCTCGCTCCCTTTATTTCAGGGACATTAGATCTCCCGGAGATCCATGCCGCACACGATTATATCTCCACCTATCAGATGTTCCTGGCTCCTTCGCAGCTTTCCCGGGAGATCCGGCACCTGAAGTCTTCCCCCGGACACCAGTACAGCGCCCCGGGGTCTCCAGAGTGACAGCGGTAGATGGACCGGTCAACTGTAATATTACAATATAAGACTCGTCGTCACAATCTCTGAACCAGAGGGGTCCGGGCTCCACATTACTCCGCAGGTGCCCTGCGGTATCGGGCAGCAGGTCGGTGCGGCGCTCACGGCGGCCTCCAGGGACCCGACTTATGTTCTGTCCAGAATCATCACCTGGATCCTCATCCTTCCTGGACAGTTTTTTCTGGATGGTCCTCTGGATACCGGGGGCCCCCCACAAGAGGTGCCAAGGGCCCCCCACCAATGATATGGAGAGTACTCCGGCCCCCGTCAGGCGCTCGATTCTCACTTTTAACCACAAGAACTGACAATATCCCCTCCCCCGACAGGTGCCATGGTCACGTCAGCTGGCAGTGGTATTAATGTTATGGCGTACCAGTGTACGTCCTATTTATTAGGAGTGTTCACAGAGCGGTGTCGTCACAGTGTGTCATGTACGGCCGCTTTGCCCCCTTTCTGTAGATTTTCTTTGGTACATTTCTTATAAATAGACAATAAAATCCGCCACATTTCTGGTCATTATTTGTGACCTTAAAACTGCAGCTCTATGGCTATAAGAACAACTACAAGTCCCAGCATGTCACGTAAGCCGTGTGGAGTAAATGTCTGGGTGCAATGGAGGAAGTGAGAGAATATTATAGGACTGGTCGTGTCTGACGTATAAGTGCTTCACTGGGGGTCCAACGTTATCAGAGGGTGTGGGGGTCTCCTGATTAGCATCCCTGACCCGGCCAGCCTGCCCTCATTGACAGCCATGTAATGCCTCTTGTCTCCTGTGGAGGCGCTGCAGGAAAATTGGAAACTTACATTTTTTGTTCTTTCACTAATAACTCTTTACCGGGGTCCTAAGAGCCAAACTGCAGCATAGGAAAGCGGAGTCAGTACCCGAGCAGCCAATCACGTCACAGCTCTTAGTCCCAGCAGCTTGAGAAAAATGGAAGCTGGAACCTGATTGGTTGTTTTGCGCTGGTTTGGATGTATTTCCCCCATGTCCTGCTTGCTGTCAGTGAATGGAAGAAAATAACCAGTCATCCAGCTCGCACAGCTGTAGGGTTGTTACAATGTATCGGAGCAGATGTCACTGTGAGACTCACTGAGGATTATCTGCACTGATACATTGTAGCAAAACCTCAGCAAGGCTAGGTCTGAATGTACACAATGATTAATTTATTAACAAGCAGAGGTATAAAGACACAAAAAGAAAGTTGCATTCTACAAATAGTCAACTTTATTTACATAGGACTGCACGACCGCAGGAAACAGAATTTGTGCTTTCTGGTGAAGGTTTATTGGGGCGACTATAGAACAGCGGGTGTCTGCCCCACAGCAGCATCAGATCACGAGAGCCGACTCCTCAGGAACGAGCCCCCCAGAAGAGAAAGATTGTGTCCATCCAGTAACGAGCAGGATGATGGGGGTTGTCATCCAGCGCCTCCTGGAACCTGCGACAATAAATAACAGAAGAAGGCAGCGGCTCCGCCGGAAACATCCGCTACTTGGAGGCCTCGGTCTTTACCATCTCTGGAAAGGAAAAATAGATTAGTCCTAGCCTCTGATACCGTCAGTGTTGTCATAGGGACATTTATGGTTCACGTTAACATTGGGGAGGGTGACGACCACAAATGGCGGTCACCAGAAGGTGTAGCCCACCAGAACGGTCCCCTCCATTACCTTTTCACTCGTGTCAGTCTATACTTTGATTCTAGCATTTCACTGCAGGTCCCTCTCAGATAGGGGGCGCTCGGGAGGCTTCCCCCAATATAACAGACGGGCTGGTGTAACCCTGGCGTTAAAGGGACGGGACCGATGCCGGATGATCAAACAGAAAAAAAGCATCAGCTTTTCTAAATGATCGGACCTGGAATTAAAGGGCTCTTCCCATGTTAGGAAATTATCGCCTGATCTCAGGGGTCATCGGACCCCAATGAACAGGGGGATGGCGCTGCGGGGTCACCACATCACCTCCGTATATCTTGGCTATAATGGGGATAACCCTTTAAGGAAGCACCGGCGACTCTTACCGAAGCGGTTTGGTTTGGCACCGGGTTGGACATCACTCGCCACCACGTCTTTCTCACACGCTGAGAAGTCGGGAGGTGTTTGGTAATCCTCGTCCATTCCCACCAGCAGCGTCATGAAGTCCACCACCGTGTCAATCTTCTCGTTGTGCCGCGTCGTCTTCTTCAGGGTACACAGGACACTCAGGCGCCCAAAGGACTTCAGCTCGGCGATGTTGGCGCGGAGGAACATGATGATGATGTTCAGGTCGTTGATGGGGCAGCCCAGCATCTTGTTGGTGAGGAGGTCAAAGGCTGGCAGCATCTCGTACACGTTCAGGAACTGCTTGTCCCAGTGGAAGACTTTGCTGATATTGAACAGGATGACGGGCAGAAGCAGCAGGTAGACGGCGGCGTGGACCACGCTGATCACCTGAAAGATGCTCAGAGACACCAACTTACACTTCACAAATTCAGATCCCGACGGCTCGGACATGAGGAACCCCGGCGTCACGTGACAGTTAAATTCCTCCCTGTTGAAGACGTTGAGATGGAAAAATCCGAGGTAGAAGCAGGTGATGATGATGAGGAGCACGAGGAGGAGGTTTCGCAGGATGTAGGTGAACGCAATGTAGTGCGACCGCTGCTTACAGCTCAGATACTTCTCCAGCAGAGGAAACTCGAAGTATCGGACATGACGAGCACTGCAAATAAAGGTTCAGATCAGTCCACGCCAACGGCTATACCAGTATAGGGTTTACTGTGAATCTGCATCCAGACACCAAGGATCAGATTGTCTGCAGCCACCACTAGGGGGAGCTCCCTGTATACAGAGATACATGATAAGATCCTGTCTGCAGCCACCATTAGGGGGAGCTCCCTGTATACAGAGATACATGATGAGGTTCTGTCTGCAGTCACCACTAGGGGGAGCTCCCTGTATACAGAGATGCATGATAAGATCCTGTCTGCAGTCACCACTAGGGGGAGCTCCCTGTATACAGAGATGCATGATAAGATCCTGTCTGCAGTCACCACTAGGGGGAGCTCCCTGTATACAGAGATGCATGATAAGATCGTGTCTGCAGTCACCACTAGGGGGAGCTCCCTGTATACAGAGATGCATGATAAGATCCTGTCTGCAGTCACCACTAGGGGGAGCTCCCTGTATACAGAGATGCATGATAAGATCCTGTCTGCAGCCACCACTAGGGGGAGCTCCCTGTATACAGAGATACATAAGATCCTGTCTGCAGCCACCACTAGGGGGAGCTCCCTGTATACAGAGATACATGATAAGATCCTGTCTGCAGCCACCACTAGGGGGGGCTCCCTGTATACAGAGATGCATGATAAGATCCTGTCTGCAGCCACCACTAGGGGGAGCTCCCTGTATACAGAGATACATAAGATCCTGTCTGCAGTCACCACTAGGGGGAGCTCCCTGTATACAGAGATACATGATATGATCCTGTCTGCAGCCACCACTAGGGGGAGCTCCCTGTATACAGAGATACATAAGATCCTGTCTGCAGCCACCACTAGGGGGAGCTCCCTGTATACAGAGATACATGATAAGATCCTGTCTGCAGCCACCACTAGGGGGAGCTCCCTGTATACAGAGACACATGATAAGATCCTGTCTGCAGTCACTACTAGGGGTAGTTCCCTGTATACAGAGATACATGATAAGATCCTGGCTGCAGCCACCACTAGGGGGAGCTCTCTCTGCTTGTTGAGCCCTGGTGATGATTCTCTCATATACGTCATTCTCCTGGGTGACAATTCTTTGTCAAGATACAATGTTTCGGCTACGTTTTATTGCTTGTTCCTCCTGTTTTACCTGTTTTACATTGATATGGACTCCTGGATTATACGGGATATTTTATTATTAGGGTTATTATTTCTGGCATTAAGTTGATAATTTGCCCCTTATAATTCTACAGTCTTTACCTACCTGTTGTACCCGGTGGCAGCTCAGAGCCGACACTGACCGCTACTACTGGCGGATTCAGCTGCTCCACGTGAAGAGAGCAGCCTTCTTCCTCCATTCTGCTCTGCGGTGGAGCGGGACTGACGAAGTCCTGTTGACTGACAGCCGAGTCTGGCAGCTAAGGAGCGGGGAACCAGATGTCAATCAGATGAGAAGCCGCTGCTCTGTCCACGTGACGTCAGGAGAGACCGCTGAGTCGCCAGCAGAGATCGGGCACAACAGGCAGGTAGTTAGCAATTGAATAGTCCTGGATGACCCCCTTTAATCACAAAGTGGGCGCTGCTATTCCCAATGGGTCACATTATTGGGCATTATTGTGTCAAGTGACAGGCTACTGCCAATCCTCTGGAATGGTGTCACTGAGGGAGGAACCCAATGACTGTTTTCATTATTTAGCAGGGATTGTGCAGAAGTAGAAATCCCCTTCTCCCAATAGCCGGGTGCACTTTGATCCCCCCTGTGCATTGTTCCATTGTTTCGCACCTTTTCAGCTCTTCCCAGAACAGCTGAGGGTCGGGGCAGGTCCGATGGGTCTTCAGCAGATGTTGCACCAGTTTGATGGATCGATTGTAGGACTTGTCGAGCTCGTCGATGATGAAGAGGAGATCGGGATACAGCGCAGACTTAGAGATGTATCTCCACAGCGCGCAGGGAATATACATCACCACGGCGACGATTGTCAGCGTGAACGGGAACACCTGCAAAATCAGAGGATGGAACAGAGCACAACGTCAGGTATCCAGCCGGGAAGCTCCTGGGGCCCAAACTACCAGGAGCCATCTGTAATATGTGGGGGGTGGGCTCAGCCTCCGCATATCGGGGTACCTGCGGCCCCCGCACCCACTATGGCGGCAGCTCTGGTTGTCCCATATCCTTTCATTGTAACTATAAGGGGCCACGCTCTGAGGACCCTCGCTAAGATGTTGTTTCCTTTGACTGATTAAAGGGGCTAAGACATAAATCAGGTTACATTAAAAAGTCTGAAAAGGCGATTACTTCTATTATAAGCTACTTTGTGTTAAATCCACCCACAAAATATAAATTGTTCATCTTTTTTCATCTCTCCACCCGTTTCTATGCACTTTCTTTCACAATCTCCTATACAACTTCACTATAAGTCAGGCTCCTTTCCCTTCTGGAAGCTGTAAATACGGCCCCAAGACAGTTTTCTTACAATATAAATGATGACTGAGCCATAATTTCTGATTGAGCGTGTGTGTCCTACACCATGTGGCTCACAGGGTGGAGGGGACTGAGCATGTGTGTCCTCCAGCACTCGGCTCATTGGGTGGAGGGGACTGAGCGTGTGTGTCCCCCAGCATTTGGCTCACTGGGTGGAGGGGTCTGAGCGTGTGTTTCCCACAGCATTTGGCTCACTGGGTGGAGGGGACTGAGCATGTGTGTCACCCAGCATTTGGCTCACTGGGTGGAGGGGACTGAGCGTGTGTGTCCTCCAGCATTTGGCTCACTGGGTGGAGGAGACTGAGTGTGTGTGTCCTCCAGCATTTGGCTCACTGGGTGGAGGGGACTGAGTGTGTGTGTCCTCCAGCATTTGGCTCACTGGGTGGAGGGGACTGAGCGTGTGTGTCCCCCAGCATTTGGCTCACTGGGTGGAGGGGACTGAATGTGTGTGTCCTCCAGCATTTGGCTCACTGGGTGGAGGGGACTGAGCGTGTGTGTCCCCCAGCATTTGTCTCACTGGGTGGAGACTGAGCGTGTGTGTCCTCCAGCATTTGGCTCACTGGGTGGAGAGGACTGAGCATGTGTATTCCCCAGCACTTGGCTCACTGGGTGGAGGGGACTGAGCGTGTGTGTCCCCCAGCATTTGGCTCACTGGGTGGAGGGGACTGAGCGTGTGTGTCCCCCAGCATTTGGCTCACTGGGTGGAGGAGACTGAGCGTGTGTGTCCTCCAGCATTTGGCTCACTTGGTGGAGAGGACTGAGCATGTGTATCCCCAAGCATTTGGCTCACTGGGTGGAGGAGACAGTGTGTATGTCCTCCAGCATTTGGCTCACTGGGTGGAGGAGACTGAGCATGTGTGTCCTCCAGCTTTTGGCTCACTGGGTG
This sequence comes from Ranitomeya variabilis, assembly GCF_051348905.1. NCBI lineage: Eukaryota > Metazoa > Chordata > Amphibia > Anura > Dendrobatidae > Ranitomeya > Ranitomeya variabilis. The sequence continues at coordinate 252,500,236 of NC_135235.1, forward strand.
GAGGTGACTGAGCGTGTGTTTCCCCCAGCATTTGGCTCACTGGGTGGAGGGGACTGAGCATGTGTGTCCCCCAGCATTTGGCTCACTGGGTGGAGGGGACTGAGCGTGTGTTTCCCCCAGCATTTGGCTCCCTGGGTGGAGGGGACTGAGCATGTGTGTCCCCCAGCATTTGGCTCACTGGGTGGAGGGGACTGAGCGTGTGTCCTCCAGCATTTGGCTCACTGGGTGGAGAGGACTGAGTATGTGTATCCCCCAGCATTTGGCTCACTGGGTGGAGAGGACTGAGTATGTGTATCCCCCAGCATTTGGCTCACTGGGTGGAGGGGACTGAGTGTGTGTGTCCTCCAGCATTTGGCTCACTGGGTGGAGGGGACTGAGCGTGTGTGTCCCCCAGCATTTGTCTCACTGGGTGGAGACTGAGCGTGTTTGTCCTCCAGCATTTGGCTCACTTGGTGAAGAGGACTGAGCATGTGTATCCCCCAGCACTTGGCTCACTGGGTGGAGGAGACTGAGCGTGTGTGTCCTCCAGCATTTGGCTCACTTGGTGGAGAGGACTGAGTATGTGTATCCCCCAGCATTTGGCTCACTAGGTGGAGGAGACTGAGTGTGTGTGTCCCCCAGCATTTGGCTCACTGGGTGGAGGGGACTGAGCATGTGTGTCCCCCAGCATTTGGCTCACTGGGTGGAGGAGACTGAGCGTGTGTGTCCTCCAGCATTTGGCTCACTTGGTGGAGAGGACTGAGCATGTGTATCCCCCAGCACTTGGCTCACTGGGTGGAGGGGACTGAGCGTGTGTGTCCCCCAGCATTTGGCTCAGTGGGTGGAGGGGACTGAGCGTGTGTGTCCCCCAGCATTTGGCTCACTGGGTGGAGAGGACTGAGCATGTGTATCCCCCAGCATTTGGCTCACTGGGTGGAGGAGACAGTGTGTGTGTCCTCCAGCATTTGGCTCACTGGGTGGAGGGGACTGAGCATGTGTGTCCTCCAGCATTTGGCTCACTGGGTGGAGGTGACTGAACGTGTGTGTCCCCCAGCACTCGGCTCACTGGGTGGAGGGGACTGAGTGTGTGTGTCCCCCAGCATTTGGCTCACTGGGTGGAGGTGACTGAGCGTGTGTGTCCTCCAGCATTTGGCTCACTGGGTGGAGGGGACTGAGCGTGTGTTTCCCCCAGCATTTGGGTCACTGGGTGGAGGGGACTGAGCATGTGTGTCCCCCAGCATTTGGCTCACTGGGTGGAGGGGACTGAGCGTGTGTTTCCCCCAGCATTTGGCTCCCTGGGTGGAGGGGACTGAGCATGTGTGTCCCCCAGCATTTGGCTCACTGGGTGGAGGGGACTGAGCGTGTGTCCTCCAGCATTTGGCTCACTGGGTGGAGGCGACTGAATGTGTGTGTCCTCCAGCATTTGGCTCACTGGGTGGAGGGGACTGAGCGTGTGTGTCCCCCAGCATTTGTCTCACTGGGTGGAGACTGAGCGTGTTTGTCCTCCAGCATTTGGCTCACTTGGTGAAGAGGACTGAGCATGTGTATCCCCCAGCACTTGGCTCACTGGGTGGAGGAGACTGAGCGTGTGTGTCCTCCAGCATTTGGCTCACTTGGTGGAGAGGACTGAGTATGTGTGTCCCCCAGCATTTGGCTCACTGGGTGGAGGGGACTGAGCGTGTGTGTCCCCCAGCATTTGGCTCACTGGGTGGAGGAGACTGAGCGTGTGTGTCCTCCAGCATTTGGCTCACTTGGTGGAGAGGACTGAGCATGTGTATCCCCCAGCACTTGGCTCACTGGGTGGAGGGGACTGAGCGTGTGTGTCCCCCAGCATTTGGCTCACTGGGTGGAGGGGACTGAGCGTGTGTGTCCCCCAGCATTTGGCTCACTGGGTGGAGGAGACTGAGCGTGTGTGTCCTCCAGCATTTGGCTCACTTGGTGGAGAGGACTGAGCATGTGTATCCCCCAGCATTTGGCTCACTGGGTGGAGGAGACAGTGTGTGTGTCCTCCAGCATTTGGCTCACTGGGTGGAGGGGACTGAGCATGTGTGTCCTCCAGCATTTGGCTCACTGGGTAAAGGTGACTGAGCGTGTGTGTCCCCCAGCACTCGGCTCACTGGGTGGAGGGGACTGAGCGTGTGTGTCCCCCAGCATTTGGCTCACTGGGTGGAGGTGACTGAGCGTGTGTGTCCTCCAGCATTTGGCTCACTGGGTGGAGGTGACTGAGCGTGTGTCCCCCCCAGCATTTGGGTCACTGGGTGGAGGAGACTGTGTGTGTCCTCCAGCATTTGGCTCACTGTGTGGAGGGGACTGAGCATGTGTGTCCTCTAGCAGTTGGCTCACTGGGTGGAGGGGACTGAGCATGTGTGTCCTCCAGCACTCGGCTCATTAGGCAGACGTGCACCTTGCTGTACATTGTGACCACCAGGTGGCGCCGTGTGATATAATCTGAGAATTCTGCGCTGCTGCAGGTATATACATGATGTAATGTACAGTGAAGATGATAATTTCACCCTTATCGTTCCGCCATTATTGCGCTGTGACTGAGCCCTCACATCGTCACTACTGGTCACTGGCTCTATAGGTGACACATATGGACGTCCCTCCCGTGTCCCCATCTTACCTTATGTATCCAGAGCGATGTGGCCGACAGTTCCCCGTCCTCCGTGAAGTCGTGGTGCGTCAGTGACTGCCAGCAGTGCTGGTCCACGTACTGCACTTGCTTTGCGGTATAATTGCTTGGAGGGAAGCATATAATCTGTGACCCTGTAACAGAGGATGGGGGTCATCGGCCTTCAGGACGTGTCATCACATGCGTTGACCCCATCAGGATTATTACCTGAGTGATTGTATTTGTGTCTCGTAGGAGGGTTTCATTATACATTGTGCTCGGTTTCTCTTCTACAGCCTCTATGTATTACAGTACATAGCAGACTGCAGAAGGAGTAAACAAGGAATCTGCCAGTGAGCTCATTCTAGTCTGTAACTCTTATCTCTCTTCTCCTTAATTCTTCTAAACTGATTGTGGCCGAAATGTGGTCTTTGGTCTGGGCGTTAGAATATTGTCCTGTGAGATCAGTACAGACCATATTGAGCTCACTGACCGATCTCTGGTAACTCTGGGGGGTCCCATTAGGAATGGATGGAGCCCTTGGTCCATTCAGCCGGGCTCTGTTCTCTGGATCAGTGAGGTCAGTGGTCAGATGCACAGGGGTGCGGGCTCATCGCCCACCCTATGGACAGCAGGTACCTTCTAATCTGGGCACATAGGCTTTGGGGGTGTGGGGCATGGAGTGTTTCCTCAGCCCTGGCAGTGCCCATAGGAGCTGCCAACCAGCATTTGGTGCACACTGCTTCCTTTCCTCACTGCAGTACTGCCATTGTATTCCTGCACCAGGAGGATCAGGATGAACAGAGATCTTGGTGATGTAAGTGAAATGGGGGAATCATAAGTGAAAAGTGATTCCAGATGTGAGACCCCGAGGTGATAATCAGTAACGAAGCTGCAGCTGTGACCGGTGGGGGAGGGGGGCCACTATAGATACATATATACATATAACCGTCCTCACCTGAAGAAAGTTCCCGGGCAAAAGTCAATGAGACGAGCAGCAGGGGGAGACCGACCGAGACCACCTTAATGATGCGATCCAGGGGTAGCTCCAGGCGGAGGCCTTTCTTATTAGGGGGGATATCCGGCAGCAAGGCATCTGCGAGCATGTACTCCGCCGCCCTGTGTGCAATCGACATGATGGCTGCAAAAATAAGAAGAAAGCCCCCCGAATATTGACAGGAGCCCCCCGAGCCCTGGCTCACACTGACGCAGCCACTGACGCCCACAGCTTAAATACTCACCAGAATTTTCCAAAAATAAATCCAAGATCACCTAAAATATCCCGAAATGTTCCCGGTTCCCCCACGCCTTATAATTTACTGACCACAAGCTGTAAGTCTGCAGCCCGGGCCCCGAGCAGCAGATGTGGCCCCCGCCGGTGTCCCGACAATTACAGGGAGCGCCTTCTATATAGAGCTCAGAGGGGGATAAGCCGTCATTATCCCCAGAGACCCCAGAAGGAGGTCACCCCGCAGCACCAAAACAGGGGCCCCACACTGCTGTATAGGGGGCTCCATGGGGATATACACTGCTGTATAGGGGGGGCTCCATGGGGATATACACTGCTGTATAGGGGGGTGCTCCATGGGGCTATACACTGCTGTATAGGGGGGGCTCCATGGGGATATACACTGCTGTATAGGGGGGTGCTCCATGGGGCTATACACTGCTGTATAGGGGGGCTCCATGGGGATATACACTGCTGTATAGGGGGGTGCTCCATGGGGCTATACACTGCTGTATAGGGGGGTGCTCCATGGGGCTATACACTGCTGTATAGGGGGGGCTCCATGGGGATATACACTGCTGTATAGGGGGGGCTCCATGGGGATATACAAAGGGGCTATACACTGCTGTATAGGGGGGGGCTCCATGGGGATATACACTGCTGTATAGGGGGGGCTCCATGGGGATATACAAAGGGGCTATACACTGCTGTATAGGGGGGGGCTCCATGGGGATATACACTGCTGTATAGGGGGGTGCTCCATGGGGCTATACACTGCTGTATAGGGGGGGCTCCATGGGGATATACACTGCTGTATAGGGGGGTGCTCCATGGGGCTATACACTGCTGTATAGGGGGGTGCTCCATGGGGCTATACACTGCTGTATAGGGGGGGCTCCATGAGGATATACACTGCTGTATAGGGGGGTGCTCCATGGGGCTATACACTGCTGTATAGGGGGGGCTCCATGGGGCTATACACTGCTGTATAGGGGGGGCTCCATGGGGCCCCACAATGCTGTATAGGGGGGGCTCCATGGGGCCCAACACTGCTGTATAAGGGGGCTCCATGGGGATATACACTGCTGTGTATGGGGGCTCCATGGGGCTATACACTGCTGTATAAGGGGGCTCCATGGGGTTATGCACTGCTGTATAGGGGGGCTCCATGGGGATATACACTGCTGTATAGGGGGGCTCCATGGGGCTATACACTGCTGTATAGGGGGGCTCCATGGGGCTATACACTGCTGTATAGGGGGGCTCCATGGGGCTATACACTGCTGTATAGGGGGGCTCCATGGGGATATACACTGCTGTATAGGGGGGCTCCATGGGGATATACACTGCTGTATAGGGGGGCTCCATGGGGCTATACACTGCTGTATATGGGGGCTCTATGGAGATATACACTGCCGTATAGGGGGCTCCATGGGGCTATACACTGCTGTATAGGGGGGCTCCATGGGGATATACACTGCTGTATAGGGGGGCTCCATGGGGCTATACACTGCTGTATAGGGGGGCTCCATGGGGATATACACTGCTGTATAGGGGGGCTCCATGGGGCTATACACTGCTGTATAGGGGGGCTCCATGGGGATATACACTGCTGTATAGGGGGGGCTCCATGGGGATATACACTGCTGTATAGGGGGGTGCTCCATGGGGCTATACACTGCTGTATAGGGGGGGCTCCATGGGGATATACACTGCTGTATAGGGGGGTGCTCCATGGGGCTATACACTGCTGTATAGGGGGGGCTCCATGGGGATATACACTGCTGTATAGGGGGGTGCTCCATGGGGCTATACACTGCTGTATAGGGGGGTGCTCCATGGGGCTATACACTGCTGTATAGGGGGGGCTCCATGGGGATATACACTGCTGTATAGGGGGGGCTCCATGGGGATATACAAAGGGGCTATACACTGCTGTATAGGGGGGGGCTCCATGGGGATATACACTGCTGTATAGGGGGGTGCTCCATGGGGCTATACACTGCTGTATAGGGGGGGCTCCATGGGGATATACACTGCTGTATAGGGGGGTGCTCCATGGGGCTATACACTGCTGTATAGGGGGGTGCTCCATGGGGCTATACACTGCTGTATAGGGGGGGCTCCATGAGGATATACACTGCTGTATAGGGGGGTGCTCCATGGGGCTATACACTGCTGTATAGGGGGGGCTCCATGGGGCTATACACTGCTGTATAGGGGGGGCTCCATGGGGCCCCACACTGCTGTATAAGGGGGCTCCATGGGGATATACACTGCTGTATAAGGGGGCTCCATGGGGTTATGCACTGCTGTATAGGGGGGCTCCATGGGGATATACACTGCTGTATAGGGGGGCTCCATGGGGCTATACACTGCTGTATAGGGGGGCTCCATGGGGCTATACACTGCTGTATAGGGGGGCTCCATGGGGCTATACACTGCTGTATAGGGGGGCTCCATGGGGATATACACTGCTGTATAGGGGGGCTCCATGGGGATATACACTGCTGTATAGGGGGGCTCCATGGGGCTATACACTGCTGTATATGGGGGCTCTATGTAGATATACACTGCCGTATAGGGGGCTCCATGGGGCTATACACTGCTGTATAGGGGGGCTCCATGGGGATATACACTGCTGTATAGGGGGGCTCCATGGGGCTATACACTGCTGTATAGGGGGGCTCCATGGGGATATACACTGCTGTATAGGGGGGCTCCATGGGGCTATACACTGCTGTATAGGGGGGCTCCATGGGGATATACACTGCTGTATAGGGGGGCTCCATGGGGCTATACACTGCTGTATAGGGGGGCTCCATGGGGATATACACTGCTGTATAGGGGGGCTCCATGGGGATATACACTGCTGTATAGGAGGCTCCATGGGGCTATACACTGCTGTATAGGAGGCTCCATGGGGCTATACACTGCTGTATATGGGGCTCCATGGGGCTATACACTGCTGTATAGGGGGGCTCCATGGGGATATACACTGCTGTTAGGGGGCTCCATGGGGCTATACACTGCTGTATGGGGGGGCTCCATGGGGATATACACTGCTGTATAGGGGGGCTCCATGGGGCTATACACTGCTGTTTAGGGGGGCTCCATGTGGCTATACACTGCTGTATAGGGGGGCTCCATGGGGATATACACTGCTGAATAGGGGGACTCCATGGGGATATACACTGCTGTATAGGGGGGCTCCATGGGATATACACTGCTGTATAGGGGGGCTCCATGGGGCTATACACTGCTATATAGGGGGCTCCATGGGGCTATACACTGCTGTATAGGGGGGCTCCATGGGGCTATACACTGCTGTATAGGGGGGCTCCATGGGGCTATACACTGCTGTATAGGGGGGCTCCATGGGGCTATACACTGCTGTATAGGGGGGCTCCATGCGGATATACACTGCTGTATAGGGGGGCTCCATGGGGCTATACACTGCTGTATAGGGGGCTCCATGGGGCTATACACTGCTGTATAGGGGAACTCCATGGGGATATACACTGCTGTATAGGGGGGCTCCATGGGGATATACACTGCTGTATAGGGGGCTCCATGGGGCTATACACTGCTGTATAGGGAGGCTCCATGGGGCTATACACTGCTATATAGGGGGCTCCATGGGGCTATACACTGCTGTATAGGGGGGCTCCATGGGGCTATACACTGCTGTATAGGGGGGCTCCATGGGGCTATACACTGCTGTATAGGGGGGCTCCATGGGGCTATACACTGCTGTATAGGGGGGCTCCATGCGGATATACACTGCTGTATAAGGGGGCTCCATGGGGCTATACACTGCTGTATAGGGGGCTCCATGGGGCTATACACTGCTGTATAGGGGAACTCCATGGGGATATACACTGCTGTATAGGGGGGCTCCATGGTGCTATACACTGCTGTATAGGGGGGCTCCATGGTGCTATACACTGCTGTATAGGGGGGCTCCATGGGGATATACACAGGGGCTATACAGGGGAGGCTCCATGGGGCTATACACTGCTGTACATGGGACCCCCATGGGGATATACACGGGCTATATACTGCCGTACACAGGGGCCCATGGCGCTATAGGGGCCCCATTGGTCTCTTTCGCTTCCATCTTTCTAATCAATACTTGGAATTCAGTCTTGATCTCTGGTTCCTGTCAGTGAATAGAAACCTTCATTGTTTGCATTGAGAAACAGAAAAGCCACGTTATTTTGTGGTAAATGAGAGTTTGTTCCAATCAGTGCAGCGGAGAGCGGTGACTGATCCACTGTGACAGACCCTCAGCTGTGTGAGGATTGGGGCGCGTCATGTTTTCAGCCTCTGCATCTAATACAAAGTCATCTTTTGTCAGTGAGCAGAGAGCGGGCTGTTACAGTCATGGCCAAAAGTATTGACACCCCTGCAATTCTGTCAGATAATACTCAGTTTCTTCCTGAAAATGATTGCAATCACAAATTCCTTGGTAATATTATCTTCATTTAATTTGTCTTAAATGAAAAAACACAAAAATGAATGAAGCAAAAAGCAAAACATTGATCATTTCACACAAAACTCCAAAAATGGGCCAGACAAAAGTATTGGCACCCTCAGCCTAATACTTGGTTGCACAACCTTTAGCCAAAATAACTGCGACCAACCGCTTCCGGTAACCATCAATGAGTTTCTTACAATGCTCTGCTGGAATTGTAGACCATTCTTCTTTGGCAAACTGCTCCAGGTCCCTGATATTTGAAGGGTGCCTTCTCCAAACTGCCATTTTTAGATCTCTCCACAGGTGTTCTATGGGATTCAGGTCTGGACTCATTGCTGGCCACCTTAGAAGTCTCCAGTGCTTTCTCTCAAACCATTTTCTAGTGTTTTTTGAAGTTTGTTTTGGGTCATTGTCCTGCTGGAAGACCCATGACCTCTGAGGGAGACCCAGCTTTCTCACACTGGGCCCTACATTATGCTGCAAAATTTGTTGGTAGTCTTCAGACTTCATAATGCCATGCACACGGTCAAGCAGTCCAGTGCCAGAGGCAGCAAAGCAACCCCAAAACATCAGGGAACCTCCGCCATGTTTGACTGTAGGGACCGTGTTCTTTTCTTTGAATGCCTCTTTTTTTCTCCTGTAAACTATGTTGATGCCTTTGCCCAAAAAGCTCTACTTTTGTCTCATCTGACCAGAGAACATTCTTCCAAAACATTTTAGGCTTTTTCAGGTAAGTTTTGGCAAACTCCAGCCTGGCTTTTTTATGTCTCGGGGTAAGAAGTGGGGTCTTCCTGGGTCTCCTACCATACAGTCCCTTTTCATTCAGATGCCGACGGATAGGACGGGTTGACACTGTTGTACCCTCGGACTGCAGGGCAGCTTGAACTTGTTTGGATGTTAGTCGAGGTTCTTTATCCAACATCCGCACAATCTTGCGTTGAAATCTCTTGTCAATTTTTCTTTTCCGTCCACATCTAGGGAGGTTAGCCACAGTGCCATGGGCTTTAAACTCCTTGATGACACTGCGCACGGTAGACACAGGAACATTCAGGTCTTTGGAGATGGACTTGTAGCCTTGAGATTGCTCATGTTTCCTCACAATTTGGTTTCTCAAGTCCTCAGACAGTTCTTTGGTCTTCTTTCTTTTCTCCATGCTCAATGTGGTACACACAAGGACACAGGACAGAGGTTGAGTCAACTTTAATCGATGTCAACTGGCTGCAAGTGTGATTCAGTTATTGCCAACACCTGTTAGGTGCCACAGGTAAGTTACAGGTGCTGTTAATTACACAAATTAGAGAAGCATCACATGATTTTTTAAACAGTGCCAATACTTTTGTCCACCCCCTTTTTTATGTTTGGTGTGGAATTATATCCAATTTGGCTTTAGGACAATTCTTTTTGTGTTTTTTCATTTAAGACAAATTAAATGAAGATAATAATACCAAAGAATTTGTGTTTGCAATCATTTTTAGGAAGAAACTGAGTATTATCTGGCATAATTGCAGGGGTGTGAATACTTTTGGCCATGACTGTATATATTTCTGAATGTTTTGATTCCCTGTGATTTTACTTTATTTACATAGGACTGCATGACCCTGGTATATATACACAGTCACAGCAGCAGTGAGTGGAATATTCTGTGTAATAATAAGGGTGGGGGTCCGCCAGACCCCCAGCTGCAGCTGCCCCCATGTGCCAGCTCACACTGTACAGAGGGGCGCAGACCCCCACACTGCAGCCGCCCCCCATGTGCCAGCTCACACCGTACAGAGGGGCGCAGACCCCCACACTGCAGCCGCCCCCCATGTGCCAGCTCACACCGTACAGAGGGGCACAGACCCCCCACACTGCAGCCGCCCCCCATGTGCCAGCTCACACTGTAGAAGGGCACAGACCCCCACACTGCAGCTGCCCCCCATGTGCCAGCTCACACTGTAGAGGGGCACAGACCCCCATACTGCAGCTGCCCCCCATATGCCAGCTCACACTGTACAGAGGGGCGCAGACCCCCACACTGCAGCCGCCCCCCATGTGCCAGCTCACACTGTACAGAGGGGCGCAGACCCCCACACTGCAGCCGCCCCCCATGTGCCAGCTCACACTGTACAGAGGGGCGCAGACCCCCACACTGCAGCCGCCCCCATGTGCCAGCTCACACCGTACAGAGGGGTGCAGACCCCCACACTGCAGCCGCCCCCCATGTGCCAGCTCACACTGTACAGAGGGGCGCAGACCCCCACACTGCAGCCGCCCCCCATGTGCCAGCTCACACCGTACAGACAGAGGGGCGCAGACCCCCACACTGCAGCCGCCCCCCATGTGCCAGCTCACACCATACAGAGGGGCACAGACCCCCACACTGCAGCCGCCCCCCATGGGCCAGCTCACACCGTACAGAGGGGCGCAGACCCCCACACTGCAGCCGCCCCCCACGTCCCAGCTCACACCGTACAGAGGGGCGCAGACCCCCACACTGCAGCCGCCCCCCACGTCCCAGCTCACACCGTACAGAGGGGCGCAGACCCCCACACTGCAGCCGCCCCCCCATGTGCCACCTAACACTGTACAGAGGGGCGCAGACCCCCACACTGCAGCCGCCCCCCACGTCCCAGCTCACACCGTACAGAGGGGCGCAGACCCCCACACTGCAGCCGCCCCCCCATGTGCCACCTAACACTGTACAGAGGGGCGCAGACCCCCACACTGCAGCCGCCCCCCATGTTGCAGCTCACACCATACAGAGGGGCGCAGACCCCCACACTGCAGCCGCCCCCCATGTGCCAGCTCACACCGTACATACAGAGGGGCGCAGACCCCCACACTGCAGCCGCCCCCCATGTGCCAGCTCACACTGTACAGAGGGGCGCAGACCCCCACACTGCAGCCGCCCCCATGTGCCAGCTCACACCGTACAGAGGGGTGCAGACCCCCACACTGCAGCCGCCCCCCATGTGCCAGCTCACACTGTACAGAGGGGCGCAGACCCCCACACTGCAGCCGCCCCCCATGTGCCAGCTCACACCGTACAGACAGAGGGGCGCAGACCCCCACACTGCAGCCGCCCCCCATGTGCCAGCTCACACCATACAGAGGGGCACAGACCCCCACACTGCAGCCGCCCCCCATGGGCCAGCTCACACCGTACAGAGGGGCGCAGACCCCCACACTGCAGCCGCCCCCCACGTCCCAGCTCACACTGTACAGAGGGGCGCAGACCCCCACACTGCAGCCGCCCCCCACGTCCCAGCTCACACCGTACAGAGGGGCGCAGACCCCCACACTGCAGCCGCCCCCCCATGTGCCACCTAACACTGTACAGAGGGGCGCAGACCCCCACACTGCAGCCGCCCCCCATGTTGCAGCTCACACCATACAGAGGGGCGCAGACCCCCACACTGCAGCCGCCCCCCATGTGCCAGCTCACACCGTACATACAGAGGGGCGCAGACCCCCACACTGCAGCCGCCCCCCATGTGCCAGCTCACACTGTACAGAGGGGCGCAGACCCCCACACTGCAGCTGCCCCCCATGTGCCAGCTCACACCATACAGAGAGGCACAGACCCCCACACTGCAGCCGCCCCCCATGTGCCAGCTCACACCGTACAGAGGGGCGCAGACCCCCACACTGAAGCTGCCCCCCATGTGCCAGCTCACACCGTACAGACAGTGGGGCGCAGACCCCCACACTGCAGCCGCCCCCCATGTGCCAGCTCACACTGTACAGAGGGGCACAGACCCCTACACTGCAGCCGCCCCCCATGTGCCAGCTCACACCATACATACAGAGGGGCGCAGACCCCCACACTGCAGCCGCCCCCCATGTGCCAGCTCACACCATACAGAGGGGCACAGACCCCCACACTGCAGCCGCCCCCCATGTGCCAGCTCACACCGTACAGAGGGGCGCAGACCCCCACACTGCAGGTGCCCCCCATGTGCCAGCTCACACCGTACAGAGGGGCGCAGACCCCCACACTGCAGCCGCCCATGTGCCAGCTGCCAGCTCACACCGTACAGAGGGGCGCAGACGCAGCCCACCCCCCACCCTCCGTGTGCTCAAATATATATAGAAACCCAACACCTAATAAAAGTGGAAAAATCCACCAGAAGCCGAAATCCCTGATCATCGCCCCGACAGGCGGAGTGTCCTGTAGTCCGGCACCCGAGCGCCCAATGATCCGGACCTTGCTGGGGGCGCTCGGGGGGGGGGGGGGGGGGGGCGCTCGGGGGGGGGCCAGTGCAAGACATATTGTATTCATTCTACACATTGTATCCAGTTTATGAACTGAGTCATTAACCCCCAAGAGCCTGGACGTCTTCTTGGTATAAAAGCCCATTGTTCCGTATCATGCAAACTCCTGAGACACGGCCCCAAAACTACAGCTGTGAAAACTCCTGGATACAGACAGGTCCACTGGCGTCTTCTCCACGGCTGATAATCCGGAATGACTGATAATAAAGGACCTGATGGGATATGGAAAGCGGGGTGCACAGCAGACCACCCCCAACAGGGGGAGCCACGATAGAGCCCCTCCACAGGTGTAACAGATGGGGTCGGACTCCAAAGGAAACTCCTTCCCAGGGGCCACCAATAATTTATAATAGTGGAGTCTTCATGGGAAGTTTAGGGGGTCCCAAGTCCTGGGGCTGACCGCTACCACTGCCCCCTATAATCAGTGCAGCCCGGTCTCATCTTTTTGAAGAATAACGTCCCTTCAAACCTGACTTTTGATATGTTACTATTTAACCCCTCGTAGTCATTTGCTTCTATTGGGTTTGGATTTTTCCTTATCCCAAGAAAAGACTCAAAGGATGGAAATACGTTGGAGTCACAGTCTGGTAACAAGCAGGATCTCTGGACCAGACCATCACGAGTGGGATCATCCGGGCCGGGCCGGACCATCACGAGTGGGGTCATCCGGGCCAGACCATCATGAGCGGGGTCATCCTAGCCGGACCACCACAAGTGGGATCATCCGGGCCGGACCACCGCAACTACGCTCATCCGGGCTGGACCACCACAAGTGGGATCGTCTGGACCGGACCACCACGAGTGGGTAATCTGGGCCGGACCACCACAAGTGACATCATCTGGGCCGGACCACTACAAGTGGGATCATCTGGGCCGTTCCACCTCAGGACATTTTTTAGGTTTAGCAGCTTTTTATAAACTCACTTTTAAAGGGAACCTACAGTACAAATTACCGTGAACATGTGACAGTATTGGCGCTGGCCCCCTGTATATGAGCGGGCCCCTAATATAGGAGTGGGGCCCCAGTATAGGACACCTTTGCGTAGAGAAATATGCAAATCAGGCTCCGAGAGCATTGGGGTGTGTCCACATACATAGACCCTCCACCAGAGCACTTCCAGCCTGCTTTGCATTTTTCCGTTCCTCTAGATTTGATCCCATTGTTGGGGTCTGGCCCTGCAGGTTGACCACTACAGTAATGCTGGCTGTAATGTGCTGGCAGTGTCCCTCTAAGACCTCTAGAGGGGGATCACTCGCCCCTCACACAGGGGCTTTGGAGCGGTTCCTGCTTTGGCTCTGATGGTTTTCCACCGTCTTCACACGATTCACTATTGGAATCTTTGGTGTAATAAAAAAAAAAAAAAAAGTAAAATCTACAGTCACATTCTGCTCCGGATTTGGCTTGTGCCACAGATTTTACAGTCAGTCCCATGTAAATTTCAGTTGCAGATTTTCTCAGCTGATTTCACATCTTCTGAAGCCGAAGGAGTGAAGTTTGCATTGAAACCGCAGCACCGAAAAAATTGAAGATAAAAAAAATGACAAAATCGTCTTCTCCATGTTCCATAACGACACGAGCGGCAGGAAAAGGGAAATGAAGGCGTTTATGTCACGGTGAAAGAGAAATGGCGCAACATGAACGACGCATGAACAGCGGCGAGCTCAGATCCCTCGCACGTTCACAGCGGCGAGCTCGGATCGCGCACACATTCACAGCGGCGAGCTCAGATCCCGCACATTCACAGCGGCGAGCTCAGATCACGCACACATTCACAGCGGCGAGCTCAGATCACGCACACATTCACAGCGGCGAGCTCAGATCACGCACACATTCACACACACACACACACACACATTCACAGCGGCGAGCTCAGATCACGCACACATTCACAGCGGCGAGCTCAGATCACAAACACATTCACAGCGGCAAGCTCAGATCACACACACATTCACAGCGGCGAGCTCAGATCACGCACACATTCACACACACACACACACACACACACACTCACAGCGGCGAGCTCAGATCACGCACACATTCACAGCGGCGAGCTCAGATCACGCACACATTCACACATTCACAGCGGCGAGCTCAGATCACACACACATTCACAGCGGCGAGCTCAGATCACACACACACTCACAGCGGCGAGCTCAGATCACACACACATTCACAGCAGCGAGCTCAGATCACAAACATTCACGGCAGCGAGCTTGGATCCCGCACACATTCACAGCGGCGATCTCAGATCACACAGACATTCACAGCGGCGAGCTCAGATCGCGCACACATTCATAGCGGCGAGCTCGGATGGCGCACACATTCAAAGCGGCGATCTCAGATCACACACAAACATTCACAGCGGCGATCTCAGATCGCGCACACATTCAAAGCGGCGAGCTCAGATCACAAACATTCACAGCAGCGAGCTCAGATCACACACACATTCACAGCGGCGAACTCAGATCATGCAGATTTACAGCAATGAAGTCAGATCACGCACATTCACTCATATCAGGGGACGGAGACTTTGGCAAACAATTTTTTAATACATCTCAAATTAAGAACAGGAAAATAAAATCCTCCCGTATTGTGTATACAGCTCCTCTACCGAGAACAGAGCACACAGAAAGGAAAGCTATAAAATATAGAAAAAGACAAAAAAAAATATCAATGTTGCCACCAGAATAATACACGACCCCTCCAATCAGATGAGCGATATGCAATCTCCTCCAATTACCGATGAGCGATACGCAATCTCCTCCAATCACCGACGAGCGATACGCAATCTCCTCCAATCACCGACGAGCGATACGCGATCTCCACTTACCGATATGCGATCTCCTCCAATCACCGCCGAGCGATACGCGATCTCCTCCAATCACAGACGAGAGATACGCGATCTCCTCCAATCACCGACGAGCGATACGCAATCTCCTCCAATCACCGACGAGCGATACGCAATCTCCACTTACCGATATGCGATCTCCTCCAATCACCGCCGAGCGATACGCGATCTCCTCTAATCACCGACGAGCGATACGCGATCTCCTCCAATCACCGCCGAGCGATACGCGATCTCCTCTAATCACCGACGAGCGATACGCGATCTCCTCCAATCACCGACGAGAGATACGCGATCTCCTCCAATCACCGACGAGCGATATGCGATCTCCTCCAATCACCGACGAGCGATACGCGATCTCCTCCAATTACCAATACGCGATCTCCAATTACCGACGAGCGATACGCGATCTCCTTCAATCACCGACGAGAGATACGCGATCTCCTCCAATCACCGACGAGAGATACGCGATCTCCTCCAATCACCGACGAGAGATACGCGATCTCCTCCAATCACCGACGAGCGATACATATCCCCTTCTCTGATCCGTACTGCAGCCCCTCATCCATCCAGGTAGCTGAGCAGCCGGCAGGGGCCACACGCTTCGGGCAGCTGCCATGGGTCTTTGTACTTTATGGTTGCAGTAAAGAAGCCCCCATGTCAGCCCCCCAGATGGAGTTGTGGGGTAGTGATGTGACGCCATAAGGGTCCACTCAGTCCCCCGGAATGAGACGATCAGTAATTTGCCATTTTGCAGCGCCGCCGCCGTCACTTCCCGCAGATCCGCCATGATTTTCATTATGCCCCAATTTATATTCAAGAATAAATAAATAAATTGTAAAGAAAACGTAGCGGAATGTCAAGAGAAATACTTGATGAAGAGCGGCGCGGGCAGCCCCCCACGGGCGCTGTAGAGGGGGCACTGTTTGTATTCGCAGGGCCAGTCGGACCAGGCGTAGCGGACGGCGGAGATGTGGCGGCATCCGCTAAAGAAGACGGTGATGACTCTGGAGGACGGAGACGTCACCGGAGCCGAGAGCCAGAAGTATCGCGATTCTCCGTCCACATCGAACCCCGCACTGCAGAACACCTATGGATAGATCAATAGTGACTGTGGGGGAGGGGACTATGGGCAACAACATGGCGGACCCCCGCTATCAGCACCCAACCCCCATGGGCGTCAGTCACCTCAAATATGTGGTCGCAGGTGGCGGTGATGAGCAGATCCTGGTTATAGGTGATGTTCATATAGTAATGGTCGTAATAGACGTCAATCCTGTCTGGAAACGGCCCCTGGAAATTAATACGGCGGTCTCCGTACGCAACAGCTCGAGCCCCCAAATACAGTCGGTGTGCCACAGTCAGCTTATCCCGGGGGTGCACACTGTGGAGAGACCCCAAATATAGTCATACAGAATGGCGGGACGGTGACACACGGTGGGGAGAGCAGTGATGAGCAGCGACGAACAGGGGAGCGGGGAACAGAGAAGCGCGAGGAGAGTGTGCACCCCAATAGATCACACGTTGCTGTGATTTCACCTTCCGTACGGAGACTTCTCGTCCCCCAGATCCATGGCGACAGCCATGAAGGTGTTCGGCATCCGGGGGTTCGGGACGTAGCCGTAGTCAGCGGTTTGGTGCCACCTGATGACCGGGAAGTTGTCGTCTTGTTGGCTTTTCTGGTAAGTGCTGAGCTGCAGAGAACAAGCAGAATGTGACCCCGTTACCAGTCACTTGTCCCCCCGCAGTGTGTGCGTCATTACCTGCACAAATCCAAAGGGGAAGGTGGGGTCCGTCTGTCCCAGAGACCCCTCATGGAAGGATCGTCTCCAGTCCTGGATCAGAGCCGGGAAGGTGCAGTTATACAGATTAGTGTTCAGTCCGGTGTTCGCCTCCCCTGAAAAGCAGCGATCAGCAAGGTCAGAATGTGGCAGAGCAGCGGATTAGTGAGGGGGGCAGAGGACTTTGAGCCCCCTCCATCCTCCAGTATCCAGCCCCGTGTGCCCCCGCACCTGGACTCTATGTTCTGGGGTCTCTGCTGCCATCATTGTTTGCAATTTCACCATTTTTACACTTTATGTCAGTGGCGAAAAGCCGACATTTTATTTTTGATTTATCTATAATTTTTTTTGTTTGTTTTGGGCTTCACTCCCAGCAGGTCTCTCAGCATTACAAGAGAGGACGAGGCAGAGAGCACAGTACGGTGCAGAGAGGAGAGGGGTGCACAGTACGGGGCAGAGAGGAGAGGGGCAAAAAGGAGAGCACAGTAAGGGGCAGAGAGGAGAGGGGCAAAAAGGAGAGCACAGTAAGGGGCAGAGAGGAGAGGGGCAGAGAGGAGAGGGGCAGAGAGGAGAGGGGCAGAGAGGAGAGGGGCAGAGAGGAGAGGGGCAGAGAGGAGAGGGGCAGAGAGGAGAGGGGCAGAGAGGAAAGGGGCAGAGAGGAGAGGGGCAGAGCGGAGAGGGGCAGAGCGGAGCGAAGCGCACAGTACGGGGCAGAGCGGAGCGCACAGTACGGGGCAGAGAGGAGAGGGCAGGCTAGGATGTCGTTTATCGGGGGTCTCTATTTTGTACCTTGATACCACACGGCCCCCTTTATGGTCATGTTCAGGAGGGGGTGGATCATAGCGTTCCACAGGACGGAGTATACGCACGGCCCGCCGTACTCTTCCATATACTCGTACCTCCTGCAGGACACGGAGAGAAGCTGTAATGTGCTGCGCTGCGCGGGTCACGACGACCGTCGGTGAGAACAATGGCGGGAGGAGACACGATCACAAGGATTATAATGCCCGGCCCCCTCATACTCATCGCTCTGGATCTTTTCGGGGGTCTTGGAGAGGCCACATGCGGACAGCGCAGTTTTCGATGACCAGGCCTCCACCGGCGTCCCCCCCCACACCGACTCCACCAGTCCTATCGGAAACTTCAACTTTCGAGCCAAATTGCGTCCAAAGATCCAGCAAACGGCAGAAAAATATGTGAAGTTGCCGTGTCCGAGGTTCTCTGTGCAGAATAGAAATAATACCGCAGTCACATGAGGATAATAAACCGCAGACTCTTAAAGGGACGGTCCAAACTTTGTACTAATCTTGGATTCATGTCCGCCCCATTGTCAGGATCTCTGCTTGCCGGCAGTGATGGGTCACAGTCACATGTGCAGCAGGCAGAGCGCGGCTTGTAGCGCGGGACTGTGCGGACCATCTAATGTAAAGTATATAATCCCCCCGCGGTGCGCACGAGGGTCACCAAGGCTTTTATGATGCCTGCTACATCTGGATATCAGAAAAACCTTTACAGACCCAATACGTCTGGACTGCCGACTGATACACTGTAACAAACCCTCAGATCTGTCAGTGATACAAAGCACAGGTTTGCTGTGTGTACATACAGACCCAACACTTCTCACATCTGAGGGTTTGTTACAGTTGCATCTAGTCCACACCATCCTCTGGACTTTACACTGATACACTGTAACAAACCATCAGGTCACCAGCTTACAGAGGGCTGGATAGAATTGTAACAAACCCTCAGCTGTGAGAAGTGTGCAGTCAGGACTGGATTTCAGCCTCTGACTATAAATGAAGCTTTTCTATTCACTGACAGCAAGCAGCTGCTTTCTCACTACAGAGCCGCTACTCACGGGCCGTGGGCACCGACCACTCCAGGTCCACCTTGGCGAGGTCCAGCAGTTCGGTATCGGAGGACTCCAGCGAGGCGGTGAACAGCCGGACATCGGGGTAATGTGCGGCTCGCGCCAGCTCCTGACTGGCATTGAGGATCTGAAACACAAAAGAAGCTGAAGATGCGGAGCGGGGGGCGATCGGGGATAGGGGGTTGATTGGGGGTCGGGGGGCCATCGGGGATAGGGGGCCGCCTACCTGGGATACGGTCATCTCCATATTACTCTGCCCCCCGCAGACCCAGACATCGCCGAACAGGACGTCGTCCAGGTGGATGCTCGTAATCTCCTGCTTGAAGGTCTGCTGGGCGAGCAGGTGATACGGCCCCCCGTGATCCATGGGGTCCAGCAACACCTTCCATATGCCGACATCCCCTGTAGGTGGAATAGCAGAGGTCGTCCAGAGTGGGGGACGTGAAGTGGCAGGAAAGGGGGGGAGAGCGGATGCAGCAGGACCGGGAGGGGGAGAGAGCGGACGCAGGTTTCTGCAGAACTTCTTACAATTTGTAGGCATTGTCAGCATCTCTGCTCGCAGTCGGCCGCATACTGCGAGAGGGAAGGCAGCCAAGGGGTTAATGATTCTTCCCCCCGCTAAACCAGTTCTCCAGCGTGGAGTTCACCGCTTGCTGACATTGAATGGGAACATGACCGCTTCCACCCTCTGGGACGTCGCCCTGCTCACATCTGAGGGTTCGTTACAATGTAGCGGTGCGGCTCTCTGTACTCCCTATTCAGGGAGCTTCTGGAGGGCCATGACAAAGTGTTCTAGTCACTGACAGCATGCAGAGATCTTAAAGGGGCTGCCCACAATTAGAGAAACATTCAGAGCGCCACCCCTGACCGTGGGTCGTGCCCGGTACTGCAGCTTAGCTCCGTTCACTTTAATAGGGCCGAGCCGCAATAGCAGACACAACCCACGGTCAGGGGTGGCGCTCCTTCTAAAAGTGACCTATTTTTTAAAATTCTGGACGACCCCTTTAAGCATTTCCCATGTATCCAGGGCCTGATGCCACCATATACCGCAGCGTCCTCATAGCTTACCGTGGGCGATCACCGCCGTCTTGGACACGGTGTCCGTTCCTCGCAGAAGGGTCACGGTCACCACAGCCCCCACTTCTCCGTAGCCCCACACGACGGCACGGGCCGGCGACTGCTGCAGCACCATGTGGTCCCCATAGTAGGAGGCGAATCTGAACGCAGCCCCTGGAACAGACACAGTGCAGCATTATGGCGCCACTTCTGCCCTCGCCCCGTTACCCCACATAGAGAAGAAACCCCCCACATGGAATACGACCAGTGCTGGCCCCCTGGGGACAGGATCGCACAAGGCAGTGTGGCTACAAGCGGCAGGGAGTCGAGGGGTTAATAAACCAGTGCTCCACTATGGTCACAAGGGCAGAACTTGCTGGGAGAAACACTAATGGGGGATGTGGGGGTCCGGGGTCTATGACCAGTCACATGACCCCACACACAGCGCGCGTATTGTATGTGATCCCCCAACATGTAAGATGGGGGCACTGCAACCCTTAAATGGATGAAAAAAGCCAGATGAGGAAGACATGGCAGCTTTCTTCACAAACCAGCGCCCCCCGGTCTACAGGCTGCGAGCGGTATTACAGGGGCACAAACCCGGAGGACAGAAGGTGACGCTATTTCCTAAAGTAAGCAGCCAAGTTATTCTAAATTCTGGACAACCCCTTTAAGGATTAGGAGACGCTCTTATAACGCTGTCATGGGACATCACGTGAGACCCTCCCCGCCTGTCACATGATCCCACCCGAGACTTTTCCTCCACAGCCTCAGGGAGGATGAGGAGTTCACTCCGAGAGACCCCCGCCGCAGATCCCGGGGGCCACAGGGACCCTCCCGCCGCAGATCCCGGGGGCCACAGGGACCCTCCCGCCGCAGATCCCGGGGGGCTATTACAACCTGTGTGACACTACAACTCCCATCGTGCCCTGTAGCCGCACGTGCAGTGTCGGTCTCCGCAGCCCCAGGACATGGCGGCCGGTACCTGCCCCGGTCAGCAGCGCCCCCAGCAGCAGCAGCAGGCAGCTCCTCACAGACATGTCCGCGGCCTCACCAGGAAGCGCTGCTCTCAGTGCTCTGATAATGGGAGGGGGCGGTGCCTGCGGGCTTGTGATGGGCACCGTCCTTCTCACAGCTGGGAATGCAGCGCAGTGTGTCAGTGGCCGCCTCCTCAGCTACAATGGCAGAAAGGCAGCAATGGAAGGGCCCCGCCCTGCAGCCTGTCCAGATACAAGCTAGTGTTCCCTGGTATCAGCCGCCTCAGGTGAATAGAATGTATTTCTGCTTGCTGCCAGGAATGAATCTCTTTCCTTGCTTTCCCCCGCTTACCCCTCTTTTCCCCTTGCTTTCCCCCTCTGTTCCCCCTCTCTGTCCCTTTCTTTTTCCCCCTCTTCCCTTCTTTCCTCACTACCCCCCTTTTCCCCCTCTCTCTTGTTCCCCTTGTTTCCCCCCCTGTTCCCTCTTCCCCCCCCTCGTTCTCTCCCCCCTCTTCCCCCCCTCTTCCCCCCCTCTTCCCCCCCCCCCCCCTCTTTCCCCCCTAAAAATTATCAACGTAAAAATCACAACTAATATCCCACGGAGGTCTGGAGTTGGAATGATGCTCAAAATCAAAGTGGAAAATGAAGTTACAGGCTGATCCAACTTCAGTGGAAATGACTCAAGACAAGGAAATGATGCTCAGTAGTGTGTGTGGCCTCCACGTGCCTGTATGACATCCATACAACGCCTGGGCATGCTCCTGGTGAGGCAGCGTTTTGTCTCCTGAGGGATCTCCTCCCAGACCTGGACTAAAGCATCTGCCAACTCCTGGGCAGTCTGTGGTGCAACGTGACGTTGGTGGATGGTGCGAGACAAGATGTCCCAGATGTGTTCAATGGGATTCAGGTCTGGGGAACGGGCGGGCCAGTCCATAGCTTCAATGCCTTCATCTTGCAGGAACTGCTGACACACTCCAGCCACATGAGGTCTGGCATTGTCCTGCATTAGGAGGAACCCAGGGCCAACCGCACCAGCATATGGTCTCACAAGGGGTCTGAGGATCTCATCTCGGTACCTAATGGCAGTCAGGCTACCTCTGGTGAGCACATGGAGGGCTGTGCGGACCTCCAAAGAAATGCCACCCCACACCATTACCCACTGCCAAACCAGTCATGCTGAAGGATGTTGCAGGCAGCAGATCGCTCTCCACGGCGTCTCCAGACTCTGTCACGTCTCACATGTGCTTAGTGTGAACCTGCTTTCATCTGTGAAGAGCACAGGGCGCAGTGGTGAATTTGCCAATCCTGGTGTTCTGTGGCAAATGCCAAGTGTCCTGTACGGTGTTGGGCTGTGAGCACTACCCCCATCTGTGGACGTCGGGCACTCAGACCATCCTCAGAGTCAGTTTCTAACCCTTTGTGCAGACCCATGCACATTTGTGGCCTGCTGGAGGTCATTTTGCAGGGCTCTGGCAGTGCTACCTCTGATCCTCCTTGCACAAAGGCTGAGGTAGCGGTCCTGCTGCTGGTTTGTTGCCCTCCTACGGACCCCTCCACATCTCCCGGTGTACTGGCCTGTCTCCTGGTAGGGCCTCCAGCCTCTGGACACTACGCTGACACAGAAAACCTTCTTGACACAGCTCGCATTGATGTGCCATCCTGGATGAGCTGCACTACCAAAAATATCAGCCAGAAAGCATTGGTACTGAGATGTGGTCTGTGGTCCCCACCTGCAGAACCACTCCTTTATTGAGGGTGTCTTGATAATTGCCAATAATTTCCATCTGTTGTCTATTCCATTTGCACAACAGCATGTGAAATTGATTGTCAAACAGTGTTGCTTCCTAAGTGGACAGTTTAATTTCACAGAAGTTTGATTCACTTGGAGTTATATTCTGTTGTTTAAGTGTTCCCTTTATTTTTTTGAGCAGTGTGTGTATATAAGGGGAGGGGGTGGGAGAACGAAAGGAGGAGAATGAGGGCAAGGTGAGCAGTCGAACAAAAGGACAGGAGGGCAGAAGAACAATGTATGGGAGGAGGGGGTTATATAATGTACGGGAGCATATATAATATATGGGGAAATATATGTAATGTACAGGGGTTATATAATGTATGGGAGGAGGAGGTTACATAATGTACGGGAGGATATATAATATATGGGGGAATATATATAATGTATGGGGGAGGGGGTTGTACATACTAATCACAGAAAGTTATGGATATTTAGCTTTCAGGTGAAACTTATAGAAAATGGCGAAAGTTCCCGCTCCAGTGATATTTTCTCCTGACAGTCGGGCATTAAGTAGAAGCAGTGATGGTGGTCTCCTCATCTCAAACTATTTATTGAAACAGAAGCCCACAGTGGTGGTCTATATACCCCAACAACAAATGTCAGTGTCTCAATAACTTGTCCTGTGGCCCTGAGCATCAATTACAGCGGACAACGGCGCCTCCTGCTGTTTACTAGTGGAGTTATTGTCTTCTGACCCACGGCGTCCCACTCTTCATGAATGGCGGCCATCATGTCATTGGGGTACTGAGTTATGAGCCTCTACACGGCCACTCATCTGATCCCAGATAGTTTCTCTGGGATTCAGGTCTGGAGAAAGTGCAGCTGCTCCATGTGAGGTTCCACCTGGTCTCTATGTGAGGTCCCCCAGTATCAATGTGAGGTCCCCCCGTATCAATGTGAGGACCCTCAGTATCAATGTGAGGTTCCCCCCGGTCTCTGAGGCCCCCCGGTCTCTATGTGAGGTCCGCCAGTATCAATGTGAGGTCCCCCCGGTCTCCATGTGAGTTCCCCCGGTCTCCATGTGAGGTTCCCCCCGGTCTTCATGTGAGGTTCCTCCGGTCTCCATGTGAGGTCCCCCAGTATCAATGTGAGGTTCCACCTGGTCTCTATGTGAGGTCCCCCAGTATCAATGTGAGGTTCCCCCGTATCAACGTGAGGACCCTCAGTATCAATGTGAGGTTCCCCCCGGTCTCTGAGGCCCCCCGGTCTCTATGTGAGGTCCGCCAGTATCAATGTGAGGTCCCCCCGGTCTCCATGTGAGGTTCCCCCCGGTCTCCATGTGAGTTCCCCCCGGTCTCCATGTGAGTTCCCCCGGTCTCCATGTGAGGTTCCCCCCGGTCTCCATGTGAGGTTCCCCCCGGTCTCTATGTGAGATTCCCCCCGGTCTCCATGTGAGGTCCCCCGGTCTCCATGTGAGGTTCCCCCGGGTCTTCATGTGAGGTTCTCCCGGTCTCCATGTGAGGTTCTCCCCGGTCTCCATGTGAGGTTCCCCCCGATCTCCATGTGAGGTTCCCCCCGGTCTCCATGTGAGGTTCCCCCCGGTCTCCATGTGAGGTTCCCCCCGGTCTCCATGTGAGGTTCCCCCCGGTCTCCATGTGAGGTTCTCCCCGGTCTCCATGTGAGGTTCTCCCCGGTCTCCATGTGAGGTCACCCTGGTCTCCGGCAGCTGATGGACCTCTATGAGCCGGAGCATGGTCGTCCATGAAGATAACATGAGGCTGGTGTCTATGCAGAGGCACAATGACTGAATTGATGACATTCTAATAGTCACGAGGATGAAGTTGGTTTCTTATTCGGCAATTTTGTCTTTTCTGTTTTTTTATAGGTTTCACAACAAAAAATAATCCTCACAGTAATCACATACACTGCAGCGAGGAGCCTGATGTGAATACACTTAATAGCAGCAACAAAAATTATAAAACTGGCACAAAAGTGGGCACCGAAGGGCATTAATGAAAGGGTTAAATACTTTGGGCCACTGATATCACACTGCAGACATATAGAACAGGGTGTGACGGGGTGTACGGCAGAGCAAGAAGGGACAACAGGCCAAGGGATGATTCCACAGATTTATTATCAAGAACGCTGGAACAACACATGCAGGTAGATCTACAGAGTCCACAATTAGTCCAACAGAACTGGTTCGGGGGCACCTCCCGATAATCCTGGTGCCAGCTAACAAAACAATAGTCCACATGAGTCCAAGCGATTACAAAACAATCCCACGAACGACGAGATATGTCCTCAGCTCAAGTCTCGCCCCGTTCGCTTCCGCAGTCACAGATGGACATGGGGTCTTGCCTCAGCTAAGAATCCCCACTCCTTCTCCTACAAAAGTCAACTCACATCTGATCTCAAAATAAGAATGGATTGTCTGGGATCCGCCCATGAAGGGGGGTAGGGGGTCACACCTTCTATTCAATGGTTGGGGCCATCCGAAGATTCTAGACTGTTCGGCTCCGTAGTATGTACATTTGACTAGCCACCTGCTGTGAGGAAGAATGGCTATTCCTTCACTAGTTGACAAAGCTTAATTACATTATAGCTTAGGGCTGCAAGTATTGGGGGAAGGAGACATTGTTACAGGTTAATCTACGTTCACATTAGCGTTCGGCGCCGCAGCATCGGGCGCCGCAGCGTCGCCGCATGCGTCATGCGCCCCTATATTTAACATGGGGGCGCATGGACATGCGTTGTGCTGCGTTTTGCGACGCATGGCCGCAAGCGTTGGGCGCAGAGAACGCAACAAGTTGCATTTTTTTGCGTCCAACTTTCGGCAAAAAAGGACGCATGCGTCGCAAAACGCAGCGTTTTAGCGTGCGTTTTGTTGCGGTTTTGTTTGCGTTGTGCGTTGCGTCGCCTACGCAGCGGCGCACAACGCAAATGTGAACGTAGCCTAACTCCCAACACAAGAACATACATAAATTACTGCTAATAGAAACCAGAGAACAGTTACATACATCAAATGGCATATTATTCAAATACAGGACAGGGTAAAAGTACATATCATGACAATCCCTTCCCCTCCCAATTTGTGTACGTACTAGGGACCTCTACAGGTCGCTGGTTAAGTACACACAGGCAGAGCGTAACTTACATGTGGCTTCGTGCAGCCACGAATTGGCATCGTAGCTCTCCCACATCATTGCCCAGGAGAACATCTGCAGGCAGACCACCCATCACCCCAACCACACATCGCCTGACCCCAAAACCAAAGTTCAGATCCACAGTGGCTGTGGGAATAGTCCTCCATTGCCCACCAGCCAGTTTAATGACAATCCCAGGTCCTCTATGGATTGCCTCAGGCCGAACCACTCGGGGATCAGCCAGTGTGAGGAAAGCCCCTGAGTCACAAAATCCAATAAGTCTCTGTCCATCCAGCACGACCTCCTGCAAGTGCTTACCTCGATGAGCAGAAGTCGTCATAGCTGCAGGTCGCACACCATAGACTCCTAGTGGTGCAACATGGGTGGGTGAGGCACTAGGCCAGTCCTCACGTAGTGGTGACACGTCTTCCTCCATGGCACTTGGCTGTACATAATTAATAATATGACTGGGTACAGGATCAATCCTCATTTGAACAGCTGGGCAGGAGGCTTGCAGATGCCCCGGCTGCCCACATCGATAGCATCTGTGCTGGGTCTCACTCCATCCAAGGCGTCCTCTTGGGCGAGGGGTAAGGGAACCTGGAGGCCGGCTCCCACCTAAAGGTGTTGTAGGGGTTTGAGGACGACTCCTCCATGGGCTGGCTGGGCATGAGGCCTGCAGATGCCCCGGATGCCCACAACCATAACACCTGCGCTCTGCTACTTCCTCTCCTCGTCGTATTCCAGAAAATGCAGTAGAAGCAACTGGAGGCACATTTACATGGGTATCAGCATGAGGTGGTGGCTTAGAGGAACAGGGAACAATGGGGACAGAAGAACTGGGGGCCACCGATGTTGTGGAGCTGGTAGGCCTCTCTCCATCCTCCAACAGAACCCTCCACTGAGGCTTGATGGTGAGAGCCTCATCAGCGAGAGATGCAGCTTCTTCCACTGTCGCTGGTCTCCTCTCACGCACCCATTCCCGGATCTCCGCAGGGCACTTGAAGTAAAACTCTTTTAGGATAACCTGGAGGAAGGTCTCCCAGGTTAAGGCCTCCTCTGCCTCCAGCCAGCGATGACATATTTGTTTGAGTCGATGAGCATATATCTTAAAAGACACTTCCCCATCACAAGCTAAAGTACGGAACTGAGTCCTGTAAGTGTCTGGCGTCACAGCATAATGTTCTAGAATAGTCTGTTTAATCTCCGCATACTCACGGTTCCCCCGAGGGTCCATAGCTCTATAGGCTTCGGCAGCTCCACCCTCTAAGAGCCCCACAAGATGTCGGACTCGCTCCCTGTCCGGGACTTCCAATAATCGACACTGATGCTCAAAGTCCTGGAAGAAGCCCTCAATGTCGCCTGTAGCCTCATTAAATGGCTTGAAGTCTTTGCGGGACACTCTGAGGAGTTCCCTCATGGTGGGTGCTGGGGTTACAGTCTGTCTGGAGCTTCTAGCTGTTTCCAAAGCGATCTGCCTCTCCAGCAATGCCATCTCCTGAGCTCTGTCCTCAGCTCTGTGAATGGCCTCCCTCTCCTCGGCTCTGTGAATGGCCTCCCTCTCCTGAGCTCTGTGAATGGCCTCCCTCTCCTGAGCTCTGTGAATGGCCTCCCTCTTATCGTTTATGGTGGCCTCTTCTCCGAGCAATGCCAACTCCTCCTCGTACCACACAACCCACTGACTTTTTTGGGTATTTACCTCCGGCTGCAGTCTTTCCTCCATTTGCTGTGAGGATCCTTCCTCAGCGTCATCTTGCAGGCGAACTCCTTCCAAAGCCTCAATTAGCTGCTCCTTGGAGAGTCCTTTAAAATGGACTCCTACTTCACGGGCCTTTGATTGTAGGCTCCCCAAAGTCCAGTTCTTGTACCCTGCGGTGCTGGTTCCCGATGTTGGGCCATTGTCCTCCATTCCTTCTGCTCTGATCCCGCTGCTTGCCACCAGTTTGTGACGGGGTGTACGGCAGAGCAAGAAGGGACAACAGGCCAAGGGATGATTCCACAGATTTATTATCAAGAACGCTGGAACAACACATGCAGGTAGATCTACAGAGTCCACAATTAGTCCAACAGAACAGGTTCGGGGGCACCTCCCGATAATCCTTGTGCCAGCTAACAAAACAATAGTCCACACGAGTCCAAGCGATCACAAAACAATCCCACGAACGACGAGATATGTCCTCAGCTCAAGTCTCGCCCCGTTCGCTTCCGCAGTCACAGATGGACATGGGGTCTTGCCTCAGCTAAGAATCCCCACTCCTTCTTCAAAAGTCAACTCACATCTGATCTCAAAATAAGAATGTATTGTCTGAGCTCCTGGGATCCGCCCATGAAGGGGGGTAGGGGGTCACACCTTCTATTCAATGGTTGGGTCCATCCGAAGATTCTAGACTGTTCGGCTCCGTAGTATGTACATTTGACTAGCCACCTGCTGTGAGGAAGAATGGCTATTCCTTCACTAGTTGACAAAGCTTAATTACATTATAGCTTAGGGCTGCAAGTATTGGGGGAAGGAGACATTGTTACAGGTTACGTTCACATTAGCGTTAAGCTAATGTGCGTCGGGTTTGCGTTGGCGACGCAGCGGCGACGCATGCGTCATGCGCCCCCTATACTTAACATGGGGGACGCATGCGGTTTTTTTTGTTGCGTTGTGCCACACATGCGTCTTTTTTGCCGCAAGCGTCGGACCAAGAAAACGCAACAAGTTGCATTTTTCTTGCGTCCGATTTTCGGCAAAAACCGACGCATGCGTCGCAAAACGCAGCGTTTTTGCGTGCGTTTTGCCGCGTTTTTGCGTGCGTTGTGCGTTGCGTCGCCGACGCAGCGGCGCACAACGCTAGTGTGAACTTAGCCTTACAGGTAACTCCCAACACAAGAACATACATAAATTACTGCTAATAGAAACCAGAGAACAGTTACATACATCAAATGGCATATTATTCAAATACAGGACAGGGTAAAAGTACATATCATGACACAGGGAGCCCCACATCAAACCCAGGTCTCCAGCCTCACCCAAATGGGTTCTGGGCATCAAAGTGGGCAGTCAATTTTGGCCATTTGAATAAGTAACTGATGTTTTTAAGGGGTTAAATGACTTTGAGCCACTGATCTCACACTAAGGGCTCATTTCCACTTGCGAGACATACATCCGTGTCTCCCAGGTTAAAACCAAGCTCTGGTGTCGGCACTTCAGAGCGGAGCGTGCGGCCGCATAGTAACACATGGAGCTGCACACTCCGCTCCCAAGTGGCAGCGCCAGAGCTTGGTTTTAACCTGCGAGACACGGACGTATGTCTCGCAAGTGGAAATAAGCCCTAAGGCTGCCGTCACATGATCAGTATTTGGTCAGTATTTTACATCAGTATTTGTAAGGCTAGGTTCTCATTGCGTTATAGTGAGAGCGCTAACGGACAGCGTTGCACGGCGAAATTAACGCCGTGCAACGCGTCCGTTAGCGCTCCCATTGCCAGCCATGTTAAAGCGCATTGCTAGCGCGTGCCTTTTTCGGCACGCGCTAGCGATGTGCCGTTCTTTTGTGGCGCGCCTCGGACGCTGCAAGCAGCGTCCGCGGCGCGCCCGAGGTCCGTTCACTGCTCTCGCAGATCGGGGATCTGCGCTAGCGGGGACGTTTAACGCGACCCTGAAAAAGACATTGGGTTAGCGCAATCCGCTAGCGCTTAGCGCTAAACGGATTGCCCTAACGCAATGAGAACCTAGCCTTAGCCAAAACCAGGAGTGGAACAATTAGAGGAAAAGTATAATAGAAATATATGCACCACTTCTGTATTTATCACCCACTCCTGGTTTTGACTTACAAATACTGATGTAAAATACTGACCAAATCCTGAGCGTGTGACGGCAGCCTAAGAATACATAATAATAATCTTTATTTTTATATAGCGCTAACATATTCCACAGCGCTTTACAGTTTGCACACATTATCATCGCTGTCCCCGTGGAGGCTCACAATCTAAATTCCCTATCTGTATGTCTTTGGAATGTGGGAGGAAACTGGAGATCCCAGAGGAAACCCACGCAAACCCAAGGAGAACATACAAACTCCTTGCAGATGTTCTCCAGGGTGGGATTTGAACCCAGGACTCCAGTGCTGCAAGTCTGCAGTGCTAACCACTGAGCACCGTATAGTGCTAAGCTAACCACTACGCCACCGTGTATAGTGCTACCACTGAGCCACTGTATATAGTGCTACCACTGAGCCACTGTATATAGTGCTAACCACTGAGCCACCGTATATAGTGCTACCACTGAGCCACTATATATAGTGCTAACCATTGAGCCACTGTATATAGTGCTAGCCACTGTATATTTTGCTAACCACTGAGCCACCGTTTATAGTGCTAACCACTGAGCCACCGTATATAGTGCTAACCACTGAGCCACCGTATTTAGTGCTAACCACTGAGGCACCATATATAGTGCTACCACTGAGCCACCGTTTATAGTGCTAACCACTGAGCCACCGTATTTAGTGCTAACCACTGAGCCACCGTATATTGTGCTAACCACTGAGCCAGCGTATTTAGTACTAACCACTGAGCCACAGAATATAGTGCTAACCACTGAGCCACCGTATATAGTGCTACCACTGAGCCACTGTATATAGTGCTAACCATTGAGCCACTGTATATAGTGCTAGCCACTGTATATTTTGCTAACCACTGAGCCACCGTTTATAGTGCTAACCACTGAGCCACCGTATATAGTGCTAACCACTGAGCCACCGTATTTAGTGCTAACCACTGAGCCACCGTATATAGTGCAAACCACTGAGCCACCGTATATTATTATTATTATTATTATTTATTATTATAGCGCCATTTATTCCATGGCGCTTTACATGTGAGGAGGGGTATACATAATAAAAACAAGTACAATAATCTTGACCGATACAAGTCACAACTGGAACAGGAGGAGAGAGGACCCTGCCCGCGAGGGCTCACAATCTACAAGGGATGGGTGAGGATACAGTAGGTGAGTATATTGTGCTAACCACTTAGCCACCGTATTTAGTACTAACCACTGAGCCACAGTATATAGTGCTAACCACTGAGCCACCGTGCTGCCCACAGATGTGTATTCTTAGTGTGAGGTCAGTGGTCCAAAGGCATTTAACCCCTTAAAAACATCAGTTACTTATTCAAATCTGTGAAAATCAGCTGTTTGCCCATTTTGATGCCCAGAACCCATTTGGGCCAGGCTGGAGGGTCCTGGGTTTGATGCGAGGGATCACTATGCATGTAATAGATGTGTGAGATCACTGGCCCAAAGTCATTTAACCCTTTCATTAACGCCCTTCGGTGCCCATTTTGACGCCCATCTTTGTGCCAGTTTTATAGGCAGCATATATGCCATTTTGTAGCTGTTATTAAGTGTATTCCCATCAGGCTCCTCGCTGCATTGTATTATTACTATTATTATTACTGTGATGATTATTATTTGTTGTTAATCCTATAAAAAACAGAAAAGAAGAAACTGACGAATAAGAAGCCGACTTCAGCCTGGTCTAGTAGTCGGGGCTTGTCACACAGTGCAGGGCCGGTCTGTAGGACGAGACCCCGCTGCCGGCGGTCACTGCGCACACTCCCGATCACGGGGGGCTACAAGCTAGAGAACAGCAAGTCCTGCAGAAAGTCCGGAGACATCGAGCAGTCAGAGGCGTCACGTGAAGACCTCGGGGAAAGGTCAGAGGTCATTGTAATTCCTGAAAGGTCACCAAAAGCCGAACATCCGGGACTTCGAATCCTGGACACGGTGCACTGATGACGTCACAACACTGACTGCAGCCGTCTGAGCCTTGCCCCGCCCCGTACATCAGTCATGTGACCTAGTTGTCATGGGAACGTAGAGTAACAAGGAAGCGTCTTCCACCCGAGTAACTGACTGAGCAAGACGAGCAGGTAACGGAGCAAAACCGCACAAAGCAACAGAAAACTGAGCGGAGCCGCATGTAACGGAGCAAAACCGCACAGCGCGGAGATGTGACCGCGTCTCACTGCAATATATACTGTATATCTCTCGTGTGCTGTCTGGCGGCCGCTCTTCTGCCGTCTTGTGACCTGTCCCCTTATTATACAGTGAAGGGGGCTGGGGGTCTCCGCTGTGCTCAGATAAGGTGCTATAAGGTGTTATCCGCACACGCTCGGGTGCTGGGGGTCTCCGCTGTGCTCAGATAAGGTGCTATAAGGTGTTATCCGCACATGCTCGGGTGCTGGGGGTCTCCGCTGTGCTCAGATAAGGTGCTATAAGGTGTTATCCGCACACGCTCGGGGGCTGGGGGTCTCCGCTGTGCTCAGATAAGGTGCTTTAAGATGTTATCCGCACACGCTCGGGTGCTGGGGGTCTCCGCTGTGCTCAGATAAGGTGCTATAAGGTGTTATCCGCACACGCTCGGGGGCTGGGGGTCTCCGCTGTGCTCAGATAAGGTGCTATAAGATGTTATCTGCACACGCTCGGGGGCTGGGGGTCTCCGCTGTGCTCAGATAAGGTGCTATAAGGTGTTATCCGCACATGCTCCGGTGCTGGGGGTCTCCGCTGTGCTCAGATAAGGTGCTATAAGGTGTTATCCGCACACGCTCTGGTGCTGGGGGTCTCCGCTGTGCTCAGATAAGGTGCTATAAGGTGTTATCTGCACACGATCGGGTGCTGGGGGTCTCCGCTGTGCTCAGATAAGGTGCCATAAGGTGTTATCCGCACACGCTCGGGTGCTGGGGGTCTCCGCTGTGCTCAGATAAGGTGCTATAAGGTGTTATCTGCACACGATCGGGTGCTGGGGGTCTCCGCTGTGCTCAGATAAGGTGCCATAAGGTGTTATCCGCACACGCTCGGGTGCTGGGGGTCTCCGCTGTGCTCAGATAAGGTGCTATAAGGTTTTATCCGCACACGCTCGGGGGCTGGGGGTCTCCGCTGTGCTCAGATAAGGTGCTATAAGGTGTTATCTGCACACGCTCGGGTGCTGGGGGTCTCCGCTGTGCTCAGATAAGGTGCTATAAGGTGTTATCTGCACACGCTCGGGGGCTGGGGGTCTCCGCTGTGCTCAGATAAGGTGCTATAAGATGTTATCTGCACATGCTCGGGGGCTGGGGGTCTCCGCTGTGCTCAGATAAGGTGCTATAAGATGTTATCTGCGCACGCTCGGGGGCTGGGGGTCTCCGCTGTGCTCAGATAAGGTGCTATAAGGTGTTATCCACACATGCTCGGGGGCTGGGGGTCTCCGCTGTGCTCAGATAAGGTGCTATAAGATGTTATCTGCACATGCTCGGGGGCTGGGGGTCTCCGCTGTGCTCAGATAAGGTGCTATAAGGTGTTATCCGCACATGCTCTGGTGCTGGGGGTCTCCGCTGTGCTCAGATAAGGTGCTATAAGGTGTTATCCGCACATGCTCGGGTGCTGGGGGTCTCTGCTGTGCTCAGATAAGGTGCTATAAGGTGTTATCTGCACAAGCTCGGGGGCTGGGGGTCTCCGCTGTGCTCAGATAAGGTGCTATAAGGTGTTATCCGCACACGCTCGGGTGCTGGGAGTCTCCGCTGTGCTCAGATAAGGTGCTATAAGATGTTATCTGCACACGCTCGGGTGCTGGGGGTCTCCGCTGTGCTCAGATAAGGTGCTATAAGGTGTTATCCGCACACGCTCGGGGGCTGGGGGTCTCCGCTGTGCTCAGATAAGGTGCTATAAGGTGTTATCTGCACACGATCGGGTGCTGGGGATCTCCGCTGTGCTCAGATAAGGTGCCATAAGGTGTTATCCGCACACGCTCGGGTGCTGGGGGTCTCCGCTGTGCTCAGATAAGGTGCTATAAGGTGTTATCCGCACACGCTCGGGTGCTGGGAGTCTCCGCTGTGCTCAGATAAGGTGCTATAAGGTGTTATCCGCACACGCTCGGGGGCTGGGGGTCTCCGCTGTGCTCAGATAAGGTGCTATAAGATGTTATCTGCACACGCTCGGGGGCTGGGGGTCTCCGCTGTGCTCAGATAAGGTGCTATAAGGTGTTATCCGCACATGCTCCGGTGCTGGGGGTCTCCGCTGTGCTCAGATAAGGTGCTATAAGATGTTATCTGCACACGCTCGGGTGCTGGGGGTCTCCGCTGTGCTCAGATAAGGTGCTATAAGGTGTTATCCGCACACGCTCGGGGGCTGGGGGTCTCCGCTGTGCTCAGATAAGGTGCTATAAGGTGTTATCTGCACACGATCGGGTGCTGGGGGTCTCCGCTGTGCTCAGATAAGGTGCCATAAGGTGTTATCCGCACACGCTCGGGTGCTGGGGGTCTCCGCTGTGCTCAGATAAGGTGCTATAAGGTGTTATCTGCACACGATCGGGTGCTGGGGGTCTCCGCTGTGCTCAGATAAGGTGCCATAAGGTGTTATCCGCACACGCTCGGGTGCTGGGGGTCTCCGCTGTGCTCAGATAAGGTGCTATAAGGTTTTATCCGCACACGCTCGGGGGCTGGGGGTCTCCGCTGTGCTCAGATAAGGTGCTATAAGGTGTTATCTGCACACGCTCGGGTGCTGGGGGTCTCCGCTGTGCTCAGATAAGGTGCTATAAGATGTTATCTGCACACGATCGGGTGCTGGGGGTCTCCGCTGTGCTCAGATAAGGTGCTATAAGGTGTTATCCGCACATGCTCCGGTGCTGGGGGTCTCCGCTGTGCTCAGATAAGGTGCTATAAGGTGTTATCTGCACACGCTCGGGGGCTGGGGGTCTCCGCTGTGCTCAGATAAGGTGTTATAAGGTGTTATCTGCACACGCTCGGGGGCTGGGGGTCTCTGCTGTGCTCAGATAAGGTGCTATAAGGTGTTATCTGCACACGCTCAGGGGCTGGGGGTCTCCGCTGTGCTCAGATAAGGTGCTATAAGATGTTATCTGCACATGCTCGGGGGCTGGGGGTCTCCGCTGTGCTCAGATAAGGTGCTATAAGATGTTATCTGCGCACGCTCAGGGGCTGGGGGTCTCCGCTGTGCTCAGATAAGGTGCTATAAGATGTTATCTGCACACGCTCGGGGGCTGGGGGTCTCCGCTGTGCTAAGATAAGGTGCTATAAGGTGTTATCCGCACATGCTCTGGTGCTGGGGGTCTCCGCTGTGCTCAGATAAGGTGCTATAAGGTGTTATCCACACATGCTCGGGGGCTGGGGGTCTCCGCTGTTCTCAGATAAGGTGCTATAAGATGTTATCTGCACACGCTCGGGGGCTGGGGGTCTCCGCTGTGCTAAGATAAGGTGCTATAAGGTGTTATCCGCACATGCTCTGGTGCTGGGGGTCTCCGCTGTGCTCAGATAAGGTGCTATAAGGTGTTATCCGCACATGCTCGGGTGCTGGGGGTCTCTGCTGTGCTCAGATAAGGTGCTATAAGGTGTTATCTGCACAAGCTCGGGGGCTGGGGGTCTCCGCTGTGCTCAGATAAGGTGCTATAAGGTGTTATCCGCACACGCTCGGGTGCTGGGAGTCTCCGCTGTGCTCAGATAAGGTGCTATAAGGTGTTATCCGCACACGCTCGGGTGCTGGGGGTCTCCGCTTTGCTCAGATAAGGTGCTATAAGGTGTTATCCGCACATGCTCGGGTGCTGGGGGTCTCCGCTGTGCTCAGATAAGGTGCTATAAGGTGTTATCTGCACACGCTCGGGGGCTGGGGGTCTCCGCTGTGCTCAGATAAGGTGCTATAAGGTGTTATCTGCACACGCTCGGGGGCTGGGGGTCACCGCTGTGCTCAGATAAGGTGCTATAAGGTGTTATCTGCACACGCTCGGGGGCTGGGGGTCTCTGCTGTGCTCAGATAAGGTGCTATAAGGTGTTATTTGCACACGCTCAGGGGCTGGGGGTCTCCGCTGTGCTCAGATAAGGTGCTATAAGATGTTATCTGCACACGCTCGGGGGCTGGGGGTCTCCGCTGTGCTCAGATAAGGTGCTATAAGATGTTATCTGCGCACGCTCGGGGGCTGGGGGTCTCCGCTGTGCTCAGATAAGGTGCTATAAGGTGTTATCCGCACATGCTCGGGGGCTGGGGGTCTCCGCTGTGCTCAGATAAGGTGCTATAAGATGTTATCTGCGCACGCTCGGGGGCTGGGGGTCTCCGCTGTGCTCAGATAAGGTGCTATAAGGTGTTATCCGCACATGCTCGGGGGCTGGGGGTCTCCGCTGTGCTCAGATAAGGTGCTATAAGATGTTATCTGCACACGCTCGGGGGCTGGGGGTCTCCGCTGTGCTCAGATAAGGTGCTATAAGGTGTTATCCGCACATGCTCTGGTGCTGGGGGTCTCCGCTGTGTTCAGATAAGGTGCTATAAGGTGTTATCCGCACATGCACGGGTGCTGGAGGTCTCTGCTGTGCTCAGATAAGGTGCTATAAGGTGCTATCTGCACAAGCTCGGGGGCTGGGGGTCTCCGCTGTGCTCAGATAAGGTGCTATAAGGTGTTATCCGCACACGCTCGGGTTCTGGGGGTCTCCGCTTTGCTCAGATAAGGTGCTATAAGGTGTTATCCGCACATGCTCGGGTGCTGGGGGTCTCCGCTGTGCTCAGATAAGGTGCTATAAGGTGTTATCTGCACACGCTCGGGGGCTGGGGGTCTCCGCTGTGCTCAGATAAGGTGCTATAAGGTGTTATCTGCAAACGCTTGGGGGCTGGGGGTCTCCGCTGTGCTCAGATAAGGTGCTTTAAGATGTTATCTGCACATGCTCGGGGGCTGGGGGTCTCCGCTGTGCTCAGATAAGGTGCTATAAGGTGTTATCCGCACATGCTCGGGGGCTGGGGGTCTCTGCTGTGCTCAGATAAGGTGCTATAAGATGTTATCTGCACACGCTCGGGGGCTGGGGGTCTCCGCTGTGCTCAGATAAGGTGCTATAAAGTGTTATCCGCACATGCTCCGGTGCTGGGGGTCTCCGCTGTGCTCAGATAAGGTGCTATAAGGTGTTATCCGCACATGCTCGGGTGCTGGGGGTCTCTGCTGTGCTCAGATAAGGTGCTATAAGGTGTTATCTGCACACGCTCGGGTGCTGGTGGTCTCCGCTGTGCTCAGATAAGGTGCTATAAGGTGTTATCCGCACACGCTCGGGTGCTGGGGGTCTCCGCTGTGCTCAGATAAGGTGCTATAAGATGTTATCCGCACATGCTCGGGGCTGGGGGTCTCCGCTGTGCTCAGATAAGGTACTATAAGGTGTTATCCGCACACGCTCGGGGGCTGGGGGTCTCCGCTGTGCTCAGATAAGGTGCTATAAGGTGTTATCTGCACACGATCGGGTGCTGGGGGTCTCCGCTGTGCTCAGATAAGGTGCCATAAGGTGTTATCCGCACACGCTCGGGTGCTGGGGGTCTCCGCTGTGCTCAGATAAGGTGCTATAAGGTGTTATCTGCACACGATCGGGTGCTGGGGGTCTCCGCTGTGCTCA
Organism: Ranitomeya variabilis; assembly: GCF_051348905.1. Taxonomy (NCBI): domain Eukaryota; kingdom Metazoa; phylum Chordata; class Amphibia; order Anura; family Dendrobatidae; genus Ranitomeya; species Ranitomeya variabilis. The sequence continues at coordinate 252,537,598 of NC_135235.1, forward strand.
GATAAGGTGCCATAAGGTATTATCCGCACACGCTCGGGTGCTGGGGGTCTCCGCTGTGCTCAGATAAGGTGCTATAAGGTTTTATCCGCACATGCTCGGGGGCTGGGGGTCTCCGCTGTGCTCAGATAAGGTGCTATAAGGTGTTATCTGCACACGCTCGGGTGCTGGGGGTCTCCGCTGTGCTCAGATAAGGTGCTATAAGATGTTATCTGCACACGATCGGGTGCTGGGGGTCTCCGCTGTGCTCAGATAAGGTGCTATAAGGTGTTATCCGCACATGCTCCGGTGCTGGGGGTCTCCGCTGTGCTCAGATAAGGTGCTATAAGGTGTTATCTGCACACGCTCGGGGGCTGGGGGTCTCCGCTGTGCTCAGATAAGGTGCTATAAGGTGTTATCTGCACACGCTCGGGGGCTGGGGGTCTCTGCTGTGCTCAGATAAGGTGCTATAAGGTGTTATCTGCACACGCTCAGGGGCTGGGGGTCTCCGCTGTGCTCAGATAAGGTGCTATAAGATGTTATCTGCACATGCTCGGGGGCTGGGGGTCTCCGCTGTGCTCAGATAAGGTGCTATGAGATGTTATCTGCGCACGCTCGGGGGCTGGGGGTCTCCGCTGTGCTCAGATAAGGTGCTATAAGGTGTTATCTGCACACGATCGGGTGCTGGGGGTCTCCGCTGTGCTCAGATAAGGTGCCATAAGGTGTTATCCGCACACGCTCGGGTGCTGGGGGTCTCCGCTGTGCTCAGATAAGGTGCTATAAGGTTTTATCCGCACATGCTCGGGGGCTGGGGGTCTCCGCTGTGCTCAGATAAGGTGCTATAAGGTGTTATCTGCACACGCTCGGGTGCTGGGGGTCTCCGCTGTGCTCAGATAAGGTGCTATAAGATGTTATCTGCACACGATCGGGTGCTGGGGGTCTCCGCTGTGCTCAGATAAGGTGCTATAAGGTGTTATCCGCACATGCTCCGGTGCTGGGAGTCTCCGCTGTGCTCAGATAAGGTGCTATAAGGTGTTATCTGCACACGCTCGGGGGCTGGGGGTCTCCGCTGTGCTCAGATAAGGTGCTATAAGGTGTTATCTGCACACGCTCGGGGGCTGGGGGTCTCTGCTGTGCTCAGATAAGGTGCTATAAGGTGTTATCTGCACACGCTCAGGGGCTGGGGGTCTCCGCTGTGCTCAGATAAGGTGCTATAAGATGTTATCTGCACATGCTCGGGGGCTGGGGGTCTCCGCTGTGCTCAGATAAGGTGCTATAAGATGTTATCTGCGCACGCTCGGGGGCTGGGGGTCTCCGCTGTGCTCAGATAAGGTGCTATAAGGTGTTATCCGCACAAGCTCGGGGGCTGGGGGTCTCCGCTGTGCTCAGATAAGGTGCTATAAGATGTTATCTGCACACGCTCGGGGGCTGGGGGTCTCCGCTGTGCTCAGATAAGGTGCTATAAGGTGTTATCCGCACATGCTCTGGTGCTGGGGGTCTCCGCTGTGCTCAGATAAGGTGCTATAAGGTGTTATCCGCACATGCTCGGGTGCTGGGGGTCTCTGCTGTGCTCAGATAAGGTGCTATAAGGTGTTATCTGCACAAGCTCGGGGGCTGGGGGTCTCCGCTGTGCTCAGATAAGGTGCTATAAGGTGTTATCCGCACACGCTCGGGTGCTGGGAGTCTCCGCTGTGCTCAGATAAGGTGCTATAAGGTGTTATCCGCACACGCTCGGGTGCTGGGGGTCTCCGCTTTGCTCAGATAAGGTGCTATAAGGTGTTATCCGCACATGCTCGGGTGCTGGGGGTCTCCGCTGTGCTCAGATAAGGTGCTATAAGGTGTTATCTGCACACGCTCGGGGGCTGGGGGTCTCCGCTGTGCTCAGATAAGGTGCTATAAGGTGTTATCTGCACACGCTAGGGGGCTGGGGGTCACCGCTGTGCTCAGATAAGGTGCTATAAGGTGTTATCTGCACACGCTCGGGGGCTGGGGGTCTCTGCTGTGCTCAGATAAGGTGCTATAAGGTGTTATCTGCACACGCTCAGGGGCTGGGGGTCTCCGCTGTGCTCAGATAAGGTGCTATAAGATGTTATCTGCACATGCTCGGGGGCTGGGGGTCTCCGCTGTGCTCAGATAAGGTGCTATAAGATGTTATCTGCGCACGCTCGGGGGCTGGGGGTCTCCGCTGTGCTCAGATAAGGTGCTATAAGGTGTTATCCGCACATGCTCGGGGGCTGGGGGTCTCCGCTGTGCTCAGATAAGGTGCTATAAGATGTTATCTGCACACGCTCGGGGGCTGGGGGTCTCTGCTGTGCTCAGATAAGGTGCTATAAGGTGTTATCCGCACATGCTCTGGTGCTGGGGGTCTCCGCTGTGCTCAGATAAGGTGCTATAAGGTGTTATCCGCACATGCTCGGGTGCTAGAGGTCTCTGCTGTGCTCAGATAAGATGCTATAAGGTGCTATCTGCACAAGCTCGGGGGCTGGGGGTCTCCGCTGTGCTCAGATAAGGTGCTATAAGGTGTTATCCGCACACGCTCGGGTGCTGGGGGTCTCCGCTTTGCTCAGATAAGGTGCTATAAGGTGTTATCCGCAGATGCTCGGGTGCTGGGGGTCTCCGCTGTGCTCAGATAAGGTGCTATAAGGTGTTATCTGCACACGCTCGGGGGCTGGGGGTCTCCGCTGTGCTCAGATAAGGTGCTATAAGGTGTTATCTGCAAACGCTTGGGGGCTGGGGGTCTCCGCTGTGCTCAGATAAGGTGCTTTAAGATGTTATCTGCACATGCTCGGGGGCTGGGGGTCTCCGCTGTGCTCATATAAGGTGCTATAAGGTGTTATCCGCACATGCTCGGGGGCTGGGGGTCTCTGCTGTGCTCAGATAAGGTGCTATAAGATGTTATCTGCACACGCTCGGGGGCTGGGGGTCACCGCTGTGCTCAGATAAGGTGCTCTAAGGTGTTATCTGCACACGCTCGGGGGCTGGGGGTCTCTGCTGTGCTCAGATAAGGTGCTATAAGGTGTTATCCGCACACGCTCGGGTGCTGGGGGTCTCCGCTTTGCTCAGATAAGGTGCTATAAGGTGTTATCCGCACATGCTCTGGTGCTGGGGGTCTCCGCTGTGCTCAGATAAGGTGCTATAAGGTGTTATCCGCACATGCTCGGGTGCTAGAGGTCTCTGCTGTGCTCAGATAAGATGCTATAAGGTGCTATCTGCACAAGCTCGGGGGCTGGGGGTCTCCGCTGTGCTCAGATAAGGTGCTATAAGGTGTTATCCGCACACGCTCGGGTGCTGGGGGTCTCCGCTTTGCTCAGATAAGGTGCTATAAGGTGTTATCTGCAAACGCTTGGGGGCTGGGGGTCTCCGCTGTGCTCAGATAAGGTGCTTTAAGATGTTATCTGCACATGCTCGGGGGGCTGGGGGTCTCCGCTGTGCTCAGATAAGTTGCTATAAGGTGTTATCCGCACATGCTCGGGGGCTGGGGGTCTCTGCTGTGCTCAGATAAGGTGCTATAAGATGTTATCTGCACACGCTCGGGGGCTGGGGGGCTCCGCTGTGCTCAGATAAGGTGCTATAAGGTGTTATCCGCACATGCTCCGGTGCTGGGGGTCTCCGCTGTGCTCAGATAAGGTGCTATAAGATGTTATCCGCACACGCTCGGGGGCTGGGGGTCTCTGCTGTGCTCAGATAAGGTGCTATAAGGTGTTATCCGCACATGCTCGGGTGCTGGGGGTCTCTGCTGTGCTCAGATAAGGTGCTATAAGGTGTTATCCGCACATGCTCGGGTGCTGGGGGTCTCCGCTGTGCTCAGATAAGGTGCTATAAGGTGTTATCCGCACATGCTCCGGTGCTGGGGGTCTCCGCTGTGCTCAGATAAGGTGCTATAAGGTGTTATCCGCACATGCTCGGGTGCTGGGGGTCTCCGCTGTGCTCAGATAAGGTGCTATAAGATGTTATCCGCACACGCTCGGGGGCTGGGGGTCTCCGCTGTGCTCAGATAAGGTGCTATAAGGTGTTATCCGCACATGCTCCGGTGCTGGGGGTCTCCGCTGTGCTCAGATAAGGTGCTATAAGGTGTTATCTGCACACGCTCGGGTGCTGGGGGTCTCCGCTGTGCTCAGATAAGGTGCTATAAGGTGTTATCCGCACATGCTCCGGTGCTGGGGGTCTCCGCTGTGCTCAGATAAGGTGCTATAAGGTGTTATCTGCACACGCTCGGGTGCTGGGAGTCTCCGCTGTGCTCAGATAAGGTGCTATAAGGTGTTATCCGCACACGCTCGGGTGCTGGGGGTCTCCGCTTTGCTCAGATAAGGTGCTATAAGGTGTTATCCGCACATGCTCGGGTGCTGGGGGTCTCCGCTGTGCTCAGATAAGGTGCTATAAGGTGTTATCTGCACACGCTCGGGGGCTGGGGGTCTCTGCTGTGCTCAGATAAGGTGCTATAAGGTGTTATCTGCACACGCTCAGGGGCTGGGGGTCTCCGCTGTGCTCAGATAAGGTGCTATAAGATGTTATCTGCACATGCTCGGGGGCTGGGGGTCTCCGCTGTGCTCAGATAAGGTGCTATAAGATGTTATCTGCGCACGCTCGGGGGCTGGGGGTCTCCGCTGTGCTCAGATAAGGTGCTATAAGGTGTTATCCGCACATGCTCGGGGGCTGGGGGTCTCCGCTGTGCTCAGATAAGGTGCTATAAGATGTTATCTGCACACGCTCGGGGGCTGGGGGTCTCCGCTGTGCTCAGATAAGGTGCTATAAGGTGTTATCCGCACATGCTCTGGTGCTGGGGGTCTCCGCTGTGCTCAGATAAGGTGCTATAAGGTGTTATCCGCACATGCTCGGGTGCTAGAGGTCTCTGCTGTGCTCAGATAAGATGCTATAAGGTGCTATCTGCACAAGCTCGGGGGCTGGGGGTCTCCGCTGTGCTCAGATAAGGTGCTATAAGGTGTTATCCGCACACGCTCGGGTGCTGGGGGTCTCCGCTTTGCTCAGATAAGGTGCTATAAGGTGTTATCTGCAAACGCTTGGGGGCTGGGGGTCTCCGCTGTGCTCAGATAAGGTGCTTTAAGATGTTATCTGCACATGCTCGGGGGGCTGGGGGTCTCCGCTGTGCTCAGATAAGGTGCTATAAGGTGTTATCCGCACATGCTCGGGGGCTGGGGGTCTCCGCTGTGCTCAGATAAGGTGCTTTAAGATGTTATCTGCACATGCTCGGGGGGCTGGGGGTCTCCGCTGTGCTCAGATAAGGTGCTATAAGGTGTTATCCGCACACGCTCGGGGGCTGGGGGGCTCCGCTGTGCTCAGATAAGGTGCTATAAGGTGTTATCCGCACATGCTCCGGTGCTGGGGGTCTCCGCTGTGCTCAGATAAGGTGCTATAAGGTGTTATCCGCACATGCTCGGGTGCTGGGGGTCTCTGCTGTGCTCAGATAAGGTGCTATAAGGTGTTATCCGCACATGCTCGGGTGCTGGGGGTCTCCGCTGTGCTCAGATAAGGTGCTATAAGATGTTATCCGCACACGCTTGGGGGCTGGGGGTCTCCGCTGTGCTCAGATAAGGTGCTATAAGGTGTTATCCGCACATGCTCCGGTGCTGGGGGTCTCCGCTGTGCTCAGATAAGGTGCTATAAGGTGTTATCTGCACACGCTCGGGTGCTGGGGGTCTCCGCTGTGCTCAGATAAGGTGCTATAAGGTGTTATCCGCACATGCTCCGGTGCTGGGGGTCTCCGCTGTGCTCAGATAAGGTGCTATAAGGTGTTATCCGCACATGCTCGGGTGCTGGGGGTCTCCGCTGTGCTCAGATAAGGTGCTATAAGATGTTATCCGCACACGCTCGGGGGCTGGGGGTCTCCGCTGTGCTCAGATAAGGTGCTATAAGGTGTTATCCGCACATGCTCCGGTGCTGGGGGTCTCCGCTGTGCTCAGATAAGGTGCTATAAGGTGTTATCTGCACACGCTCGGGTGCTGGGGGTCTCCGCTGTGCTCAGATAAGGTGCTATAAGGTGTTATCCGCACATGCTCCGGTGCTGGGGGTCTCCGCTGTGCTCAGTTACGGTGCTATAAGGTGTTATCTGCACACGCTCGGGTGCTGGGGGTCTCCGCTGTGCTCAGATAAGGTGCTATAAGGTGTTATCCGCACACGCTCGGGTGCTGGGGGTCTCCGCTGTGCTCAGATAAGGTGCTATAAGATGTTATCCGCACATGCTCGAGGCTGGGGGTCTCCGCTGTGCTCAGATAAGGTACTATAAGGTGTTATCCGCACACGCTCGGGGGCTGGGGGTCTCCGCTGTGCTCAGATAAGGTGTTATCCGCGCACACTGGGGCTCCGTATCTCACCTCTAATGTGAGACCACCATCATCTTATAGACCGCCATCTCCTGTATCTCACACATAATGTGTCTTCCAGATATTCCGCATGTGATTACTTCTGCAGATTCTCGTCATGTCTCTGCATTATTATGGTTTTGCGCCTAAAAATGTAAATTGTAGTTGTTATTTTGTCAGTATTTTGTGACTCCCCTTTTGTCTCTCAGTCAGACTCAGGCTTGTCTTCACAAAGACTGTGGGGACAATCCGGCACATCTACATGGTCATTGAACCATTTCTTTGACAATCCTGACGTCTGTTTCGGGTCGTTGTCCTTCTGGATCACTGTTGTTCTTTTCATAGTTCTGCAGGTTAAGGAGTAACTCGCAGAGCTGTGGAGTCAGTAAGCCAAACCTCTGACTCCTCAGTTTCCATGACACCAATTCCGACTCCACCAAAATGGGCCCCGACTACACGACTCCGACTCCACCGCCCTGATAACTCGTCTTACAGGATACTCACATATAGCTCAGCATTGAGACCACCATCGATCCTGGTGAAGTATCCAGTGCCATGTCATCAGGCTTCCTCCACCAAACTGGACAGTTCTTCCAATTTCCTGAGCTGTTAGCCTTTTTTCCTTGTTTCTAGCAGACCTATCATTACACATCAGAGCCTACACTATGGACTTTCGTCTCATCGCCCCACATCACCCATTTCCAATCTTCTACTTTCCGTACTTTTTTGCAATCTCGAGCAAACACTTTTTATGACGATATTGAAGTTGAGGCTTCTTCACCTTTCCAGACTTGTATAACATGCGTCACACGGTGCTGACATGGACGCCTGTGATCTCACTATTATGAAGCACACGAATCACCTCCACTGCCGTGTTTGCGGCTCCAGAACTGATAGACCTTGGGTTGAGCCGACTTGTTGACTCCGATATTTTGCCTGGATGTCCATTGGCTTCTCAATAGATGGACAGACTTCATTTCATATTCTTCCAGCTGTCATGGTGCTCACATGATGCAGTTTGGCAATTTTCTTGGCCGAGAGACGGCTATCGGTGAGCTGGATGAGGCTGTTTCTCTTTTCTTGGGAAATCTTCATGGCAGCTCCTCGATTCGGACCAGTGAGCTTTCATTTGGGAATTATCCTAATAACACACGGAGCTGTTAGGGAAAAGGTTATTCCACCACCAGGAGCAAAACCGTAACAATGCAGCGACATGACGAGAATGTGCAGAACTAATCATATGTGAAGTAGCTGCAAGTCACATTTATGTGTGAGATAAAGGAGATGGTGGTCTATAAGATGATGGTGGTCTATAAGATGATGGTGGTCTATAAGATGATGGTGGTCTGTAAGATGATGGTGGTCTGTAAGATGATGGTGGTCTGTAAGATGATGGTGGTCTATAAGATGATGGTGGTCTATAAGATGATGGTCTATAAGATGATGGTGATCTATAAGATGATGATAGTCGTCTATAAGATGATGGTGGTCTATAAGATGATGTCGTCTATAAGATGATGTCGTCTATAAGATGATGGTGATATATAAGATGATGATAGTCGTCTATAAGATGATGTCGTCTATAAGATGATGTCGTCTACAAGATGATGGTGGTCTATTAGATGATGGTGGTCTATAAGATGATGGTGGTCTATAAGATGATGGTCATCTATAAGATGATGGTCGTCTATAAGATGATGGTCGTCTATAAGATGATGGTGGTCTACAAGATGATGGTGGTCTACAAGATGATGGTGGTCTATAAGATAATGGTGGTCTATAAGATGATGATAGTCGTCTATAAGATGATGGTGGTCTATAAGATGATGTCGTCTATTAGATGATGGTGGTCTATAAGATGATGGTCATCTATAAGATGATGGTCGTCTATAAGATGATGTCGTCTATAAGATGATGAGGCCCAGGCAGAAATCCCGACCCTTCCACGTGCAGCCTAAAGGCGTCCGTCTAGTCTACTGTACATTATTGCCATGTAATAATTCCATAATCACAGGATCGGGGCGATGTTCCCTGGTGAAGCCTGTTCCTGGCGCTGTGCCCACGGTCTCCAGACCGATCTCCGGCTATAAATGCACCCAAGACACAAGCCGGACCCATCGCTGGAGATGACGGACCTCCACTCCAGCCTCCATTGCTGCAAGTCCAGCCTACGCTCATCATCTGAAGACAATGTGGGCAGCACCATGAAGAGGCCACACTGGTCCAATCACCAGGATTATGATGTGGGGGGTTATTATGTCCAGTAGCTGGACCCCTCTATTCTACAGAGCGTTGCATTGTGGGGGGGGGGGGGGGGGATGGTTCAGGGGACTCACTGATCATGTAGCCAGTTACTTGTACTTCACATTGATGCCACAAGAGGGAGACATTGCACCAAGTTTATGTGTATTCTTATGATAGGAGTTTTTACTAATGCATCACTCTGGATTGCCCCCCCATCAGGCCACCTACAGACAGGGACCCCATCAGAACACCTACAGACAGAGCCCCTATCAGAACACCTACAGACAGAGCCCCTATCAGAACACCTACAGACAGAGCCCCCATCAGAACCCCTACAGATAGAGCCCCCATCAGACCCCCTACAGACAGGGCCCCCTACAGACAGGGCCCCCATCAGAACACCTACAGACAGGGCCCCCATCAGAACACCTACAGACAGGGCCCCCATCAGAACCCCTACAGATAGAGCCCCCATCAGGCCCCCTACAGATAGAGCCCCCATCAGGCCCCCTACAGATAGAGCCCCCATCAGGCCCCCTACAGATAGAGCCCCCATCAGGCCCCCTACAGATAGAGCCCCCATCAGGCCCCCTACAGATAGAGCCCCCATCAGGCCCCCTACAGATAGAGCCCCCATCAGGCCCCCTACAGATAGAGCCCCCATCAGGCCCCCTACAGATAGAGCCCCCATCAGGCCCTCTACAGATAGAGCCCCCATCAGACCCCCTACAGATAGAGCCCCCATCAGACCCCCTACAGATAGAGCCCCCATCAGAACCCTAAGGGTATGTGTCCACGTGCACCTGAGGTCACTGGCAGGTCACTTGCGTTGTTTCAGCATTGTAAGGACATGCGTTCTGAAAAGACGCACCGCATGTCCGTTTCCGCGGGTCTGCCGCATTCGTCTTTTAATGCATAGTGGAGATGGGATTTCATGAAATCCCCTCCACTATGCTGTAACATCTGGACGCTGCGGCTCTACGCAGCGTCAAACACGCAGCGTCAAACACGCAGCGTTTCCTGAATGTGGAAACATACCCCTACAGATAGAGCCCCTATCAGACCCCCTGCAGATAGAGCCCCCATCAGACCCCCTGCAGATAGAGCCCCCATCAGACCCCCTACAGATAGAGCCCCCATCAGACCCCCTACAGATACAGTCTCCATCAGGCCCCCTACAGACAGAGCCTCCATGAGGCCCCCTACAGATAGAGCCCCCTACAGATAGAACCTCCATCAGATCCCCTACAGATAGCGCCTCCATCAGATCCCCTACAGATAGCGCCTCCATCAGATCCCCTACAGATAGCGCCTCCATCAGACCCCCTACAGATAGAGCCCCCATCAGACCCCCTACAGAGAGAGCCTCCATCAGACCCCCTAAAATTATATCAGCGCAAAGATCCAAAAAGTTATAATTACCTTATGTAGGTACAGGTCCAGCGTACCCCTTAACGCGCGTTTCAATCTCGTATCTTCCTCAGAAGGGGTGCACGCTTACAACTTTTTTTGGGGGGTATTTGCTCTGATATAATTTTTCTTTACAAACGGCCACTTTAATGTTATGGTGTGCCCATGGTTACTGGCTACTTAGCCGGACATCACATTAATCATGTAGCTGCTTAGTCCTGCTGTGTATTACCTTATACCTTGAAATACTTAATCGTTACACAATGAATCTAATTATTTTATGCACTTTATGTTTCATATCTAGCCTTATCAATATCTTCATTCACACTGGCTATGTGGTTGTTGTAGGATGTGATATCCCCTATGTGTGTGTGTGTATATGTATATATATATATATATATATATATATATATATATATATATATATATATATATATATATATATATATATATATATATATATATATATATATATATATATATATATATACATTTTCCCATTGTAGGTATAATTCTATTTACTCCATGTCCAGCGTTTGCTGTTTTGCCATTACTTGTATGGTGTACTAGCATCTCCTATTTTTTAAATGTCCTTTTTTTTTTTTTAAATTCTTTGTATTTTGAATAAAATCTTTTTACATTTACAATTCCTGGTATTGGAGGACTTTGTTGTTTTTCCCTATAACTAGACCAGTTTCCAGTGTTACTGTGTCACATCTTGTCTCTCGGTTTATTTGCTGTGGATTTCCGCTTTCCTTCCATGTTATTGTTGCAGATTCGTGCAGAACACTGGAGCGATGTCGATCCCTTTCTCCAACACCCATTATCGTGTCCCCCGAGGCTTCGCCAACCTCCTGGAGGGGCTGACCAGGGAGGTGCTGAGGGAGCAGCCAAAAGAGATACCAAACTTTGCCGCCAGATATTTTGCAGAACTTCTTAAAAAGAGGGAAGGTGAGTTCTGCTGATTACTGACCCTGCCGCAAAGCAGCAGCTGCAAACTCACTACCTGCAGCCGGTTATCACCCCAAGAGGGGCCACCAGTCCGGGGTATGAGCACAAAATACAGCCATTAACCCCTTCCCTAAATAGGACGGACTGATAGTTCCTGTATCAGACACCGGTGTATTTCATGGCTGTGGAGCAGATCCCTCTCCTCATACTGCGGACGCCGGCTGTGCTGTGGAGACGCCGGCTGTGCTGTGGAGACGCCGGCTGTGCTATGGAGACGCCGGCTGTGCTATGGAGACGCCGGCTGTGCTATGGAGACGCCGGCTGTGCTATGGAGGCGCCGGCTGTGCTATGGAGAGGCGCCGGCTGTGCTATGAAGACGTGGCTGTGCTATAGAGACGCCGGCTGTGCTATGGAGACGTGGCTGTGCTATAGAGACGCCGGCTGTGCTATGGAGACACCGGCTGTGCTATGGGAAGACGCCGGCTGTGCTATGGAGACGTGGCTGTGCTATAGAGACGCCGGCTGTGCTATGGAGACGTGGCTGTGCCATGGAGACGCCGGCTGTGCCATGGAGACGCCGGCTGTGCCATGGAGACGCCGGCTGTGCCATGGAGACGCCGGCTGTGCCATGGAGACGCCGGCTGTGCCATGGAGACGCCGGCTGTGTTATAGAGACGCTGGCTGTGCTATAGAGACGCCTGCTGTGCTATAGAGACGCCTGCTGTGCTATAGAGACGCCTGCTGTGCTATAGAGACGCCTGCTGTGCTATAGAGACGCCGGCTGTGCTATGGAGGTGTCGGCTGTGCTATGGAGGTGTCGGCTGTGCTATGGAGGTGTCGGCTGTGCTATGGAGACGTCGGCTGTGCTATGGAGGTGACGGCTGTGCTATGGAGGTGACGGCTGTGCTATGGAGGTGACGGCTGTGCTATGGAGGTGACGGCTGAGCTATGGAGACGTCGGCTGTGCTATGGAGACGTCGGCTGTGCTATGGAGACACACCGGCTGTGCTATGGAGGTGCCGGCTGTGCTATGGAGGTGCCGGCTGTGCTATGGAGGTGCCGGCTGTGCTATGGAGGTGCCGGCTGTGCTATGGAGGTGTCGGCTGTGCTATGGAGGTGTCGGCTGTGCTATGGAGGTGACGGCTGTGCTATGGAGGTGACGGCTGTGCTATGGAGACGTCGGCTGTGCTATGGAGACGTCGGCTGTGCTATGGAGACGTCGGCTGTGCTATGGAGACACACCGGCTGTGCTATGGAGGTGCCGGCTGTGCTATGAAGACATGTCGGCAGTGTTATGGAGGTGCCGGCTGTAGTATAGAGACGCCGGCTGTGCTATGGAGGCAGCATCCACCTCTAACGGCAGTGTCCAGAGCGACGGGAGAACGCTGCTATTTAACCCCTTAAATGTCACTGTCAGTCTCTCTGAAAAGTTCTTCTTCCAGGGCTATGCCAATCATGGCGTCTCAGTGTCCCCTAAAGGGGCAAATAATAGCGTCCAGCCGTTGTCCTGGGCTCTTCAGTCTTTCCCGGTTTTACAATCTAGGTGACAATGAACTTTTGGTGTCTCCGCACGCCTCACATCCAAGCTGCAGAATATATATTTTCTGAGAATTTTAACTTTTTATATCATTTTTTTTTTTTTAACAAGTTCCGAATATAAGACCCTGCCCAGGTGTCGCTGTCCTTGCGCCCCTTTAATATACTTCATGTTGCTTTGTGGGATGCGGCAGGAAGCTTCTTATTCCTGAGCTGTCACAGATCTCCGGTAGTCAGACTGCCGCCACCTTCATGATTTATGGGTTGGCAAACAAGATGGCCGCCTACACTTGCCGCAGGTGACAGACTCATTGTAGCACAATTGTCATAATTTTCACTAATGGAAGAAAGAAGCTTTGTCACAGCAGCGGCCTCCGTGTCAGAGATAGAAATGAGTCATTAATTAGGGCTGATAGCGGAGCTTCACACTTGGCGGTTTAAGGCTGTGCCGCGGGGCCTCATTAACCCCTACGTCTCCATTTTCTTTTTGCAGAGTCTGGCTTTGACCCGGCAGAATGGGGCGCCGCCCTGGAGGACAGGTTCTACAACAACCACTCCTTCCAGGTAAGTGGCTCCCGGGTGCTGGGTCACGTGTGGTTATGAATGACCAAAATCTGGAGCCAGGTGGATAATTACAGGGACACACAATGCACGCACCGCCCTCCATGTGGCACGGCCGCTGGAAATGTCCATAGTCAGGGAAACCTTCTTAGGCTGGGGCCACACTTGTGAGAAACTCGCACGAGTCTCGCACCTCAATACCCGGCACTGCCGCCGGCACTCGGGACCGGAGTGTGTGGTTAGTCGAGAAGGAAGGCAGAGAAGCGGGCAGCATGAGAAATGAGGGAGCAGGCTGTGTGAGGGGGAGGAGCAGGCTGTATGAGGGGGAGGAGCAGGCTGTGAGGGGGAGGAGCAGGCTGTGAGGGGGAGGAGCAGGCTGTGAGGGGGAGGAGCAGGCTGTGTGAGGAAGAGGAGTAGGCTGTGAGGGGGAGAAGCAGGCTGTGTGAGGGGGAAGAGCAGGCTGTGAGGGGGAGGAGCATGCTCTGTGAGGGGGAGGAGCATGCTGTGTGAGGGGGAGGAGCAGGCTGTGTGAGGAAGAGGAGCAGGCCTGTGAGGGGGAGGAGCAGGCCTGTGAGGGGGAGGAGCAGGCCTGTGAGGGGGAGGAGCAGGCTGTGTGAGGAAGAGGAGTAGGCTGTGAGGGGGAGAAGCAGGCTGTGTGAGGGGGAAGAGCAGGCTGTGAGGGGGAGGAGAAGGCTGTGTAAGGGGGAGGAGCAGGCTGTGTGAGGGGGGAGGAGGAGGCTGTGTGAGGGGGAGGAGCAGGCTGTGTGAGGGGGAGGAGCAGGCTGTGTGAGGGGGGAAGGAGCAGGCTGTGTGAGGGGGGAAGGAGCAGGCTGTGTGAGGGGGGAAGGAGAAGGTTGTGTGAGGGGGGAAGGAGCAGGCTGTGTGAGGGGGAAGGAGCAGGCTGTGTGAGGGGGGAAGGAGCAGGCTGTGTGAGGGGGAGGAGCAGGCTGTGAGGGGGAGGAGCAGGCTGCGTGAGGGGGAAGGAGCAGGCTGCGTGAGGGGGAGGAGCAGGCTGCGTGAGGGGAAAAGGAGCAGGCTGTGTGAGGGGGGAGTGAGCAGGCTGTGTCAGGGGGGAGTGAGCAGGCTGTGTCAGGGGGGAGTGAGCAGGCTATCTGAGGGGGAGGAGCAGGCTGTCTGAGGGGGGAGGAGCAGGCTGTGTGAGGGGGAGGAGCAGGTTGCGTGGGGGAAGGGAGTAGGCTGCATGAGGGGGGAAGGAGCAGGCTGCGTGGGGGGGAGGAGGCTGCGTGAGGGGGAGGGAGCAGGCTGTGTGAGGGGGAGGAGCAGGCTGTGTGAGGGGGAGGGAGTAGGCTGTGTGGGGGGGAGGGAGTAGGCTGTGTGAGGGGGGAAGAAAGAGGCTGTGTGAGGGGGGAAGGAACAGGCTGTGTGAGGGTGGAATAGGCTGTGTGAAGCGACCCATCTAGGCAAATTCCTTGTTGCCTTATGTCGTGATAATGTAAAAATGCATATTGTGAGTTTAGTTTCAGAAGGTTACCTGGCTTTACAGACACGCTGTGGGCTGACTCCCCCTCTTCTCACTCTGCCTGCCATCGATAGATCTATCACTCACTGAAAGCGCTAGCAGCTAAACACACAAGTGCAAAGCATGGATTTCTCCTTAAGCGGTTCATCTAAGTACACCGCGCTTACACTTAAAAGAATCACCCCGACGTAGTGCATCTCGGGAACCTGGTGTATTTCGTATACAAGATTCATACAGCGAGCTAGGTAGAAAAAATAGTTTTCATATTCTAAGTAAATGGGAGGTGTCAGCCTCTAAGTGATGTCACCACAAGGGGAGTGCCTGGGTTTTGGGCTAAGAATGACTTAGTGAGACAGCATTCTGCAGTCTTCTGAGGTCTTTCTGTCCGGGGTCCTGCTGCTATATAGATGTGACATGCATCTAGATGTGTGCATCCTACAAAGCCCACAGGCCAGCCATGATGATATGAAATGATCTGAACGCTATGTAAGTGTTTTTCAATTTTAATCCTTCTTTTATTTGTAATTGTAATGTACACATGATTTTGTCTTCTTTATAATATCTTTGTATACTTTGTAAACACTGCCTACCTTTTTTTTGGAGTAAAATATATAATTTACTAGCTTGTGTCTCCATGCTCTAAATGAACTGTCGCATCCTCTGAGGTGAATTACGCTACTGATTTGGGTTGGCTCCGGACCCGTTAATCCTTAGGAAATCAGAGCTGGTGGCAGCATACTCTGTTCTGTGCGTTTGGGAGGCTTTGTAGCCACGGCGGCATTGATAATTATTGTTCCCGCCTTAGTTGGAGTAGTTATATCGCCCTCGCTGCAGCGTGCCCAATAGCCAGTACATAGCAGGCAGCCTTTTTGGCAACTAATTACCCTAGGTGCAGTACCCTGACTGACCTGAGGGCAAGAAGGCGCCAGAGAGCTGCAAGTTCCAAACCGGAACTGGGAAGTGGGATATAGATAAATCCCCTTCAGAATGAACCAGGGGCAACCAAACAACCCCTGTTCATGACAAATTGGTGTGAGTGGTGGGGATGATAAAGGTATCTTCCCCGTGAGCCGTGACATAATGGTGGGATCCGTGACATATTGGTGGCAACACGGTGGGATCCGTGACACCTTAGGGTCTTAGTTCTTGGTGTTGGGTCTCCGGTTTAGAGGGAGCGTCTTCCAGGTCCCCAGTTCCCCCTCTCTGGCTGCAGAGTCTCAAAGGGAACACTGAATGCGAGTAGTGTGTATTTCCAGGTCCTCATGACTATGTATTTCTGGATTATTGAGCCTGTCTGGGGTATTTAGACTGAGAGCTGGTCACCAGCAGTAGTGGGCCTGCTTGTTGACTGTTTCCCTATTAGAGCGTTTGGCTGTAAAGGGAGTACCGCCCTCTGCTGGACAGAGTGTAGGGATGGGGCAGATACGCAGATGGGTCGGCATTTGGTTAGATGACGAGAGCCACATGTCGTGATCCTGAGATCTGTAGGATGCAGAATCCACTGATTCCTTGCAGAAATGTGACATATGTCTGAGAACTCGCTCCCCCCTCCCCGCTCCCGCACAGCAGGGAGACAGTCTGCATCCAACGCTCCTGCTGAAAAATGACAAGAAAAGCGAAAAGGAAAATCATCCAAAGAAATCACTAAAATTAGAAAATAGTGTATTAACTCTGTGTGTGCCGGGCCAGCAATCCACAAGCAAGTGGGACCTTCTCACTGGAGAACGGCTGTTAGCGGAGGAAGGTCCAGTGTCCGGCACCGATGAGTGAGGGACTTACACAACCATCGGGTGACATGACACAGGAGGACCGGCCTGTGTACGGCTGTGGCATGTATGTGCTATGACAGAGATACATCAGATCCGGTCTGTACACAGGCCGCCCCGGAGCACGAGCATATCAATAACTCAAAACTGAAAATAAAGATTAAAGAACAACCACAAGACGGATTTCATCACCAGGTATCATTGTAATCAGTATAACGGCGCCAACCTGACACTGTCTGTAGTTACTGTCCACAATCCTGATCACAGGGCACTTTAAAGTAATAATCGTAATTATAATAATTTTTATTTGTATAGCGCCAACATATGCTGCTACACTTTACAATTAGGGAAATGTACAGACAATAATACAATACAATGTAACACATTTCACCAGTTACAGAAGGAGTGAGGGTCCAGCTGCTCGCAAGCTGCAATCTATAAGGAAATAGGGGGACACAATAGGTAGAACGTGACTGTATGTACAGTCCGGCCATCATTATAATACATAAGCGTTTTCATATTAAACTGCAGGATACGGTCATCAGCCAGGATCTGTATCTGTACATGTATGATCCAGTCACCTGTCAGGATCTGTGTCCGAACATGTATGATCCGGTCATCAGTCAGGATCTGTATATGTACATGTATGATCCGGTCATCAGTCAGGATCTGTATATGTGCATGTATGATCCGGTCATCAGCCAGGATCTGTATCTGTACATGTACGATCCGGTCATCAGTCAGGATCTGTATCTGTACATGTATGATCCGGTCACCAGTCAGGATCTGTATCTGTACATGTATGATCCGGTCACCAGTCAGGATCTGTATCTGTACATGTATGATCCGGTCACCAGTTAGGATCTGTATCTGTACATGTATGATCCGGTCATCAGTCAGGATCTGTATATGTACTGTACATGTATGATCCGGTAATCAGTCAGAATCTGTAACTGTACATGTATGAACTGGTCATCAGTCAGGATCTGTATCTGTACATGTATGATCCGGTCATCAGTCAGGATCTGTATATGTACATGTATGATCCGGTCACCAGTCAGGATCTGTATCTGTACATGTATGATCCGGTCACCAGTTAGGATCTGTATCTGTACATGTATGATCCAGTCATCAGTCAGGATCTGTATCTGTACATGTATGATCCGGTCATCAGTCAGGATCTGTATCTGTACATGTATGATCCGGTCATCAGTCAGGATCTGTAACTGTACATGTATGAACTGGTCATCAGTCAGGATCTGTATCTGTACATGTATGATCCGGTCATCAGTCAGGATCTGTATATGTACATGTATGATCCGGTCACCAGTCAGGATCTGTATCTGTACATGTATGATCCGGTCACCAGTTAGGATCTGTATCTGTACATGTATGATCCAGTCATCAGTCAGGATCTGTATCTGTACATGTATGATCCGGTCATCAGTCAGGATCTGTATCTGTACATGTATGATCCGGTCATCAGTCAGGATCTGTAACTGTACATGTATGAACTGGTCATCAGTCAGTATCTGTATATGTGCATGTATGATTCGGTCATCAGTCAGGATCTGTATATGTACATGTATGATCCGGTCATCAGTCAGGATCTGTATATGTACATGTATGATCCGGTCATCAGCTAGGATCTGTATATGTGCATGTATGATCTGGTCATCAGCCAGGATCTGTATCTGTACATGTATGATCCGGTCACCAGCCAGGATCTGTATATGTGCATGTATGATCTGGTCATCGGCCAGGATCTGTATATGTGCATGTATGATCTGGTCATCAGTCAGAATCTGTAACTGTACATGTATGAACTGGTCATCAGTCAGTATCTGTATATGTGCATGTATGATTCGGTCATCAGTCAGGATCTGTATATGTACATGTATGATCCGGTCATCAGTCAGGATCTGTATATGTACATGTATGATCCGGTCATCAGCTAGGATCTGTATATGTGCATGTATGATCTGGTCATCAGCCAGGATCTGTATCTGTACATGTATGATCCGGTCACCAGCCAGGATCTGTATATGTGCATGTATGATCTGGTCATCGGCCAGGATCTGTATATGTGCATGTATGATCCAGTCATCAGCCAGGATCTCTTTCTGTGCATGTATGATCCGGTCATCAGTCAGGATCTGTGTCTGTACATGTATGATCCAGTCATCAGTCAGGATCTGTGTCTGTACATGTATGATCCGATCATCAGTCAGGATCTGTATATGTATGATATGGTCACCACCGGACCTGGTGCACAGTACACTTGCCGATTTCCCTGCCAACAGAAAACTACCCTTGAAACAGGCCAGATGTAGGCCGAAACGTTGGAAAAAGTTTTTCTGTTATTATATCGGCTGTGGATACCATTAATAAAGATACATTTTGTTCACAGATGAGTGCTTGAGGTTACCTTTTTCTATATACTGGACGTTTTTTTTCCTCTTAAGCACTGCTTTTCTTCTATATATGAGAGTGCAACTGCAACTCTAATCTATATATGATATGGTCACCAGTCAGGATCTGTATCTGTACATGTATGATCCTGTCATCAGTCAGGATCTGTATATGTATGATCCGGTCACTAATCAGGATCTGTATCTGTACATGTATGATCCAGTCATCAGCCAGGATCTGTATATGTGCATGTATGATCCGGTCATCAGTCAGGATCTGTATATGTACATGTATGATCCGGTCATCAGTCAGGATCTTTATCTGTACAAGTATGATCTGGTCATCAGTCAGGATCTGTATCTGTACATGTATCATCCGGTCATCAGTCAGGATCTGTATATGTACATGTATGATCCAGTCACTAGCCAGGATCTGTCTGAGTGCAGTTACCGTGTTCTATTGGGTGCATGGATAATGAGGAGACAGATGAATAGGAACAGATTATGATTAACATTTAGGAGGGATTGGAGGAGAGTTAGGTTAGTGAGTTGAGGTTATAGGCTTGTCTAGCAGATGTGTGTTTAAAGCACGCACGCTTAAAGACATGGGGGCTATATATTAGTCGGATCGTCTGGGGTAGTGCATTCCAGAGAACTGGCGCAACACGAGAGAAATCTTGGAGACTTTGGTGCGAGGTTTGGATTATGGAGGATGTTAGTCTAAGGGTACCATCACACATTGAAATTTCCATCGCTACGACGTTACGATTCGTGACGTTCTAGCGATATCGTTACGATATCGCTGTGTCTGACACGCTACTGCGATCAGACACCCTGCTGAGAATCGTACGTCGTAGCAGATCGTTTGGAACTTTCTTTCGTCGCTTGATCACCCACTGACATCGCTGGATCGTTGTGTGTGACAGCGATCCAGCGATGTCTTCGCTTGTAACCAGGGTAAACATCGGGTAACTAAGCGCAGGGCCGCGCTTAGTAACCCGATGTTTACCCTGGTTACAAGCGTAAACGTAAAAAAACAAACCGTACATACTCACCCGTCGATGTCCTTCAGGTCCCTTGCCGTCTGCTTCCTGCTCTGAGTGCCGGCCGGAAAGTGAGAGCAGAGTGCAGCGGTGCTGCGATCTGCTCTCACTGTACGGCTGCACTCAGAGCAGGAAGCAGACGGCAAGGGACCTGAAGGACACCGACGGGTGAGTATGTACTGTTTGTTTTTTTACGTTTACGCTGGTAACCAGGGTAAACATCGGGTTACTAAGCGCGGCCCTGCGCTTAGTTACCCGATGTTTATCCTGGTTACCCGGGGACTTCGGCATCGCTCCAGCGCCGTGATTGCACCGTGTGACCGCAGTCTCCGACGCTGGAGCGATGATTATACGACGCTGCGACGTCACGAATCGTGCCGTCGCAGCGATGAAAATTTCAATGTGTGACGGTACCCTTAGATCATATGCAGGATGGAGGGAATATCTAGGGCGATAGACAGAGATGAGGGAGAAGTTATAGGGTGGTGAAGAACTGTGGAGGGCTTTGTGGGTGAGGGATGAGTTTATATTGTATTTTGTAGCAAATGGGTAACCAGTGTAATGACTGGCACAGGGTGGAGGCTTCGGTGAAGCAGCTGGACAGAAATATGACCCTGGCTGCTGCATTCAGGTCGGGGATTGGAGAAGAGAGAGTTTAGTAAGAGGGAGACTGGCCAGTAGAAAGTTTCAGTAGTCCAGATGAGATTGAATAAGAGAGACAGTAAGAGTTTTACTCAGTGGTGGGTGGTCGGGCTCAGCCTCCTCACCTCAGCCGTGTCTCTGAGCACTCAGCACCTTCTGTGTCTTGCTCAGCGGTGGTCGGGCACAGCCTCCTCATCTCGGCCATGTCTTTGAGCACTCAACACCTTGTACTTCTGTGTCTCAGTGGTGGCCGGGCTCAGCCTCCTCACCTCAGCTGTGTCTCTGAGCATTGAACTCCTTGTACTTCTGTGTCTTGATCAGTGATGGTCGGGCTCAGCCTCTTCAATGTTCAATGGTCAATGTTCTGCAGTGTCCTCCTCTAGTACAGAGCAATGTTCTGTAGTATCCTCTTTTTAGTACAGCGTAATGTTCTGCAGTGTCCTCTTCTAGTACAGGCAATGTTCTGCGGTGTCATCCTCTAGTACAGGTCAATGTTATGCAGTGTCCTCTTCTAGTACAGAGCAATGCTCTGCAGTGTCCTCCTCTAGTACAGGTCAATGTTATACAGTGTCCTCCTTTGTTGTCGAGTCTCAACCTCTCCTACATGTCTGGTGGCTCTGGATGCACATTTTGTGACTTTATGGTAATGATGTCTTGCTATCTTAATTCATAGCTTGTTGAGGACAGCACCCCGTCTGCCCAGACTGAAGATTTAAGTGACAGAAGGAAAAGTTTCCCTGTCCTGGAGAGCTCAGAAGATGCTGCAGAGTTACAACTTCACCCATCATCCTCCCAGACAGCGGCGGTGGAGCACAAGGTAGGAAGAGCTGAGACATACGGCACCAATGTCTACAGGTGCCGGCTACATCTCAGATTGGTGGTCATTGTCCACACTGTCGTCTCTGAGCAGATTTAGGAGTTTTCTTTACTGATGGCTCCTCTCATTACAGGAATGATGGCAGTGGAAGCCTAGAAATAATAGAGGTAGAGAGAAAAGATAAGGCCGCGGAGTTGTTAGGGCTGCGCAATAGGGAGGGCTGCGCTGTAGGGATGGCCGCTCTGTGGGGAGGAGGGCCGCGCTGTGTGGAGGAGGGCCGCGCTGTGTGGAGGAGGGCCGCGCTGTGTGGAGGAGGGCCGCTCTGTGTGGAGGAGGGCCGCGCTGTGTGGAGGAGGGCCGCTCTGTGTGGAGGAGGGCCGCTCTGTGTGGAGGAGGGCCGCTCTGTGTGGAGGAGGGCCGCTCTGTGTGGAGGAGGGCCGCTCTGTGTGGAGGAGGGCCGCTCTGTGTGGAGGAGGGCCGCTCTGTGTGGAGGAGGGCCGCTCTGTGTGGAGGAGGGCCGCTCTGTGTGGAGGAGGGCCGCTCTGTGTGGAGGAGGGCCGCTCTGTGTGGAGGAGGGCCGCTCTGTGGGGAGGAGGGCCGCTCTGTGGGGAGGAGGGCCGCGCTGTGGGAAGGAGGGCCGCGCTGTGGGGAGGAGGGCCGCGCTGTGGGGAGGAGGGCCGCGCGTTGGTGAGGAGGGCCGCGCGTTGGTGAGGAGGGCCGCGCGTTGGTGAGGAGGGCCGCGCGTTGGTGAGGAGGGCCGCGCGTTGGTGAGGAGGGCCGCGCGTTGGTGAGGAGGGCCGCGCGGTGGGGAGGAGGGCCGCTCTGTGGGTCGAGCTGTGGGGAGGAGTGCCGCGCTGTGGGGAGGAGGGCCGCGCTGTGGGGAGGAGTGCCGCGCTGTGGGGAGGAGTGCCGCGCTGTGGGTCGAGCTGTGAGCTCAAAGGCACATCAGAGAAGTGGAGTTATACTGGGGAAAGAGAGAGATAAACTGAGGACAACCCTTCCTGCTCAGCTGAAGGGCCGGTCCGTGCGTGAGCGGTCCAGATGCAGAGCCCCCGGGGCCCGGCACCACTTCACCGGACGGGAACAAACTTGTATTCTCCATAATGGATTTTACACGTCGGCCCGTGCTGACCCTTCTCTAAGGTCAGTGCAGTTTAATGAAATGCACTTTCTATCTGCTCATGAAATGTGCACGGCGCTGGCCACATTACATGGCTGCAGATACCGGATCGTCATGTGCACAAATTACAGCAATAACAAAGATGGGTTTGGGGTTTTGTCCTGAAAAAAAGGTTCTATTTAAAGTAACCCGAGGATGGAGACACGGAGAGTCTGCGGATTTCCACTGTGTCCCTGCTCTGAATAGGCGGTGCCAGATGTATGTGACGGCCGCTGATCTCCTGCTCCTCCATCACACGCATCTGCGGCCGCAGTAAGAGCTCCCGTGTATACGTACAGTGATGACTGTGAGCACACAGGGGGCAAATCCAGCCCAGCGCCCCAAACAACGGTCCGCATGGGAGGCAGAGGAATGCCAAGCCACTCCCCTAAGTGACTGAGGAATCCTGTAACTCCGCCCATGCTGCAGCAGCTCCACCCAGAAATATCCAGACCCCACCCATGTTATTGTTCACGCCTGCCTCTTTAATAGGCGCAGAGCACAGGCCACAGCGTCATCTCCCAGAATTTCTGTCCTGCTTCCCTATTAATCTAGGACACAACAGACAGGACGTCCCCATCTCACCGCTTGTAATTATGTTGTCCTCAGCATTTAATTAGCGGCCATTCAGGATGTAGAGTAACGAGATCATCTCACATTGCAAATCATGCTGATCCGGGGTCTCCTGCATATAAGGAAGCTGCTCAGTTAAGGTGCCCCTACCTTAGAGTCGTCCACCATGTGACCAATATGTCTCCTGATTTCCCCACAGACATCACTTCATGACCTTTTAGCTTGGCTAAGCCTTAATGGGGAGGAAGAGTCTGCCAGACTCCTCTATCCTGCCTCCTCATACGCTCCTCTGCCCCCATCTCTGTCTGTGGGCTGTTCTGTCCGCCCATCTGTGCCTGTGGGCTCCTCTGTCCGCCCATCTCTGTCTGTGGGCTCCTCTGTCCCCCCATCTGTGCCTGCGGGCTCCTCTGTCCACCCATCTCTGTCTGTGGGCTCCTCTGTCCCCCCATCTCTGTCTGTGGGCTCCTCTGTCCTCCCATCTGTGCCTGTGAGCTCCTCTGTCCCCCCATCTCTGTCTGTGGGCTCCTCTGCCCCCCATTTCTGTCTGTGGGCTCCTCTGTCCCCCATCTCTGTCTGTTGGCTCCTCTGTCCCCCATCTCTGTCTGTGGACTCCTCTGTCCCCCCATCTGTGCCTGTGAGCTCCTCTGTCCCCCCATCTCTGTGGGCTCCTCAGTCCCCCCCATCTCTGTCTGTGGGCTCCTCTGTCCCCCATCTCTGCCTGCCAACGCTTCTGTCCCCACATCTCTGCCTGCAGGCTCCACTGTTCTCCTTCTCCGGACCCCTCTGTCCTCCTTCTCTGGGCCCCTCTGTCCTCCTTCTCCGGGGCCCTCTATCCTCCTTCTCCGGGCTCCTCTGTGTTCCTTCTCTGGGCTCCTCTGTCCTCCTTCTCCGGTCTCCCCTGTCCTCTTTCTCCGGGCTCCTGTGTCCTCCTTTTCTAGGCTCCTCTGCCCTCCTTCTCTAGGCACCTCTGTCCTTCTCCGGGCCCCTCTGTCCTCCGGGCTCCTGTACCCTCCTTTTCTGGGCTCCTCTGCCCTCCTTCTCCGGGCCCCTCTGGGCTCCTGTTTCTCCTTCTCCGGGCTCCTCTGCCCTCCTTCTCCAGGCCCCTCTGTTCTCCTTCTCCAGGCCCCTCTGTCCTCATTCTCCTGGCTCCTCTGTCCTCCTTCTCCGGGCCCCTCTGTCCTCCTTCTCCGGGCCCCTCTGTCCTCCTTCTCCGGGCCCCTCTGTCCTCCTTCTCCGGGCCCCTCTGTCCTCCTTCTCCGGGTTCCTGTGCCCTCCTTTTCTGGGCTCCTCTGCCCTCCTTCTCTAGGCACCTCTGTCCTCCTTCTCCGGGCTCCTGTGTCCTCCTTCTTTGGTCTCCGCTGTAATCCTTCTCTGGGCCCCTCTGTCCTCCTTCTCCGGGCTCTTCTGCCCTCCTTCTCCAAGCTGCTCCGGGCTCCTCTGTCCTCCTTCTCCGGGCTCCTCTGTCCTCCTTCTCCGGGCTCCTCTGTCCTCCTTCTCCAGGCCCCTCTGGGCTCCTCTGCCCTCCTTCTCCGGGCTCCTCTGTCCTTATCTTATCTGGCTTATGTTGGGCACATTAAACAGTCGGCCGAACCTGATGAAGAATTTCTGAAGACTTTTATGTAATGTGGGGCCGCGGCTGGTCTCTAGAACATTAGGTGTAGTAGAACGCTTCCCACAGGTGTACCGCCTTCCCGCTGTATGTCGGTGGGGTTCAGGTGCTCGGAGTGGACAGTGCACACACGCAGCAGACCCCTCATATGTAGCCATAGTTGTACCTCTCATTTACTGTCGCTCACGTGATGTTATGATCTTTTGCACTAATTAGTTAATTAATCATATGGTGATGACTTTTCAGCAGGACGATGAGAGAGACGCCAAGAATCTGCTCCGGGATCAGTCCGCCACCATCATACAAGCTGCTTACCGAGGCCATCAGGTCAGAGACGGAGTGCGGAAACTGAAGGAAGAGCCTGGAAAAAAGTGAGGAATCGTACTGCCACCATGTCCTCGTATTACTGCCATAGACACTGCCTGCAACCATGATGGAGGCACTCTGCTGGCACTCTTAATATTGTGGGCACTCTACTGGCACTATTAATATTGGGGGCGCTCTACTGGCACTATTAATATTAGGGGCGCTCTACTGGCACTATTAATATTGTGGGCGCTCTACTGGCACTATTAATATTGGGGGCGCTCTACTGGCACTATTAATATTGGGGGCGCTCTACTGGCACTATTAATATTGGGGGCGCTCTACTGGCACTATTAATATTGTGGGCGCTCTACTGGCACTATTAATATTGGGGGCGCTCTACTGGCACTATTAATATTGGGGGCGCTCTACTGGCACTATTAATATTGGGGGCGCTCTACTGGCACTATTAATATTGGGGGCGCTCTACTGGCACTATTAATATTAGGGGCGCTCTACTGGCACTATTAATATTGTGGGCGCTCTACTGGCACTAATAACATTGGGGGCGCCCTACTGGCACTATTAATATTGTGGGCGCCTTACTGGCACTCTTAATATTGTGGGCGCCTTACTGGCACTCTTAATATTGGGGGTGCTCTACTGGCACTATTAATATTAGGGGCGCTCTACTGGCACTATTAATATTAGGGGCGCTCTACTGGCACTCTTAATATTGGGGGCGCTCTACTGGCACTATTAATATTGTGGGTGCTCTACTGGCACTATTAATATTGGGGGCACCCTACTTGCACTGTTAATATTGGGGCACTCTGCCGCCTTCAGTACTTGACAGAGTGGGGGTCTTCTCAGGCTGAATAGTAAGGGCAGTTACATTTCAGGCGTTAAATATAACTCCGACAGTTGGAAAGAACAATAATCGGTTATGACATATTTCGTGGACCTACGTTTTGGTCACCCTGTATCTGCAGGTCAGATTTTTGGGACATTTGCCCATCAGCTGACAATCTGTCCTCATTATTCTTGGGGATCATTAGGGGTGCAGAAACAAATGTAAATTCTGGACAATAGAGGGAGGGGGCGCTGCGATTCCAGCTGTTCTCAGATTAGAGCGCTCACCACCAGGGGGAGCTACCGCAGAACAGAGCACAATTCTGGAATGTACCACTGTCATCTGAAGTGGAAGGGGGAAAAACAAAGGCATCTGTACCATTTGTTTAGGGGGTGTAACTCTTTTTTCCCCCTCCCGGCAGCCCATGTGTAGAGACCAGTATAATAGTCGGGGCCATTTTCAGATTTAGACCCGGACTTTGGATAGTAATGTGATTTTTGGAGACCGCGTTCTTCCCAAGGACTCTTACAGAGCGCTACATTTGCACAATGTTCTAGAAATGATTTATACAGTCTTCATGTTACCTAGCAACAGCAGAAACAGTATTCAATCAGACTGTACCACTGCCACCAGGAATGGGGGGGTTGTAAAATCTAGTGTTAGTCTGGCCATTGCCCGTTACATAGCAGCGAGGCCGGCCGGCAGCGGCCATCTTGTAGAGAGCAGCTTCCCCCGCTCTGCACCGCCACCAGACGTGACCGTTACCTGCTGGACTGAACCATCATCACAGCGGGGTGTTTCAAATGTCCTCAACGTGTTTTCAGGGATTGAAAAAAATGTAACCAAAAGCAACAGATGGCCAAAAAACAGCCAATCGGTTGTCACTTAGCTGATGATCCCCCTGTCGCTCATTCTGTGCTCCACGTTGGTCTTTGTTTCCTTTCCTGCAGCAATCACATGCCGTCCTCCCATGTGACCGCTGCAGGCAGTCACTGATCTAAGTACTGACAGCACAAATTTTAGCTCATCCCAGAAAACCACCAAAAGTTATTGACTGTACCATTGTCATATATGGCAGACATGAGCGTATGGGATCATACCATTGTCACAGTGGGGGAGGTGATGTGTCCCGCCTAGCAACATCTCACGGGACCATACCATTGTCACCTGTGGGTAGGGGTGACGTAAATCGCCTAGTGATATACTGTACATTAGATCATACCATTCATTGTCACCCGGGGGACAAACATCTATAGCCCCAAGTCTTGTCTCCTGGCGTCAGTCATTGTTAGGGGAACATACCACAATCCCTGGGGGTAGGTGGATACAGATTGCTCCTGGCATCACAGGCTGCAAACAACGCTGAATTCAGGATTAAAGGAACTTTTAAAATATCTCTCCATAATAAAGAGTAATTGTGTCTTCTGTATTCTGCTGCCTTCCTGTTAGCTCTCAGGCTGAAAGTCATCAGGATGCTAGCGTGTTACCTTGTGGGAAAACTCGCATTCATGACATACAGTACAGCTCATATTAGTAATCCCCCAGAATGCAGTGCAGAAACGTTCCTTTCTTCATTGGAGGTAGGCAGCGAGGGACTGACCTGTAACGACATCCTGCAGAATCTTCTGCACAGCTTTGGATGTGACTGGGGCAAAATTCACAGTGACTAAAGAGGAGTAAAATAAAACCGTGACGGAATTATAATAAAATATTATTTTATTTCAGTGACGGGACCTCAGAGAAAGACACAGAAACCCCACAAGTCGACTCCACTGCTCCTCAAGTTGGCAATGCAGAAACAAGATCATTACCAGATGATGGCGCTAGTAAAGAGGACCTATCTGATGGAGGAACCATCCGAGATGAAGACCCAGAGGCCCATTCCAGACAAACCCAAGAGACAGGAGAACAGAAGGAAGACGACCCAGAAAACCTAATAAAAGATGAGCAGCAGATTCAAGAAGAAAAAGACAACCTGGCCTCAACAGAAGACGTCAAAGATCAGGACCATAGAGAAGGAGCCGATGAGGACAACATGGCCACAACAGAAGACCTAGAAGGTCAGGGTCATAGAGAAGAAGCCGGTGAGGAGAACATGGCCACAACAGAAGACATGGACGGTCAGGGCCATAGAGAAGAAGCCAAGGAGGACAACATGGCCACACAAGATGTCATGGAAGATGAAGACCATAGAGTAGAAGCCAAGGAGGACAACCTGGACCTGACAGATGATGATGGGGATGGAGAAGGAAAGATAATAGAATCTCGGGGTCTGGACGCTGCGGGAGGACTGTCCTCTGAGAGACCAGATAGCAGTATGACACAGGATGACCACAGTCATCAAGCTAAGATGACTGAAGAACACAGAGAATCATCAGATAATCAGGACAATGAGACCAATGAGCAACCAGAGGCTAAAGAGGGGGAACATGCTGACATCACAACCACCCAAGAGCTGCATGAAGGCAGGGAAGACCCCCGAGAAGAGGTAACCTCATAGCAAATCATGACAGCCTTTTTCCTGATGGATCTTCTCCACGCAATGTTTAGTAACCTGCAGGAAATTTAGGAAGTGCTCATCTAAACCCCTACAACATAAGTCTTTGGTCCTCTGAGACCCTACAACATAAGTCCTTGGTCTTCTGAGCCCCTACAGCATAAGTCCTTGGTCATCTGAGCCCCTACAACATAAGTCTTTGGTCCTCTGAGCCCCTACAACATAAGTCCTTGGTCCTCTGAGCCCGTGCAACATTATTATTATTTATTATTATAGCGCCATTTATTCCATGGTGCTTTACATGTGAGGAGGGGTATACATAATAAAAACAAGTACAATAATCTTAAACCATACAGGTCACAACTGGTACAGGAGGAGAGAGGATCCTGCCCGCGAGGGCTCACAATCTACAAGGGATGGGTGAGGATACAGTAGGCGAGGGTAGAGCTGGTCGTGCAGCGGTTTGGTCGATCGGTGGTTACTGCAGGTTGTAGGCTTCTCGGAAGAGGTGGGTCTTCAGGTTCTTTTTGAAGGTTTTGATGATAGGCGAGAGTCTGATATGTTGTGGTAGAGAGTTCCAGAGTTGGGGTGATGCGCGAAAGAAATTTTGTATGCGATTGTGGGAAGAGGAGATAAAAGGGGAGTAGAGAAGGAGATCTTGTGAGGATCGGAGGGTGCGTGCAGGAAAGTACCGGGAGACGAGGTCGCAGATGTATGGAGGAGACAGGTTGTGGATGGCTTTGTATGTCATGGTTAGGCTTTTGTACTGAAGTCTCTGGGTAATGGGGAGCCAGTGAAGGGATTGACAGAGGGGAGAGGCCGGGGAATAGCAGGGGGACAGGTGGATTAGTTGGGCAGCAGAGTTTAGAATAGATTGGAGGGGTTTGAGAGTGTTAAAGGGAGGCCACAGAGCAGGAGATTACATTAGTCGAGGCGGGAGATGATGAGGGCATGGACTAGGGTTTTTGCAGATTCTTGGTTTAGGAATGTACGGATCCGTTAAATATTTTTGAGTTGAAGGTGGCAGGAAGTGGAAAGGGCTTGGCTATGCTATTTGAAGGAGAGATCAGTGTCAAGGATTACCCCAAGGCAGCGAGCTTGTGGGACTGGGGAGAGTAGGCAGCCTTTTACTGTAATGGATAGGTTCGTTGGGGGGGTCGCGTGAGATGGGGGAAAGACGATGAATTCTGTTTTGTCCATGTTAAGTTTTAGAAATCTAGCAGAGAAGAAGGATGAAATAGCGGACAGACATTGAGGGATTCTGGTTAGTAGGGTGGTGTTATCTGGTCCAGAGATGTAGACCTGTGTGTCATCAGCATAGAGATGATACTGAAAACCGTGAGATTCTATGAGCTGTCCCAGGCCGAAGGTGTAAATGGAGAAGAGCAGGGTCCCTAGGACTGAACCTTGCGGGACTCCGACAAATAGGGGGCGAGGTGAGGAGGTGGTGTGTGAGTGGGAGAAGCTGAATGTCCGGTCTGTTAGGTATGACGAGATCCAGGATAGGGCCAAGTCTGTGATTCCAAGGGATGAGAGGGTCTGTAGTAATAGGGAATGGTCCACTGTGTGAAAGGCAGAGGACAGGTCCAGGAGGAGGAGGACAGAGTAGTGTCACTTGCTCTTGGCGGTTAATAGGTCATTGGTGACCTTAGTTAGGGCAGTTTCAGTGGAGTGGTGTGGCCTGAAGCCAGATTGTAAGTGGTCGAAGAGGGAGCAGGAAGAGAGATAGGAGGACAGTTCAAGATGGACGTGTTGTTCCAGTAGTTTTGAGACATAGGGGAGAAGTGAGATAGGGCGATAGCTAGATACAGAGGATGGATCAAGAGAGGGCTTTTTGAGGATAGGTGTGATTGAGGCATGTTTAAAGCTTGAGGGGAAAACACCAACATAAGTCCTTGGTCATCTGAGCCACTGCAACATAAGTCTTTGGTCCTCTGAACCCCTGCAGCATAAGTCCTTGGTCCCCTGAGCCCCTACAGCATAAGTCCTTGGTCCTCTGAACCCCCTACAGCATGTCATTGGTCCTCTGAGCCCCTACAACATAAGTCTTTGGTCCTCTGAACCCCTGCAACATAAGTCCTTGGTCCTCTGAGCCCCTACAACATAAGTCCTTGGTCCTCCGGAAGGAGGGAGAGCCAAGAACTTACATGTAGTGTGATTTTTTTTCCTAGGGGCAATGTCCATCACTCATAGCTATTCTTCTATCTGCCTGTTTATCTAATAATCTGTCTATGTATCTCGTATCTGTTTCATATCCATCTCTATTTCCTACCAGATTTATTTCTATCCATTTTTGTAACTTGCTCCTGTTCATTCCTTAATAAATGTAGATAATATTGTCCGGATGTATCCCGGGAGAGCTCCTCGCCTGCAGTATATACCGTATATACTGCTGTGTGGTTCACCTGCCATCAGACGGTGCGGGGACCCCGATGAGCGGGGTTACAGAGGCGGCACCGCTCTTCTCTCCTTCCTCCAGATCTTGCTGGTTTCTCACTTCTCGGCAGTTATGTAACACACAATATGTTGCTGGAGGTTCGGGAAGCGGCAGAGTTGCATTTCCCGGTTATTAATTTAATTGGCAGCGGTGGGAATTGAAGCCGTGAGAGGCGCTAAATTTGGGATCGTGTTACACGATTGTAGATGTTTGTTGTGAACATATTGAGGGCGGAAGTGACAAGCTGTCAGTCACCGAGAAGTTGCAGGAACGGCAGCGGGTGGAGATGAAACTCTTGGGGGACAAAGTTACTGACAACTCCGTTCTGCGGGCTTCTTTTCCCATAAATTCCAATATACGGGAACATTGTAACACATTACATAATGGCTTCACCTCTATATCTGTTGCAAAGCAAATCTGCGGGATGAGGACTGATATTCCTGCGCATTTCACCCACCTCAGGGGTCTGCAGGGATCGGTGTCATGAGACCTTCCTTGGGTTGCAGGGATCTCTGCTCATGGGGTTTTGTGTGACAAGTCCCCTAATGGGCGCCGCTCTGCGCAGCCTCCGGGGTGCAGTTTCACCCTTTTTTTCCAGTGTTATTGGGGTATCTGAAGACTTCAGGATAGAATTGCCACCTCCAGATACCGTGTTTCTTGCCTTTCACTAATTGGGCAGTTTTTGGACTCCTCAATTCTGTTAATTACAGATGCACCAAATGTAGAAAAAGGCAAATTTTCTGCCCACATCCATACAGTCTGTATAATCTTCTGCTGCTTGTTCCTGGGAGAATGGATGCACTGGATGAGGACAGAGCCGTGGACATGCGGCTGAAAACCTGATGCTTTCTGGAAACCCATCTAAGCTACAGAAAGATTCCTATAACCGGACATCTGCTAATCCGGCCAGACGTCCCGTACAATGTGACGTGTTATATATCAGACCTCATATTCACAACGTCACCTGTTCTCTACCCTTCAAGTACATTTCTATACACTCAGCAACATTAGGAATGCAAAACCAAGATGGGAAATGGTGCAGGACAGAATGGATCAATCATGGAACCAGAGGCGCGACCATTTTTCCAAAGTCACCTAGGAGCCATTTTTCCACAACCACAGGCCTCATATTCCTCATATTACTGTGAGCCACCTGCGTGGCCTAAACCTGCTCCTGTAGCTGCAGCGTCTGCAGACTTGTCTTCCTCGAGCACATCGGGCACGTCATTGGTCGGTGATTACACAGGAGCTGCCTGCAGTGTCTCCAGACTTGTCTTCCTCGAACACATCGGGGACTTTATTGGTCAGTGATTACACAGGAGCTGCTGACAGTGTTTCCAGACTTGTCTCCATCAGTCACATTGGGGACGTCATTGGTCGATGATTACACAGGAGCTGCCAGCAGTGTTTCCAGACTTGTCTCCATCAGTCACATTGGGGACATCATTGGCCGGTGATTACACAGGAGCTGCCAGCAGCGGATCCTGATGATTTGTACATTCAGCGGCAGAACCTTCCTCAGACGACCATTAACCCCTTTCTGACCTCAGACAGGATAGTACATCCGAGGTCAGAACCCCGCTTTGATGCAGGACTCCGGCGGTGAGCCCACATCAAAGCCGGGACATGTCAGCTGTTTTGAACAGCTGACATGTGCCCGCAATAGCGGCGGGTGAAATCGCGATTCACCCGCTGCTATTAACTAGTTAAATGCCGCTGTCAAACGCTGACAGCGGCATTTAACCGGCGCTTCCGGCCGGGCGGCCGGAAATGAGCGCATCGCCGACCCCCGTCACATGATCGGGGGTCAGCGATGCATCAGGATAGTAAGCATAGAGGTCCTTGAGACCTCTGGTTACTGATCCCGGCTAGCTGTGAGGTCCACCCTGTGGTCGGCGCTCACAGCACACCTGCATTTCTGCTGCATAGCAGCGATCTGATGATCGCTGCTATGTAGCAGAGCCGATCGTGTTGTGCCAGCTTCTAGCCTCCCATGGAGGCTATTGAAGCATGGCAAAAGTTAAAAAAAAAAAAAAAAGTGAAAAAAAATAAAAAAAATATAAAAGTTTAAATCACCCCCTTTCGCCCCATTCAAAATAAATCAATAAAAAAAAATCAAACCTACACATATTTGGTATCGCCGCGTTCAGAATCGCCTGATCTATCAATAAAAAGAAGGATTAACATGATCGCTAAACGGCGTAGCGAGAAAAAAATTTGAAACGCCAGAATTACGTTTTTGTGGTTGCCGCGACATTGCATTAAAATGCAATAACGGGCGATCACAACGTATCTGCACTGAAATGGTATCATTAAAAACGCCAGCTCAGCACGCAAAAAATAAGCCCTCACCTGACCCCACATCATGAAAAATGGAGACGCTACGGGTATCGGAAAATGGCGCAATTTTTTTTTTTTTTCAGTAAAGTTTGGAATTTTTTTTCACCACTTAGATAAAAAATAACCTAGTCATGTTAGGTGTCTATGAACTCATAATGATCTGGAGAATCATAATGGCAGGTCAGTTTTAGCATTTATTGAACCTAGCAAAAAAGCCAGGCAAAAAACAGTGTGGGATTGCACTTTTTTTGCAATTTCACCGCACTTGGAATTTTTTTCCCAATTTCTAGTACACGACATGGTAAAACCAATGATGTAGTTCAAAACTACAACTCGTCCCGCAAAAAATAAGCCCACACATGGCCATATTAACAGAAAAATAAAAAAGTTATGGCTCTGGGAAGGAAGGGAGCGAAAAACGAACACGGAAAAATGGAAAATCTCAAGGTCATGAAGGGGTTAATAACCTCAGTGACAGCAGCCGAGGCCGGAGGCGCCGGGATTTCTTCACGAGGCTCAGACTCCAGGTTTCCATTTTTTCACCATGTGCAGACCAGTGACTCCTCCATCCTAGGATTTCCATTATCACACGACTTTCTTCTTCTTGGTTGTGTAATTTCCCAAAACATCCAATTAATCTCATTATTGGAGAATCCAACCCTCAACAGATCCCTTTTTTGTTATAGATGCATCTGTCATCAGAATAAAATAGGATCTGGTGATGGAAATCGGTCACAGGAGCGCTGAAGGGAAACTCTGACACAGGATAGAGTTTAGCCACATCGCGTTTCGCCGTCTTCATCAGGCACGTCCGTCGAAACGCGTTGTGGTTAAACTCTATCCTGTGTCAGAGTTTCCTTTCAGCGCTCCTGTGACCGATTCCCATCACGAGATCCTGCTTCCTTCCTCCCTTGGAGGTGTTCGGCTGGAGGTGCGGCGGTACTCGACACTTTTTTCATCCTTTGGGCTGCCTCCTCAGCGCTCCTACATGACCGTCATATACTGACTTTGTCAGAATAGAATACACATACTGCTCCGATTACTGAATGAATCTGACACAACATGAAAATCATCATTAGTACGGCCGATTGTCCTGGTATTACAATGAACATTTGTTTGATTCCAATTAAATAGTGCAAGCAAATGAGGCCGATATAGTTATTCTCTGCCCAACAAACCTGATAGACAGCTGTCTCTATCCAGTCATCCAGCTGGACTGATAGCTGCAGCTTGTGCTGAGCAGTGTGAGAACTCAGCAGGGAGGAGGGACTCTGAGGAGCTGTCAATGAGGAAACATGGGCAAAAAATAAATAACACCAAAAAGTAAGTGCTCTGTCCGCTTCTCATGGGGTCAGTAGTATCCGGGCTCTATTATCCTGGTACTTCCTGGGCCCCCTATCTCCCCCAAATATGTGTTGCTGTAAGTTATGGGTGAATCCTGCACCAATGCTCATCACGATCCTTCAGAATAATCCCATGCGGTCCTTATTACTGTACATCGGGAAGGACCCCACAATTTCCTCCCGTCCTTGCCCCTCCATCGCTCATACACGCCTCCTGTTCCTTAATCTGACTATAAATGTAGGAAACCCTATAATTAGTGTGATTCACAAGCCGCACTTCACGCTCTGCTCCTACCAGATAACGTGTCGGCACATGTGAGTGTGAATGTTGTGCAGCACATATGTGTCCCCTCTGCTACATACAGCAGGGTAGGAGACCCCCATCCACAATGGGAGCAGACGGACGGATCGCTCGGCTTCCTATCTGCTCAGTGACCCCATAATTCACTTTGTGACCCCCGTCTTGCTCCCCATCTACAGCTGTACAGCTTTGGCCGTATTCCCATTCCCAATAATTAATCTGGCTTTTCTACCAGGCACATAAGAGCTCATGCACAGAACTGGATTATGGGTCCATACAGGGTTCGGGTTGTGCAGAACCAGAATATGGTGGAAATGTTTGACTTTTCCAACGTGTCCGATATCCTGAGTCCTGGTGTGGGACCCTTGCAGCTCAACGTTTTGCACCTCAGTATTTAGTAGCACGCGGCACTGATTTTTTTTTAATCATACGGTCATATGAATTGTACCCGTGTTTGATGGCGGTTTAGACCTAGAATTTGGGGGGCTGATATTTATCAGCTACCGACTAATAGTGATCAGACCCATCGTCCCAACATCCCATGAATGTCCCCATCACGAGGGGTCCTAATATTCCTAATATTATATATATATATATATATATATATATATATATATATATATAGTACAGACCAAAAGTTTGGGCACGCCTCCTCATTTAAAGATTTTTCTGTATTTTCATGACTATAAAAATTGTAAATTCACACTGAAGGCATCAAAACTATGAATTAACACATGTGGAATGATATACTTAACAAAAAAGTGTGAAACAACTGAAAATCTACTATATAATTGTCTAAGGGGTACTTCCGTCTTTCTGTCGGCAACTTCTGTCACGGAAATCCCGCGTTGCTGATTGGTCTCGCCAGCTGCCTGTCCTGGCTGCCGCGACCAATCAGCGACGGGCACACGAGAATTAGTCCCTCCCTACTCCCGTCCAGTCAGTGCCCGGCGCCCGCTCCATACTCCCCTCCAGTCAACGCTCACACAGGGTTAATGCAAGTGGTAACGGACCGCGTTATGCCGTGGGTAATGCACTCCGTTAACGCTGCTATTAACCCTGTGTGACCAACTTTTTACTATTGATGCTGCCTATGCTGCCGCCAGCTTCCGTTCCCAGAGATGCATTGCGAAATTACCCAGAAGACTTAGCGGTCTCGCGAGACCACTACGTCATCTGGGTAATTTTGCAATGCATCCTGGGAATGGAAGATGGGGCCAGCCGTGCGCGCATCGACAGAGTTTCGCTGGACGACGGAGGGTGAGTATAGAACTATTTTTTTATTTTAATTATTTTTTTAAACGGATATGGTGCCCACACTGCTGTATACTACGTGGGCTGTGTTATATACTGCGTGGCTGCTATTTACTACATGGCCAGTGTTATATACTATATACTACGTGGGCAATGTTATATACTGCGTGGCCTGTATTAACGCATCGGGTATTCTACAATATGTCGTGGCCTGTGCTATATACTATGTGGCTGCTATATACATACATACATACATATTCTAGAATACCCGATGCGTTAGAATAGGGCAACCATCTAGTATGTCTTATATTCTAGGTTCTTCAAAGTAGCCACCTTTTGCTTTGATGACTGCTTTGCACACTCTTGGCATTCTCTTGATGAGCTTCAAGAGGTAGTCACCGCTGGCGTGTACTCCGGAGGACAGAGAATGAACTTCAATCCAATATTGCAGCCAGCATGCAGCCAGCGGGTAAGGAAAGGGTGAATCAAACACCCGAAAACCCCGCCCATATGACCCAAAACTGGTCCCGCCAAATTCAGGTGACAGGTTCCCTTTAATTAACACACTGTCCGTCGGTACGTCGGGCCAACGGTTTGCGACGGCCTGTACCGACGGACTAGTGTGAAAGTAGCCTAAGTAATTTGAACTGGATACGCTGAGGGAATGGGAGCCAGTGAAGAGATTTGCAGAGGGGGAAGCGGAGGAGTAGCGAGGAGAGAGATGAATTAGTCGGGCAGCAGAGTTAAGGATGGACTGGAGAGGTGCAAGGGTGTTAGCAGGGAGGCCACAGAAAAGGATGTTGCAGTAATCAAGGTGGGAGATGATGAGGGCATGCACAAGCATATTAGTAGATTGACGGTTGAGGAAAGGACGGATTTTGGAGATATTTTTGAGCTCGAGGCGACAGGAGGTGGAAAGAGCTTGGATGTGCGGTTTGAAGGACAGGGCAGATTCAGGGGTTACTCCGAGGCAGCGGACTTCCGGTATGGGGGGAAAGCGTGATGTCGTTAATTGCGATAGATAGGTCAGTATCAGACAGCTCCTCCATTCATGGACAGGTGAAACATTCAGTACTACAGCATTAGCGGCTATGACAACATTTTACCGTAACATTTGTCCAAAATGTTTCTTGTAGGGCGATACAAAAGAGTGTTTTTGTTTTTTATGATCACGTCCTACACCCCACGGACTGGTCGGTGACACGTGCTGCTCCTCTGACCCGCAGGTCGCCCCCTTACATCTGATCCTTTATGACCCTACAACTCTCAGATCAATGTTCCTATTCTCCTGAAATGCTAAGAAGGAAAAAGAAAAGCAAGTCTCCGACGGTGGCGGCAGCACATGATGTGTTTGGAGTAGGAGGCTCTCAGATCCCAAGTGATGCGAGTCTGCAGCTCCCAGGGAAACAGTCAGCAGATCTCAGTACTTAACGCTGCGCCTGGTCCTCTGGATTTCAGAACGAGAGCAGCTGCGAGACGGACGGGAATTCTGCAAGAGGACAACGCTGCGCGAAAGACTCAACGAGAAACTCCTCCGAAGGGGCAGAAGATTGTGTATCCAGAGCGCAGGTTCTTGCCATGGACTGCTGTCACGTATGTCGCACACCAGACGTGTTTGCATGAAATGTGAATGGCATGAAGTTCTTGCTGCCGCCGTCGCGCTCGCGTCCATGGAATTTTGTCGCCCCCTTGTCCCCGCGCTTGCAGACCCTCATTGGGATTCTTTTTGCTTTAGGTTTCGGTTGTTTTAAGTGGAATTGATTTAGTTGCTGTGGTTTTATCACTGTGTGGGAGGACGGAGCTCGCAACACCATTAAAATCAGCTGGAGAAGCTTAGCAGGGCTCGTTGCGGACCACCAGTCCTTCTAATGGAGTGGGTCACACAACATACAGGGGGGTCTATGTAGGATAGGAAGAAGACTGATGATCAGTGGATTTCAGGAGCCTTTGTTGTGACCATCTGTGCAGAAATGATAACTCATTTATCCCATTTGCATCTGCTGGGTCTGATGTCCTTACCTGGCCATTGGCCCCAGTCTCCGGAGGGGGAAGATTTAATGGTTCTTGGGGGTTTGGTTGGGTGTGTAGCTTGGATAGACGCTTTGTGTGGGGTAATGGGGACTTTAGCAGAAGATCGGATGTAGTTGGTGAGAATTTAATGGTGTTGTTGTGCAGTATGTGTCCCAGGTACTGCTGCCAGTGATTTGGCGGAGTGCGATTTGGAGTGAATTAGTAGCAGTGTGTTATGGTAAGAATTAGACATTTGTGTTGGAAACTGCTCTGCTGAGATGTTCTTCATGACAGGAGCCGGTGGTTGTAGGTGTCTGATCTGTAGCTGTAAGGTCCTTTATCTACTCATGAAGACATTACTGATATGGCTTTGTTTCCAGTTGGGCGGCAGATTAATAATGGATAATTTACTTAGAGATTTTAATTCATGAAAAATGAACAGGAAAAAATACAGATATTATTATTGACTTCACAGAGTGAGATAATATCAGGAGATGTAGGTGAGTAGTTATTTCTGCAGTATTGTGGAAAATGTGGTTTATAACTGGGCGTAAATACATTCTTTTATAATACCGCCCACCTATGTACAAGAATATAACTACTATAATACTGCCCCTATGCACAAGAATATAACTACTATAATACTGCTCCTATGTACAAGAATATAACTACTATAATGCTGCCCGCTATGTAAAAAAATATAACTACTATAATGCTGCTCCTATTTACAAGAATATAACTACTGTAATACTGCTCCTATGTACAAGAATATAATTACTATAATACTGCCCCCTATGTACAAGAATATAACTACTGTAATGCTGCTCCTATGTACAAGAATATAACTGCTATAATACTGCCCCTATGTACAAGAACAAGAATATAACCACTATAATGCAGCTCCTATGTACAGGAATATAACTACTATAATGTTGCTCCTATGTACAAGAATATAACTACTATAATGCTGCTCCTATGTACAAGAATATAACTACTATAACACTGCCCCTATGTACAAGAATATGACTACTATAATACTGCTCCTATGTAGAAGAATATAACTACTATAATACTGCTCCTATGTAGAAGAATATAACCACTATAATACTGCCCCCTATGTACAAGAATATAACTACTATAATACTGCTCCTATGTACAAGAATATAACTACTATAATACTGCTCTTATGTAGAAGAATATAACCACTATAATACTGCCCCCTATGTACAAGAATATAACTACTATAATACTGCTATGTACAAGAATATAACTACTATAATACTGCTCCTATGTACAAGAATATAACTACTATAATACTGCTCCTATGTACAAGAATATAACTACTATAATACTGCTCCTATGTACAAGAATATAACTACTATAATACTGCCTCCCATGTACAAGAATATAACTACTATAATACTGCTCCTATGTACAAGAATATAACTACTATAATAGTGCTCCTATGTACAAGAATATAACTACTATAATACTGCCCCCTATGTACAAGAATATAACTACTATAATACTGCTCCTATGTACAAGACTATAACTACTAAAATACTGCTCCTATGTACAAGAATATAACTACTATAATACTGCCCCCTATGTGCAAGAATATAACTACTACAATACTGCTCCTAACTCCAAGAATATAACTACTATAATACTGCTCCTATCTCCGAGAATATAACTACTGTAATACTGCTCCTATGTACAAGAATGTAACTACTGTAATACTGCCCCCTTTATACAAGAATATAACTACTATAATACTGCCCCTATGTACAAGACTATAACTACTATAATGCTGCTCGTATGTACAAGAATATAACTACTATAATACTGCCCCTATGTACAAGAATATAACTACTATAATACTGCTCCTATGTACAAGAATATAACTACTATAATACTGCCCCTATGTACAAGACTATAACTACTATAATGCTGCTCGTATGTACAAGAATATAACTACTATAATGCTGCTCCTATGTACAAGAATATAACTACTATAATACTGCCCCTATGTACAAGAATATAACTACTATAATGCAGCTCCTATGTACAAGAATATAGCTACTATAATGCTGCTCCTATGTACAAGAATATAACTACTATAATGCTGCTCCTATGTACAAGAATATAACTACTATAATACTTCCCCCTATGTACAAGAATATAACTAGTATAATACTGCCCCTATGTATAAGAATATAACTACTATAATACTGCCCCTATGTGCAGGAATATGACTACTATAATACTGCTCCTATGTAGAAGAATATAACTACTATAATA
Source organism: Ranitomeya variabilis (assembly GCF_051348905.1). Taxonomy (NCBI): domain Eukaryota; kingdom Metazoa; phylum Chordata; class Amphibia; order Anura; family Dendrobatidae; genus Ranitomeya; species Ranitomeya variabilis. Next base: position 252,577,735 of record NC_135235.1, read on the forward strand.
CTGCCCCCTATGTACAAGAATATAACTAGTATAATACTGCCCCTATGTACAAGAATATAACCACTATAATACTGCCCCCTATGTACAAGAATATAACTACTATAATACTGCTCCTATGTACAAGGATATAACTACTATAATACTGCTCCTATGTACAAGAATAAAACTACTGTAATACTGCCCCCTTTATACAAGAATATAACTACTATAATACTGCCCCTATGTACAAGAATATAACTACTATAATACTGCCCCCTATGTACAAGAATATAGCTACTATAATACTGCTCCTATGTACAAGAATATAACTACTATAATACTGACCCCTATTTGCAAGAATATAACTACTATAATACTGCCCTCTATGTACAGGAATATAACTACTATAATACTGCTCCTATGTACAAGAATATAACTACTATAATACTGCTCCTATGTACAAGAATATAACTACTATAATACTGCTCCTATGTAGAATAATATAACTACTATAATACTGCCCCCTTTATACAAGAATATAACTGCTATAATACTCCCCCTGTGTACAAGAATATAACTACTATAGAGCTGTATTATAGTGCTGTATATAGTGTTGATCTGTCCCTACACCCTCTCTTATTATATATGGGGGTCTCAGTCGGGTCCATGATGTCCATGGTCCATGATGTCTCTGATGTCCATGCTGCTGATTTGGTCCGTGCCTTTCATCTGGCTCGTCCTGATCGGCCTGGGGGCTCTGGTGAGGGTTCGGTGACCCCTCTTCAAGGGGGGGGTACTGTTGTGAATTCTGCTCTTGGGCTCCCTCCGGTGGTTGTTGGTGGGAGGGCAGTTGTCTTGGGGTTGTAATCCAGGGCAGGTGTTTCTGCTGATTGCAGCTCTACTAGGTATAGAGGTGTGCAGGATCCATGAGTCCTGGCCAGTTGTCCATTGTCCTTGGAGGGATTGCATCTCTCTCTGGTTCCTCATGCACTGCTGCCAATTCAGCTAAGATAAGTGTCTGGTTTTTTGTCTCTGTGCACACATGCTGTGTGCTTTGCAATTCAGTGCAATTCATTGTGTTTTTGTCCAGCTTAGACTTTGTTTGGATTTTTCAGTCATGCTGGATTCTCAGGAGATGCAGATTTACTTTCTATGTCTTTAGTTAGATGTAGAATATTTGTATTATCTGCTGTGGATATTTTTAGGATTTTAATACTGACCGCTTAGAATTCTGTCCTATCCTTTTCTATTTAGCTAGAAGTGCCTCTTTTGCTAAATCCTGTTTTTCTGCCTGCGTGTGTCTTTCCTCTTATACTCACAGTCAATATTTGTGGGGGGCTGTCTATCCTTTGGGGTTCTGCTCTGAGGCAAGATAGAATTCCCATTTCCATCTATAGGGGTATTTAGTCCTCCGGCTGTGTCGAGGTGTCTAGGACGTGTTAGGTACATCCCACGGCTACTTCTAGTTGCGGTGTTAGTTTAGGGTTTGCGGTCAGTACAGGTACCACCTACTCCTGAGAAAGTCTCTCATGCGGCTTCAAGGTCACTGGATCACAACAGTCGGGGGAATGTGTGTCATCACCCACCTGTATTATCCTGGTACAGACAGCGTGACGTTGGAGCAGTGAAGGGTCTCCTGCCGGCTGTGATTTTGGTGAATGTTAAGTGTAGCCGCTGAACGGTTTAATCAGGACGTATTCATGAGAAATACACAACATTGTTGCAGAGAATTGCTTATTGCTGATGTGAAAGCCGATTCTGTACAATGAAAATATAATGTGTGTCATTCTTTGACTTCTGAGCTGTCTAATTACAGCCGGCTCTGCGCTCGCTGCTCCACGCCGAGAACCTTTCAAAGGTTTTGTTTGTGAAATCACATTTGGGATGTAAAGTCACCGGCTAATGAGGAAAAAGAGTGTAACATGGAGCGTAGGGGGGGCACCGTCATCCCACTGTGTATTACTGTAGATTAGCGGTGCGGGGGATCCGGACCTGGATTCCCAAATTACAGAACATCAGCGTCTCAGATGTCTCTTCTCCCAAACCAGCAAAGACAACCTAACCTCGGAGCTTTACCTTTTGGGAATCGCCCTATATGCTATCACCTATGTAAAGGATGGGTGATAACCTGCAGATCTGTGGGACTTTCGACTTCCGAGACCCCCACCGGTGGCTGAGGCCACTGCTGTATTTCGATGGACCCCATCCTCAATATTGGTAAGAGTCAAGAATTACGGTAGTCAATGGCGTGGCTGACCATCGGCCACCACTTTTTTTCAAAATGTGCATTTCACAGCCCTGTTTAGGGATTGGGGGTCTCTGTGAATGCATTTCCCATTTTGATTGGAGTTGATCAATGGAGCCGTAGTTTAATATAAAGTTATTATGTCCTGCCTGTTATAATGTATCATGCAGAGAACACGCGGAGGAAACCGGTACAGAACGTTCCAGACATTCACTCCGTCTGACCGGAACCTGATTATGAAATGTTTTGGGTGTTCGATCAGTCATAGCGAGGTTTTCCATAACCTGGTGCCTTCTATCTAAGTACCCTACAGTTGTATGTTGGCACACCGCTCCCAGGGCACATTTCACACCAGCACTGCCCTTGTTTCACCCTTAGGTTGTGCTCCGACTCCATAGATTCACGTTTGGGCACTGGGGGGTGTCGTATGGAAAGAGATTCTCATCAATCCTAGATCATTTTGTATCAAGACCGTGTCCTGTCCCAAACCTGGAATTCTCCTGTGCTTTTTATTTGCCGTATTCACTCTTCAGCAGTAGAAAAGTGATGAATGACGGAGATCACCAGATGGAGACGTCACTGATCCACAAATGGTGGAAAAGGGAATATTTACAAAACCTCTAGATTCTCCAGTCTGGAGTCTGAGCCTCATGCAGAAATCTCGGCACCTCCAGCCTCGGCTGCTGTCACTGAAGTTAGTAATGGTCGTCTGAGGAAGGTTCTGGCGCTGATTGTACAATTCATCAGGATCCACTGCTGGCAGCTCCTGTGTAATCACTGACCAATGGCATCCCCAGTGAAGACAAGTCCGGAGACGCTGCCCGTAGCTCCTGTGTGATCACGGACCAATGGTGTCCCCAATTGAAACAAGTCTGGAGATGCTGCCAGCAGCTCCTGTGTGATCACCGACCAGTGGCGTCCCCAATAGAGACAAGTCCAGAGATGCTGCCGTAGCTCCTGTGTAATTACCGACCAATGACGTCCCAGATGTGCTCATTGGAGACAAGTCAGGAGATGCTGCTGACAAATGACCTGACTGATGGAGACAATTCTGGTGACGTTGCCGGCAGCTCCTGTGTGATCACCGACCAATGATGTCCCCAAATGGAGATAAGTCCGGAGACGCTGCCGGTAGTTCTTGTGTGATCACCGACCAATGATGTCCCCAATGGAAATAAGTCCGGAGACGGTGCCTGTAGTTCCTGTGTGATCACCGACCAATTACCTGACTGATGGAGACAATTCTGGAGACGTTGCCGGCAGCTCCTGTGTGATCACCGACAAATGACCTGACTGATGGAGACAATTCTGGAGACGCTGCAGGCAGCTCGTGTGTGATCACCGACAAATGACATGACTGATGGAGACAATTCTGGAGACGTTGCCGGCAGCTCCTGTGTGATCACTGACCAATGGACCTGACTGATGGAGACAATTCTGGAGATGCTGCAGCCACGGGAGGAGGTTTAGGCCATGTAGGTGGATCACAGTAATGTGAGGAACATGAGGCCTGGGATGTCATGTGGAAAAGACGGCACCTGGGAGACTTTGAGAAACGGACGCACCACTGGCCACCAATGTAACGCCTGAGCTGCTGTGAGACGTCTACGTGGCTTAAACCTTCTCCCACGCTGCAGCCGCTCCAGACTTGTCTCCTACAACACTCAGAGTCCAGGCTAGAAACAGTTGCTCCCATTTGTGACATTTTCAGATGATTGACGTCTCCGTCATTCACCTCTTTTCCTTTTTGTTGCCGTAATTTCAGCGTGAAGGAGTGAATAATAATATAAGATTCTGACCCTTTTATTAGTTTCACCCTGCGGTGCGTCATGTGGACTGTCAGAATAGAACATTGTACATGAAGCTGGGGGCGTAAGTTCTAGCTGTAGTGTTACGGTGAGTCTGGCCGCCCCATGTGAGCAGATAATTCTCGGAGCCTCTGAAGTGATGGCGTCAGCTCATTAGGCGGCCTGAAACGTGCTGCGGTAGTCGGAAGTCATTTATAATCTCGGTGTGAGACACTCGATGAGGGGTCTTTGATCTATATTACATAACTCATCTAATGTCACTGTTCTCATTAAGCTTCGGTAATTGCTTTTTAGGGTCTTCTCTGATGCCCCTCGCGTTTCACAGCGCGTCTTCCATCTTATATTGTCTTATTACTCCATCTTGTGTGACTGCTACTTCTCATCTTCTTACAGACCCCTCCACCATTTATAGGGGGATATGGAAGCTGCAGCCTTGTCATTACATCTTTCAGTAGTGCCATATTGCTCCATCTTGTGCATGGCGTGGTGGGATGATGGCCGCCATTGTTTTTATTACTGAGCCCCCAGATTCTTTTTTTTTCCCTCCTTACAGAACGAAGCTCTCAGGAAGCAGGCGGAAGAAGCTCTGGACATCGCCTTGGATGACCCCGATGCTAACGCGGCTGCCGCTAAGATCCAGGCCGGTTTCCGTGGTCACATGACAAGGAAGAAAATGAAGAGCGGCGACAAAGATGTAAAACACAAAGAGGGTAAAGAAGGCACCAGCGCACAGGGGGAGCACGAAGGGGATTAGTCCAGGACTGTGTGAGGTCAGTATCTGCAGCGACTGCATAGACCTGACCCCCTATATATATCCAGACCTCAGAGCAGACCCCCTACATATATGCAGACCTCAGAGCAGACTCCTACATATATATGCAGACCTCAGAGCAGACCCCTACATATATATGCAGACCTCAGTGCAGACCCCTACATATATACAGACCTCAGCGCAGACCCCTACATATATACAGACCTCAGCGCAGACCCCTACATATACACAGACCTCAGCGCAGACCCCTACATATATACAGACCTCAGAGCAGACCCCTACATATATACAGACCTCAGCGCAGACCCCTACATATATACAGACCTCAGAGCAGACCCCTACATATATACAGACCTCAGCGCAGACCCCTACATATATCCAGACCTCAGAGCAGACCTCTACATATATACAGACCTCAGCGCAGACCCCTACATATATACAGATCTCAGAGCAGACCCCTACATATATGCAGACCTCAAAGCGGACCCCTACATATATATGCAGACCTCAGTGCAGACCCCTACATATATACAGACCTCAGCGCAGACCCCTACATATATACAGACCTCAGAGCAGACCTCTACATATATGCAGACCTCAGAGCAGACCCCTACATATATACAGACCTCAGCGCAGACCCCTACATATATACAGACAGCGCAGACCCCTACATATATACAGACCTCAGCGCAGACTCCTACATATATACAGACCTCAGAGCAGACCCCTACATATATACAGACCTCAGAGCAGACCTCTACATATATACAGGCCTCAGAGCAGACCCCTACATATATGCAGACCCCTACATATATACAGACCTCAGAGCAGACCCCTATATATATATATGCAGACCTCAGAGCAGACCCCTACATATATGCAGACCCCTACATAAATGCAGACCTCAGAGCAGACCCCTACATATATGCAGACCTCAGAGCAGACCCCAACATATATGCAGACCTCAGAGCAGACCCCTACATATATGCAGTCCTCAGAGCAGACCCCAACATATATGCAGAGCTCAGAACAGAGCCCTACATACTGTATATGCAGTCCTCAGAGCAGACCCCAACATATATGCAGACCTCAGAGCAGAGCCCTACATATATGCAGACCTCAGAGCAGACCCCTACATATGTGCAGACCTCAGAGCAGACCCCTACATATATACAGACCTCAGAGCAGACCCCTACATATATGCAGACCTCAGTGCAGACCCCTACATATATGCAGACCTCAGAGCAGACCCCTACATATGTGCAGACCTCAGAGCAGACCCCTACATATATACAGACCTCAGAGCAGACCCCTACATATATGCAGACCTCAGACCAGACATATGTATATGTATATATATATCTATAATATAACGATGGGAGCGTCACTCTGTCCGAAGCCTTTATAGACTGCGCAAGCGCGACGTACCGCGCCTGCGCAGTCTGGACCAGAGTGACGCAGCCGAACTTACTTATCACCCCCCCTAATATACTGGCCAAGGGGGCTCCGTGCTCTGCAGTTCCAGTCAGGGTAGCTGTAGAGCCCAGCGGAGCTCCAGGACCTTCGATGATGTCACCACCAGCATGTGACCAGTGACGCGAGTGGGCGGAGTCAGCCCTCGCTGTGCTGGCTGCAGGGGTGCTGTATCTATTATAGCCAGCGCTGCACTCAAGCAGTAAGTACAGCCGCCCGCACTCAGCACAGCCGCACTTGGGCAGTAGAGCCGGAGAGAGAAAGATGGGAGCAACATATGGCAGAATGGAAACAGGAACAGGCAGAATGGGAGCAGCACATTACAACAGAATGGGGACACAGGATAGGAGCAGCACATGACAGAATGGTTGCGCAGGATGGGAGCACCACATGACAGAATGGGGGCGCAGGATGGGAACAGCACATGACAGAATGGTTGCGCACGATGGGAGCAGCACATGACAGGATGGGGGTGCAGGATGGGAGCACATGACAAGATGGGGCGCAGGATGGTAGCACATGACAGGTTGGGGACGCAGGATGGAGCAGCACATGACAGAATGGGGGCGCAGGATGGGAGCAGCACATGACAGAATGGGGGCGCAGGATGGGAGCAGTACATGACAGAATGGGGGCGCACACATGACAGGATGGGGGTGCAGGATGGAGCAGCACATACCAGGATGGAGACCATATACCAATATAAATGCTCGCCACCCGGGCGTAGAACGGGTTCAATAGCTAGTATGTAGTATGTATATATACAGACCCCTACATATATGCAGACCCCTACATATATTCAGACCACAAAGCAGACCTCTAGATGTATTTGGCCCCAGAGCAGACCCTTACATATATACAGACCTCAGAGCAGACCCCTACATATATCCAGACCTCAGAGCAGACCCCTATATATATGCAGACCTCAGAGCAGACCCCAACATATATGCAGACCTCAGAGCAGACCCCTACATATATGCAGACCTCAGAGCAGACCTCTACATATACACAGACCTCAGTGCAGACCCCTACATATATGCAGACCTCAGAGCAGACCCCTACATATATGCAGACCTCAGAGCAGACCCCTACATATATACAGACCTCAGAGTGGACCCCTACATATATACAGACCTCAGAGCGGACCTCTACATATATACAGACCTCAGAGCAGACCCCTACATACATGCAGACCTCAGAGCAGACCCCTATATATGCAGACCTCAGAGCAGACCCCAACATATATGCAGACCTCAGAGCAGACCCCTACATATATGCAGACCTCAGCGCAGACCCCTACATATATCCAGACCTCAGAGCAGACCCCAACATATATGCAGACCTCAGAGCAGACCCCTACATATATGCAGACCTCAGCGCAGACCCCTACATATATACAGACCTCAGAGCAGACCCCTACATATATGCAGACCTCAGCGCAGACCCCTACATATATACAGACCTCAGAGCAGACCCCTACATATATCCAGACCTCAGAGCAGACCCCTACATATATGCAGACCTCAGTGCAGACCCCTACATATATCCAGACCTCAGAGCAGACCCCTACATATATCCAGACCTCAGAGCAGACCCCTACATATATGCAGACCTCAGTGCAGACCCCTACATATATGCAGACCTTAGAGCAGACCCCTACATAAGTGCAGACCTCAGAGCAGACCCCTACATATATACAGACCTCAGAGAAGACCCCTACATATATACAGACCCCAGAGCAGACCCCTACATATATCCAGACCTCAGAGCAGACCCCTACATATATGAAGACCTCAGACCAGACATATGTATACACACACACATATATATATATATATATATATATATATATATATACAGACCCCTACATACATGCAGACCTTAGAGCAGACCCCTACATATATTCAGACCTCAAAGCAGACCACTAGATGTATTTGGCCCCAGAGCAGACCCTTACATATATTCAGACCCTAGACCAGACCCCTACATTTATTAATGTGGATCATATAGGAAAAATGTGCAAACAAGACCATATACAGTATAATGTATATAAAATACAGAAGTTTATTAGATAGTGAGTAACAAAATAATGACACACAAAAATAGACCAGCTGAAACCAATGCTGCGGTGCACAATGGTCATACCCCTATATATAGATACATGGGGCAGTAGTATAGGTGAACAGGT